>NC_042516.1:3058642-3711142 GCF_900963305.1 Echeneis naucrates | reverse complement strand
CGTCAACATCCAGGTGGTGGATTTCTTACTGATTGCTCCTGAATGTTTTTTTAAAAGGATGGCTAGTAGCTAAGGAATCACAGGCTAGCTTGATGACTTTAGAACTGACACAATCAGGCTTCTTTTGGACAGTGACTTCTTGCAATACTTACTATACACCAAGCTGAAACACAAAAAATATATAAATATGATATTTAAAAACTGTGACACAAGTCAAAAACAGTCATTTGTTGATCATCATGTTGGTTTTTTTAGAGACCAGGGTTGGATATGACCTGCTCTACATTCCATGCCTCCTAATGTATCCCTTATTTTCATCTAAATAAAACCATAATTTTGAAAATTTATCATATTGTGTTCTAGTGGATTCTATAGAATGAAGCTTTACTGACCCAGTGTCTTTATAAACAGTCTCAGTTTAAATCTCTGACACCTTCAGATCAGACAGAGAGGCCTTCCAGTGAGCTGTCCAGAAACTGGTGAATTGCAGAAATATGATAGCACATTATTTTGGCGTCTCTTTTGAAAGCGGAGATCGTTCAGGGGAACCCTGGGCCAAATACATACAAGCACACACAGTGGAGGCCAATTCCAGTTCAGGTCAGTTTTCCCAGCCGTAGAAATCCATCACATATGATCAGACTGCTCATTTTCTATATCTATTCTAAAAGCAGTTGTCGTATATATCCACTTTATAACGTGACATTCTCCACTCACAAAGCTGTCATCATTGAGCCAGTTACTACCTCCCATAGCGTTTTTCTGACAGACATTTTAAATTAGACTAATAAATTGCCTTTCTCTCTGCCTGGTGCTTTCCAAAACCCCTGTTACCTGCAGACAAATTAGCACGCTGCAGGTTTGGATTTGGAAAGTTTGGATTCTGCAGAAAGGCTGTTCTTTAAATGAACCAAAGCCTAAATATGTGAATGAAGAAATTTGGATTACCCCAACAGAGAAATGTGAAGATAAGAAACAGGGAAGCAGGCATTTGTTATGCTTATCCAGGTGTGAGTGTCAGAGTTAATGCATCCTGCATCAAGTTGATTTTGAGATTTAAAAGCCAGTCGGAGTAAGAGAAAATATGCTTCTGCTTGATATGTGATTTGAAGTGGTGGAAAAGGATATGTGTGAGTGTCCTGGGTAACAACCAGTCAAAGCAAAAGAAAGTGAGAAAGGGTGTGAAGTCTCCTTCTATAGATCAGGTTGTGTTGTTGCAGCGCTGGTCTTTGTCAGCGCTCATTAAGTAGTATTCTTTCAACTCTCAGTGCAAGCCTTAACGTCCCCTCCAGATGAATTGAGCTGCACTTAAGAAGAGAGTGGATGGAAATTAAGCTCCTACACAATGCGTGGGCAACGCTGCCAAGCACATTACAAAGTGGAAAGTGTTGTATTTCAAACCATATAATGTTTCACAAACGTGTGGCAATGTGTTCTAAGCAAAGAGGGAAAGTGGAGACTGAGTAAAGGGAGATGAAAAAAAGAATAAAAAAAGCAGAGCAAGCTATATGGCTGGCCAGATAATTGACCCTCAAAAAAACAAACCATCACTTCTCCTCGCCCTCTCGTCGACTGAGTGCTTTGCTGTTGCTGACGTTATTGTGCTCATTGTAAGTCACAAAGGAATGAGGAATGTTTGGCCGGCTCTTTGGGAAACGCCACTTCAGGGCCCGCAGCTGTCACAGCCCGGGGACTTGAATTCTGCCAGAGAGTTCAATGGCGAGGAGCTGGCAGAGGGAGATATGCTTTTTATTTAAGGATGGCAAGCTGTGAGAGGACTTCATGTGAACCCAAAAATGCAAAAATGGCTGCTCTGATATTCAGTTGCTCTCTCGATCCCTCTACTGCGCTTGCTTTGTTCCATTACAGGCACACACACACTATCACTATTACAATCATTCTTCTCCATTTCTCTCACACTGAAACTCTTTTTTGTAACTTTTCTCTTTACTCTCCATCTTTTCCACCCTTCCTTATATTTCTCTTCTTCCTTCCTCTTTTCAAAAGCTCAGCCTCATTCTGCATTGGGCCTAAACTTGAATAAACAATTGTCCTTCTGTGAGAGCTCTCCATCTCACTCCTAAAGGAATGCTGCTTCCCATCCTCCATCTCACCATGGTTACTGAGAACCACATTTTACACCAAGGTCAGTATGGCTGCTAACTGCAGCCAAATACCAAACTTTGATCAGTGCATTTTTTTGTTCTGTTAATTTTGTTAATTTTGGACATAACTGCCCACAGTCAAAATAAATCAAATTCAATCAAACTATATTTTTGAACATAGGCCTCTTACATTGAGTGACCACAAATCAAATCAACATGATCCAAATGTATTTGTCACAAGACATTAATTTTTATGGGAATTTAGCCCATTATTCAGCACTGGCTCAAATGTTTATTTTTCATATTTTGGACTGGCCCATCTCTTTTTTTACACATGACGATTAAAGGACTACTTTTTATCCAAAGACTGTTGAATGTCACAGTCCCAACAGCAATCCAGTCTCATATGTGCCATTGAAATAAAATTGTTCCCCGCTTCTGTAAACCTTCAGAACTCAAACACTTTGTGTCTTTCAATCATTTGTTGGTGAGGCCGAGCTTCTCTTTTTCTCCCTGTTATTTCAATAACGACCAAAACTATACAGTACATTCCTCTGTATTTTTGGCACAATACTTTGTGAAAGCAACAATATATTGGCACCCAGAAGGCCTTGGAGGACGAAAACATCTGGGAGGTCAAAAGACCTCAAGGAAGAGGAGGGACCAAAACAGCATGGAAACAGCTCCATAAACGATATCCATGGTTCTGTCACTGAGCAGCCTCTGTCTGTTCCACTGAATTGACTTGCTAATTTAAAGGTTTTGCCAAATGTACAAAACATGCACAGAGTGTTGGTCCAAATAGAGTAACACCAGGATCACACAAATCACAATGTTTAACTGTAATTATTCTACCTTATCAAAAATGTTATGTTGTGCACTCCATCATGTTGTATAAAGTACAGGCTATGTGAGTGAGCATGATAATCTGCAAAGTAGTAAGTCACAGTTTCTCAAATTAATATAGCTGACTACAAAGTGAAACATTCAGTCAATTAGAGTGAAAATAGGATTAAAATAGAGTATTTGAGTAAAGTACAAGTATCTGCTGGATTAAATACTAAGTCACATTCCTGAAGGGAAATCAATTTAACTACCACATATGTTTTCAAATATACTGAAGCTGGTTATGGTACTGAATTATAGACTTAAAATTAAACAAACTCAATCCCAAGACCCAAAGAAATGACATACACACATATTCACAGAAATATTCCCTCCTTGTGCAATGACTTGTATATTTTTCCACATATTTTTCAAACAAAAAATGCTAATCTAATTTTGTGCACTTCCATCTCTCCCCTTTCTCATCCCCTGGCACCCCCTACCACCCCAGCTCAAGCTTTGCCATTATAGTTATTTGCATCTGACTCAGAGGCCATTAGAATAACAATTAGCCTGACCCACAAGAGAGGGAAGGCCTTCGTCAGCTCTACACCAGCCACCAGCCTGAAGGCACACACACACACACATCCGCACGCAAACACACACCCACACACATGCATACTGGCAGCAAGAGAGAGAGGGGCTAACACGTACATGTAATTCCATTAGCCAAATATGTCTCTGCAATCATCCTGCACAAACAAGGTTCCTGGGTTTTTCATTTTTCCCCAGGTGGGCTTGAGTGTTTGTGCATAAGCTTTGTGTGTGTATGTGTGTGTATGTGTGTGTATTGCAAGAAAAAGCACTAAGCATGAAACCTTTTGGCAGTGCTGCAGTTTAGGAGGGGACTGAAGAGAATGTAAGAAAATGTACCATGACTTGTCAGAAAATCTCCCTGAAATTATTCTGAAATTACTATGCATGATATTTTACCCCCCTTTTTCATGAAATTGCTAACTAACAGTACTTTATACCAGTAGAATGTACTTCTGGCAAATTGGATGAAAAATGGGTATCACATGCTTTTAGCAGATATGTGCTAATGCACCCAATTTCCAGGTTCATTATGGCATTAATGTACAAATCTCTGGCCTGGGTGGTGATTATTCACATTGAAGGCAAAAATAATCACCAATAATTAGCTGTGTTTGTGAATCGCAGAGAACAGGACCCTGTTTGAACTGTGTGAACATCAGCAGTCACAAACTACACCCTTGTTGCATGTATCCAACCCGAGCTATCGAATAAGCCAGGCACCTGGACTATGTAAACTTTAACAAATGTGAATTACTCTTTAAAAAACAGGTGAACCAGGTGAATGCCATTTGTCCTTGTCAGACTGGCTCTCATGTTATTTGACTAAATGGGAAATAAATATAGGCCAAGGTTCCGCAGACAGAATGGTTAAAGAGTAGTTTCTCCTTTGGTTTGTTTTCTGTGTCTTCATGAGAGATACATTTTTTGGGGTTCAATTTTTTTTTCTTTTTGCTATTATTTCGTGTATCTATTGGGTTTGTTTCAAAGAAATATTACTAGACAACTGTACAAATTTGTTGTTTCAATAATCCCATGGTGGCAATTTCATTTTGAAATGTTTAAGCACCACAAATCAAGGGTATGTAGGCTAAAAATTAATCGTACAAAATAACTATCTGGAATGTGCGGTCAGAGTGACCATTGCATCTTTGTTTGCAGACACCAAAACAGCGACTAAGCATTGCATAAATTAATAGTATGACAAATATACACCTTCATAAGTTTGTTTCCATTTAATGAATCAATCTTTAAATTAAATAGAAACAATACAAAGTAATCCATTGTCTGACATATTCATTGTATATTTTTAAGGTAATAGGATTTTTTTTTAAATTGCAAATGAAATTCAACTGTTAAAATAAAAAGACATATATTTAAGAGTCAGTAAGCCTGCTTTCTGACTGGCAGTCGCCTGCCACATGAATAAGAAGAGAGCGTCGGCACTCAATTTGATTGACGATGTCTCTTAAAATTCTTGACATATCAGTGGTGCTAAAAGGGTCTTCCTGACACCTAAACAGAGTGGGAAAGAAAGTGAGAATGTGAATTGGCTGTGTCTTAGTCAGAAAGCTTGTTATTGCTAATTTGTATTGTTTTATGTTGTTTTACCAGTGCTAGGTCTAGCATGTCACTGAAGGCTAAATGGAGACAAGAAATGGATAATAGGTGAAAGAAAAGCAACACAAAAATGGAAATGCAAATAAAAAACAAAATTGCCCTTTTGTCTGATTAAAATCAGTATTCTTATTTCAATTAGTGAATGCAGTTATTCATTTCGTTAACAAAATTGGATTTTCAAATAGATTTGTCCATTCAGTTATTACTTTATGAATTCATGAATGCATTTTGAAATTATTCCCTTATTGTATATGTGCATGTGTTTGTTTTAATCTCCTCTTTTGATTTGAACTAGCCATCAACAGATTCATATTAGATCCATGAATTACCAACTCATTATTCTTCTTTTTATTGCCCATTAAAATGAAAGGAATAGAATAAATATGAAGAAAACACATTTATAAATGTACATACTGGTGTTCTGCTTGTAGCCGTTAATACCTTCATCTTCTTGCTTACTTACAATTTTTAGTTTGCAATTTACAAGAGAAGCCAGGCTTTGAACCTATGTGCACTTTTTAGGGATTTGCTGAAATGACTGAAGTTACTGTCAATATTTTCGGCATTCGCTGCGACTATATAATCTGATGTTATCCAAAGCTTTTTTGGGAAATAGCACTTAGAATGGAACAGCCAGCCCTATGCATGATTTTAATAACAATAACTTAAAAAAGCAGAGCTTTTCTTGTTAGAAGGCAAGTTAACCAATGCCAGTATAAGGCTCATAAATTAAGCTCTTGAAGTCATTACGTTATTTATCTCCCCTTTCATTTCAAAGAACTATTTGCAACAGTGATTCAATAGCAGTCTCCTTCATGACACTTCCGCTGACGCTTCCAATCGTCAAACTTAAATGGATGTCACCAGCTGTGACACGCCAACATGGAGACATTTCAAGCATTCAGTAGCCCATTCTGCATTATTTCCTGTTATTAGTACTCAGTACATTGGGTCAGACCTCATCCATCTTAAAAGCTGGCCTTAATTTTGCTCTCTATTAGAAACCTGCAAACCTTTGTGACTGTGTTTTGCATGGTTTTATATTATCAGCCCAACCTGCGTCAATGGCTTCAATGAATGATCTTACTTTTCTTATTTTGTAGGCTCCCACCAACATAAGAATGCATGCAATGAAGACCTCATATCGTTAGACAAAGGTTCACTGTGTAGCTTCTGTTATGAGTGATAATGTCCAGATGGTCCCCAATTCTATCCTCTGTAGCCATGGTAACCAAGGTCTTAAAGGTAAGGATACAGGGAAAAGTAGCGAGAACTGTTAAAATCCAGGTACAGAAAAAGATAAGTCGGAAGTGAGGAGAAGACAACAGAGCAGCCTTTTTTACTGGCTGGTATGGTTGGGAGGTTTGGTGAGGCCTTGAATATTTACCCTCTTGGACAAGATTTCTAGAATAAGCGTGACAGTACTTTGATGTACATTTTTCTGTATGGTGCAAATCAAGCTGTCAACCCTGTATGTTAAGTTTCAGAAGAATCACACCCCGCACACACACACACAGTTATGCATTATTTTCATCTTCAAAAGAACATGAATATAATATATTTTTCAGTAGTTAAATGTTAAATGATGAAGGTTCATGTGAATCCCTTATTTTTAGAACATCGCAAAAGAGGAGACATTCACTCATCTCACAGAGTTAAATTTTTGCTCACATAATGACATTTCTGGCTACTTCGTGTCAGGAGGAATTTAAACTGGATTGGTGAAGCTGACTGCTGTTCATACCAATCAAAGTATCTTGTATGTGTGCATGTGTGTGTGAGTGTATGTGCAACAAGACCCTCCGTCTGTCTTCGGTGTATACAGTATGCATGCATGAATCTCTGCATATGTTTCTGTGTGTATAGGTATGCCTGTCCTTATACCAGCTTGCTGGCATGTGTGTTTTTGTGTGCACACACAAACAACTGTAAATTATTTTGCATGTCTGTAGAAGCATGCGTACCAAAATGTGCATCTGAGTGTATTTTGTATGCACATGTACAAACATCTACTTCGTATCCTTTCTAGAGTATATATGCCTGCATGTAGCAGAGTGTAGTAGCAGTGTGTATTTATGTGTGTGTGTGTGTGTGTGTGTGTGTGTGTGTGTGTGTGTGTGTCGCTTCAGGCAGGTTGAAGATTGTCTCCCCCCTGAGGGCCTTTCTCTCCCTGCAGCATGTGGGAACCATGGTGTGTTGCCAGGATACAAGCCCCTCGTCTGTACTGACAAGAAGACATGAAGAGCAAAGATTAATTATTTACAAGCAGACCCCTGTACACAACGTCTGGCTTGGCACTTCTCCTGCATTAAATGCCACTATCCATGAAGCCATTTTATTGTGTATTCTATTTAAGCATTTAGGAAATCTTTTGCATCACCCCATGCACTTTCTCACATGGAATTTTTAAATCTTGGGCCAGCAGATTTCCCTTTAAGAGCTGCAGTATTTTATATTAAAATACCAGTTATGGTGGTACATCTTAAGACAAATCCATTCTAAATCCTATTAAAAAAACAGTCTTTAAAGAGAGACAAATGTTCCTTTAATGTGGAAATATATTAGCAGTGCACTCTCACAGCTATTCTGCTTGCTGGGATCACCAGTGTCCTCTAAGCAGCATGATCCCCTGCTTCATCTAATATTTATGGAGTCTATACGCCGCTGATTGACGAGCAGATTGACTTTCTGAAGATATTTACAAACATATTTGAATGATTCATGGAGCAACAGATTCATCTTCAGCTCTGTCTCTGTCTGCCCCCAGCCTCTGTCTTGCTGAATAACGAGACATCCAGAAGCAGTTGGAGGGCAAATTAGAGGATTTTAAATATTGTAGATGGACACATGGAAGCACGCAGACTAAAATGCAATAGTCCTTGTCAGGAACACCAGCAGTGTGCGACACATGCATTAGGTGCATTCTTATTACAGTAACATTAAGTCTTTTAGTGCAGCAGACATCCAGACATTTGCTCCACGGTTCTTACTGTGACAGTGCTTGAAGTGAAGGCATCCGTGCTGCTTCAACCCAGGCTGGTCCTTTGTTCTCATTTACTACCACCTCTTTGTTGTGCTGCTGACTGTCTGTCTGCTCATCTGTTTGTCTCTGTCTCTAGCTGGCAAGGGTCTATTTGCATTCCCCCAATACATCTATATTCATGATGGAAGCAGGTCACTCCATGTGGAGTGTACGTGTATGTATGTGTGTGTGTGTATGAATGTGTTTGTGCATGCGTGTGTATACAGGATTTAATTGGGCTGTGGTCAGAGGGGATCCCCCACACTGAGTCCCAGGTGGAGAGGGATGAGGGATCCCACTGTTCTGAGCACTGTGCATTTTCTATTGTTTCTTTCCCCGTCCTCCTGTACACATCAGTGTTCCTGTGGCGACGGTACAAGATGCCTTTTCATCAGGGTAAATTTGGTTTCATCCAGTATTCTTCTCATATCTGACGAATTGATTTCAAAGACCACAGGCTTCGAGAGATATAGCTTCCTTTGTTTTTCAAAATAAAAAAAAAAAAAACAATACAACAATTTCATATTGCATTCAATTCTTTTGGTTTTTGGAAACATTGTGGCATTTAGATGATATTATTAGTTGCTCATGTACGTTTTGGAATTTAAAATTTTTTTTCTGTAGAGAAAAGGGAAATTTTCATGAAGAAGAAATGACTTTTTCTTACTGCAAAAAACAAATCATAATATTAAATCTGTAGCCTTTAAATGACATAAATTCAGGGGTGGAAGATGTCATATGGCAAAAACATAGTCATGAGAAATGTAATTGCCGTGTTGCTGTTGAAGGACAGAAGACTGGGAAAAAAAGGATCACAGATCTAAAATATGTACTATGCTTTAATATCAAGCATACATCTCTCATATATGTTTACCCACCAGTCTCATGATGGAGCTATTATATTCCCATAACCCTGAGCATTATCAGTGATCTGTACAATGGGCAGCAGGACAGAGCGTGCCTCTGTTTAAACAGGATGGCTTATACTGAGGGAATATGTATGAAGTGTTTTATTTTCTGATAGGGATTTTCAATAAATATGCCAAAACTCTCTTCATTTGAAAATACTATGTATTTGATCCGTTTGAATTTTTGGGCCAGCACGGCGGCATATTAGTTAGCGCTGTTGCCCCACAATAAGAAGGTTGCAGTTTTGGTTCCTAGCCTGGTGTCTTTCTGTGTTGTTAGCATGTTCTCCCCATGTCTGCGTGAGTTTCCTCCAGGTACTCTGGTTTCCTCCCACCATCCAAATACGTTTGGATTAACTGGTGACTCTAAATTGTCCGTAGGTCTGAGTGTGAGTGGTTGTTGGTCTCTGTCTGTCTCTGTGTGTTGGCCCTGTGATGGACTGGTGACCTGTCCAGGGTGTACCCGACCTGATCCGGAAATGGATAAGCGGTTGAAGATCTGTGAATTGCTGTATTTTTGCTGTATTATAATGTTCAGTCTCTACCACATTCGTTTTTCATTTTCAGTCCCTAAATATTTTCACAGAAAGAGGACTTACACTTATATAAAATTTCTCCAACTCCAAACTTTCTGTGTGCAAACACTAAAATTGATGGAAAAATGGAGGGGCACCAAATTTCAACTCTCTCTTCACTCTTGCCAAATCCCCAAGCTGTGCAGACAGTAGGTAATTTAACCTGTAAGGCTCACAGTCGGTCTTAAAACAATTAGTAGCTTTGTTTGATGAGAGAGAGAAAAGAACTGATTATTGCAATGGGATTTTATATTGATTTTTAAAGACCAATTAACTCCTGAGAGCTTAGTGGCTTTTCAACAAACGGCACATCGTTAAGTATTGTTGAGGAACATTGTTGGGCATGATAATTGGCATCTATTCAGAGTGGTCTTGGCACACTCTTAGAAAAGGGTCTCTGTGAACAATCAGACACTCAGAGACAGAAGCCTGAGTTCGCATTTCTCTGGCCTTTTCCCCTCATCACAGATTCTCACTCGTAGCCATTTCTCAATCCTTATCTCTGTTCCAGAGCTGCAAACACTAACATTTTAAAAGAAAGTGAAAGAATACTTTCAGTGCATTCATGTGAGTCACTGTGAAGGGGACGTTAGGTGCATGTATTGTCCGTTCCTTCTTGACATTGAATTTTAAAAGAGCAATTTGAATTGGCCTGCTGTTTTGTACATTTATGAACATGTTGTGGCGATAATCACATTGCATAACTGTATTGCCAATGTCAGCATTTTTTTCTTTGGATCCAAAGTCCTGATATGATCTTGGGATGAATTGGAATTTTTCAACTGGGCATTGATTTGTTGAAACCATCTTGGGTTAATGCTTAAATAGAGATAGCAGTTGTGGTCTCATCATAGTTCATAGAAATCAATGTGTCCCTTCTTACTGGGAAAATTTTTGCAATTTTCTTAATTTTATTGGGACAGTACTCAATAATTAGTTCTCACAGATTAAACATCATCATCATTACAGCACCTTTAAAAAGTGTTCAACCGCTTGGATGTTATCCACTTTTCTTGCTTTAATAAATTGAATCATAGTCAATATAATTTGACTTTTTTGACAATAATTACAACTAAATTCTAATGTCAAATATATTTTAATGTGAAAAATTGGTGACAGCATAAATACTCATCCCTGTCAAGTCAGTATTTAGTAGAAAAACCTTTGGCCATAATCACAGCACTGAGTCTGTGTAGAGAGGTCTCAACCAGGCTGCACATATGGAAACTGCAATTTTTCTGCATTCAGAAGGTCTTTCGGGCTGGACGGGTCTCAAACATGAACAGCCCATTTCAAGACCAGCCACAAATTTTGCGTTGGAATGAATTCTAGGCTTTGCTTCAGCCTCCCCAGAACATTGACCTTGCTTGTAAACCATTTCTATGTATCTTTCACTCGATGTTTCATTAAATATTCTTCAAATTGTAACTGTCTTGAGCCTGAATCGGACTGCCCTCCAGGATCTCCCTTTATTTTGCTGCTTTCATTGCAACCTCTACCTTTTGAAGCCTTCTAGGGCCTGCTGAGAAGCATCCCCACAGGATGATTCTGCCATGGCCAAGCTTCGCAGTGGGATGGGTGTATCTGGTGATGTGCAATTTTTGGTGTCCATCTACTCAGAATTTAAGCTTACCTTTTTTCGATAGTGGCTTTCTCTTTGCTGCTATCATATAATGCTTTTAACAGGTGAAGAACCTGGAAAACAGTTACAGAGTCTCTCCCATTTCATAGACTGAAGCTTTTAACTCCTTCAGTGGCATCGTGGGTGTCTTCACCTCCCTCACTTGTCTCCTTGATGCGCACTCAGTCAGTTTATGAAGAAATTCTGCTCTATCCAGTCAATATAGAACACATTGTTGATGTTTATTTAAGCCTCAATTTCAATTATCCACAGTCTTCATATCCACTGAAAACAGTCATTCTCCAGCTGATGGACCAGGAGGAGATGGATATTGAAAACAAAGCAAGAAGTACATGTCCAGTTGACGCTAAATGTAGATTTGATAAAATGATATATATGCCCCTGAAAGCTGGCTTGACTTTCAACTGTTTCTGTCTTCTGTCTTTTTTATGTCGTGTTGATAGGTTGGAGCTTGGCAAGTGAGAGGACAGCAGTCTTTGCAGCAGCAGAGCCAGAAATATTTCAGTGGGGTGGTCAGGATGGAGCACAATCTTTACATGTAAATAATTTGGGGGTGGCATAGAAATTGTGATTGCACAAACGTAAAAAAGTTGAAAATACGGCACTATATGCTTACACTATACAAATGTACAAACACACTGTCATATAGACTCTTTTAATCAACAGATTATTTATTATTCTATTTTTATATTAATACTTGTTTTTTAACTCTGTGTTGAGTCGATTGATTGTTGCTGGCTATTGTATATATGTTGTATGTAGGGCCTGCTACTGGGAAGTGTCACATTTCAGCTGTGATAAGGCATTCTGTTCCATTCTATAATACATATAATAAATCACCTGCTAAAGTTATGAAGACAAGACAGATTCATAAATAAATTAAAAATGACTGTATCATTTAGCACTTTAAAACTTTGTTTTAAGCACGAGAGACAGAAAACACATACACACGTGTTAAGTACTAATATAAACGAGGTTAAAATGCATTTAGGCAGAGTTCACATCTCATTTGTATCTCCTCAACAGTGAAACAATACATAAGGTAAATGGGGGGGAAATGACTGCTTTAATAGAACCTTATTTAAAAATGTATATGAAATTGAATTTGATATGAATTATATATCGTGTGAAGGTGTTATGTATCAGTCAATGTTAACTCACTGAAGAGTTACCTTACTTGTGGAGGATACATTCACATTCATAGCTAATGCTGTTAGCAATGTTTTCATGGGACTGAAGTTACGAAAAGTGTTGAAATGCGATCTCCACTTCGATATATTGGAACTAACCAACGCTTATAGCAACATTTCAGCGGCGTGCAGCTTAAATGTCCCGCCAGAAATGCTGCGCCAACGCAGGAAGGTTCCGTTCCGGACGTAGCATTCCATTGAAAGCTGTGACGTTTTGCCAGGCGTGGCAAATAAGGTGGCCAAGACTGAACGTAAGGTGGCCGCGGCCACCCCCGGCCAACCCCCACCTCCGCCACTGAGTCTTTGGGGCGGGTTTGCAAATGTTCTCTAAAAAGATCCTGGGATCTTAGACAGCAATTATCTATGGATAAACGCTGCTTGTCAAGTTGTACTTGAATCATCTTCTGGTCTTCTGTGATCCACACAACAACTAGCAGTGGTAGGAGTAACTGGCCTCTGGTGATCTTTCAGCAATTGTTCAGAGAGGCAATCATAAAAGAGGCTCAGCTTTGGACTGGCCGATTGTTTTTGGAGGGATTAAAGAAAAATTCAGTGGTCGATGTCAATGAGTTCCAGATGTCAGCTGGTTTTAAGGGTCAGTTTTCTGAATACATGCTGTGGACATTTCTCTTTGCACCTTGGACCTTTGATACCTTCACCATATTATTATCTAACAGAGATCTTATTTATAAGCATGGCACGGTGGCATTGTGGTTAGGACAGAGTGTGCCTCTGTTTTAACAGGCTGGTTTCCACTGAGGGAATATGTATGAGGTGTTTTATTTTATGATTGGGATTATCAATAAATATAACAAAACTCTTTTCATTTGAAAATACTATGTATCTGATCTGTTTGAATCTTTGGGGCAGCACAACGGCATATAGTGCTGTTACCCCACAATAAGAAGGTTGCAGGGTCGATTCCCGGCCTGGGGCCTTTCTGTGTTGCTAGCACGTTCTCCCCGTACCTTCGTTGGTTTCCTCCCACCGTCCAAAGACATCATGTTTGGGTTAATTGGTGACTCTAAATTGTCTGTAGGTCTGAGTGTGAGTGTGAGATTATCACAGTACACCTATTTGCCTTATGTCAGCACATGTAAACACATATCACATCCAAACTCCACACATGCATCAAATCAGAATCAAATCTAAATAAGAACCAAAACATGCCAGTCTGGCTACAAGGAATCAAGTCTGCATTAACATGCGCACAATGATCCTCTGAAACATTATAACACAAACCAATCAGTGACACCACACATGCATGATCATCCTAATAAAAAAAAAAAACCAATCAGCTGAAGTTGGTGTTAAAAATGATCCATAATTATGACAACACAAAAAAACTAAAAAGAAATGCATGGGAAAAAACTGCATTTTGCCAACATTTTAAAGACCCCCCCCCAAAATTTCACAAATTGTGTTTTCAGAGGAGCTGAGACCCCCCTGTCTCCCATGTACGTTGTACCCTGTTTATTAGTTCATTAAACAATATCAACCAACTGTAATTGCAGGCCTATATGCAAGTAAACAAAAACATTTGACTTCTGTAAAAAAAAAAAAGAAAAACAAGTTTCATAGCTGAAAATGTGGCATTTACATTATTTTTGCTGCCGGTAGACATTCCTGTTCTACCACATCCAATCAGGTGACCGGAAGCCACTGAAAGTTCACTTTACTCATCTGGCATACAAGAAAATAAATATGAAAATGAGGGTAAGAATAACAATATCAGTCCTCCTAGTAAAACAATGCATATACTATTGTGTTTCTCTTATTAACCTTAGAAATCTGTTTAAACATCTATTTATGTATGAAAATTCTTAACTTGGAATAAAAATTTGCGTCACGTAAAGGTAACATTAACTAGTTATGAATGAGAAGGGCCCCTTTTTAACTCAAATGTTTGAAAAGCTCATGTTTCAAAAGTTTTCATCAAAAGATGGTTGACAGTGTTTTTTGCAATGTTAGACTTTTAAAATTGTGCCTCTCGCCGCTGTCATGCCAGTGCCATGCTCATCAACAGCTGTGGACACCACATCATCTCCAATCAAACCATGGCTTCAGAAGTCTCCCTCTCATCTTCCTGCTCCATCCCTCATCACCAGGGTCCAGGCTCACTCTGAAAGGAACTTAAAACTTATGGGTTACCCTTGTGGGATTTCACTTCCTGTCAACATGTAAGCTCCAATTCTCAGGAATACATTTGTTGCCTACACTTAACCACACACAGGGCCACCACAACGTAATTAGAAAAGCTGCTTAGTTTTATATGAGCACCATTTTCAAGAGGCTGGGTTGTTTAAATGCATTGAGAAATTTACAGTGTCTGTAGTTTGAACTGGCTCAATGTGAATGCACAATCTTGTCATGTAAATTCAAAGTATCTGCACTTGCTGTTTATTCCAAACCACTAAACACAATGTGTACATAAAAATTCTTAAATAAAACTACGAAGGTATATTAAAGTCTACAATCTTTCTGGACAGAATTCACCCTTCTCGAAATCTGCTCTCACTATTGCCGTGCCTCTGTTCTCTGCTCTCACCAGCTCAGTTCTGCACTGTTGACATATTTCTTCCATTTCTTAAATTTCATTTAAAGGCACAATACATCAAACACTGATTGCGTTGGTCCGCTCTCATTTCTCCCTTCAGCTCTTACACTCAGGCATATGCTGAAAAGAACCAGCTGAACAACAGAAAGTCAGACAGAATAATCTGAGGTAAGATGATACCATTTAGTCATGTTATAATAGTAATCAATGGGCGACATCAATCAGATGTGTTTAGTTTGAAAGAACATTTGGATTTGGGGTGATTTTTGGAGAGGATTGTATCATCTCATGAATCACTTTCTGTCTTTCAGAGTGAAGAAAACAGCATTCCTTTGTGCTACAAGTACTGTATAATGAACCCAAATGTTGTTGCTGGTGGCTGAACCCACAGAGAGAGGAGAGATTAATAAAAGATGAAAAAAACAATGGTGCAAAGAAAAAAAACAGACTAACTTTGAACACACCAAAAGTTTACATTAAACAAACATGAAAAATTTTGTTGTTTATTCTGAGAAATGGGCGTCTCTTTTCATCGTGGCTTTGATCAGAGTGACAGGAACAGATCCAGAGAGAGCAAAACAGGGGAAAAAAAGAAGTAGTCTCATTCCTGATTGACAGCTTTAATTAACAAAAGCAGAATGGGCTCAGTGCATTTCCTCTCATAGCCTCTGGGAGCTGAGCTGTGATAAACAGGGAAATGCCGGAAAACAATACCTGACTTTTCAAACAAATTATCTATTCTACTAGTGGTTGCATCTGTGTATGTAGGATTGTTAATGAGGATTTTCAATTTGCTGAGATATATCAAATTGGAATTCAGAATGACTGTGGATTGCAGAGGTGCTACCTAAAAATATTCCCTGAAGGAAATTAGTGAGATACCATATACTTTACTTGATGAGAAGTTCACTGTTATACTGTGTTGCCTATACTGGAAAATTTCAGCTTCAGTACATACGTGATACAATAACAACCATTTGACAGTTAATTCCCTCATTCTGCAGTGCAAGCGGAGAATGTATCAGCATCTACATTTGACTAATTCTATCCCATTATCCCCTTTCATCCCTAAAAACCTCGGAGACCGTGATTACCACTACATGGAACAATAAAAATAAGGGGATTAGAACAACCAGAGGAGGCATTTACATTCTCCAACTTTGTTTCAAAATACGTGTTTTCGTGCTGATTCCAGTACTGTAAGACTCAAATATTTGTCAGATAGGATGTGGAGGATCGACTGTTATCCTATGGAATCAGTCAAATTATCTTAGCCATTGCTGTTTCATTTTTGGTGGTAGGCTTTGATTTAATCTCTCACAAATTCTGTAAATGGACATTTCTCCTTAATGTGAAGCAGTAAATATTATTTAATGTGATCCTGATTGATTCCTTTGATCCTGTGATCTGGTGTCATTATTCACAGGACAGTCTCATTTTCTCCCCCACATTCTAAGGTGGCATCAGAAAAATCTTGTAGTTAATACAAACGACTTTTATTAAGATTGTAGCCTATATTGTCAGCTATATTATTTGCATTGGTTGTAGTGAACGGTAGCAGCAGTTGTTTAAAAGTTTGTAAAATGCCAAGCACATAGCAGCTTTCTTTCACATTACAGGACCACTTTGAACCTTATCACAGCAGACAATCATTAGAGCAAAAACTGAAAAGAAACAACTCTAGCAGCATTATGCCTGTGCATTCCACCAATGAAGCACAGTTCCTACCAAACTCTAGGCAACTGAGTGTTTACGGTGGAAAGCAGCAGAAATAGCAGGCAATAGCATGATGAAATCTAGTAACAATCGACTCCCTCTTACTCACTGTATGCAGTTATGGTGCAGTTTTTCCTGCATCTGAATCATTATGCGTGGCACAGGGAGGTTGGTAACAGTCACTGATTATGGTGTACAGGAGCATAAATGGCACACACTGACATTAGCATTGTCCCAGAAAGCCTGTTAGTTGAAGTGGATTTTAATTAGCTATTTTCCAGTTAGTAAATGGGGAATTATCAATGGCCTCAAAACAGGGCTGGAGCTTGGCATGCAGCCTACCCGCACAGCACAAAAGCATGCACGTGGCACACTCCCATCTAGTTTTTTTGTCTGATTTGGTTTTTGTAATTTTTCTAATAATAATAATAATAATAATAATACTAAGTATTACTAAAAAAGTCCTGGATTCCAAATATTAATATATTTTATGTCAACATGTTCAAATGATTTAGAACCAAATACATACACTCTTTTATTATTCTATATAAAAAAAAAAATCAAAATATTTTTGAACAGTACAATTAATTTTTTACGTTTACCAAATTTTTTTAATGGCAATATGTGAAAAAAAAAAAATGCCCACAAATTCATCTGTTACAATGTGAAACCACTCATGTAAAACAACAATGATGTTGATTTTGATTTGGGACTTGGTTGTTCCTGAGCTGAAGAATAGGTTTGATGAATCAATGCATAGCTTTACTCTCTGCTGTATAAACAACAGCTACATTTGCTGAGGAGAGGAATAAAAAGTTCTACAGCATTCATGATTGTGTTGACCCATGGACAGCTCAGTTACACTAGCACAGTGGCTTTAATGCAGCCAGTCCTCAGGTTTTGGCAAATGGTGTTATAAATAATTTCAATGAATTGAAGCTGAGCAAACATCTTCCAAAAATGAATAAAAATTAAGTGGTCCACTTCTCAGTGGTGTGTAGGAGGCATCTGTTCCAGTGAGTGAGCTGAGCTGAACAGAGAATTGTGGCGCTGTCAACATTCTTGTTTTACAGCTTTCCAGGGGTCTTGCTGTGTGTAACCTGAGTGTTTTTGCTCTTGTTTCAATGCAGCTGAAGTAGCGACAAGACAATTCAGGCCTGAACTTTCAGCCATAGCTGAGCATCACATTAGCGATGGTCACATTAGCGATGATAACTTCACTCAAGTCTCATTTCTCCAGAGAAAGTCACCCTTATATGTTTACAGTAGAACTTCCACATCAAGGAGCAGAGTGTAAAACCTTCAGTGGGAAATAGCCATCACCATGGTTACGGCTAGGCAACTGGCTTGCTCGGCTGTTGAGTGACATTGTACAGTTTATTCTACAATTTACAAGTCAAACTTAGTTGGCATCTTGTCCAGATCTTCTGAGGAGATGGGAGCGCAGAGGTCTTTGAGTCAAGGCTTTTTTGGTATATATTTTATTATAGTATTAAACTTAAACTTAAACTTTATTTATTATAGCGCTTTTCATACTGATCAACAACACAAAGTGCTTCACAGAATCGCACACAGAAAGAGAGAAAGCCAAGGAACCAAAGCAAAATAAAAAGTATGCAGCATGCACAGTTCCACACTAGTAAAAATGAAAGGGCACTGAGGAACCAGGTGATGAAATGCTATCTTAGGGAGCCATCAACACTGAGAGGAGTCCCCGCCATAGCCACAGATGGTGCTGTCCACGCCATGGCAATAAAGCCATGGTGCAGGGCTACCAGCTGACTAGACCAGAAAGGCCCCCAGGGCGACACCCCTGTGTGGAAGGCTCCCATGAGGAGGAGACTGGAGATGAAAAGAATTAAAAATGAAAATAATTATAAAAGAATAAGAACTCATGAGTTAAGAATTTTCAAGATATAGAAATGCCAAAAGAATACACAAAAATGGAAAAGGAAAAACACTTAAGGGGTGGTAAAAACAAATTAAAAATATTTAGAGAAGAGAAAAGATTAAAAAGCTTGAAAAGGTGAGTCTTGAGCCTGCCTTTTAAAAATGTTGGCTGACCCTCTGACCAGAGGCCTTCTGGCAAACAGTTCCAGAGAAAAGGGCCATAGAATTGAAATGATGCTTCAGCAAACGTTTTGATTCTTACGTTTGGAACAACTAAAAGGACGGTACCAGATGACCTCAGGGTCTGCAATGGCTCATAGTGTAGAAGCATTTCAGATAAATAAGAAAGTCCGAGACCATTAACACATTTGTAAACTTATAAAAGCACCTTGAAATTGATCCTGAAAAGCCAATGCAGCGATTCTAAAACAGGTGTAATGTGTGCCACCCTTTGGTCTTTGCCAGCACTCATGCAGCTGATTTCTAGAGTGGCTGAAGGTGTAAAATGCTCATTTTGGAATTTTGGCAGTTTCTGTCTCTTGCCTTCAGGACCAACAATTAAAACCTCAGTTTTGTCCTGGTTGAGCTGTAGGAGATTCTTTACCATCTATGACTGTGTATCTGAAATACAATTTAAAAGAGCATCAATTGGACCTGTGTCATCAGGAGACATGGCAACATAAATATCATATAAAATATCATATAGTTCTATCATATAAATCATATATAAAATTGTACCTTGTGGCACCCCATACGTTGTTTGAATTAATGTGGTGATCTGCTGTATCAAAAGCAGTGCTTCGGTTCAGTACCACCCAGACTTAAAGTTTCAGTGAGCCCATGTCACACCTGTTACCTTTGACAATTTTTACAAGGGCTGTGTTAGTACTGTGATTTGTGGTGCCAAGCTTAAGCCCAGAGATGTGTTGCATTTACTTGTAATTACAGGAATGTTGAGAGGCCTACAGAAGCCCTATCCTCTCAGCCATAAACTAAGTCTCAAACTACATATTTTAAAAGCTAGAAGCTCTGATCTTTTTGAATTGAATAGTAATTTGCTGCATAAATTAGACTCTCCATCATGAACAGATGCCATGTAAACATTACCACGCCTTTCCCAAGTTGTAACAGCATTGAAAAAGTCGTGCATGGAGTCATGGTGAAATCTGATTGACTCTGACATCGCTGTGATTTAAATGGAAGACCTGTGTACCTCCAAAGTTTACCAACATCAAATATAGAACAAAACAAAACCTCCTTGTTCCAGCGAGACCATTTCACTGTTAAATATTTAAAAAAACCTTCCCCCTTTTCCTCTTGCCGGCAATCAGGAAACAATCTTTCCTTGTCTCTCTCTTGCTTCTTCAGGGACTCTGGGTATTGAGTGAGAGGGAAGACGTCTGAATTCAATATGACTGCTCCAGATCCGATGGCGGATGGGTGTAGCTGGTGCAGGGTGGATTAATTGGAGATGTGGCTGGCTTCTCCTGCAGAGAGAGAACAGGAGTACATGTGGCTCCCAGTGGCTCGGTGCATCGCATAACTAGTGACCTAGAAAAGGAACACTTATCACTCCCTGGAGCGGACAGCCAAGGAGTGTCAATGTTAACAAAACCCAAGCTAAAGTCTGCTGGTCAAAACAGGCAAAACAGAAGCATTGTGGGTAAGCCGGGCAAGCAGGAGAGAAAATGAGCCCCACATTCTGATGAACATGAATAGTTGCAGTGAGATATTGTCAATGTTATTAGACCGAGTTCTCAAGGAGCTCATTATCATGTGAAGAAAACGTTAACTGACACAACCTGGCAGGACAGGAGTAGCAGCAGAGGCTGAAACAAAGCTAACAATGCAATAAAATGAAAAGAAACCACTTCAGATCAACTCTCATTTAGCTTTTCAAAACATTTAATTAATGGTTTGTAATGCACTCTAATAAAAGCAACTCTAAGAATCATAAATTGGCAGTTTCACAAGTTATAGCTGTGGACACATACATCAATAAGCACTAAGATCAGCTTCCAGCAATATCACAGTGCCTGATAAACCATCTATTATAATTATAATAACTATTAAACAGCAATTTTAGATGGAGAACTTAACAGTGCGCTTCAAAAAACAAGTCAGAGCCATAACTGAGGTAGATTTACAGAGAGAAGACAAACAATATACTTCAATAGCAGATATAACACAAACATCTTCATTGTCATCATGATTATCATTGGTCTCACCGCTGGTGGTTTCCAAAGCAAAATGCTGACAATTTAGGTGATGATCTGTGTAAGATTTTAGCCCTAAAACTGGTCTGAAAAAGATGTATTTGAAGCTTCGGTTTTCCATCTGAGACATATTCAGTTTCTCAGGTACCTGTGTCAAACAGTACCATTTCCTGTGGCCTTCCAACATCCTGGGCTTTATAATGAGGTGAATTAGACAGAAAAACACTGCCATTACGGCTGAGGGTGGGTTGGGGGGGGGGCTCCAGTATATCCTCCATCAATTAGCGCTGCAGCCAAACCAGAGCAGTGTTGCTTTTGACTGAAGCAGCTGCAAGTCAGCCCGTTGTTCACTTAGGTGATACCATGGTAACTCAGGTACTATAGACTTTGGGGATGTGGGGGCAAAAAAATCCTGCCCCAGGTTGGAAATTAAACAAAATCTGCACCTCACACACCCATAGGCATCAATGTGGTTATGGTGAGCAGGCCACTTCCACTCACTGCCCAGTAGTCCATTGGTAAAACTCTGAGATATCAGAAGGTCCTCTGATGTATCTCCACACACTGATACATTTTGAATTTACCTGTATGTTTCTGCAGGTATGAACAAATAAATAAAAAAATTAAGATTCACATTAATAAGTCTGCAAAATGCTGCAAAGTGCAAACTGTATCCTGTGATTTTGAAAAGATTTTTCTAAACAGAGTAACAAGAAAAAATGCAGGTGTCACAAAAAAAGTGAAGAGGAGCAAAAGAGAAAGAAAGATTTATGTTTCACGAAAAATTAAAATGATTATATTTTATCCCTAAGAATTACTGGCTCATTTCATTTCCAGGCCTGTAAAAATGACACACACACACATAAAAATCAATCAAACTATATGTCAAACATAAACATATTCAACCAGAAAAATAGCAAACAATTCCCCAAATAATTTACTGAAACAATCAAAATAATATGGCTCATTTGGGAATAAAAAAGAAATGCAGAATATTCTTCTTTCTTAATCTGAGTAATAACAGCACATATGGGTTTAACTGTATTTCATAAGCTCAATTTTTACTGTATTGTGTCCTCTCTCTGTTCTTAAAGAAAACCTCTCCCCTTCCTTTCATTGTCTCCCCATTGACGTGCATCACAGCCTTCACATTAATCACCAGTCTGTCGCCTCCTGCTTTCAATTTATTCACATTCCTCTCTTTCCTCTTCCTTCCCTGAATCACGCCTAATTAGGTGCTCTCTAGATCTGATTTTCATAAAATGCTCGAGGGAAGGGGGGATTTGGTTATGACAATTATTTTTCATATATGGAACAGGGACAAAGTATAAATGGTTTTTAGCATTCACCACCTTAAAGAAAAATCACTGAAAGATCCTGCTTTTACTCTGATATTACAAAGAGAGGTTTTGTTGTTGTTGTTGTTGAATATGGGGGACAGTGTCAAGCCTGGCAGATAACATGACCATGGTGTACAGCTGAATTTATCATTTGGACATTAGTTTTAGGAGGAAATAAAATAAGCATGTGAAATACTGTATTTATGTTTACTGGGTAAAATTAAAACGCAGCAGTTTCAATTATGCAAACTGTTCAAATGTCCATATTAAGCAGGAGCAGAGACTCTGCTGTGTTTTCATGTAGAACTGATTGATTTTTTATTTGGCTCTCTTCATTGCTGGTTTGCTGTTATGGTTTCCTTTGTTATAACTAGTGGTGGCCATGGTTCCAAAAACAGCATACTCAAAACAATAAGATGACAAAGACAGGAATTAAAAGATACTCAGTAAAAAATAAGAAAGATTAAAAGCGGAAAAGGTGAAGAACTTTGTTATCATAAACAATATATTGCACAAAGAACAAGCATATATTCCACACACACACACACACACACACATTATGAGCTTTTTGGTATTGAATAAATTAGTTTTTACATTATTCAGAATGTATGTGCCTGTGGTTCCATTAAGAGAAGCAGTACCTTACAGCCTCAGGGTGGATGCAGGGGGTGAAGAAACATTGGTTTAGGTGGGGAATATCCAATGATGTCCTCTGTTGTACTAGCTATACACACATACACACACACACATATTCATGTACACTGATGATCTGCCATATTGAGTGTGCTCTATTGTTTACAGCCCCCTGGACAGGGTCACCAGATGGCAGGGTGCCTATTACTGCGGCCCCTCCTGTGTGGGCCCCACTGTGTTTGTCCATGTGCAGTTGCATGTATTCATCTGTGATTGTGTGTCAATGCTAATACACAGAGAGGGAGACAGGGTTTTTCACCTCCATATTTGTGTGCATTTCTATATATGTGTATGACTCCAGGGCAAATCGAAGAGAGAGAGAGAGAGTGTGTGTGTGTGTGTGTTTTGTGTGCAGGGGAAAAAGGTGACCCAAAGGCAACATACAGTGAGACACCAGTGTGGCATTCCTTCAAAGGCCTCACCACAGCCTTTTCCCTTACAAAGGAGAGTGGAGTGTGCTCTCCTCCGGGGGATTAGCTCGGCCTTGGTCATTAGGCCTCAGCCAAATACCCCTGAGGAGATGGCTGGATCTATAGCATGAAACACATACAACCCTCATACAGCTGTATGCTGGACCCAGCTCATGAATATCATTACATAGTAATGGAAGATAACTACCCAGGGATAAAGCTCAACATCACACAATGTTTTATTGCACAATCAGGATGGGCTTCAGTCTGTGGACATTCAATGAAAGTATGCCATTCTAAAGATTCTTGGCGAGTTGAGTGAGTGACTCTATAAGTCAGGATGAGTGGTCAGGATGATTCTTAGCAGTGGTTTGTTTCAGCAGGAAACTTTTATTCTTCTTTATGAAAAATAGGTTCCTATTAATTACAGAGAAGATTGTTTTTTTCTGATTTCCATCTTTGTCACTTCTTACTGATATTTATCTTCTACCTTTGACCTTCGTGACTGTTCAGCATCACAACACATTGATCAGCAGACGAAGAAGCAAGTATCAATGCTATAATCAATCCTCATAGGTCACCTGGGAACTAACAAATTGCATTTAACAGCATTATAGTAAATTGGATTGAGAAAATTGGAAGACTGGCGATTTATTAAATCAAATAATTATATAATGGGGAATGATTTGGACTCTGCAAAATGAATAAATATTTTGTAATTAGAAAATGTTTTTTATTGAATTTATTATATAAATTTTTTTTTAATTATTATTCTGAATTTTTTTTTTTTGGAGCAGCAGAGGTTTGTTTAATATTTCATGCTATGAAATGTGTATGTGAAATGTGTCATTAGTTGATCGATATTAAGGAGCAACATATCTGGTCAACAAACAAATATTTCATAAAAATGGTTATTGATATTTTAACTGTTTTCTGATGCACAAGTATTATAACTGTGGAAGCCCTGATGTTTGGAATGACAATGATAATTTTTGATAGTCAGTGCAGTGGAGTGGAATATAGTTGAATAACAAAACTTTACTTGTTTTCCTTCATTGGTTTTTTAATTTTATCGTGTATTATTTCTCATCTTCTTCATATCTTGTTTCCTAAAAACCCACAGAAGAATAAGAAGCAAGAGACTACATTGCACCTTTAGCTACCTCATGCATTGATCATATCGCACAGCCTGCTGTCTCATTTATTTTACTGTGATGGTACTTCTGTGTTCTATTTACAGCCCTTGCCAGATGAATTTCTTCACAACACATTTGATTTGATGTGAAAAATTCCATATGTAAAGTGCGGCACTGTTTGACAACAGTCAAAACTCTACGTAGATATGATGCTTATTCTAAAATTTTAGCACTGTTTTAGCACTGTTAGCGGTTTGGTTCCCGGCCTGGTTCCTTTCTGTGCGGAGTTTGCATGTTCTCCCCCTGTCTGCGTGGGTTTCCTCCGGGTACTCTGGTTTCCTCCCACCGTCCAAAGACATGTATGTATAGGTCAACTGGAGACTCAAAATTGACCGTAGGTGTGAATGCGAGCGTGAGTGGTTGCTTGCTCTGATTGTCCTTCTGTGTTGGCCCTGTCATGGACTGGCGACCTGTCCAGGGTGTACCCCGTCCCTCGCCCGATGTGAGCTGCGATTGGCTCCAGGAGCCCCGCGACCCGGATACGAATAAAGCGGATGAAGATGAGTGAGGTCAAAACCAGGGCAGCACAATAAACAAAAACATCATAGTGTAATTATATTGGCAGATGTTGCAAGTGTGATTTCAGTCGAAAAGGCTTTAACTGTGTTCACACAGAAAAAAAAAGGTGATGAGGAGAGCTCTTGGAGAAAATAATTTGTCTTTTATTTTGATTAGTTGTACAGCTCCAGCAAAACACATGGAAGCTGAGGAACCAAGAGGAAGATCCGTTGTGTGCAAATTGCGTTGTGCCCCAGAGAACAGATAGAGACGTAGATATAAACACAATATCTACAGAGAATTCCTGGTTCAGTCAATATTTTGTGTGATCATTGTGACAATCTGAACTACAGAGACAATTCATTACCTGCAGGATAGCTGACAGGACGTGTGGTGTGACACTTCCCTGTGTCGAGCACAGACACACACTGACATTTTAACATAACGGTGCCTATAATGTATTAATCTGTTCACCGCTGATGGACCAACAGTCTGGCTGATGTGATAGTCAGGAGTGACATATGCACCTCAAGTTGCTGCTGTGTGGCGTTGATGGCAAACATTTGACTTTTCACATTTTTTACACAGAGTATTGATAAAAGGTAAAAAGGGGTCTTATAATCTTTAATTTTCAACTAAAATCATAGAGATTTGATATTACAATACCCCAATATTAATTTCTACAAAATCTGTATTGTGAAATTATATTTACTTACATGAAGTTTAACGCACTTCGGCATCTTCAGTATTGCTATAAAATTTTATAGTGATGTCTAATAGTTTACTCCTTGACATTCCCCCTTTCAGTGCATTGTGTTGCTCTCATTCCTCTTCCCCTTTTCAGTCAGTAATAAATTATTTACTCAGTGTGCGGATGTACAAGCTGTCCGTGCCTTGCAGATTGTCCAGGGATGGAGGCTGGGTGAGATGCTGGGTATTTTACAAAAGAGCAAGCAAGCAAGGCAAAAACGCCGTTCTCTCCAAAGGTCATCACCACCCATTGGGTCTCCTATGATATTTTTATTTCGAAGATGAAAAACACCCACTCCGCCTCACTCAGCTCCCTGTGTATGTGCACCACCTTCAGGCCTGCCATGGTAATCCCCAGTGGCAAAAACGTGGTGAGAATGATGAAGGGGAGAGGAAAGTCATGTTTGTCGTGTGTGTCAAGGTAGAGAAAGTACAAGAGAAAATGTAAAGAGGAAGCAATTTAAAGGAGGAGGACCAAGAAATGGACAGAAAGAAAACAAGAAGGAGATATAAGAAATAAAAAATAAAAGAAACAACAGAAACAAACTAAGCCAGGGAAGGAGGGCAAAAGATGGCGATAAGGAGATAAAATAGGGAAGAGAGATGGGGGGAGAAAGAGGAGATATAAGAGACTTCATTACTGTGATGTGTCTCCTGCTAAAGCTAAACATCAGATAGGCTCTGACAGTTTTTTCTTAGGTACACTGTAATCTCACCAATCTCCAAACACTGCTGTAATTGGATTCTTCTGGGATAATCAGAAAAAGGTCCCATTAACTGCTGTCTCTTTTTGTATCGAAACAAAAGGATCAGAAGGATGAAAAAGACAAGGCAAAATATAGATAGGGGTCTCCTTTTTTTTTTTTTTATACATTTTGTTTTACAACATCATAAGAAATGATATTATTTTTCAATAGTAAACCTTTAAAATATCACACATGGCTCATCCACTTGTTTTGATTAATTTTAGAATAATCCAACAAATGCATCCACACATATTTAAAATGCATGTTAGAATTCCCAATGTTCACAACATTGTCAGGTACGTTGTGTCTTTATTCAAAGAAAATTTTGAGAACATTGAAATTATGTGTTAAATAGACAGTAGTGAGAATTGTATGCCTTTAGAAATTACCTATATTTTTAAATTAATAAATGATCAAATGTGATTTTAACAATAAAGGTTAGAGCAAATTTTAAACAAAAAATATGTTTAAGTTAATTGAACAGTAGAGAAAGGCCAAGTACTCAAGTACTGATGAGGGCACCTCTTCACACAAGGCCTTATCACAGTACTTTTATATGAGAGAGTCTGCTTTAAAGGATTAAACACCTGTGAAATACATACATCTTTTATTTGAACTGAATATGAGGTCCAGGAAACTACCGCTGATGAATTAAATCAGTGTCTCTGTATTCGACTGTTCAAAATCCTGACAAAGTCTCATCCAAAATTATTGTGCTCCATTCTTTCAAGAAATGTAAATATACACTTATCTGTTCCAGCTCAGTCATAATAATATTTACAAGCATTGGCCCGAGTGGTGATCCTATATACTCCATCTGTTTGAATGTAAGCTTTATCATTAAAAGGTGAGGTTATGCACATACTGCTGTTAAGCATCATGAATATTTGTTATGATCTTGTAATAAATTACAATTTATTTATTTATTTTGTTGTTGAGGAGATGCTGCTTGAAGAAAATTATAGATTGTTGTGTGTGCTCACTGATCAGAGGTCAGTGCTTTTCCGCTTGTGCTGACATGAGATGAGCTGCACACATAAATAAACAGGCAGAACAATCATCTTCCGTAAAAAGTTGTTTGCATAAAAACCAAAATAGATTCCTTTTTAATTATAAGATGAGATATTGTGCTTTGAACATTTCTCATATAACCCTGAAGCAGTCATTGAAGGTGTGTCAAATTAGTGTAAAAATGCTAAAGCTGACTGTTAATTAATTCTTCCTTTTAAATGGCATAAAAATTCCCCTGAAAATATAAAATGCTAATTAACATGGTAACTCTTAAAGGGGTGGTAAGGAGGATATAAACCAGGGTGAGAAAAACATCTTTACTATAACAGGTTCATTTGAAATCCCTCATCCGTTACCATTTTATTATTTCTTCCCCTCTGCAAAGAGGAAAGAAAGTGTAGGGAATGTGGATGGTAGAGAGCATTTTTGAATTTCACATCGCCTTTTTTTTCTCTCTTAAAAACATATTTCTTAGTGTCCCTTTGCTTCCCATCTACTCCCCCTGACTCTTTCTCCATCTGGTCTTTTATTCTGTTGCCAGTCCTTTTACTGTTTCCATGAGAGTTCAAATCAATTGATGGTTTTCTGATGCCAGGGCCCAATGAAACTTTCAGCGCATCTATTGATCTCCTGGGATAGTACCGTTTCTCTCTTTCCCCCTCTCCCTCTCTCATTCTCTGTCTCTGTCTATGTCACTCAGTCCCTGGCCCAGAGAAAGATTTTCTGTCCCTGCTGGTTTGACCTTTTGTTTGGACTGGCACATCTCTGGCCCTTAACCAGCACTGTCACCTATTAGCAGTCCACTGCCAACACTGTCCATTCAGCTTCTACACACATATATCTCTCTTTTTTCTTTCCCTAGAAAATTCCACCACAGAAGACCATGAGACTGCCATCCCATAAAGAAATGGCCGTTAATGCTTCTTGTACAAGCAGCTTATGAAGAGCCATAGTTGTTCTATCGATAGGCAGCTGTTAGCAGTCATGTGAGACAGCATGTCATTTTTAGAGCAAATGCTCAAAGTGGCAAATTCCTCCAATTATGATGGGAAGAAAGGAGGACATCAGGTGATAAAGTGGATGAGGAGGCTGGGCTGGAAGGATGAGATGACAAAACATTAAACACCTGAGTCTGGTTTCTGTTTCCAATCAACAGTCATTAGTTGTTTAACCTTAAAAACAATGTATATATACTTACTTTAACCTAAATCTATCGCCGCTCAAGCAGAGTACTGCCACAGCATAAAATGGTTAGCTATGTTTATTTTCAGCTGTAATTGGTAAAATAGTACATTTGACATATCTTGTCAGACACGAGGAACAAACCGGCGATATTATAACTCAGGTTGGAGCACTTGAGGACTTGACACGAGACTTTTTGCCAACTTTCACAAATGTCGGAAATTTCAGCCATTTGGTCCTGTGAAACATTCACAGTCAAATACTAAATCCATATTTCATCATTATCCAGATTTTCATTACGAATTGGAAGCTAGACAGCTATGCTACCTAGCCTCCACTCTGAAAGTGGAATTTCAACTCAGAAGGTTGGTGCATCTAACATAGCATGTTAGCAGTGATTGTCACTATGGGGGGTTTCATTATTTGTAACTCCTACTGCAAGTTTAGAAGAGTAAAAAACATTGAGTTCTGATTTTCTTAATTTCTTCTATTTACCGAAGCTGATGAAAAGGTATTTCTCAATTTTGCCCAAATAACTGGCTGTATAAAGCTAAATAAATATTCATTTTCATTTTAGTGAGTCACCTGTTGCATTGTCTCTAACATCACTCATTTCTTAGTTTGGTTTTTTCTTCTACTTTTATTTCCATATCTTTCACCCTTGCTTTTCCTCTTTAATTTTCCTCCTCCATTCCTCCATTTATTTGTCTTTCAACACACTTTTAGTTCCCTTCTGCTGCTTCACAGTCCTCCATCCCCTCTGACCTCTTTCCTTTTCTTTTGATTGACCACCATTTCAATAGCATCATCCAAGGTTATTTGGCAGAGACCACAGAGCACATTTGTTTATTCCAATCTGCAACTGAAGAGGAGACTCTGTTATTCTAATGGACTCCAGAAGAGCGAGTCTTTTAAACTGGTTTAAAGAGAGAGAGAGAGAGAGAGCCAGCAGAGTCCCTCTTTCTCTGGTTCCTCTCTCCTCTTCAGCCTTTGTAGATGTAGACAAAAGACTCTCTTTATGTTTGCCATGGGATCAGATGTACCCACGCAGAAGACAAGATGCTAACCCCTGGAAGCCCTTATGTTCCTCATGCTATGGCACATTAAAAATAAACTTGGCAGCTTTGCATATTGGCAGCTCCAAATAGGTGACCAAAACCTCTGATCCATTGCAAGCATAAAGGTTGTCGTGATGTCACTGATGATGATGTACTTTTTCTGAACTCCTGGTCATCTCAAGACATGGAGTGTTCATTATAGGCCTAGTCGCTGTTTATTTAAAGCTAAATGAGTGTAGTGGAAATAATAGGCATGGAATAATCTGAGTTCTGAAGGCATCATCATTGTGAACCACACCCTTTCACTTAGTATGATCTGACTTCAGCAGCTCACAGTGCAGCCCTGCCTCACTGCTGCCTCATGTCAACAACGGAAGACAGTCGTAAGCTGGACTGAAGTCATGCAGTGGTTAGCACCTTCCTGCTGAATGTTTTACCTGAATTTGTTGACGTTACCGAATTTCAGTTTCTCTCAGAACAACAATCACCAAACATAATAGTAATTTTGTTTGTGTGCTTAATGTTCCTCTGGGCGTATGCGAGTTGAGTCAATCAAGCAGTAGCACAGCAGGAGGCAATTTTCACCTCACTCCAATTTATTCTGGAATTTATTGCCAGGGGCATTTGCTATATATAGCATGTGCTATAGATATTATCTCTAAAATACTGGATCCACTTCAGTCGATAAATAAATGCATTGAATTTTTGGTTTGGGGCTTAATTTTTTAATTTGCTATCTGACCACTTTAGCAGGCTGAGGTTTTTGCTCTTTGAATCACACCCTTCACTCTACCAAGTGGAATGGATTATACTAAGTGGAGAAGGAGGCAATACATTTATTTCATTTGTTTTATTTTTATTTTTTTAATCCAACCCAACAAAAAAAGTGTCTTATACAAGCCAAACAACTGAACAGAGAGAATCTTGGTCCACCTCCAAGTGGACTCTGGTGCAGTTCACTTGTGGCCTCAAGTAAACACGCCAAATCTTAAGTGATAACAGATACTATAAGTGGTAAGAGTATCCATTTTCTCCCTGTGGATTATTCAAGGAGCAACGTCTAACATGTTTGCAGTGATTCTGTCCCACGTAATCAGGTAAAATTGCAGTCTGCTATATTTAGACTCTTAAATTTTCCAATATGTTTCAATACCTTCCTATATCTGCTAGTTTTCTTGAGTTTTGAGAGCTTTATGCAACCAGAAAACATTAAAAGGGCCTATACATTAGAAACATTAGGTGCAGACTGACCTGCTGTCAATCAACAAAATTTCACTGAGGTTCCTGATGACATCCCCAAACAGGCCAATCAGAGAGCCTGTTCTTTGTCCCCCGTCATTATTTCTGATGTAAGGTTAATATAATTACATTGTTATGGCAGTGTAGGTACTTCTGGACATGCTTTCGACAGATATGTTTCATTAATGCGTGCATCACCTCAGAATATTAAAAAAGGTCTTATAACTAGGTGGAAAAAGCTAAGCTAAGCTAAGTTTGACTATGGAAAGTATCAATGCTTTTTTGTTGTTTTTGTAACTAATATAACATTAGAGCTCCATAGTTTCACAAGTTAATGTATTCATGAGTTGAAAACCCTGACTGCTTCTCCTGTTTCTCTTCTCCCTGTCCTTTCTACTCTTGCATCCAACAACAACAAGCTCATTAAACTGCAAGCAAACTGACATTTCACCCTAACTTCTCCCTCTCTCTTGTTATACATCATTAAGTGGCTGCGTTGGGCTCAAAGGTAGTCAGGCAAACGCTTTGAGAGAAATGGCTCGCCTGGCAAGCGAGCATTTTAAAAAGCTTGTCACTCTCTCACCTCAAACATGCCTCATTAGTAGTACAGTCGAAACACCTATCTGCACTTGCTCCATGTCCCTCTCCTTCCTATTATACACACTCGCTCGCATACACACACACACAAATGCACATTTTCTATCTGTCTGTCTCTCTTTCCCTCCATCTCCCACCCCCCTCTCTGGCCCCCTCCTGTTTTCAGCACTAATTAGCCAGCTTCTCCCTTCTCTGTGCTTCCCCAGTCACATCTAAAAGGGAGATGGATATGATTTTTCTTTAACCCAAAGGCCAACTTAATCAGCTGAATTAATGACTTTATTACCCGATAGGCTCCAGGCCATGCAACACATTTCTCTCCAACACCCAGCAGTCCTCTCTGCATTTCTCCCACTCCCTCTTTTAACCCCTGCAGGAGTTTTAACATTTCAAAAATAGAAATAAGAAACAAGAAAGCAAGGCGCAGAGACCTGGCGATGGGTCGTGGGAAGCTGTTATGAGAAATATGATAATTGCAGAGATATAGAGTTGCAGGTACACCCTAATGACTACTTTAACAATTAGCTTTAAGTCATTTATGTAGAAACAGAGTATGTGGAGGTGTTTTCAGAAAAAAAGTGAACATAATCAAATTGTTATTCTTAAAACAATTAGGCATTCAGCATATCGGGTAAAAGACAGTTTGTTCTTCCTTTTTTTGTCACATCAGTGACAAAAATTGTCTGATTCGAATGTGCTTAGTTAATTAGTAACTGTGTCTGTGTCAAACACAGTAAATGACAACATTCGTATTCACTCTCACCCACACACACAAAATCAAAATGCTTACTTACTGCAGAGCCAAATGTCTAAACACTCTTTTTTCATAAGGCAGAAAAACAGCAATTAGTTGACACATCAGTGTCTGTCAGAACACATATGACAGCACTGATGAGGAGACACTACATTAGTCTTCTCCTTTACCTGAAAACCCCTATCAGAGCCCAGGCCAATACATTGAATTAAATGACACATCTAGAGGAGCAGCCTTTTATTTTTGTGATCAGACAAAACAGCTGCTCACAATTTTCAGTTTGTAACTTCCAGGGATGAAGAATATTGGAAATATTAGGAGGCAAATGTATGCACACAATTTGTTTCAGTTTGATTTGGCTGGTCAGTTTGAATCACGTCATCTCTCTGTCATGATTATTTTGCATTTTGCGTCCAGACAAAATCTCAAACAAGACTAAGAATGTGCAGCCATATTAGCAGCTCTGAAATTCTGTGATTGGTCACAGCAGGCTTTGAGCTAAATGTTAACTCTCAAAGTATGTTAATATGTTCAAGTTGTGTGTTCAGTAAAATCACTATTCAACATGTTCACTGTCTCAATTTGGTACATATCATGCTAACAATTGCTACTAAGTGCTCAAAAACTGTGCATATATGGTCACAAAACCTGGAGATCATTTATCATCCAGCCACAATAGCTGTTACAAAATATCACAGCTTTCCATCCAAGACATGTTTCAGTCTAGGCCAAAGATGTTGGACTAAAGATCTTGAAATACTCAACTGCAGTGGCATAAAACAGTTTGTAAGTTATTCATGATGTTAGGCCTCTGAATTAAAAGCTTTGCTGCAGTGGGCCAGGCTTTTAGTGCACATTCTAACATAAACCAATAATTTATGTAATTTCCTAAGAATTACCTCAAATTCTCCTGGAAGTGAAATCTGTAATTAAGATTTTATGCTGCCAATATACTTTTGATGAGTTGATAAGGAGTTTCTGAAAAAATCTGTAAAAAATTCATGACCACAGCATGATCAGTCAGCTGTCATTTCAGAAAATCAAGTGGGACTTTTGATAGTCATTCTCACAGATATAAGAATAGTAAAATCGGCAAATGAAATATGAATCACTATCAACTGTTTGTAACACATTTACTACTACTAGAAGACATGTATTTGAACATTTATATTTAACCTTATAATGTCAAACACAAGCTCATTCATTTTCTTCTGCTTCTCATATTTATCTTTTCCTTTGCAATGCTCTGTGAAGAGCTGCAGTAAGTTTGAGAGGCATATTGAGGCAGGAAAATGCCAATCAACACTACAGTGTGTAATTTTCAGTAATAATCACAGATAGAAAAAAATTATTCCTCTACATTGTGTACTTTCAATATGTTACTGTCAGTTCATGGGAATTACCCCAGCCAGGAAGGAAAGGAGAAAAGGAAAGAAGTCCAGCAACAGTTAGTTTCATAAAACACTGTAAACCACAGAAGCACCATTGTTTTTCCTCACTGCACATCACATTCATTCCATCTGGATATAACATGCACTCTCATGTTGATTTGCAAAACCGTGTATTATAGTGAGAAGATCACAAAATATTTCACCTCTTGCCTACATATGAAAAAGCTTATTTTATTCATTCCAAGCTGTAAAAAAAAAAAAAAAAGCTGAGTGAGGACCAACCCAAACATGCAGCAAGGAATTTTTGGGACAGAAGAAAATATGCTACAATTCCATCTTGAATACTCACTTCATAATATGAACCCCTATTATTATCAAACCTGTGATATTTTTAACCATTAAAAATATATCTGAATTTCTTTTCCAATGGCCATTAATCCTCAGTTAATTTTCAAAAATTTATTGACTACAAGGAAAAATAGACGAACATTTTCTTGAAACACTCATGGCCAGGAGAATTGTTTATGGAGTGAAACCATACCTATTAACAGGTTATGACACCATGGAAGAAGAAGGCCGCATGTGTGATAATATCCACCTGCAAGTTCATTCCACCTATAATCAGCTTATTTTCACTACTAATTACAGGAATACAAGCTGTAGAGGCATTCCTACTGTGAAACTGATCTTCTAAGGACTACATAATGAATTCATTGTTTTGTTTATACAAAAAAAAAAAAAAAATCACATTCAGCACTTCCATATGAAGCGTAGAATGTGATATTTTCATTTGTGATGAGTGCTGCAACAACTTTTAACAAACATTTTCCCCTGAATGCATGTCAGTAGCAGTGTTGTGATGGAAGGTGTGAGTGACGGTTTTATTGCATTAAGTCTTTGCAAGATACCAGCATCCCATTTTCCTCAATTTCTGCTTTATAAAGTAGCTTCTGTCCCACAGGGCCTATTAGTCAATTACACCTGAGCATTGCTGTTTAATATGGGCTGAAAACATGCCAGAGTTCCTAGCATCAAACACTTGTTTTGCTGTACATTTTTTCTGTGGTATACAGTAATGAGCGGAGCGAAGGTGTGTCCGCGTGTGTATTTGACATTCAGAAAAAACAGGGAGGAATTATTCATTAGCTCTCTATTTCACTCTTCCAGCCTCCCTCCTGATCTACGTGTTCAACAACTCTGGGGCAAGTGCAGAATTGCAAATTAGCTCCCAGAAAAATCTAATTAATTGGCCATCCTCTCAGGCTTCAAGTCAAAGTTTGGGTTGATGTGTCAACACTGCCCCTCCCCCAGAACTTCAAACAGCACAGTGCAATATGCCACAGAGCGGGGGGGCGGAGTGAAGAAATTCAAACAAAATAAAACTACACTGTGTGTATCAATTAATAAAGCACTTCAATCAGTGTAAAACTTTCTGAGCTGACTTGCCTTAACTACACAATAACTTGCTCAACCAGGCAGCTGTCAATCTGTCTGGTATGCAATTTCATCAGTCGGCCTCAAATTAGAAGTCAGCATTCACCATAAGCCAGAAGAGTGGCAGCTCTGCAGTCTCTCCTCACTTTCAATCCTGAAAACAGCTTTAGAATATTTCTACATAAATGGAATAAAATTTCATCCTCCATGGGAGGTTTTCTTAATACTGGTTCCATACTTGTACATCTCCTTTGATTAATAGAATTAATGATAGAATCTGCCGATTCTATTATTTTTTATCAGGCGGAATGCTGTAATGGACCTGTCAAGAGGCCATAGTCTGTATTTAGGAGGAGTAAACCGATGGCGTACTGTCTGGGATAGAACAGGGAGCTGCTGCTGCATCACTGTGCAACATTACACCGCCATCTAGTGTTGTGTTAATGCACTACAAATGAAGAAACATTCGCTGGATACTACTTGAAAAAAGTTCCTCTATATAATTATTATCCTCAAACTAAACATCCTGTTAGTACGTGTGCAGTGCCCAATACCAAGTTACTTGCTGAGTTTACAGAATACAACAAAGTCACCACTGAATCAAAGCCAGATGTATGAATTTATTTCTGATTATGAAAAGAAAATCTTGCAAAGTAGCACTTAAACAGAATCATTTTTATTACTTCACTTAAACTGCTCTCACTCACTCGCTTAATTTTCTCTTCACACCACTATATATTTAGAATATAAGGAAGATAATAAAGAGGAAGACATGCAATATCTTTCCTTTGTATTACAGTAAAAGTTATTGCATTATTATGACTACATTACAATTTATTAAAGACATTAATGACAGGCTAACTCTATCTCTACATATTTATAGATTTTTTGAAATGCAACATATTCAAGAGCTAAGTTTGTTTAAATCTTGAAGTGGTCTTTTGTATAACCCTGATATAATGTAGGTTGAGGTCACAGTTTGACAGCTTCATAATGCAATTATGGGCTTTTAATCAGTGTGAGGCAAATATATATATATGAGGGCATATCATATGCACTGTGCTGCTAATAAACCTTGAACTGACTATTTTGGAACAAAGATCATCTTTTAAAAGCTTTATTGCAGTTCCTCTGTTAATATTCATGGTATAAAAGTTATAGAAGGTCATATACTGAAAGATATTTTGATTTGCTTCTCTAAAAAGTACACAGAACAATTAACAAAATTATATTTAATTTCGAAAATAGATGTAGAAATACAAATCTGATCATCGACATCTGTACAAATCATGAGCATAGTGGTCTACAAAATAAAGGACTAAGCACCACAGTCAAGACAAAAGCCAAAACATATTTAAAATATCTATATCACTAAAATCCCGTTATACAATTGAGCCAGGTATTCTAATACAATGTACAAATAAATCAATAAAATAAAACAACTGTCATTGGCCAGGATATATCCGTAGCTCAGAGTACAGAACGATATTTACATGCAAACATGAGCCACACTGCACATGCGTTCTCTGGATACACAAACACTCGGACACGGACGGCCAGCCTCACATGGTCACCGCGACAACATACTATTTCCTGGCAAAACAGAGACCTGCATGGAAAGTTAGAAAAGCAAGAAAATTAAGTCAAAATAATAGTAAAGAAACAAATAGCTAAAAACAAAATAAGCAGAGATTCTTTTTGGATTCCATGCTAATTAAAAGCTCAAACTGATGACGGATGAAATCTGTGATATTATTTACTAGCTGCTCAGACAAAACTGTCTGCATTTCTAGTTGAATCTCTCTTTCTGCCCTCCTTTGGGATTACTTGACCTCGACTTGCCAGCGAACATGCTTATCCCCCGAGTAACTGGTCAAAGAATTTTATCCACCTTATTTTTCCACAGAGGCCTGGAGGCAAGACAGAATGCAGCCAGCTTCCAGTTTTTTGTGTGACACTTCCGGTTCGGCACTCCTCACCACTGTGTAGTGTTAGTTAACTTGTGTCTACCGCAGCTACAGAGAGATATCATTATTATTTTTTCTTTTTGGTTAAGTAATGGCTTCAAGGAAAACCGGGGTCTCTTGTGTGGTTAGGGGCTATAATAATAACTGGTATAAACGCAAAGTTTACCTAGAGGGGTAATGTTTTGAACATTGGCCGCGTACGAGAGCTGAATGTGGATGTAAGGCGTGATATGATCTGCACCCTTCGTCAAAAGACGATTAAATCCCTTTGCCTGTGGTTCATCCATGAGGATGCTGAGTAAAAATGGCTAAAATCTAATTTTAGGCAAAACGTCATGTCCACTTTTTTTTTTTTTAATCTAGTTACAGACCATTGTGCCTTGATTGTGCTATAATTTTAACATATGATATACATAAATATATAATGTGTATGTTTACATTAACTAAACAATTTATGAGAAAGAGGGTGTTTCTTGAATGAGCTTGGTTTATTCTGAACAGTTCGTGTTTGTCCCCTCTATTTGTCATTAATTCATCTATTTTTGTGATTATATTTCAAGAACTGAATTGTAAATATATATATTATATAAAGATATATAATTATACATTTATAAAGAGTTTGGTCAAGACCTGCTCTATATGTAAAGTGCCTTGATGTAACTTTGTTATGATTTGGCGTTATACAAATAAATCTGATTTGATTTGATTTGATTTGAATTGTACCCAAATATTTTATACTATATAATTACACATACAACTTAATGTTAAATAAAATGTCTTCTCATTTTCAAGTGTCAATTGAGTTTTTTTTATCATGCGTGACTGCAGGAACAACCGGCCGATGTCGTAAGGACCCTGGCAGAGTGGAGGTCGGCTTTGCTTTGACTGGGCAGTACATCAGCTTTGTACTGGAACTGGTACTGTCAGTCAGTAAGCATCTGAGGATGTGGTACCAGCCTGCTTTCTTTATAGTGTACCCACAACACTGTTGATCAACATTAGCTTGCACCATTAGCCCCAGTAAGGGAAAGCGGCTGACCGGAGGTGCTGCACAAAAACTGAAGTTTGTCACTATTTACTTCCGTGTTTGAAAATAAACAGAGAGATGCTGCTGTCCATATGCTCAAAAATTTATCTTACTTGAGGCAGGTGGCAAAGGCTCTACGTGCACTGCGATGTAGGAAGTGTATCGGAAAGCCTTTGAAGGTGTGTCCATCCGGCACCGCCCTCCGCACTGCATCCTGAAACTCCTCGTTGCCACAAGACACTCCAGTGCAGCGCTCAAGCTCATAGGCTGATAAGGCCGAAGAAAGCAGGTAGGACAGATGGTCATCCCAGACTGTTGCCAGCTCCAGATCCTAGAGGACAGAGCAGCACAGAGCCCATACTGAGGTTAGTCACTCCTACATTGCAGATTGACACAACACCTAAGCTGTAATAGGAAAATTACATTAAATTGATCAGACCGCCAAAAGCTGCGGTCATCTCCTCTTGGTACTGTCTTTCCATGTCCATGTCCATATATTGTATTATATAAAAAAAATCAAAGGTAAAATACTTAAACATAATCATAAATAACTGGAAATGCTTTGATTGCATCATTGAACATGTCCTGTCATTCAGCAAGCAAAGAACAGGTGAGTTAACAACCATCCATTTGTGTTTTTTTTACCTTCCTGTGCTCAGATACCAAGTAGCGCAGTTCCAGCTCCAGCTGGTTGCTGGAAGACATAGGATCCAGAGATGGAGCACAGAGTGGTGGCAAAAGAGGCGAAGAGGTGGTAGAACCCTGGGAACAGACTGACTTAAGGGCATCTTCACTCATCGCTTTCCATTGAGACTGATTCTAAAGATAAAACAGGCATGCAATTTATTATATTGTCTCTGGACAATCTGCCATAGAGCATAAATGAAGAAACTCATTTCGCCCAAGCCCTGAAAATGACTTAATAATCTAAATTTAAATTAACAGCTATCAATAACACTAATGTGAACATCACAATGGCACTAAATACAGCAATAGACTATGATATATATACGTTAAGTTCACAAAATCAGAGTGATGTCGCCCAGTTCACCTCAGGGGGTTAATTGTACATGTTAATACGTTCTTACCTGAAAGTCAAAGACACAAAGCTCGACAGCATCAGATGGCTGGCAGTTGGCCAGAAAGCTCTGCTGGTTGAAGACACAGCCCACAGTCCGGTAAGGGGATGAATGTTTGGGCTGGGGGGCCAGGGGTGGGGCATCTGGGTCTACCACCCTGTGGAGGTATCTGAGCGCACAATTTGACCAAGAAGCACAAACTTATCAACAAACTAGCTGATTAAAATGATGCACAATGTCAAATGCATCTCTTTAAATTGTGCTCTAAGAACACATTAAAATGGAAAAAAGACTGGGAATAAAAAAGTATATTGAAAAGTCTATGAAATAATGTCTACATTGGATATATTTACAATAATTGATGGAAAAAACTGTAGAACTGTAGAATATAATCAATTGTTCCTTGGCCCAAAGCCTGGCCACCACTGATGGATTTTGCTGACAAACACAGAGTGCAGTAAGATTTTCTGTATCAATGCTTAAGGTATCTATCACACAGTATCTATACCAGGCTCCACCATTTGGCAACTAGTTTGACAGCAGAGGGCTAGGAGAGAAATTAATATTTAATGAGACAAAACTTTGACCTGTGTCCTGTCAGGCTCTCCCAGAATGTAATGCTTCCATCGGTGCCGCAGGTTAGGACCCAAGTGTGTGGCACTCCCTTGGCTTTAGTGCCCACACACACATACGCATCCAGGCCAAAGCCCAGCAGGAGGCTGCACAGCAGGGTGGCATGGTCTTCACAGTCTCCCTGGGGAGGACAAAGTCACAGTCATTATAATAGTATTATGTCAACCTTTGTCCAAAATTCTCCTGTTGTCTTATGTTGTCTTAGAATTTAGTTTTATGAGATTGCACTTCAAGAGTAACAGAATTATTTTATAATAGACTCCTAAAATATCAAATATTAAAATATTTATTTATTTAAAATACTAAAATATTAAATCAAATCAGTTTTATTTTTATAATGCCAAATCATAACAAAGTAACATCAAGTCACTTACATATAGAGCAGGTCTAAAACAAACTCTTTATAAAATAACTTAAAGAAACCCAACAAATCCCCCGATGAGCAAGCACAGGAAAAACTTCCTTTAAGAAGCCAAAACCTCGGGCAGAACCAGGCTCGGGGGTTGGGGGGGGGCATGAGAATGGGAGCAGGAGAGGGATATTCAAAACAGGTGTAGGCAGGAACATGATGCTGTATGAAGGTCATAGAGTTGATATATGGAGATATTACAATTAATATCAAAATATTATTACTTTAGTCTCAATGTACTGCACTCTTGCACTAGAAATATTACCTTTTTTACTTGAAATACAAAAATATTTACCTTTATAATATAATATTGACGTATCTCAAGATATTGTGAGTTTCATTTCACAATGTGTCCTTTGTAATTTAAACTGGAACATGACAGAATTGCTCTCAGTGCACTCAATGCGGATGTGTTGAGCCTGTAGGAAAGGTTTGCTGGGAAACACGAAATCTGCTCTGTGTTATCAAACTGTCATGACAACAGCAACTTATATTCAACTTGTACTTCACTGGCAAATTACCCAGAGATGGGCAAGGGACTGCTTCAGCTACTGCTACCTCTGCTGCTGCTGTTGCTGTTGCTGTTTCTGCTGCTCAGTGATGGCTCAAGCTACAGGCAAGTCAGAATGATAGATGTTCCCCAGAAGTGCTAATATGGAAGGCAGCATCTGAATAGACTGGGGACTGATGAGGCTAAATTAATTTTCCCTGGAATGAAACTCATAAATCACAGCTGACAAGGGCCACTTTGTGAGAGTGGTGTCTTGTCCATCTTGCCAGCCGCTCACAGAGGAGAAGCAGGAAACATTTATCCTGTGGTGGTCTGGGAAATTCCACGGTATCTCGCCGAGAGATGAAAATGCATCAGTGAGTTGACTCAGACTGAATCCTTTCTGAGAAATATATAGAGGAGCGACTGGTAACACTCCTGTTATACATTTATTTGGTGTTTCTGACTTGTTGATTAAACCTTCATTGCTAAGGCAACAGAAACTTGTAATTTTAGTTTGCTTATTGTTTCATCATGTTTTACCTATGCATAACCAGCATAGCACTTTGGTCAACAGAAGTGATTTATGAATAAAACCTGACTTCAAATTAATTCACTTAAGTCTAAATGGTCAATCATTCATGGATGTTTTTTAAAACATGTAGTAAATTTTCTACTCACAATTGTATCACAGAGAACAAATAAGGGCAAAAATCAGGTGGTTAGCTAACATTAGCTAAAAACACAAGAAAAAATATATAGGAAATACTGCTATGAGAGAGGAATGTAAATTTGATGTTAAGGGTTTTAATTTGACTAGAACTTATTAGAGGGAAAAAAACAATGGTTCACTTGTAACTAACAGATTTAACAGCTCAATATAAAGATCACCGATGGATATGAAGGCTTGAATATGAACTACATACACAATTCACATTGTTTGATTTAACAGACATATGCAGAGTAACCACCAATCTCTTTCGTGAATGTGATTTTTTTTTTTTTCTCTCTGGAGCAATGTTCTGCACTCTATAACAGTTCAACTATCTATCCTGCTGAATGCTGCTTTTTGGGACTGTACTGAAGGACTGTACTTCATATTTAGACCCTCTTCCATATCATGCAAACATGCTATTGAGTCAAAAAATTTTAAACTGACATTTAGATGAGAAGACACTATGAAGAGAAACTGTTGTCCAGATTGAGAGGCTTTATCATGCTGCAGTGGAACAAATCAGGAAAGGCATAACCCAAAACCTGGGGCCAGATGTATAAAACTGTGAATGCACCAGAACCCCAGAAATATGCAGATGTTTTTTTTCATCAATAATTTATAAATGCATATTCATAAAAGGGTTATAAAGGCATGCACATGTATGATTCCCTTTCATTAATCTCACTCGAGAAATTAGGCCTCCTTCAGCCTCATTTCCATTCCCATAATTAGGCATCAATGGTTGAAGACACTCCATGAATCGACCTGTTTGCAAACAAAATAATTTTCTGTGGAAAACGTTATCAGTGACGGCAAAAATGGCAGATAAGAAACACAGCAAGACTAATTGTTGGTCAAATTACACACTGAGCTCATCAGCAAACTAAGGAAAATTATTCCAACTATAAAATCCTGAATTACTGTCAGGACCAAAGGGGTCTTCCTTAGGATCCAGACAAGTTCTGATCTTGACATAGCAAATCTTGAGATAATATATCTCAAGCTCATGTAAAAGCTAATTTACAAATCTAAAAAATTAAATAAGGAGGATATATTAAACAATGATGCACAATACACATTGAACACACAATTATTTTTTTATGGATTCTCAGATTGTTTTTGCTGTGTAAACAGAAAAGCTTGGAATGATAATAATGAATGCAGCTTGATGAATTTGCTGTTTTGTTAGAATTTGTGTCTCCTCTTTATTTTGCGATTTCACATCACTATCACTAATTCATGGTTTTTCTGTACAAGCATTATTTATACATCTCCCTTGTGTTGGTTGGAAAATGACCACGTCATAATGACAAACTCAACAGAGGAATCGGGGTGGATTTCATTCATCTGTGTTTGAAAATTGTATTTAATAATGTCCAAACTGTTTATACGGTGCTATACGAGGAATAACAAAACACAATTAAAGAGCTACATAATGGAGAGTTTGGATGGTTGCCCTGCACTTACTGAAAGACAATATGTCAAAAGCAAGACAGGAAAAAACTGTCTTGAAAAGTAACAGTATATGGAATAACCAGATCTAGACAGCATTACATGTTCTCATTAAGGAAATATATAAAGATGTCTTCCACATCTTTTGATCCATGGGAATCAAATTTGATGTGTAAATAGATATATACTGAATAAATGGTCCTCTGGATGTGTAGAGAGAGAGAGTGAGAGAGAGAGCTGGTTAGCTAGCTGGATGGATAGATGGATATACATGCATACATATGCGTCTTCTGAAGTCTGCTCTCCTTACCTTTCTACTACACAGGAAAGCCATCAATGTGCACCACTGTTCCTGCTTGCCTCCTCCTCCCACCACTGGAGCCCTCTCATGGGCCAGCAGGCTGACAAAGCGTGCTGCCTGTCGAGGACTCTCCAGCAGTCGGCCTGCCCGGAGGACATGCACGTAGGAACACACTGGTTTGTTGATGCCATTCTCATCCTTCATAATGCACAAACACACACCAAGAGGTAAGGAAACAGTGTGGAGTTAGATATGAATTTCAAATATCCTTAAACTCATTAGGAATATGATGAGTTCTACTCACAGGCCACTAACACACTAAATCAGGGCATCACAAGCAAGTTGCAAATAAAATTACATTGTTCTGAAAAACTCTCTTATGAGTGTTGTGTTGTGTAAATGCATAACATCCCCCTCTCTATTCACTCAACAGGTTTATACTCACTAAAAGAACAATAAGAAATTACCTACTTTTGGGGAAATCAAACTAATTATGTGATATAAGACTGGAGTCAAACAAACCTGTGCAAATATCTTGACCATTTTGGATTGGTGCGATGGTCGGATCTCAAGGAACTCCCTCCACCACTGTTTGGCATAAACCAAGAAGAGCCTCTCCTTCTCTGCCATCCTCTGCCTCTCCAGTGATTGCTGAATGACAAACACACAGTGACATCACATACTGTCTTCTTCATTTCATCACTTAGAAATAATGATCCTTAACCGCATTCTGTTACGCTGGTCCACTATTAACTCAAAGGGCTTTTTTTCATAAACAATGAAGCAGATAAATAAACAGTGGAATGACCAGAGAGAGATGAAGAAACTTCAGTGTGCTGACCTGTGTGACAATCACGTCACTGCTCAAAGTCTCTGAGAGAGGAGGGTAAAGCTCCAGACTGACTGTCAAGACACCTGCTGGAACCTTACTTTCACTTCCTTTGGACACACAAACACAAACAGTTTTAAAAAACATTACTACACTAGCATGGCTTTCCTAAGTAACAACCAGTCTATTTTATCTATTTTACTTATCTCTTGTAAAGTAGAAGAGAAAGCTTGATTGAACATTATTCAATGAAAAAGCAGGTTAACTGTAAGGCATCATTAGCCACTCCAGATAGAAACAACAACAACAACAACAATAATGGTACTAAAAATAATATACTCCTACTACTACTAAAAATAATAATAATGTTATTATTATGCTTTACACAAAGGAAAACAGAAGGCCAAAGTAACAGAGCATAGTAAAAAATTAATCCCAAAATCAAAAGTATGACACATTAAATACTTACTTCACCACTGAACTTGATTCATTATTCTAAACTGTAGATTTTTTTTATTTTAATAATTAAAATCAAGTGTGCCATTCATTATTCAGCATCAACCTTATAGCCAATACAGCAGAATCACACTCCCTCACCAACTCCCATCAGCTCTACAGCAAAGCAGGTCTTCCCACTCAGGGAGCTGAGGACAGTCCTCCAGTCAAGGAAGTAGGATGAGACCAGTGCTGTGTTACCGGAGGTGTCCGTCTTTATCAGAACTAAGTGAACTGGGTCACACATGGATAGCATGGTGGTTGCATCTGCCATTTTACTGCCTTCTCCTGCAGTGATATAGGTAAAGACATGCACAAGTGGAATTAATGTAGATAACTGCTGAAGGACCACGCAACAGCATAGAACATTTGAAACCTGACTGATGCTAGGATTTGAGAGTACCTATGCCATCTCTGTGAATCTCTAGAAGGAAGCCCTCCTCCAGGTTGGGTTCACAGGCACAAGGTACTGGCTTTGAGCGAAACCTTTGGTTCCGGAAGTGCAGGTAGAGCGTGAACGTCGAGAACACTTGACCAGGTAAAGGGTCCGGCTCCTGGAGGTGCTCCAGAAAAGCCTTCCCTCCAAGGACTTGCAGATACAGGCAACGCCTCGAAGGGTCAATATTGGCTGATAGAAAGAATGAAAGAACGATGTCCTTACTTAACTGTTGAAACATTACCAAGGATATCACGATATATTTTGTAGCCAAGGTGCTCAAAACTATTGGGATTTGTGATTTCTTTATAACTGTAAGGCAAGAGCACTTTGATAGTTGTTCAGCACAATTTTTTTCCCTTGAGCTGACATTGTGGTAATAGCTGCTCTCCTCTGAATTTCAAGAAAAATCACATTATATGAGTTTTAAAAGAAACAGCAAAGCTCACAATGGGTGTAGGTAAAGAATACAAATATACAAAAGTAGTTTAACAGATGCATATTGTATAATGTTTCTTTAGTAGCCCAGATATTTGTATTTATTGTGTTTTTATTTAATCTGGGTTAGGGACACTGTTTTGCAAATGATTCTCCTGATTTAGTCTTTGTGACAGCACCTTTCCACTTTTTAAATTATAAATTAAGTAAAGGGCTAATTACCTCTCAATTAATTTTTAAATATTTGTATTATTAATGCAAATCCACATTGGTTTTTGCTCTTTAGTTTTCCATATGGCATATTTTTGGTCTGAAGAAAGCAGGCTAGTATTAAAAGGTCAACTCGGGGAACAAATTCTGTGATGTATTACCATCAAAGTGCACTACGCTCTTGCATAAATTTTCCTTTGCTATCAAAAAGTAATATCATTCATTTTACAGGGAGAAATATATCATGTTGGCATATGTGCCTTTGGAGACTACTTACATTTCTTCAGCTGAGTAATATCTTTGTCAACAAAGTGAGTGGCAAACTTTGGAGCAGAGCCTGTTTCTGCATCTGTGGCCACTCCCTATCGAACATGATAGAAGTAGTCAACAAGTGATTGAATTCATGCACTGTGCAAACCCAATTCAAATTAGTATTCAAATGATGAAACTACTTACTTTTGACATTTAATTCTAAATCAAATGAAGTGAGCTAAACTGCCAATGGCCTGCTCATTGAGTACATTTATTTGTGAATTTACTACAAAATGATGGGTCAACCTGGGTAAAACGTAGGTCTTTCATTACATCATCTATGATTCCCCTGCACTGCAAAGCACGTAGGAAATCTGCCTCAGACAGAGATCGATGTGCGGCGCCTTGATCATCCCTCACAGTCTCAGCCAGCACCTCCCGGATTTTCCCATGGATGTCCGTCTGACAGGCAGAGAAATTAATTAACGCCGCCTTTCCATTGCTGCTGACTAAACACAAATCACAAGCATGCCTTTTACAGTTTAACTATGACTTAGTTATCATATGCTGTAATAATGGTGTCTCTTAATCGTATTTCTTCTTGAAGAGGGTATTGATGATGAAACTCAGCCACCATTGTCAGTTTTGTCCCCGCTGTTGTTGTTTGCTACTCATCCCTCTTCACTGTCACTACAAGACATTGTGATGGTAAATCTGCATCATATCGGGTCTAAGATAAATATTTCACACTGAGACAGTCCGATTATATTAATCCCATTTAAATCTAAATCTTGGCACAAATGCAGCGTAGATTGTTTGATAACAGCAGATACAAATCTTAAAGCTGGTCAATACAATATTGTTTGGTAACTATCATAGTAATTTTTTAGCATTGTGCTGTGGGATAGACATGGACGCTGTTTAATAACACAAACAGGTGATACAACTCAGACGTAGTTTGCTCACCTTGAGCAGATGGTTGTGAATGATTTGCTTCAGCTCGAAAGCTTTCTCTGGAGGCAGAGTCATTGCAACTGATTACCGAGTCAGTTGTAAAACTGTACAACTAGAGAGGTAGCATTATCAGGAACAATAAACACATATGTTTATCTTATTTTAGTTCTAATAGATGTTTGTAACTAACTAACCCTTCTCAAAAAGACAGACGTCTCATCCTGGCACTCACAACTGACAGTTTAAACTGTGGCGGAAAAGCAAGCGTGACTGCGGCTGTCCTGGTGCCTGGAGACGTCTGTGATCAATCCAGTTCCTCAACAAGCCTTAACGGGAAAAAAAATAACGTACATAGGATAGAAAATATCTCTGCTACGATACTACTACATAGGAAGCGTTCATCTTAAATTTTATTCGATTTTGGTTGAAGAAATTTGCAGTATTTCTACTCAGGCATAGCTATGGCTGCCCAACGACGGCTGGTCGAAACAACAACAATCACAGGACCCCTCTGGAATCGATTTCGGAGTTGGTACAAATAGGCGTAATCAAATCCGTCTGTCCATTGATTATCAGCCTTTCTAAATACGGTTAGCTGCAAGGGAAGTACGTCAGCTAGACTAGTCCTAGAAAGAGAAATTGACTAGGCTAGAAATTGGTAAATTTCCCCTTGGGGATCAATTAAGTTATATCTATCTAGTCCAGATTACTAGCTCCTCCTGGGCGTCCCATGGGTGTCCGGAGTTATATAGTTATATAATGCTGGCAGGTTGTGACATGTGCCAGGTTCTCCTACCAGTTTACGAACCCGGAAGAGCTGCACTGCGAGAGGCCGAGCCATGATCAGCTGCCTTAAACTCTGTGAATTCTCAATTTGAAAACTTTGGTTGCCTGAGGCTGATGAAGCCTTTCACTCCAGGTTGCTATCCAACAGATAAAGTTAAAATACTGCAGAATTCTATGAGCGAGACCTACGAATCAACCCCACCACCGATCTGCGGATGGTAGACCCAGATTGGAGGTGATCCAGACTTCGTGATACAGTAATTCTGCTTTACTGACTTAAAAGAAAAAACACAAGCAGACACTCAAAGTTAAGTTTTAAAAAAGGGGAAAAAAGATGAATTTTATTTAAATCAGTATTTAGTTTTTTTTTGTTTTTTTTGTTTTTTTTGTTTTTTCAAAAACACCATCAGTCATGTTCTCACTGCAGCTCAGCAATGTATAAAATTGCCCTGAAATCGAACTTGGAAAAAAGAATGAGTGGAATGTAATGGCCAAAGACAGCCATCTGTTCTGGGGCAAATGGGTAAGAGCCATGTCCAACAGTGGTAGCCATCTGATCACTAACATGTCATTGAATCTCATTGAGCCAGTGCATGCTAACATCACATTTTCTGTGCGATCAACTGATGCAATTTATTGTATACACCCCTAGTTACAGTAAACTGATTAATGTAATATAGCTCATGTTACGTGGAAAACAACAGCTCACATAAGCCTTTTTCTCTACTGACCATACTAGGAAACCTTTCTTCAAGGCACATTAAAGCTATCTCAAACGAACAAACAAACAAACAAGTGGAGACATGTTTGCTGTCAGTCCAGCTGCCCTGCTCCAGCTTCTCAATTGCACCATTATAGTTTTAAATTGGTCCCAATCTATTGCAAACCGATTTATACTACCACTTTAAATTAAAAGGTCAAATGCAACACAAAGGTGCTGACTCGGAATCTATAATTCAGGTGTCAGTTATGTCAAAGCTCCAGCAGAAAATACATTCCACGTAAAGGGAGTACAATTTGACAGCTTGTCCGGCTGGTATTGTAATAAAAATTAACAGCTTTGCTGTGGTTTCCTAATGTTGGATAACCTGAACACACACACAAAAGCCCATCCAGTGGGTGAATTAACACATTAAGCTATGAGGAACCTGATAGTTTCTATGTGAGTCATGTATCCATGTGACATCTGAAACCTATAGAAAAATGTGCTCTTTTCACAGAAAACTAAAAGGTCACCATTGCAGCAGAGTTTGAAACATATTGGGATGCTCCGCTAAATATGAATGGAAGAACAAGTGGTGGTCTGGTAAATCTTAAATACATGCATGAAACGCAAATTTCATTACAGATAATCTAACAAAAAAAATGACCTTTAGGGTGTGGAATATTCCTACATAACTATCGTAGGATGGACAGTCAACACAGATCATTTTTGAAATGCAAAACATGTAAAACATGTCCACAGATGATTAACAAACATCTGACCATTACAAATAAAGAATGCAAAAATAAACCTGTCTGAGTTTTTTTTTTCTTTGTACTGCACCTTTAGTAGTTTCAAAGCCATTGGTATGATACAGTACATTCATCAACAGTGACGAGAAGAATAGGGAAATCAAATCATCGTGCTGGCAACGAGATCCTGAGATGTTATCATTTTTGTTAAGATCTTACATGAAAAATATACGCACACTCTCTTGATCTAGCGCTCCCACATTTTGACCTTTAGGAAATAAATACCCTCAGTTATGCACATCTAAATCTGTCAGACAAGTACCTAACCCCAGGTACTGGTGCAAAGTAAGAATCAGTTTTAAATGACCCAGTGTCTCACTGGGAGTACATCCAACAGACCAGCAGGCCAACAGCCAAAGCTGCCCCAGCACCAATGTTGAGCAGGACAGGCCTCCAGTACAGCCACTTCTCTCGTTTCCTCTCTGACTCAGTCAGTCTCTGTTTCATCTGCTGCACCCTCTGTGACATTCTGGCAATCTTGTCTTCACGATGTCGCTTTCTAGCACTGAAACAAGAGTCCGTGAAAGGAGAGCATTAAGAAAACAACCGTGTTGTACAATATTATGCCTTGCAACCACTGAACTCTGTGAAGTCCAAATATCCAGAAGAATTCAAAAGGGACTGAAGGGAGTGAAGATAATAAACTGTTTGTATAGTAAAATGTACACACTAAGCAACTGCAATATTGTAATGTTACAACAATTGTATCCTTTATTTTCCATGAACTTGGGAAAAAAAAAAAAAAAAGAACTGAAATTATTTCTGAGCAGCTTCACTTACTTGCAAGGGTGCTCAGCCACATTGTGGTCATGGCTGTCTGGCTCTGCCACCAGCTGGTGGCCTCCTGAGGAGGACTGCAGATCCACACAGGGTGCTGGCTGGCCATTTGGCTTGCTGTCATTTAGGTGACGTCTAGGTGGAGGTGGTGGAGGGGGTAGCTCTGCCTCCAAGACAAGGGCAGATCTGGGCAGCACACACTGTTTTGTTACAAGAGACAAGTGGCAAACATGAAAATGATTTCTCTCCCAGCATGTTTTACATGCTAGTTCACCATAATGGCTTATTGGGACACAGTTTTCCCCCCTCTTTCGACTTTTCCCTATTTTTAAAGAATATTTCCTGCTGCAAAGTTCCCAATTTATCCATACTTTGGACCCACACAAGCCTAGTGCTGGTTTGCTTTGGGACTGGTGTTTGAACGTGGGGCCTCTGCATGCAAAGCATGCGATGTGGCTTACTGGGACACTGTAATAGTGTTTATTACAACTCTGCTCTTCCCACTATGACAGGTCAAAATTTCTTTTGTGAAAGTCCCTAATGTGCCATGTAACTATCAAGACCTGCTGACTCAGAATATTTCCGTCAACTAGGTGCAGATACGAACAGAGATTATACTAATGCTCATAGTGTATAACACACAACATAGAGGCTGCTGCAAGAAGAATGTAAACTAGACCATTTTGGTAGCTGCTTGGCTTTTGCAGGGGCTGTGTTTTATGTTTTCAGTTTTTAAAGGTTGCAGGGTTGATATATAAAGGCTTAATGCCTTACCAATGCCACACAGAATTCTACCGAATGGATGGATTAATCAATGAATTACAAGTTACTTTTATTATGCAACAGGCTGTAGGTACTGAAGCTAATACTAGTGACCATGTTTGCTACAGGACTTTTGCGTGACTGAAACCACCTTGTGGTTGTACATTTCTGCTTACAGTCAAGTTACAGGAAATGTGGTCATAATCTCCTCTTCTGTGCCTGAGTTATAGCTACAAAAGATGGTCAGAGGTGTTTTTGTAGAGCACATATGTCACAGTGAAGTTGACCTTTGACCAGTAGGAAATAAAATGTTAAGACATTTGCAATGAAGTTGTTTGACCATCAAATTCAACTTAGTTCAATCTTGAGTTAAAATAGACATTCGTCAGATGTAATGAATTTAAGGGGGACAAGATGTGATAGTGATCTTTGACAACCAAAAGATAATCAGTTCATCCTTGGACCCAAAGAATCTGCACCAAATTTCAAGAAATTCTATAAAAGCATTGCTGATGTGTGAAAGTGCTACCTGTGCTGCTGAGCTGTCTGGCAGGATGAGCCTGGCCCCTTCAATGACTGCCATGTAGGAGAAGCGTAGCTGGTCTGGGGTCTGGATCAGACCCATACGGTATTCCCTCATGTCCAGGAGCACCTTCTGTATGTCCACTGATGACGGGTTCTTTGAGTTGTCCATCTGTACAATGGATGGGCATGTTTAGAATACAATTGAAAAAACTGGAGTCAAGACTTTGTTTTAATTAAGCACAGAACACGTATTTTTTTTTTTTTTATTATGAATAATTACTAAAGAACAATAAACATCAGCACGATACATTCGCAAACTCTATTAATGCTTCAATGCAAAAAATTATTCAAACATGCTTTATGGATTTAAACATAATCTCAACAAGCCAGAACTTCTCCCTTTTAGCCAAGTATGATCATAATGGGAGCATCTCACATTTCTCTCTTGCCAAAACTTGAGTTTGTGGAGTCCTGTTTTAGCGTTATGTTTAACTTCAGCCAACATTTTCTTATCATGTTAACTTTATTGGGTAACATTTCTTCTCCCTGTTCTCACCAGGACCAGACAGGTGTCCACCAAGGCAAAGGTCCCCGAGCGTCCAATCCCAGCACTGCAATGCACCACCGAGGGGCCATGTTCTGCACTCAGCGAGCCAAACTCCCGCACCTTGAAGAGGAAGTTGAGGAAGGAGGCAGGAGATTCTGGGACACCAAAGTCAGGCCATGTGGTGTAGTGAAAGTGGTAGATCTCCCTTGACTCCCCTGTCTACACCAGAAAACATGTGATGATTGGAGATTTCTGCATGAGCTGAGTGATTAGTTACTACAAAAACAGTACAGACACCATAACATTTGCTTTCTAAACGCATTTAGACTGAAATGCTTGAAGAGAGGTAAAGTGCGATTTGTAATGATTGACTCTAATACGAAGACATTTCTTTCACCACACAAACAGCTGGACCTCTCCAGATTTCAAAATGTTATATTATCTAATAGTCTTTCTTCCATGTTCCCACCTTTGTGTTCTGCAGGTCAAGCACACGGATTGTGTAATAAGACTGGTCCTCCTCGGAAAGTAGCCTAACAACAAAGCCTGTGTCTGTGAAAGACATTTGCAGCTCTTTTGTTGTTGGCCAGTACTGTGCACACTTTTCCTGTTAAGACAGAAGCAATGAACTCATTCTTGGATTGGAAGGCACATGACCCTGACCCCTGAAAATGGTATGTTGACCCAAGCATTACAGAATATATGCATTAAATTAAGTTATCAGACAGAAGGGATGGCGCCTACTCCAGGGCAACTTGTTTTCTCAAGAAATAAACAATAAACAGTAAAAAACCCTGTGGATAACTATTGAAACTACTGAAAGTCTTTCATGGTTTAGATTAAATTTGAGAAAACATATTAGGACCAATTTGGTCTTGTGGAAAATTTATAGTGTATAATTAAAAAAACAAAACAAAAAAAGGCACAGCTCTGTAATCTTAAATCAGCTTATTCTTCACCTTTCATTTGAGTAACCTATAATAGGGCTATATCTGACTTAAAATTTAACCTCAAGAACAAAAATTACTAACGTGTCAGTGAAATTAATGAAGGTAACTATTTATTGGATTTTAAGACTGCTGTGTAAATTATCTCTACTGTCTAAGTATTTGTGGGTCATAAAGCATTTGTCCCTGTATAAACCAGTCAAGAGGAAGAGGAGTAACAGGTGCACTCACAGATCCCTTTTCAATGACTCTGTTGAGCATTATAACAGCTTTGGAACACTGCTCCCATACCATCAGCCAGAAATGACCACAAGTATTCCTCAAAGGCCCCTGTGGATGGCACACAGCAAAAAAATAAGTTATGAGCAAAGCTCACAGAATATCGAGGTGCAATCCTGTGTATTCTCCATCAACCTACAGTTTTTTCCAATCTACACTTGTGCATACAGTATGATTTACATCGGAAATACTCTGCCATACCTGAGAAAGAATATAAGCTCTTTGGGCTTCTTCCATCATGATTAAACTTGCATTGATATAGTCATTTTCAGAGTTTTCAAGTTTTACTCGACTGTGATCATCTGAAACACACGCGGGAGATCATACAAAAATTACAAATCACAAACAGGTGATTCAGAATAGTAAACATTTTCATGAACAAACTCATTTCTCACAAGACTCACATGGGCTGACATCTCTGTAGCGGTTCAAATTCCGATTTGCTGGAAGTTTTGCCACTTTATAAGGATATTCACTGGCTTGGTTACGGATCTCCTGTGAGAGACAACACAACATGCGTTAGTTGTGTATGTATTTACACTGAATCCCTCAGCCGCATCATGTTGCTGCCTTTCACACAGTATGTCATTTGTTCTGTATTTATTGCAACTGTCACCTGCACTGACATGCTCTGCTCTCTTTTTTCAAAATCCTGTTCACATGGCTATTGTTTTTACTACACATACTACAATCTCGACAGCCACTGATGTTAAAATTCATTAGAACCGGTTTTACTGATGCAAATAAAAGTGAGAGAGAAGTTCAGTAAACAGAAGGAAGAATATTTCTATTTCTCAGCATGGTCGAATTTCACTCTGAATAACCCCTGATTTCTCAATGGGGATATTTTTTTCTGAAACGTTACCCCGGTAATGAATATCCCATTTTACATGCTAACCCACAGTCACCATCTTTCATTTTAGCGATAGTCGAAATTAAACAGGAACAGAAATATCAAAAACCAACTGATGGGCTCTGTTTAACCGCTGGTGGTAAAACACATGCGCTTTTCTGTGTAAGTCCTCATGAATTCTCAGAAACTGCATCTGACGTCTACTAGCGTCAGCAAGCGTTAGCTAACTGAGCCAAACCATAAGCTCCTTGCTGCTGCACGTTTTCTAGCTACCAGCTTCCTCGCTACGGAAGTCAGCGACCACTCGCGCGGATTTCTAAATTCCTATTCGACTTGATTTAGTGCTACGCAACATATGAATCCCCATATGTTAACGAGGTTGAATGTGTCACATAGAATGCAAAAAATGACCAAATACTGGAATAGGTGCCTGGCGGGCTAGCTACTAACTTAGCTAGCTAAGTTAGCAGCCGATCGTCATAGAAACACGAGAGGCCCAGTGTCCGGACTTACATTGTAGAGGTTTTGCCATCTCCCGGACGAGTCGATGTCTTCAAATTCTTGCTCCATTTTATCGTAGTTAGTGTTCCGGGACACTTGCTGGATGATCTCAGAGTGTTCGTCGCCCCGTTCACCAAGTTACTTCTTTCTGTCAGCCATGTAAACAACAGTCTGTGTAATCCTGGGGATCCCTGCTGGAAATCTGCTGCTCCTGCACGATACTGCATGCACGCTGACTGACTCGGGTTGCCAGATATGTGTTTGTCGACGTAACACGTAAAACCAATTCCACCCATATACTGCTGTGTGGATGTTTACTTATATTTGACGGCAGTATGGCCATCAGTATTGTTACAAACTGAAATTAGATTACGATCGCTCCTTAGCTAAAGCCCGGTAAAGCTATTCTTTAAAATATTTTAGACCATTTTTACTTTATTTGTTTTTAGTTACAGAGTAAGTATTTTAGTCAGCTCCTTATCTAGTGTGTAGGTGTTCAATGTGAATATCAGTGTTACTGCAGTTAAAAAATTCGACTAAACCTGATAGCCCTGGTAATGGGACAGTTCAAATCTAATGAAGCAATGTTATGTAATTGTAACATGACAGGGATCCGTGTTTTTCTCACTTTAGACATGGCAAGTTTCACATAGATGTTGTAATAAACTACCTTAAATATTATTTACTCACAATTACTGTTCAAGAATTCCTTTGTGGGCCAGATGGGTGCAAAAGTCAACGGGTTGGGACACAGAGTAACATGGATGTTTGAGTACCAGAGGGTTGGACACGATGCTACTGTCAGATTTGGACATGAAGAAGGTTTTAATAAATGCATATGGCATGTTGTGAAAGGAAGGTGCCAGGCTCAGCTTTATTCAAGCAATTAAAGCAATTTCTAGAGGCATTTTATAGAACTGCAAGGGTTTAAAACTTCCAAGAAATTACCACAGCAGAACCTTGGACAATATACAAATTATATTTAAAGAGTTTACAATCCAATTCCTGGGGGAGGAGGACGAGACACCTTGAGGAGGGAATGACATGAAGGATAGATGAAGAGTGGTAAAGTGTAAAATACATCATCAATGTCTTATGATGTCTGGCAGGAACTGGTTCTGGAGCAGATTGGAGATGATAAATAGGGCAGTCACAAGATCTGTGACTGAATTGATGTATGACATATGGGACAGAAGCTTTCTCTTTTCTGAAGCTGGTCATGGCTCAGACTAAATCCCTTACAATATGTGATGGGGCTTTCAGCACCCATCAAAGATCTTTTAATTAATCAGAGGAAATGTGTGTGGGTGGGACCAGGGGATAAAAATCTGAAAGTTTGATACAGATTGACACTGCTGACTCTAAGAATCTGGGCAAAGGTTTGCAAAAGCTGCAACAGGAAGAAGTACTCTACACATCTACAGATATATTATATAGAGTGAATATCAAAGCATATTCAGAGTTTGTGCCAAGCACATGGGTGGGTGGAAGAAGTTTAACGAGGTAGTTATGAGATTTTACTGCAGCACCAATGGTACTGAAGGGTGGGAAAAGTGACACCAAAACCAGATATAATTATTGAGACTGAGGATAAGTTAAATTAGGTCTCCAAGTTGGACACACTGTTTGATTTTTCTGAGTCCCAGTGCATGTAGGAGACAGCAAAAGCAGCAGTGAAGAGGAAGGAGTTACATTTGTTAGTCTTCTCAGGAAGTGTTGAGTGCATGCTCAATATTACAATGATAATAGGAGGAAGGAAAGAGAGGCAGGCTTTATTTTTCAGCACAGCCAAAAGTGAAGCATCTGTACTGTACAAGATAACGTTATGGTCAGATCCAACCAAAGATTGGGTCACTGTGCAATGAATGATGGAAAATAAATCTGTGGAAATAGATTTTCTTTCATCCTTTAAAGGAAATATCACTCAAAGGAAAGCGTCATGCCAGCAGAAGGGGGAGTTATTGGTCATAGGTAATTCAGTGAAATAAATAATAATTGCAGAGGAATCTCGGGTTTGACAGTAAATGTTATTCCACTGTTGGCCCATGGAGGGCAGCTGTGTCTGTGTTAGCACAAAATTGAAACGAAGAAGAAGATAGACGACGGCACAGACTCGCTCCTTTACACACTACAAGGACCCGCCAAATACACGCACAAATACACACTAAAGTGGACCCATGACAGGCTTGGTATCATGTTTGTAGCGCGCAGTATAGCTGCAGATCACAAAGATCTGATTCATGATGTATCGTACGATTTTCACGGCCGCAGGATGGCAACTTGTTCCAGCGACCAAAGTGTCAAGGTAAGTTACACTGAGCCTCCATCAGTTAGCTGCTGTTAGCGTTAGCTGGAACGGCTAGCCTGTTCACACTGACCACTATTCGGTCACTATTCTTTCCCATATGTTGTGGACTGAAGGAACTTCTAATTATCACTTAATTCTGATCCACAGGGACACGCTTACTCTGTTGTATTTGCCTTTTTGCAAGCTACTGTGCTTTTAGCATACACCACAGAGCCGGTGTGTTTTCATGTAATCAAATCAGAGTAAACTCTAAAAACAGCAAACTAGGTCAAAAGTCATGCATGTATAGTGTATCTGCAGTTAAGAAGGTACAGTCAGACGTTTATAGTCAGTTAACCAGCATCAAAAGTGAAGACGACGTAATTCATCTGCCTTCGGTAACTATCTTTGTATGCACACGCTTACCTTAATGCAATGTTTCTGAAGGTTTCTTTTCTTGTTCTTCTCAGGTTTGGGACAAAAGTGAAAGCGGAGAGTGGCACTGCACAGCTAGTTGGAAGGTAAACCACTGGGCATTGCTGCTTGCTGCTCGATCAAGCTGTGTGCCTTACCAAGACGCAATGAGATGTCGTGAAGTCTTGCACTGGTTTTGGAGTTCACCACTCTTGACACAAGGGTTTTTCTGTGCTCCATAGACACACAGTGGATCCGTTTGGAGAGTGACCTGGGCTCATCCAGAATTCGGCCAGGTTTTGGCGTCCTGCTCCTTTGACAGGACAGCTGCTGTCTGGGAAGAGATTGTTGGGGAGTCCAATGACAAACAGAGAGGCCTGAGTCATTGGGTGAGTATAACTACAGGTCTTTGAGTTCAGTCCCCTCTGCAGCATTCATAACAATAATGGTTAGTGAACATTTGTCATGATAGTGAATTCTACTAAGGTGAAAACTCTATTTTGTTTTGCTCTAGATCGTGGTCAGTGCTGTGAGTCACTTTTCAACACTGTTCTGTTTGTGGTGACATCTGAGCCAAAACATTTCATATTGTTCTGTTTTAGATAAAGAGAACCACTTTAGTGGACAGTAGAACGTCAGTGACTGATGTGAAGTTTGCACCTAAACATATGGGCCTGATGTTGACCACTTGTTCCGCGGATGGAGTGGTGAGGATCTATGAGGCTCCTGATGTGATGAACCTGAGTCAGTGGTCACTGCAGCATGAGATTTCCTGCAAGCTGAGCTGCAGCTGCATCTCGTGGAATCCCTCCAGGTTAGACATTGGCTTGCTAAAAATGGTATTAGAGTGTACATGGTCTAGTTTTGTGAGGTGAATAAGATGACAAGAAGAATTCATAATTTTTCAAAAATGTCTTTATCTTCTCTCATGCACAGTTTGAGAGAGACTCAATGTTAAATACAATTTCATATATCGATCATTTTTTTCCACTATTTAGAATTTCTGTTTAGTATTTTTTCCCCATCAGCACAAAAATGTTGCAAACAATACCATGCTGCGGTAACAGAAGTTTATAAAATAAAGGAATAAAGAAATAAAGACTATTTAGACAAAGTACAACATATTTTTTCACAGTTTGCTGCTCATTTCAACGGCTGTAACTGTTCAGTTCACTTTCTCAAGATGATTAGATTTAGTCTCATGTCCCACTGATTGGGAAATTGATTGGTTGAATAATCAGAGACTTTTGCTGGCAAAAACTACACTCAGCATCCAGATCAAGTTCAAATAATTCTGCAGTACACACAGTCTGCTCTGGTTCCTAGTCCAATCAGCATTGAACAACACCTTGGTGAACATGTTCACTTTCACTGTTTCTGTTCTAATGTTTGTCAGCAAAGATGCTGCAGACAGACTTGTCGCCTGTCCAGCATGATGCTGTTAAACCAGAACACAGCTGCTGCACTGAGCTCTTGACAGAGCGCGGATGACAGGTTGAGCTGCAGCCTTGAAATATGTTTTAAAAGCACTCAATCAATGACAGTAGCTAGCAGCTCACACTTTATCTACTACTTCTGTGTTTATACACCTGTATTATACATATGATCACATCCCACAATTGTGAGTGCCAAAGCTGAAGATTTGATATATTTTTAAACATAAAAACAATTGAAATGTAATATCTCAATAATTTACAGTTTGCAGCTGTAAATTGGAGTAGATCAGTGACTGGGTCTAGACCCGGACTAGGGTCTAACTATCATCAACCTCTGTCAAGGAGTATTGCCAAACTTACGTGTACAGTAAATCAGATCTTCTTCACTGATGTTTTACAAATGTCATTATCATGGAATGATGCAACACTTCAAATTCGGAAACAATGTGTGTCAGTAAACACAAGCAGATCATGTTACATAGTGCAAGTGAAATTAATTAAATCAAGCTTTGATTCAAGAAAAAATTCCTTAATGGATTTTGTAATTGAGCTATTCAAATTACTTGAGTAATCTTTTCTAAGTCTGGAATCTAAAATCCTGCACTCACTCAATTCCCACAGCCCCTCAGCAACCGGGACTTATTTGAGGGCATAAATGATGCAATAAACTTGAGTTATGACCTTTTAATTTTTAAACCTGTTGCACATTTTGACATGCCTTTGGCCTCTCACCAGCCTTTAGGGTGATAGTGGCGTTTGATAATTTGTTAATGTACAAAAAGTCGTCTCCCCCCATCCAGCTCTCGTGCACACCCGCCAATGTTTGCAGTGGGGAGTGACGACAACAACGTAACATACGGTGGCAAAGTTCAGATCTATGAGTATAATGAAAATACAAGGTAGGTAATCCTTTTTAAATATACCAGTCAACCAGTCCATATATGCATATATGTATGTACATATATTATTTTTTTATTTTATTTATTTATTTCTTTACAAATGTTTAAAAGGAAATATGCAAAAGCAGAGACGCTGGTGACCGTTACTGATGCTGTCCATGACATTGCATTTGCTCCAAACCTGGGGAGATCTTTCCACATCCTTGCGATCGCAACCAAAGACGTCCGGATCTTTAAGCTTGTTCCTATGAGGTGAGAAATTATTTTTATTATTTTTTTGGCCATAGTAAGTACCTAGACGGAGGGATTAGTTGTTAGTAGCTGTTGAAGTCCTGCATTTCAAAAAAGAAAAAATTTAAATGGAATTTCTCTTTCCTGGCTTCATCTCTAGGAAGGAGAGCACATCTACAGGACCCACCAAATTTGAGGTGCAGATTATGGCTCAGTTTGACAACCACAACTCCCAGGTGTGGCGTGTGAGCTGGAACATCACCAGCACTCTGCTGGCCTCCTCTGGAGATGATGGCTGTGTACGCCTCTGGAAAGGTGGGGAAATCTGTCAGCTACAATTCATTTAATTCTATTGAGCCGTATGGACCAAAAATCAGACCACAATATTTTTAGACATAACAATTTTGGACTTTCAGTGAAGAAGCCTACATGTTATTTTTTAGGTCAAAGCCACACGGGAGCCATTAAAAGAACTTTCATTAAAATTGTAGTGAAAATCTAAAGGAAAGACAGGCCTTCCTTGCCTGTCTGAAAATACGACGACAAAATACATAAGTGAAAAACATCAGTCCCATATTAAAGTAAAATATTCCTGTCAAAGAATCTGCTGATTAAGACCGACTAAAAGAGTCCTTACAAGTGTCTGCTCATTGCTTAACAGAAGACAGAGCGCTGCAAATAACAATAGGGTGTAAACAAAGCTACTCAGCTAATCTTTTCCAATCTGACTCATCTTAAAACTATTTCTTTTTTATAAACCAGAGAAGTCTGCACTATGAACAATGATCCATTGTTCTGGTCTTTTAACTGCCGAAATCACCATGAAGTCCCGGTTCTATTGGTGAAAGTAAACTCAGATCTGCTTCCATCTATATATGGCACATTTGCCAAACTCAAGACCTGTGGGCCACATCCAGCCCGGGATACAATCATATCCAGCCCGCAAGATTGTTTCAATTGTCGAATTTTTAATTCACTCACTAATTAACACTCATACTGCAAGAACCCTAATTTCAGCTTCCTTGACGACACACCAATCAGGCATCTGTGGATGTTTTAAGTTGTGTACAAAAGTTTTTCACTCCATTTTAATGGAGAACAAAATATTTATAAGTCTGTTTATTTTGGGGGGCAAAATATAGTCTTGTGTTTGTTTCAATTCATATTTTTACTCAAAAGATGGTTTTTGTCACTTTTATATAAGGGAGCAGTCAGCACTTTCTCAGATATCTGCTGAAGCAGAGGATACAGGTATTTATCAACAATGTAAACACAACACTGGAGTGAAGTCACTTTGCAGCCTTTTTTCTCTGCAACCTGTCATCTACTCAGCAAGGTGCTGTTCAACCAGATTGTTATTTTTGCAGTAGATAACTTGCAATAAATTTCTTGCATGTAGATTATGAAAATGTCTTCAGTTCGCAGTTGTCACCACAGTTGTTAACCTGTTAACCAGCTGCTGTTTATTGGGTCACACCAGAGCTCCAGCTGTTCAGTCTGTACACATCCTCTTTTACTATTTCAGATAAGACTAGTGATCAGGCTGTTCATTCAGGAGTTGAAAGATTCTATAAAGTAGTCTGAAACAAAATATAGAAGTAAACATCTATCATGCGGTATTGACATCCTAAAAAGTAAACAAAGTCCCACCCCTTCTGTCTCGCTTAATTGGATTTCCTCTGTTCTCTGTTTTCATGCATGTTAGTTCACATACTGGCGCCTGTGTGTGATTGAAAGTCTGTCCTGTCAAACTCTTGGCCCTCGCTGCATTTATGAGTACACAGGCATTGGCCACAAATGAGCTGACACCGTATGTATGGCTGTTTTGTGATGGTGAAAAGTTTAATGTGTGCCAAATTAGGTGGAGTCTTTCATCCCCTTTGTTTGGCTATAAAAATTACTTCTTATCGTGTGAGCACTGACTTTCCCTCATATGCCTTTGCAGCCAACTACATGGACAACTGGAAGTGCACAGGCATCCTGAAAGGAGATGGCAGCCCGCTAACTAGCTCCTCTGGCCAGCCCACAGCCATGAACACCATGGTGGGCTCTTCCGTTCAGACTTCCCAGAATGCATTGAACGGGATGTCTGCAGGAAGGTAGGTGGTGGTGTGCATCTGATGCCACTCACCCAGCCCAACCCAAGCCAGTCTGAACTGACAACTTACAATGCTTCACACTGACTGGGACTGCAGCTGCTCACTGACAAACTCCTGGGCCTGAACTGATCCAATGCTGTACTTATGTAAAGAGCTTGGCTTCCAGAATACAAGTTGTGGGCATCAAGCCTGTGGAGCCCAGTGTGTGTGCATTTTTTTTTTTTAGATATTTCCTCTTGGTTTGTACTGAGGCATGTCATGAGAGTGGTTTAATGTTTAAATTGACATTGGTTAACCTTTTTCTTGGCATAAAATTAAAATAAAACTGTTCACATTAATTTGATATGTGAGTGTTATTTTAAATGTTAGCTATTTTTGGAGAAATGCGAAGCTACTCTGGAACTGGTTACCAATAATTTGATAAATATTGATAAATTGGATTATAGATTTAGCAACATGTTAGATATCATCTCAGTAGCACACAACTTTTTTCATTTTCTCATTGCCTTTAAATAAGTAATCGATCAAGTAAAGTATCTTCCAGCTTCCAGCAAACATTACCAAACTCTTGAATGAATTGTATTAACTACCTGGAATAACATAGGAAAATAATGTGGGTATAAATACAGCCATCGATATTGACATCCTTGGAGTTCAACGGTATTTTAAAAGAAAGATATTACACTATAAAATAAACTATTTCTCAATTCAGTCCACGTAGTGGTTTTGTATTTGCCCCTTTTATCTGGTGTGACCAGGCTATCATGACAGATGTTAGAAAACCACTTAGAATCTGCTGTGTTGGACAATATGAATGTCAGGGTTACCTCAAAGAGAATTACTGAGTGACATTGCTGATTTAGACATGAAGTTATTACATTTTTGGATTTTACAATATGATAAATATGATAATTTTATGTCAAATGTAGGTATTAAAAGTGGCGGCAAATTACATTTGAGCTAATAGTCTGTTAGTGTGTGGCTGTATTTATATTTAATTACCTATGTCTTAATAAAACCCCTTTACCAGTGTTGTTAAGTCTTAACTCTTCAGTTATGGCTACCATCAACATCTGATCTGTCGGCTGTATAAGATCTTATGTTATAGTAAATAACTAACATGGCGGAAACATTTGATTTTGGTAATGCAGTTAATGAAGTGGCTTTCCACCATCTGCTTAACACAACTGTGTGACATGGGTTTTGTTCAAGTAATGTGATATTGTACTGCTTGTTGCATGCAGGATTGGCAAGAGAGCTCCATTTGCCCCTCCCCCGCAGCAGCTGAACTCTCCAAAGATATACCAGCATCCTGCACATTACTAATGTCTCTTCTACATCAGCTATCATATTCCCTTGTGGTAATGCATTTCAAATATGTGTCTCTCAGTTGTGGTTGAGGGCTCGATTTTGGCACAAGTAGCCTTCTGTGTGGTTGTGTTCACAGCTTTTACTATGTTTTGAGTAAAGCATCCATATTGCATTTTGCCAGTGGTTCACCTCATTATATAGACCCTTTTCAAAAATAAAACTCCACAAATCCATCCTTTATCCTTTTAATTTTTCCATTCCTTCCTTTTATATGTCTCTCTGTCTGTACTCTGTTGTCATCGTCTTTGCCCTGCTTGTGTATGTCATCTTTTTCCATCCATTTTTCTGTTGCTCAGGTATTTCTTTCCACCTTTGGATCCTCCCAGAGCAGGGACCAGGTATGGTCACCTGCTGCCTCCCTCCTCTCTCATAGAGCATTGTGATGCTGAACCCATTCAGCCTCAACCACAAGCTCTTCCCCCCAGATTCTCCTCTAGATCACTGCTGCTCCTACCAGAGGCTGATGGACAGTAATGTTTTTAAGCTAGAACAAGAGGAGGGTAGGAGCCACAAAACCTCATTAAAGTCTAATAAAGACTTCTGTTTTCTGTATCTTCTATCTTTCTTTAAGATTTTGGGATTTTGGGAGTTATATGGCCAGGACAGCCATTTTGGTAACCATGTTAGTAGTCTAATATTAAACTAAACTTGACCAACATTTACTTTTGCTGTCGAGTGTTGCTTGAAATATGCAACTGAAAAGCAGATACTGATACATTATTAATAATATGGTTGGTATGGTATTATTACTATGATTGTCAACTAGTTTTAGGAAACAGACACTTGGAGTAAGTCTGCTCAGTTCTAACCCATTCTTTCAATTATGAAAGCTTGACCAAATGAAGAAACCATGGTCTTTGTGTTGTGAGATTTGCCTCTGATCAATTAAGAGTTACAATATGTGTAAAGAATAGACAATTCTTATTTTACTTTAATGTTGGGAAAAGTAATTTCTTTTGACAGAGGGGGATAATATTTCATTTCATGGTTCACATGCCTCTGTTAAAAACTGGAATGCATGGGTTAGCACTTCAAGCAGGCATTTTTGCAGCTGCTTAGCAGAACACATGCCAGACCTACATAGTGTTCTTGCATCTTTTACTTTATGTCCCCCTGTAAGGAGAGAAATTGTTCAGTTTAATCAATATTTGGAGTTTGTATCATATTGAGCTGTCAAAACATTTCACAATAATTGACCAGAGTACAGTGTGTACAACCTTTGTCACAAACTTTTCCAATTTTCTCAGCTATTAATATCCTATCCTATCCATGTCAGTTAGATCGACTCTCACTCTACATTGTCACAATACAAGCATCAAGAAGCTGCACCAGTTTTTCATCTGTAAAATACAATATCAATATTATCCTGGAACATTTTCAACAAACATCAGCTTTGCACCACCTGGACATCAAATAAAGAAAAATATTGGTGACTACATCACTGTGCAGGACACTTCAAGTAGAACCCTCTACCGGGAATAAGTGCCTAATGAAGGGAGACACATTTTTGCTGTGGTCAAAGCTAATGGGATATAGAAATAAAAGTTTTCAGACCTCGGAGCTAGTATTTAAGGAGTGAAACACAGACAGGCTAGAGATATATGTTTCAGACATACTATATTGATCAATACTGTTTAAAGTAGTGTGTATTTCTTTCACATTTAATTTTTCTATTTATGTACAATCTATTGTTACGAAATTATGTATTTTATGGCCAGCTGAAGTTCTATCTTTGAGCTTTACAGCCTTGGCTATGATAAGATAAACGTGAAAACCAATGGACTATATTAGTTCAAAATCATTGAAAATTTATTTTATTATTATTTTTAAATATGTTAGCATTGTATATGAAACTCGAGTCTTTATTGTATTCATGGATTAAATCATATAATTTGATTACGTGTCAAAACAAGTAGTTCACGCGTTCACATTGAATCAGATATCAAGCAGATATCAATGCCAAACATTTATCATACATGTCATATATTTTTTTTTTTTTTTAACATTCAGATAAATGTCCCCTGTGTCCGACAATCAGGAAAGCACATGTCCCATCGCTAGGTTTTCTTATCCAATTAGAACATTCAATTTAAGTTAAGTCTCGCCTACTCGACATGACGCTCGCGCGGGCTTCCTGTAGTTTCCGGGCGCTACTTGGTGAAGCAAGCTGTTGAGCGACTTGTTTCTCATGCCTGTTTAAAGTATTTGCTGAAAAATACACGGACTCGGTAAGTTACTTATGCAGCTACACAACGTCTTGTACTGTGTTTGCGCAGTTTTATGAAGACTAACCTCGAGTTGGATGAACAAACGGAGTCGGGCCGATCTGGACTAGATGTGAGTTGAGGTCCAACTAACGCTAACGTTGATGTTTAGATTTAATTTTCTTCGTGAAATGTCCAGTCCTGGAAAAGTTGGGCTAAGTTAGCAAGCAGAATTAGTTAACTTAGCTGTGTTAATATTTTTTTTCCTTTTTCAGCAGGTCCCTCAAGCTTAATAAGGCAGAACAATGGAGTAACTCTAGTTTGAGTAACTAGTTTGTTTTTAGCCAGTAAGTTAGCTAGCGTCAAAAGTTGGCTAACCTAGCATTACTAACGTAAATATATTAGCCCAATTACTTTTTAACAGGTCAAACATTATGATCGGGAAACAACATACAGGTTCAGCACTTTATAAATGTTTTTATTTATTGGACTCTCTCACTAATCCTCATGACCGTCAGGCAGCGTTAAAAAGATTATCCTTTCAAAGCCACCCACCATTTCCAAGTTGTAAACTTTGCAGGCCGTAAAGATTCCTGAAGTCGTGAGACGCGTTTAGGGTTCTCTATTACTAACCTGCCTTGTCTCCTTTTTTTTTAACTAGACATTGCTCATGGGCTTCACTTGATCTGAGGCTAAGCCACAGTTAGCTGCTAGAACCTGCTCCGTTCAAAACCATGGCAGGCAGTTTTTACAAGATGGAAGATGAAGTTCTCCCAAGTTTCCTCTGTGAGTCTGTGGACAGCACTAGTGGCCGGATTACGCTGGGGAATGTGACATTGGGTTCAGGTCCAGGGCTGCCAGTAGCTGCCTCTACAGTGGCAAAAATTAGACCTGCTTTTGACAACAGGTGGGAGCTTTATGCTGTTTTGGACAAACTGACTGTCTTGTTGCCTTTGTGACGTTGAGAATGACAAGAGTGGATAGTGCATTTGATCCACATTTTGTTGTTAAGGGAATTTGACCATTTGCATCAAATTAGCATTGTGTGATATTGGAACATGTTAACATGAGAAATGGATAGTCATAATTTTTAGGAAAACATTGAAACATTCCTTGTAAATATGCATTAGACCTACATATGGGTACAAGAATAGAAATTTCCCATAATAGAAATAAAAAAAAAAAAAAAAAAACACACTGAGGGTGTTTTTATGTGTCAAAAAATCATCTGAATTTATTTTTGAGCACTCAATATGGTGTGGGGCTGTTTAGTCAGTTTTGTGAAAACAGCGCTCTGTACTCTTGCTTAACAGAGAAAATCCTGGTGAGGCAACATTTTCAGAGGGCAAAAAGCTGAACCAGGCCAACTCACGATCATCAGTCGAACAGCCTAAATTTGCTCTCAGTTTTAAAGATGACTTGTGAGTATTTATTTATGCATCATCAAATTATAGATTTATTTCAAATGTTGTATTTCCTATAATTATTTAATATCTGTTGGTTTTAAGACTTGCCACATTTTTTTTTTTTTTGCATTATCTAAAACAGTGCAAACATGTTTCACCAAAGCAAAAGACATGCTTTACAATATAATATCCATAACTCTGTGTAATCAGCTGCTGGCAATTAAAAAAGTACAACAGCCCTAATATTCATTAACCTGTTTTGTATTAGGGAATTCATATTTATTTCAACATTCATATAGTCAAATGTAGTGTATATAATGGTAGTTTTAGTTCATTTCCATGTGTCACCTTTGTCACAGGGACAAAGCAGATGACTTCATTGCAGCCCACCGTCTTTCAGCCATGCTTGTGAAGATTAATCTTGATGAGAGTGTATCTCCAAATCAAAACTCTGTCCTGGGGTTGCTGCCCACACACATGGGCTCAGTCCACTGTTCAGCCACAGAACTTGGAACAGGTAAAAGCTCTTCTTTAACTGTATTGTGACCATATTTCCCAGCGTCAGACTCAACTTGAATTTTTTTTTAATTTTTTTTATTTTTTAATTTTTTTTTTTGGTATTCATTTTGTTAATGGACTGTTTGTCTTCTGACAGATCTATCAACAGGACTTCTGACTCTTCCCCAGTTAGGACATAAATATAGTACAGACCCAAAGGTACCCATCCTTGTGACTCTTTCATACGGGTTGATTAGTTGATGGTTATTATATACCTATATATCAAACTTATAGTCGAGGCTATATGTATGACATGTTTCTGCTAATGTGCCCCCCCCCCCTTTTTTTTTAAAAGCCCAAAACAACTTTTTATTGGCATGACTACACTGATTAAATACCAAACAATTGAGTGTCACTGTCTTAAGAGTCTCAAACAAAAGTCGTCTCAATATAGCAATAAGAATGAAAATTATCAATTGCTATGGACATAGCGACCATAGTGTTGATAACAGAGTATTTATTTATTTTTTATTTTTATTTTAATTTTTTTTTTTTTTTTGGGGGGGGGGGGGGTTGGTGCGTAAAGACTTGGACTATGTTATACACATTAAAACCATAAAGCTATTGTCTCAGTTTAAGACTCATATTTGTGTTTTCCAGTTAACTTTTATTTTTTTTACCTTGGAATTTATTTAATTCAAACATAAAGCCTTATTTAACCAGTAGCTTTAGAGATACTTTTAAATAGAGGTAGCGGTTTTGGAATTTCAGGCAAAAAATTATGTACAAATATAACTTCCATTTCACTTCCACTTCCACTTCCATTTTTCCATAGCAGTCCACACAGGCTCAAGCTTTATCAACTGCAGCTGGGCGTTATGGGGTTCATAGTGAGGGAATGGATAGGGACCACTTCAGTGGCAGTTACTCAAGTTTCCTGGCAAATGAAAAGCTCATGTCTGTGGACAGCATGAACAGTGATATTACAGGTATGATTTTCTGGAGCTTATAACCTTAAATAATTCTTATAAGTCTGTAAGATGATATAAGGTTTTGATATTTTGAGACTGAAGCACAGATTGTGGACATTTTGCCAAAGCTGGAGTGGTTGAAATCACATGCTTGGTTTACAGATGATGATACTGACTTCAACAACATGCCTGATGATGAACTGGAGTTGTACTTCAAGAAGTTGGTTCCTCCTGCCATGCAGAGAGGCAGAGTGGAGGGACAGGAGATTCCTTCAACAGTAAGACTGCCATTAATCCTTTGTTTTATCACAATAAAATGTGTGAAGATCTTCAGTTATTCAGATAATCGTACTTGTTAAGACCGTTCCACTAGTCAAAAATCACCCAAGATCCGCTAACATCTGGCTTGGTCAGCAATGGATTGCGAAATAACCAGTCAACAAAGATGTCAACTTAACTTCCCAGTAAAAAAGTGCTAGTCTTTCAGAAGGCCAACACTGAACAAACCGGTCACCTATCAAGCACAATGTCTTTACAGCAGATTGGGTAACATACTGAGTATGACAGAGTGGGTTGGAGCCCTGATGTAACTAAAAACACATAATCTCCAGTGAAAATGCATCACATGGATGAAACATGGATTCCAGGATTATCAGTATGGGGATGAGACACTACAAATCTGTTTTACCAGAATATGACCGTTAGCAGCTCGTTGTTCTTGTACTGTTTCTGTGTGCTGATGAGATTGCTCCCTATAGTTGTATGCTCTCAGTGTAATCTGAGGGGGAACTTGCCTGGGTTGGAGTTTCCCTAGCCCATGTTTAAAAATCTGGGTATACCTGCATGTTTTGGAGGGGAAATCAGTGTTATTGAATTCGAACTTGCTTGTGGTTCACACAGCTGCTCCCTGATTGGGCTCTATCAGCCTAAATTAGTGCTGGATGCAACATGGATATTGAATTTCAATTTAGACTGACCTCAACGAATTCTGTTATTGACCATCAAGATCAGAATTTCCCCAGAATATGTTAAATGAGTGAAAGGCATTAGCTAGCTTGAAAGCCTTTTGGATGAAAAATGAAATGACTTCACAACTTCAAGCAACTCTTTTTGCCTTCAACTTTGGTGCAAACATCCATTGAGACTCCAGAATGATTTGGTTAGACTTAAGCTAAAGCACCAGTCCTCTGCCAGCGCTCTAGTGGTCATTATTCAAAGTTGTAATTAAGGAATAGAAGGTGAAATTACTACCATATTTCCAACAACTTTGTTGGTAGAGGCACACATCATCAGGCGATAATTCTACTAAATAAATTAATTAATTAATGATTAAAAATGCTAAGTTTTATTAAATTGTTCTTATGATAAACTAATAAGCAAAATTGTAGATATTCTTCCATTATACTACCAATATGCAAAAGTCACAAATGTGAAAGTATTTTTGTGATTGATTGTGAAGGATGACAGCTGCAGGATCTAACTGGGACATTAATTGTCTTGAACTCCAGCAAGAAACAATCTTCCCTAAGCCTTTTATTAAACATTCCATAATGTTTTACTATGTCTGTGTGTCTTTACTTCAGGAGGATTTCAGGATGCCTGATGTGCGTTTAGCTGCTACAGGCATGGACTCTTGTCCTGCCAGTGATGAAGACACAGACGATGATCTGGAGTCTGCCAGAAGGAACAACAGTGTTACCAGGACACGACTGTTGCCAAGCACCTCCAGACAACTGGTCAGAGAATTAGATTATCAGTTTTATAACTATAACTATAAGATAGGGGAAGGGTGGCAGCCCTGTTTGAGTGCTGAAGGTACTCTTTTGGTTAAGCTTTAGAATGAGCAGGTAAAAACAGTCGCTATTATTTTATCAAGGGGGTGTTTGCAAATACTTTTGTCACCTAAGCAGTTTTGTCATTAGGTTTACTAACTGTTCAGACCCCCTTTGCTCACCTATAAGATGAAACATAGCTGCTTTGTATAGAAGAGAACCACTTCTGTGTCCTGCCTCGCCTCTGCAGGCCCATCATTTTTCAATGTTGTATATACTTACTCTATACTAAATGGCAGTTTCCTATATAAACACTCCTGTGAAATAACTCTTTATTATTATTATTTTATTTATTTATTTATTTTTTTTAGGTTTCAGTGAAGCTTTTGATATTGTTGATCATCAAATACTCTTAGATTCAAAACTGAGACAGACTGATAAATAGTCCTGATCTTTCGAGACGTACTTGCAAGATAGAGGTGCCAAAAGAGTCCCACTATGATCCATCCTTGCCTCGGGTCTCTTAAGTTCAAGGTGTATATGCTCCACTTTGACCAGACCTTTCAAGTGCATATAGTGGCCTATCATACCTATGCTGATCATATGCAGATTTATTTGGCTCTATTACCAAATAATTTGAAATAGAATTAAAATTTTTTTTCTCCTCAGGGCACTTAATGGTCTGGAACCTAAGGGACCTAAGAAATTTGCGTACAGTTTAGGAAAAGACAAACTTACATCTGACAGTAAAATTGAGGAGACTTTTCCTGATTTAGGTCCGATGGGACCCCACAGTTTTGTTTGTAAAAGGTAAGAATAATGAGAGGGTTTTTTTTTTTTTTTACTCTGACAACTCTGAGAATTCCACATGGTGATATTTTGGCAGTTGAAGTTTCTGATAAGCTATAACTCTGGAAGTGCACCTTCAAAATCAAAGCCCACTTTGCGCTTTCCTTGGAAAATCAAAAGAAATCAACCAAGACTTCAGGAAAAGAATTATAGTCCTTCACAATTCTGGTTTATCCTTGGGTACAATTTCCAGATGTCTGAAGGTACCACATGCATGTTTTCAAACAACAATACGCAAATATAGACACCATGGGAGCATGCAGTTATTATATTGCTCAGGAAGTAGATGGCTTCTGTGTCACAGAGATGGAAAATTACATGTAAAGACATAGGACACAAATGGAGTTAAGTCAATGATGCTGTGCAGACTCCACTACTGTCCTTTGAAAGAAGTTGTTTACACCAGCTCCACTTTCTCAATTGCACATATTGTCCACACATTGTCCAGCCATGTGCAAAGTTTTGATTTGGTCTTGCTTTACACACAAATGTAATTAGGGGTGAGTCCTGCAGAAATCCAGTATTCAACAGCTGTATCAATCTTGCAAGTATCCACTGTCCAACAAGGTTTTGCTTTGTGAAATTTGGGTTGTTTTTTTTTTTTTTTTTTTAACTGCGTTTACCTACAGGTTGGAGAGAGCAATCATCCCAGTCTCAGGCCGGGTTTAGAGGGAGGTAGTTCTGATGATGAATCGTTCAGTGGACGAAATGGTCCATCTCTGTCTGGGATTGAACACAGACGGTCTGCTGAGGGACAAGTTATCAACCCTCCTGTCACAGGTATAATATCTCTCCCACTGCCTTTATTATTATTTTAGCTCTTTGACTGGTTGTACTCCCCTTTAGATGTTTCAAAAAAAAAAAAAAAATGGTGACATGCATTCAAGTATCAGTTTTGAGGGAACATGAACAAGTCTTGGACAGATCATTCTGACAGCCTTTAAATGTCACGCCAGACTTTGACCTAGTTCTAAGTTAGATGAAGTAAGCCTGTTTTGTCATTGTGCAACTCCAGGGGATGGAGGAGGCGGGGACGGAAGCAGCGGTAGTGAAGAAAGTGGAAATTATGGGGGAGTTTCAACCAACCCTCTTCCGACAACCAATGTCCAGACCACATATGATGTCCTCCGTGGGCTGGGAATTGTGGGTAGTGGTGCTGTTGGTGAAGATGTAGAAGGAGATCTGAATAATCTACCTGGACATGGAAGGAACTGTGTTTCCAGACACACTGAGGTGAAAATAAGGCTTGCTCTGGATACACTTGCACACACAGGTGTGGCTAGTAAAATAATGTAGCAGGTGGATTAGTGGAGTGGCTAAACTGAACAGACGTATGAGGAGATTTCTCCTTTCCATTCAACTTCCATTTACTGTGTACTGAATCTTGAAGTTTTCAATTAATTCTAATGATCCATTTATGTTTAATGTTGCATAAAGCACTTGTCTGCATTTATTGTGGGAATTTCAAATTGACATAAAATCACAGTGAGCTATGCTGCCTTTTTTTTTTTTTTTTTTTTAGGAACATATAATTCTGTGAATTAGAAGTTAAGTGTTGACATGTTTTTCAATTGTGCCATTTAAACTTGTGTGTGGATTTTTACACTCCCCCCCCCCCCCCCCCCCCCTCCTTTAATTTATATTGTTTTGCAGATGGGTGACCGTCTTGGTCCTGTAGGAACAGGCGAGGCCAATTGCTCTTTGGCTGCATCATTAGGAACCCAGTGGCCCTCCCCTGTGAACTGGAGCATGGTACTGGACCGACGGGAGGCACTGGTGAGTACAGAAACATAAATGTAATGTAGCTATAACTGCTCTGGTTATTGACTGTAATTGGCTTTCTTAAAATAGATAATAAAAACAGTTATTTAGTGATGATAAAGAGCCAGATTAATAACTGTATGGATAAAATCCTAATGACTTATCACTATAGCAGATTAGCTACTGATTTTGGGTTGATGTGCAAATTGCACTTCAGTAACCTTCGTTATTTTATTGAACCAGTGTCAGTTTGATTATTTTTCATGGCACTCAATGCAATCACTCACTGAAGAGTAAAGGATCTAAGTGTTGCCAATTAATTAATAAGGCGCTACTAACCTCATAGAGCCATAAAGTTTTCTGCTGTTGCCTTATGCTTTTTTTTTTTTTTTTTTTTTTTTTGGCAAGTTTTGAGAGTAAAAGCTATACATCAATTGACTGGGGTCAGTGCGTTAGATTATAGTAGAAATTAGTAGTTTATGTAGTAGTCTAATTTATGGATTAATCAATTGATATACAGATATTAGTGGCAGTAGTTCTCATTGATGTGGACGAAATATCTGATTGGATGTCAGGATGCTATGGAGAGCACAGAGCCTGGGGCCGAAGTTGACCGACCATCGGATTCAGCCAGGAGTGGAATTGGACACACTCAACCTCAGGACATAACAGACCCAGCTATCTCCCACCTTCAAGGCACCCAGGGAAGGGTCCACCTCTCCCAGGTACAATAGATAATGGTGGAATAAAGGGAAAATATGTACTCTTCTGATTTATTTATTTTTTTATTATTATATATAAACACCCCCCTCCCAAGACCAGTACTAAAGATGGAATCTCCTACGTTTGTTTTATGAAAGTCAGTGGCTTGAACATCAGTAAAACTGATTAATTGAGATTTGAGACAAAGTTTTTGGTCCAATTTGTTGTTATTGGAATGTAGCTATACATGTATTCTTGCCATTCTATCCTCAGGTACTACTCCTGCAATCTGATGACGAGGAGGAGGAGGATGATGATGATGATGACGACGACGACGACGATTGTCACAGTGGAGCAGATGAACCCGATGGTACCAGACTTTCCCTGACTTTCAGGGGAGGACCTTGTGGTGATGTGAATGACTCAAGTAGCACCACTGAGGATGACACAAATCCTCCCTCTACCTCCCTGGAACCCAAATATTTCTCTCAGAGCTTCCAGCAGGAGAAAGAGGATTCAGATGATATGTGGAACCACTGCCCTGGAAACCTGGAGCTGGAGTTTCAACAGGGTAGGCAGCGGCAGTCACGTCACCAATTATTACAATGTGGGCAATGTAATGCATCAATAATATTGCTCATTTTCTCAGCTGTTAGTGCCACTCCTGGTGTAGTGTACCAAAATGAAGAGGGACAATGGGTAACAGACCTGGCATATTACTCCTCATTTGAGAAAGAGCTTGATGGGAAGACACCAGAAAATGCTGGTAACTTTCAAACTGAAGACTTTGTTCATGCTGGTACGTATAAAGTTCACTGTTTCTGTTTTAGCACAGTGAGGCTGTTGTATTATGTTTGTTTTTGTGCAAAATGCGGTTATGAAATTCATACTTGTCCTCCTTTTTACAGGTGTTGCCTTGGAAAAGATTGTTAAAGATCAAGAGGAGTTTGAAAAAGAGTGCCAGTTTATGCAGGTATACAAATATACAGGCTACTTATAATTTATGAAATGAACATAAATTAATGAGTAGTTAATTTTAGTTTGCCACATTGTTAATGGACTCAGTAAATAACATTTAAAACTCATGTCACATTGAGTTATGAGTTGAGTTTTTTTTTTTTTTTTTTGGTTGCTGTTGTCATAGGAGGAGAAGATTGAACCTGCCTGTAGCAATGGCACCTTTCAGAGTGACTCATCTTGGAAGGTCCCCACCAACAGCCACATCCTGATGAGGGCTTCACAGGTTTCCTCTGAGTTCAGGGAAGGGGACCAAAGCTACCTGCGGCTTTCTTTAGGGCAGTTTTTTCAACAACGCTCTGAAGCCCTGGGCTGTTTGGGCAGCACTGGTGATGTGGATAGAGTTAAACGAGTCAGTAAAATTATTTTCTTGGGTTGTTACTGAAATGTACTCTGTCAGTTTGTTGGAGACTGATAACAGTTTTGTTCTTAATGTGTGAAGCTGAAGATAAGGTATCATTGATAAGTAGCTAGTGTCTTTTTCTGTGGCAGGAGAAACTCAAAATAATCATGTTACTGAAAAAATATATATATTGGCTAATATTTTTAGTCACAATAGTCTGGTCTTCCAATGATGGTTAAAGTTTTATTCACTTTTTTGCCTTTTTTCCTGTTGGAGCCAAACTATAAAGCCTACTAAAAGCTTGTTTTTGTTCTCTAGCCATCCTTTGGCTACATCATTACCTCTCCAGAGAAGAGAGAACCGTTTGCCCTGATTCATCCCTCAGAATTTTCAGTTGGAGGGAAATCTCCTCTTAATGAGACCGTGGACCTCAGCCAAGCTGATAAAACACTAAACACAGGTGTGTTCACTATTTAGTTGAGACTGAAGATTAATTTCAAAGGCTCGTACAGCAATACCCAATTTTCATATCCAGTTTGGTATATTTGAAAATTATTCATACCCGAATAACACTCATCTCCCTCAGAGGACCTAGATAGAACTCTTGAGGCAACAGGTGAATGGATCTCACCAAAAGTGGATGTTGTTCCTGAATGTAGTGAAGAAAAGGCACAGGTATGGTTTTGATATTTTAATACTAAACACGCCTACTTATTGTCTTTTTGTAGGATTCAGGACTTCATGATTTTTTTTTTTTTACCTAAAATCACTTTCTTCTCTTCAGGACCATACTTTTAATCTTGCGCCACCTGACCACAGCAAAGATTGTTGCTCAGCACCAAGCTCAGGCAACCAAACTGGTGTTGCCTCTGACAATAACAGCAGTCAACTGATGCTGAGTATTAGCACCATTGCCTCAGCCATTGCAGATGCATCCATGAACACCGACCCATCACAGCTGGCTGCCATGATCATGGAGCTCTCCAGGAGGAGTAAAGGAAGGAAACAACCTACATCTACTGGACAGGTTGAACCTGACGTTTGCAACGCAGAAAGACTACAGTCAGCTGAGCAGGTTTTTTATTTTTTTTTTTTTTCCTTCTCCTCCCCCCTCACTAATATTGCCTTTTTATATATTTATATTCAGTGACAAAGATCTACTGGCTTCAATCATCTCTCTTTAGCTTTATGCCTTTTATGTTTTATGGGCATGCACAGTGAACAAATAGCTTAGCCTATATTGTACTTTAATCCCAACTTTTTCCCTAATGTTCAGTCTGAATAGTTCTTTCTTTGGTGTTAAAGAGATCATGGGTGGTGGGTTGTGGTGACTGAAGTATAAATATGTTTGGTTTTTTTGTTTCTTTTTTTTTTTTTTTTTTTTGTTTGAGATTCCTTCTTCATAGATAAATCATATTTATCAGTAGATCTGAACGATTAAATATAATAGCAAGTTTTGTAATGGCCAAGAGCAGTATCCAAATCTCAAGAGCTGCTTTTAAAATGACAACAGACCATAAAACAAGCACTGTGGTGGTCCACAGAAAATCCTGTAAATATAAAACATTGCAAATCCCATTAAGGAACAGGCTCGAAAACGTGATCAAAGTAATGTACAATTTATTTTATTTTTTGCATGCTGACAATCTCACCAGGGAGCAATGGTAATCTGAATTCCTGAACATTTTTTGAGCGTTTAACATTAAAAGAACACTGTTTTGCATTTTATTTAGATCCCCCCTGAGTCAGATCAATGTGCCATGTTGGACACACCTCAGCGAAGCACCTGTGTTGGAGAGCTGAGTGCATTTGACATGGAGAAATACCTGCGAAAGACTGACCTGTCCAATACCAGTGATACCTCGGTGGCGCACACTACCTTTGACCTGACCAGCTGGGCTGACAACATTCCGAATCCTGAGGAAGGACACCCTGAGGATTGGAGGAACTCATCTCAGCAACTGAACAGTGCGACTCGAAAGACTCAAACTGAGGAGAGAGAAAAGGGAGGAAAGGCAACAATAAACACTAGCTCTTTTGCAGTATCTCTTTCAAAGTCGACATCATCAGGGAATAAAGGGGAAGCAAAAAAGACCCTTATTCCTTGTCCTCGTACATCTCTTAGCTATGCCAGAAGGTCTATTGGATCAGGCCAAACTCATGCACACAAGGCTCTTGTAGACAACATAGCAGCCTGCAATAGCACTACTGCTTCTTCTGCCACCAAAACCTATGTTTCAAAAGACGGGACCCTAAAAGAAGATGTAGTTGAACCAGGACAACTAAAGCCGCATGCATCCAGCAATTCTACGTCCTCCCTAGAACCACCACAAAGGAGTGATAATGTCTCTTCTGACTCACTTGGCCACACCAGAACCTCTTTGGCATGGAGGAAAGGGCAGTCATACTTGCCTTGCCGTAAAGGTTATTCTCCACCGAATCAGAGGGGGAGAACTGTAGGCCAGCAGAAGCAGGACACACCCAGTAATTCTCCACATAAAAACACACCATCCAGGAATATCACAGCTGCTTCCCTAGACCATGCATCAGGTAAGTAAAAGTGAGAAGCATGGCTTTTGCTTGTCCTGTGGACAACAGACAGTAAGCCCTCACAGTGAACATTGCTGCCATCTCTTAAGCCTTTGAGATGTCTTTATTGACCTGCATGTTAACATTAACTGTTTTAACTCTGATCCCTAGAACTCCCTAAGGGTTTTCCAGAGTCTTGTGTGGAGGAGACGCAGTGTAACTTCAGACCGTCCACTTCTCCAATTACCCATTCTTCTCCAAGTCAGACCTCAGTTCCCAGTGCTGATTGGTATTCTATCACATATGGTTTCTAAAGATAATGTAAATAATAATATCATTAAATGTAAATATTTTGTTTCATCTTCATTGAAAATAATTACAATCAAGAAAAGAGCCACATCACTGTTGAATATTTATTTGGTTGTCCAGCCTTGTTTAACTAAAGCTTTTTAGATTATGTATTTTACTGACTGACACATAATTATTCATCATTATCCATTTATTACTATGCTTCTGTGTTTGACTCAAAGCATGGTTTCACCTTCCTTGTCCAGTGGAGCACTGGCAGACAAACATCCCGGTCTTGACCACTCTCCTCAGTCTACTTGCTCCAGCCCCAGTCTCAGCAGGCTCACATACATCTCAATGAATGAAGGCACTGTCATACCAACACCTGAGAGGAAAAAGGTAACAATTTGTGACATAATTCAGGTATACTGAGCTGGGTCGCGAAATGTTTCCTTCTGTAGTGTTTTGTTACAAAGTGTATGTCTTGCCTTTCATTGTTTTCCCAGGCGCAGAACAATTGTACTATGGCGCTGAGCACCACCATCATTAGATTCAGTCCAACACCCCCTGTGGAACCAGAGGGACAATCTAACTTGGACATTCCCTGCCTGCCTAAAAGCCTGGACCAAGTGCAACCACAACAGTCTAGAAGTCTGGACCCACTGCCAGTGCCAGAATGTAAAAACCCAGAGGTCTCACGTAGCTGTTCTCGCAGTCAGAGTGAATGTAATTATAACTGTCGTGGTACTGATCTTTTGGCAGGTTGCCAGACCCACAAGCAGCTCTCTGAATCCAACGTAAGACAGCTGACAAAAGTGGACTCAGGCTATTGTAGCAATTTGAACATTCAGCAAACTAGAAGCAGCACAGCTCCCCAGAGCACGCAACAATGGGGAGCTGCTGGCTCAGGCTCATCGTCTGTGTATGCTGGCGGCCTCGCCATGCCTCCGTCCTACTCATCAGAGGAACTTTGCTATGTGCCCTTCCCAAGCTTTAAGCCCCAGTGTGCTGGCCTGATTGACCTTCCCCACAAAGGAGATGTGCAGACCCTCCTTTCTGGATGCTCAATCTACAACTCCCAGATATCCCAGCAGTATTTGGGATCTGAAGCTCCATTACATCCTGGGACTTATCATGTGGGAACAACTGGAAATGGTCTCTATACTGTGTCCACTACAGGTATGACTTTTTTGTTACCGCATTTATGAATAAAAGCAATTAAAAAATAATGTTACATAACACGGCCACTTACCGCACCTAATCAAAAGCATGGAATAGACTCTTTTGACTGATTATTCTTTCTCTTTCATATTCAGGTGCACCCAATAGGGATCTACCAGTGACACACATTCATCCTGCATCCGGCACTCTAGGAGTTTCTGCAGCTGAGGGCTCCCATCAGCTCCCCAGACTACATCAGACCCAACAGGACATTGGTATAATGGGGAAACTCTACAGTCGGTATGATGAGGAGCCACTGATGGGATGTGGTCTTGAGGAACTGAGAGGTAGCAACGGTTTTGATGTTTATAAGGATTTCCCAGCTTTTGTTGTATGTGTATTTCTTTTTATTAGAAAGAACTGGAGTTTGCATAGACTGCTGTTGTTTTGCCTTATAGTCTTCATACCTGAACTGATCCTATCACTCTGTTCTGTAAAAGACAGATAATAATTTCCTTGACCCAGCAAAAAAACTGTATCAAGCAATCAAACTATTTTTAAGTGCTGTAAGCAATTATGATCACATTTTTCGTGTCATTAGCAATATTTCCTATCTTTTCCTCTGCACAGTGGAGCAACATTTTTCCAGTCTTCCACATTCTGCTCTCATCCTCAGGTCAAGTGGTAGTACCAGGGGAGCTGCGGTTCCCTCATGCCTGCTGTGTCGGCATTGCCTCACAGACCTCCATCAGCCTCTTTAACCCCTCTGAGAGATGGCAGCAAGTCTCAATCAATGTTGTTAGTGTTGCTATTAATGGAGAGAAGGTGAGCAGAGAACATGCAGGTGCAAGTGGTGACTGGTTTCAAAGCATTTATTCTAAATGTCAACATTTTGTCGAAAGCATTAAAATGTCAAATTGTATGTTCTTAAATTAATAATTTTTAAAAATCTGTGAGCAAGTGATTCATTAAAACCTGGCAGACAGCACTCAGTACTTGCCCATATATTCTCCAATCCCTTTTCCCACAGGTGGATAGTTTGCCTTATCAGTGGCTGATAGTGAAGAATAAGACAATCATTGCGCCAAAGACTACAGAAGAACAGAAAGTGTTGTTCATACCCCCACAGTCTGGTGTCTACCAGTGCGTCCTTAGTGTTTGCTCCTGGCCTGCGTCTGCTGAGACAGAGGTGGCTGCTAGGGCTAATATCTTTGCTAAAAGGGTGGTGCTGGTTGCCATAGCAGAGAATCCTGTACTAGAGGTGAGGATCATAACCAACCCTTAACCATAAATTTTACTTTGGTTAATACCTCATCGATTATATTAAAGATGGCCCTTAGTGTATTTCTTTCTTCATTGTTCACAGGTTGGAGCAAGTAAATCTGGTTATTTGGATTTTGGAGACCTTCCAGGAGGCAGTGCAAAATCACTTCCTCTCAAACTGCTCAACAGGACTCACACCATAGTACCTATCCGTCTGGTGATTAGTGCAGTGAGTCCACAGTACATTTTTGCCACTTGCTAACACACATACTGATCTACAACAGTCATGCAGTGGCCTCTGGTGGTAACTGTGTAGTCTCTACATAATACACCAGTAGAAAGAGTGTGAGTGTGTGTGAATGATTGATATTTTTTATGAAATTAATGCATCTCAAAACCCTGGGGGGGGATGTCTCTGGCATTGTATATCAGGCAGTGTGCTAATTTAAGTATGTCTAAGTGGAGTTGCCTCAGAAGTATCTCAGCACTCCAGGTAACATTGAACATAAGAAGCAGTCAGCTCTCCCCTCTGATAATCAAGTGAGTCTGGGGGGAGAGAGAGAGGGGGAGAGAGATTTATTGATTGCAATCTGGACACCACATCTGGTCTAAACACATTAAGTATTTGTATATCACCAGAGAACCTTTTTTTTTTTTGCCCCAACAAAATGAAACACAATTACTAATGGCTGGATATTAATAATTAATCCACAGTGGCCATGAGAATAATCAGATTAAAAAAATATTAATTTGACAGCCCTTTTTATTTATTTATTTTTTTTATATTCACTTATTTATTTTTAATGCTGCTTGTAAGAGTAAAGTAGTTTGGTTTAATTTTAAGACCAGACCAAGAGACGAGAAACAGAAAGTAGACAATTTATTGAATACTGCATTTAAACTTAAACAGGCTCTTTTTCAGTTGATGAAAAGTTTATAACTATATAAAGTTCATAGCCTAAAAAAGCTCAAAATCTGCATTAAACGTGTCAAAATAGGACTCCATAGCGAGCAGCCCCGTCATTCTTGTTGATCACTTAAAAATTTGTTGAGGCATGCACTCTACCGAGTGTTTCCAGGAGGCTGGTGGGAGCATGTGGTGAAGATGGCTTCGTAAAGGGCATCCATGGAAAAAGCACCCCAGATCATGATGGACACTCCTCCTCTGTGCCAGGTAGAAAACATCTCCAGTGGCATATCCTTGTCATGCCAGTAACATCGGAAGCCATCAGGACAGTCCAAGTAAAAAAATTTTTCTCATCAGAGAATAAAACTTTCTTCCACCTTTCAGTATCCCATGTTTCGTACTTCCTTGCAAAGTCCAAATGGTGAAGCTTGTGGCGTGGGCTGAGACGTGAGGTTTGAAGGCATTTTTTTGTTCTTTAAGCCTTTCTCTTGCAGATGCCATCTTATGGTTATTGGGCTGCAGTCAGCATCAGTAAGGGCCTTAATTTGAGACGTGTATTGGCCTGTAGCTTCAAGGACAGCCCATCAGATCCTCTGGCTCAGCGCAAGTGAAATTCTTTGACCTTGACCTTTTTGTCCCACAACCCTCAGGATCTAAAATTTTAATCTTATTCTGTGCAACTTTAGTAGCAATGGCGCATTGTTAGAGGCCTTGCTTATGCAGCTCAAGAATCTTGCCACATTCAAAACCACAAAGCCTTTTTGCCTTTGCCATGTGGATTTTGGGCTTTTTAAGGCTGTGGTCTTAAACTTTAGATCAACAGATGAAGAGCCTGTTTGAGTTTAAATGCAGTTTTCAGTAAATTGTCTACTTTCAGTTTTTTGTCTTTTGCTTCTGTTTATTCTTTTTGCATTCTGAAGCTCTATTTGCAACCTGGGTATGATCCACCAGCAGTAAATGCCAATAATATTTCCAGCAGTCTTAAGGAGTGTAATGCTCTGGTCTAGCAAAGTCTGAAGAAGAAATATTTTTGAGTGAATTCTTACTGTAATGGCACGTTTTAAGCCAGTATTAGGAGTTATTAAAAAGTTATCTAATTGGAATTAGTTCTAAATCCTTTAAGCTCCTGCTCGATCAAGTAAATTGCATTTGAATAGCTCATTCTTGTTTTTCTTGTTCAGTTTTTCACATCAGTTAGAATGATAAACTGTATCATTGTTTACATCAAATGACTACAGAACGCTACAGCATGGCGATGCTTCACCTTGTCCAAGCACCCTTGTATTATGACGTCTGAAGCAACACAGCAGGCTGGACAGATGACCCCAATGTCTTCTCCTTCGGTGATAAATCACGTGATGCATCCCAGCTATGGAGAGGTTAACTGCTGAAATCATTTTAACTTTGTGAATGCTATTGTTTCATAGTCCCTATAAAGACTGTTGAATTAGAACATTAAGAAACTGTTTCAAAAAGTCCAGTCAGGTTCTTTAGCACTCAGAGTGAATTTACTGCTGTTATTGCTCATATTGATCAACTTCTTTACCTCCAGAATCTAGTAAGTTTCATGGTCTGGGTACATTTCAAGGCCCCTCAGAAGTACAGCTTTTCAGGTAATCAACTATAAACATTACCCCCACCCCCCCCCACCCCCCAATCCTGTAGATTTAACAATTTGTGCTTGTGCTTTTCAGGGGAGCTTGGTCCGCCTGATGAATATGTTGCTCGTGTGGACATTGAACTGGACACTCCTGGTCCAAGTCATGTGATCTGGAGTATACCTCTTAGTGCCAGGTCTGGAACTGCAAGGGTCCATGCTCCTAAAGACCTGCAGGTAGTCAAGCTGCCATATGGTGTTTTTATTTACTTGTTTATTTTTAAGTCTGAAGGTGTAGCCCTGTGTAGTTTAATATTACTATTACAAAGACAGAGTGGGCATTAATGCAAAATCTATCATGACAAACAAAAAGTCTTTGCAGAGAAATCAATTTGATTTTATTTAATTTATTGGAACTTAACCCTAACCCATTCTACTTGCATCAGGTGTAGTTCACTACACAGATTTCTGTTCAAATCAGTAAGAATCGTTTCACCAATATCTTTCCTTTATCTAGACACTCAGCCTGTCTGCTCCACTGGGTAAATTCAGTCAACAGACACTGCCTTTAAAAAATGCTGGAAACATTGATGTGCAGCTGAAACTCAAGGTAAATCTGACCTTTACTTTTCTTATTAGATGTGGGGTTTCGGGTAAGCCTCTGACATTTAGGGCTCAGACTGTGGCACATACAATGTGATTAATGTTTTTCCTCTGTTTGTTTTGTTTTCCTCATTTTTACCATCTTCCTGTCTTTTTTCACTTCACCTTTTGCTTGTTCTCTTTGTCTCTTGTGTTTACCTTGTTCCTTCCTCAATCTCTTATTTTCTGTTATTCCTTTGTACAGACTGGTGATGCTGAGGACAGTTTTTCAGTGACACCTGATGAACTGTGTTTGAAGAGAGGAGAGGAGCAAGAGATCATTGTGTCCTTTAAAGCACAGGGAAACAGGAAATGCAAAGAAAGGTACACACACAATTATTTTTGTCCATCCAAGATCATATATTTTGGAAGTCCCATAAATAAGAAGTAACAGTGTGATTCACCACAACTGGCTTGGAGGATTAGAAAAACTAGGATGGCACAATGAGATTTTTACTAGCAGAAACTGATATTTTGCTTTTCTGCATGGTTAATCATGTTTCTAAACTTCAAAGAGTGAAGTATTGCTCTGACTGCAGCATTGCAAGTGAAAGATTACAAGAAAAATCTTGTAATTACTTAAGACTAGGTCAGTCTTGGCTTTTGCTTAAATATTGCAGAAACAGTCACATACTAAAAAGAGCATCTAAATTTTTGGTATTTTTGTTTTAAAATTTTGTATTTTTATGTTGCAGCCTTCTCACTATTCTGGTGCTGCCTTCAGGCCCTCAATATGAGGTAACCCTGAAAGGGGAAGCTTTCCCAGAAGACTCTGAGAAGATTGCCGTTCCCTCTGCTGCTGTATTAGGCACTGGTCTGGCCAAAGACATTCCTCCAATCCTCTCAAACAAACAGTTCATAGCTTGGGGAGGAGTCACTCTGGGAAGAGCTGTGTAAGCAAAGCAGTTTTCCATTAATTTCATGATTACTTGGTTACAGAAAAACACTTATCAGTATTTCATTTGAAAGTAATCAATAAAAAAAAATTCAAGGCCCAATGGTCCATCTTATTCCATTAAGGTTCGTATAATGTTATTCATGAGAAGGGAAAAGGAGTATCTACAGGGAATGTTTTTTTTCCTCAGAAGCTATTTCAACATAATGCACAATTTATTTATACTCACCAAAGTGAGGTAAAGTACAAATAGAAGTAAGAAATGCAAATCCCCTCAAGATTTAAAGTGTTCTTCAAAGGTTTAACCAGATCCAGGTTTGACCTTGCTCTTTTTCACAAATTGGGAAATTAGGATGATGACTTTGTCTTAACTCAGCACTTCAGCAGTTTAAACACTGGCCCACACCTCACCTAAATTGCCTCTTGCCTTTATTGCTCAGCCAACAGAAGCTGGTTCTAAGGAACAACTCAACCAGTACTACACAGCAACTACGGCTGCTCATTCGTGGTCAAGACCAGGACTGTTTTCAGGTAGACTGTCATATTTGCTTTATGTAAAACTGATAAATTGATAAATACTTTGTTTTTTTTTCTTTCCCCTGGTCTGAGTTTATTTATAAATTATAATTCCTTTGTATGTTGCTTTTTTGAATTCAAGATTCTATCATACATTTTGAGATGCACTTCCAAGGTGGTGGGAATCTTTCCTATATTAATTCAGTTTCCTCTGTAGAAACAGTTGATCACACTAGTTCATGGCAATGATGCTTAATGAGGTAAAAGGCCTATACTTAATGTTCTTAAGTGTTCAAAGTTAGCGTGTCAATGATATTGAACCATGACTAATAAAGCTTCTAGACTGCTCTAATATGAAACTTGTTTTTGGCACAGCTCCAAAGTATGTTTACCCCAGAAGAGCGTTTGACCCGTCATGGAGAGTTGTCTATTCGTCCCAGGGAAGACGTGACTGTCCACCTGCTCTTTGCTCCCACTAGGGTGGCCTCAATGTTGGCCAAGCTGGAGATCAAACAGTCGGGAGTCCGGCCTTCACAGCCAGGGGTCAAATTCACTGTGAGGATGTGACAATTATATCATCTATTTCTTTGCATCCCACTCATCCTCCTGTGGATGACTGTCTTGTAATTTGATTTCTATTTTTGCATCTAAAGATTCCTCTGTCAGGCTACGGTGGGACCAGCAACATCATCCTGGAGGACCAGAGGAAACGAGCAGACAGCTATGTTGCGATCCTGACTGACATTGCTGTTGGCCATGTCAGCAAAATATGTCTGTGTGTGAGGAACACTGGCTCCAGAGCAGCTTTCATCAAAGCTGTTGCCTATTCTGATGTGCAGGCACGATCGGTGTTAGACCCCTCTGTAATCAGCCTTGCCCCGTCACAGTTTGTGCTAAAGGAAAGAACACAAGAGGTATGAGAGTGGAGTGTCTTTGTACAAGACACTAAGTGATGCAGTAGGGCATGGGAAAATCAAATGTTGATGTAAATAATATTGCTGAAATGTGGCTATAGTTAAACTTATTTGAGACTGTCATTCATATAATTCCTCATGGTTTTTCATCTTTTATGTGCATTTATTTCAGGTAATCACTGTGCTCATGAAGTCCACCCAAAGGGAGCAGAGCCTTTGTCAGTCAGCCAATGCACTGCTGGCTACTGTCTGTGTGTTTTGTGGAGATGAAGTCTCCAGGCAGCAGTACAGAAGGTGAGAAAATTTAATTGAGCGTATGTTTGTAAAACCTATGAATTTTCAAACTCCTATCCTTTTTTTTTTTTTTTTAAACTCTACGTTGTCCATTACAAAATCAAACAATCACAGATCACAAGTCTGATCTGTACTCAACATCAAACACTTTTTTTCAGATCATACACAAAGCCAATCTAAATAAAACCACCAATTGCTCATAAAACAACTATGCAAAGGAAGTTCAGCAGGAAGTACCTCTGTTAATGGACATCTGGTTAGGATGCATGGAATGAAACATTACTCCTCTTACAAATGTTTAATCTCTAAGAAAATGAAGTCAACGCACACGGATTGTTGCCTATGAAAGGAAACAAATGGAGATTAAAGACTGAACTGACTCAGTGAATCAAGTAGTCCCATGTGCCCTGTTCCTGTTCTTTCAGATTTCTTCAGAGCAAACCAGAGGCTGCAAAGAAAGCTCTGTCTGACAACAGTCTGCTTAAAAATATTGACTTCAATGAGAAGTTCCTGGGAGAAGAAAGTGTTACAGAAAGTAAGATATGCAAAAAGCTCTATAGTGTCCACCCCCAAGAAAAAAATCTGCATACTATTGCCCACTTATCTCATAATTATTCAGCATGCAGCAAGATCTTTTCTCAGAATCTGGAAATTGCATTTATTGGGTATAAGAAAATGGTTTAGCATTATTTTTTACAATGTTTCCAGTTTACTTTCTTTTTGCCTTTGCTGCGTCCCCACCATCACAAGGTAACAGATAATTGATATGTTGGAGTTTTATTGAAAAGGCTCATTTAAGTTGTTCTCAAATATACTGGTTGTTGAATTCATGCATAAAATGTGTGTTTCACTAATGATTTCACTTTTCCTCAAGCCTATGACCTGCCCCAGCGGCCTAATGAGGCCCACATCTTCTATGGCAACATGAGTAAGGTGGTGGTTTCTTTGCTGGGGAGTACAACAAACATGGACAGTGAGGGCAAAGACCACACTGAGCTGGAGCTTCCCCGTGCTAGACATGGATCAGAGACAGACAGGTACCAGCCACGCTATCACCAAGTCAAATGTAATATACTAGAACCTGGTTCATGTAAATATCAACCTCCTGGAAAAACTTATTAGACCTCACTAATTTGTTAACAGCCAATGTATTTATTTTTTAAACTTATCTTCTCCTATGAAAAAAGTTTATATTAAATATATTGTATAGGAGTTTTGTCTTTTTGTTTTGTTTTGGAGCTTTTTCAGAACAATAGTGCAAAAATAGTTGAACACAGTTCAGATGTTTTTTTGTTATGTAATTCCTAGTGGTTTGGCCAATGGCAGTGTATCTTTGGATGTGCTGCCAGTCAAGGGTCCTCAGGGTCCAGCACTGAGAGTAACAGAACCCCCCTTAAAGGTACCAGAAGCCCTCTCCAATGAACTTCAATTTCCTTACAATGTTGATTTGTTTCATTATTTGATCTTGAAAAGAAATTAGTTTAGGAATACAGAAAGTCTTTCTCCCTTGCTTAGGCTTCAGAGCCTTTACACAGGCTTTCTGAGACCTGGACCATCCGTCCAGAACAGCTCGTCCTTACATCTCCAACCATCAGTGAGTAGACTACATCTCACAAAGCACATCATGATGTTAACTTGGATCACTTGAAGTTTGAATTTTACTTCAACATTTCAAAAACACATTTAGTGGTTTGTGAAGTTGTCAATATAGTAGCCTATATTATTGAAAGTGATCATGATATGTTTCAGATGGTGCAGCGACCACCAGTCAGGTTCAAATCCGGAACAACACACCCAGAGAGCTAAGCTTTGATTTGTCCTGGCCTGCTCACTGCCTCACCATCACCCCTCAACATGGAGTTATAGAGCCTCAGTAAGAATACACTTGATTGCTTTAAATGGACACTAACCAGGATAGATCTTTCAAATTGATGTGAAGGTGTGTGAATTGCATTGCTTTATTATTTATTTACTTTGTTCTTCTCATCCAAGGTGCCATTTGCAGATTTTGGTCAGCCCTAACCCTTCACTAGCAAATAAATCTACCCCGTTGCCATGGAGTGGACAGGTGTATGTCCAGTGTGATGGGCAACAGAAGGTAACTGACCATGTAGAGCATACTTTGTCTATCCTGGATTGTAAGCACTTGAGCTAAATGTGTGCATTGTGACTTGTGGTAGTGTATTAAGGTCCAGATTCGTCAGGACCTGGCTCTGGATGTGTCCACAGCCCCAGCAGATAGGACACTGTCAGCCCTGCCCCCTCTTGCTGCTACCCCTGTGCTGCCTATGGGCAGGCTCACCACCAAACCTTCACTTTCCTTGCAAAGCCCACAGACACCTCCAGCACCAGTGGAGATTAGCAGCAGGACCATAATTTTCCCCACCACTCCCTCTGGGGAAACATCAGGTAGGGATAGAATGACCAGTTAGAAGAGGAATCCCTGTTGACCACAATGTATTATTGTAAAGCTCAAATTTCATCTCCACAATAGTAAGTTTGTAAGGTTTGTAATTGTCATCTTATGTGTCACTCTTATGTGTGTCCCTGTGGGAGTCTCAAACTTTCTGGTGCTCATTTACTTCAGAAGCCCAGCTAGAGGTGCAGAATGGAGAAGAGGAAGTGAGGTGGTATCTGTCTTCATTTGCCCCTCCATATGTCAAGGTGAGATGAGAACAGATGCTTTCACTGCTTTTTATACAGATATACCCAATGTATTTTCTTTTGGAACAAACTTGTTGGATGGATCTTAAACTTGATTTAGTTTTGTGTAGTTACCGGCCCTTGTGTAAAACTACCTTATGTCAAGTTGTGGCCCCTTGTCTGTCCTGTAGGGGGTTGACAACACAGGTGATGTTTACCGGGCCACTTATGCTGCTTTCGGATGCTCCAGGGTTTCAGGGACTCTAGGCGCTCATGAGAAGATGCAGGTAGGTGGTAATGTTTAACTGAACTTGGCACCAATATGTAGAGCACTGTTAGATGATAGGAACGATAGCACTAGTAAGCCTAAACAATTTTGATTTAGAAACCAGTTGACAAGATTAGTCTATCTGGATATTTACATGTGTGAGTGCAAGACGGTCCTAATCATTTGTCATCTGTCAGGTGCCAGTTACTTTTTTGCCCAGAGACCGTGGAGACTATGCACAGTTCTGGGACTTGGAGTGCCACCCAGTGTCTGAGCCCCAGGAGAAAACCAGAATCCGTTTCCAACTCTGCGGCACAGTGAGAACTCTTTCTTTGGTTTTGTGGTGTCTAACTTGATCCTGTATTCATACATTATACAAGTGCAAATGTACAGAACAAGTTGAGCTTCTAGACAAGAAATTAGATTTGAAAACACAAAAATTTTAACAATGTGTTCAGGACAGTTAACCTCTGCACAGGAGTCACAGCATTCCTGAATATTTACAGTCTTGACATCTGAATCACGCAAATGATAATTGTTCTCTTATTCATACCTAATCATACATTCTTTACATTTTTGCTGTTTAATTTTGTTCAGATATCAAGAAAGTAGAAAAAAACTACCCCATTTATGTCCAGTATTTTATACACCAAATAAGGATATACTGCCAAATGAACTAGTTTCACTTGCTTTGCTCACAGATGAAAATTATGACTTTAAAACTATGTAATGTTACAGGTTAAGAAACTGCATATATGCTCATACTAAGTGTAGCTTTGTGGTGACAGATTTAGCAAATGAGAAAAGTGGGTTGTGGGATTTGAAGAAAAGCCATCCTGCTGAGATGGCCCTGTGGGTTTTGCATGTCTGCCGTTTTGAAAAGAGTTTTGACGAACCCCTTTAACTTAAGAACATAAATGCACAGCAAGTGGCTGTCAGATGTATGCCTTCCTTTAAGTAGGTTAAGTTGCTATGATGGTAGTGCTCTTGTTTTTGTTGCAGTATTTCTTAGATGCAGTGTAACAGTTGGGGGGCTAAATTATTCATTGTTTCATATTAAATGCTAATCTGTAACTGCAGTCAGATTTGACTTTATATGTCTCAGTCTGGTATTGAACTGAATGGTTTATACTTTATTATTGCAAACACAATTTTTAAGTGTATGTTTCTCCGTTACAATAATAAAGTCAAATATTTAGTACTTTACATGACAGTAAAATGCAGTACAGTATGAATTCAACTGAAGAGTTTGTCATAGCTCATAAAACAGCAAGATAGCTTCAGAGCCTTCACAGACTTGGCTGAGTCATAAACATCCATAAAATAAAAATAAAAGTGCACCAGAATAAATAGTGCAATTATATTCATAATGTATACAAAAAAAAGTGTATGGCTGGTTTAGGTTGCTAAAGTTATTATGGTAAAGTGCATTTTATGAACATGTTATAGTGCATTAAATGTTTCTTATGAGGTAGAATGCAGTGTGTTTGCATGAAGATGGCAACCGTGTTTCTTTGCACTTTAGGGATATGGTACCTCTCCTAAGATCCTGAAGTTTTGATTTGTCTCGGTCTAAAGGGAACAAACTGGGGACAAGTGGAAGGACGACAAGAAGGAGACCACTCTCTTGTGAAAACGGAGGCCACAGTCAAGACCAGAAAGAGATCTGAAGCCACAACAAGCAAATCAAGGTTAGGTATATGTAACTGAACTAAACAAGCACTCAACTTTAATCAGGATCTATTATAAACCTTCAAGGCAAGAGTATGAAATATCAGTAGAAATGGACTGACCAGTTCATCTGGACATGTGCTGTTCATCTTGTGTCACTTGCTTTGCGAGTCCCTGGGGCCCCAGGACTTGGCACATGATTTTCCTGTCATCTCTCAATTGTGTGGGACTTTAAATGCTGTAAAAGAACAATAAAAGCAAATCAGAATTAGATATGCTCATAATGGATTATGTCCAGCACAATGTATACAAATTTATATTATTATTATTGTTGTTGTTGTTGTTGTTGTTGTCGTCATTTCTATACTGTCTTTGGGGGTTGATATCTCGTCTTCTGGTTGTAATTTTCATGCCTCCTATTTGAACTGGCACAATTTCTAATTCTCAGCCAGGAGGAGGCTGTGCAGAGGGGTGTGCATACTCCAAAGGATCTGTACACCTTCCCAACCACGCGAGTGGGTGAGTCAAGCTCTCTGAAGGTCAGCATTCGCAACAACTCGTCCAACACGCATGAGGTGAGGCATGCCTTATTCCTAACATGTTATGCAGGGGGAAGGTGGAGAAGACAGCAATGTTAACATATATCTATCTAGTGGTGCTGCTGTGTGGGTGGGTGGATGGATGGATAGATCTCTCATCACCACTACCTACTCAGGAGAAGATGGACTGACAGAATGAACACAGAGCTCTCTAAAAGATGCGAACAGTGTAGATGGCATAAACAATTGACAGATTAAAGGGAAAAAATGAATGGAGAAATAGGATGATAGTGTCTCCATCCATGAGTTACAAGGGGTTGCTGAATGCTTTGAGCATGAAAATATAATACTGAGGCATCAGTCACCAGTGATCTACCCAATGACACACATTATGCTGATTTCCCTTTAATTCATCACCTGTTTACAGGCACATTGTAAATTCTGCCATTCTAGATTTAGAAGAAATTTGAGAACATTCTAGATGTTTGAAGGATTTACCTTACTTGTGCTGTGCAAGAAATGTTTTAACAGCCTAACAGCAGTCACTGTGTCATGCATGGATTTTATATTTGATATCTGGCTTCTCTAATTGACTTGCAGCTGAAATTTGTAAACTGTAAGGAGCCCTTCCACATCAAGCATTCCAAATATTCGCTCAGGTGAGTCTAGAGTCTAGACATACTCCTTATTCTGTACCTTCAACAGTAGCTGGGGTCCACACTGGGAAGGGTTAGTTGCAGGAGCCTAGCTCCATATGTGGTTTCTTCTTATTGAGCTCTCCTTTCAGTTTGTTTGACAGTTCTTCGTTAGAATGAAGTAATGTGTCAATGTTAATGTTTGACCAAAATATACACTGATGACTTTGTATTATTTCCTAATATGCTCACTATGGGAAGTCATGTGAGATGTTGCTCAGGCCTTGTGGAACGCTAATTTTATTTTTATTTTATTTATTTTTTTTGCCTGAGGCCAGGAGGGGCTGCCTGGCCACAGGTACTGGCTGTGCTCTCTGTGCTGTGTGTGTTGATGAGAGGCTATGCCCACAGTGGGCACACCATGTCTTTTGGACTAAGAATGGTATTAGAAAATACACAAACATTTTGAAATTCATTTAGCTTTTCAGCAAAGCCACTGTTGTGTTGGACATTGACATTTTTGTTTCGGCTGCTTCAATGTGTTGCTACAACCTGGATCAGATACACTCCTCCAGTTGATGTTGTGTGCATCCTGTAGTATGTGGGCTCAAAGTAGCCTTGTGGTGACCCCAGTATGTTGAAACTGAGCTCATGTACTCATGTTTAAATGTACACACAATGTACCAGTTCTGCCACAGCTTTTGTTTATTTGCTATGATGTAGCATTGTGTGTGCACATGAATGAGCTTCAGTGCAGTCTTTCAAGATTATTTATTCACACCATCAGTATTTCATGATTCATTTTGTTCAATCTTGAGTAGTTTATTTACTCTTAATGTTCCAAATTGAAATAAATGTATTTTTGTCGGTTAACTTTGTCAGTTCTTCTTTTTCATCTATTAGATCACAGCATTATCTGAAACTTCCTGTCCAGTTCAGGCCCTGTACTGCAGGCAGACACGCTGGCTTGCTGCTCATCCAGTCAGAAACAAGTGGAAATCTTGTTATTCAGCTGATCGGTGAGGCATTGCCTTGAATTCACCATCTACCATCCTACGCCACCTCCTCATGCTGACTGACTGGCTTTGGGTGGTTGCTTTTGTCTGTACTATTCATCATGGAACAGAGTGGAGTAACAGAGGAAAAACAAAAACTCCAAAATGCTAAGGATCAAATAAAAGCAGTCCCAGACTTAAATCATTCCTTGTCATCATATTTGGCGACGTCGACTGCAGCTGATTAACTGGAGATGACTGAGGAGCTGCTGACAACACAGCCCCATCTGCCTCTGGATAAGACACAGGTGTTTTCATTTGGCCCATGAAAAATGTTAGTGCTTGAAGCTCTTTTGGTCTTACTGGCTTACAGTTGGTCTGCACCACTCTAGTATTTCAAAGAATTGATTATTTTTGTCACTTGACTGTGTATCTGGCATTTGCCTTATCCCTGCGTTGTTAACAAGGCAGTATTGTTACCACAGCCTCTGTCAAGACAGTGGTTGTACAAGTCGGGATTCATTGGGGATTACTTGGAGCTGGTCACTCAGGGATTCCTTTGTCTTTTGTTTGATAACTGACCGCAGAGATTTTTGTTTTTGTTTTGCCTTCCCATTTTACTTTCTATTAAATGTCTTTCATTAACTTTGACAAGATCACAGGAGATTTAAGGATTTAATTTCTTTCCTAAATCAGTGTGAGATCATTGTACATTTAATATTTTCCTAATTTTGGTTGGCTGCTATGGAAATGGCTCCTTAATGATGCAGAACCCACCTGGACAGTGGCCTTTGTCTGCACCATGTGTTGATTTCCTGGCAACCTCTAAGACTTGTTGAAATGGTCCAGATGTACATGATGCAGTCACGATCAGGGAAGTGCAGATTACATTAGTATGGTTAATGATTGTTATTACACGCTTTAAGAGTTTCCTCTGATGGGGTTTGTGTTTGGTAACTTGCCAGGCCTGCTTAGTATGGTTACCATGGTAAAACCATGTTAATTACAGTTCAAGTCACAGAAAATTTGCTCCCCATTTCCTCTTTTGGTTCAGGGGCAATTTGCCAAAATTGCTTGGTTGTTGGATTCACAGCCATAATTTTTGCAACTTCAATGACATGGGGGTAACATCATCAATGTTGTGTTCTTAACCTGTTAGATACCACACGAGACAACATGCACTGAAAAACACTAGTGTCAAGCAAGTCTCTCAATTTTAATATGAAGGTAGTATGATGTAGTAGGCTGCACTCAAAATTCCCTGAGAACTAACCTAGCATACTTCCATTTACAGTTTGCACATGCCTTAAATGGTATATTATATAATATATTGCTCCATGTAGACATTTTCAATAAAATTGTTGATAAATAGTTTTGCTTCCTCTAGTTTTCTTTTCTAACCATGGAAATTAAGGTTCATAAAAGAAATTAATTTATGTTCATTTTACCCTCCTGTTTCCCTTTCTAGATTAGAATGAGAAGATAATGATTTTTTTTTTTTTTTTTTTTTTTTTTTTGTGTATGGGAGGGGTTGGGGTCCACTATGTCTACCATCATACTAAGTATTTTGTTCTAGAGGTAATTTTTCAGCCCTAATCTGCAAGGTGTTAAGTGACAGCTGTGTTTTGTGATGGCACCTCAATAGGAATTATTGAACCTGTCTTGAATCAATCTAAGGAACTGAAAAAGTATTATTTTGATTCATCAAGTGAGTTGATTTAACTGTGGTCTAATGTCATCCATTCAGTGAAGAACACAGTAATGTTGAAACAATGCTGCAACATTCATGTTACCATGAATGGAACATAATATGAAGATTAAAATACCATTGCAAAAAAAAAAAAAAAATCCACTGTAATCAGTCGCTTCTGTTCACATGGAAGAGATGAGCCCAGATGAGCTGTTAGCATGCAGGTTTTTGTTGTGTGACGTTATTGTGACATGGATTTAATTAGTCATTTTTAGTCATGAAACTTTGCATAGATGTAAAAGATGGGTTTGATCACCACGGTAACCTGTGCAGTAGGTTCTCTTCAGAAGATCAAATCACGGAAGAAGACTGATCCAGCTTTGCGTAGCAACCCATGATAAACATGAATTAACAATGAGATAATTTATTTAGATGGGGGGGGGGGGTAGATGTTTGATGAATAACCAAAGACTTTTTTTTTTTTTTTTTTTTTTTTTTAAATAACTGGAATTTCAATTTCAATCCAGACTTGTTTCTACATTATAATCCCACTATGACAATTTATGTAATTAAAGCTCAGGAATGAAAGGCCTGAGAAAAATAATAATTTAGTTTTATAAAACAACCCGCAGATTAGTTGTTTGTACTGACATAGCTTTTACTGCTTTACCTTCTCAGTACCTGACTCAACACCACCCCAAAAAAAATAACTACTATTTTTGTACTTGCGTGAGATTTGTTTAAGATCTCTGTTTCACACCCATCAAACTATGTAGTGTTTAACGCTACATTTTGTTTAAAGATAAATTACAATTGCTCTGCTGAAATGAGGAGCCTAACAGGTGAGGGATGAACCCTAAACCGTGATTTGTCTCCGATTCCGTTTGTGGTATTCATGAACTGGATTTCGAGGCGCATCCGTGATGAGGGCTTGTGGATTGGTGAGCGGAGGATCGTATTGTTGCTTTTTGCTGATGATGTGGTCCTTTAGGTACCATCGGCCTTAGAAATAAGCGTTCACTGAATCGGTTCGAATCTGAGTGTGAAGCAGCTGGGACGAAGAACCGTCCCTGTAAATCATGGTGCCATGGTCCTCATTAGGAAACCGATGGATTGCCAACTCCAGGTGGGGAATGAGCCCTTGCCCCAAGTAAGATATAAATGCAAGTATATTGTTTGTTTGCAAGTGAGGGGACTCTGGATCGTGAGATTTACCAGATAATCTGGGCAGCTGGTGCGGTCCTGCATTCGTGTACCGTACAGCTGTAACAAAAAAGGGAGTCAGAAGACTAATTCTTCGTTCCTACCCTTAGCTATGGTCATGACTGAAGAAGATCGCAGATACAAGCAGCCAAAATTGGGCTTTCTCTGCAGGGTTAGGGTTAGGGTTACCCTAACCACTTTGGATAAGTGGTTGAAGACAGATGGCTGGATGGGATGAACGGGATAAATCACCTCTCTGAAGTGTCTATGAGCAAGTCACTGATCTGCCCCAATGACCCGGTTCTTGGTTGTCCCAGGATTCTGGTCCCTGTGTGACCCTGAGCAGTGAGCAGCCGCTCTCAGCTCAGTGCTGCTATGTGAGATAGGACCTGCATGTGTCGCCAAAGCCTCGGTGCAGCCGGCTCTCAGTGGCATGCTCCGTACAGTAAGGCAGCTGGCTTTATTTTTCTCCCCGCTCTGGAAACCGCTTTAGCGCAGTTGGACTTGACGTCTGGCGACTCAACATCGCAGACTTTGAAAAGGCACCCGCGGCGGCTGAGCGCGTTCGGGACCGCACTGACAGGTAGGAAGCCTCGTACATTTGCTCAGTTATTATGGACACCGGTGTCTTTTTACGGAACGGAGCTTGAGTCGTAGGCGGCTGGAGGAATGTTCTGGCTGTGCTAGGTGGTGGGGCTAAAGGCTGCTCAGGCTGTCCGGTGCCAGCTCGGACTTTGGGCCAGACGGTGGAAGTTGCTGTTAACAGTTGGAGCTGCTTTCCAAGCTGCGCCAGACAGCGGCTAAGCTAATGCGGCTAATGTTAGCTGCGAGGGGGCTAGCAGTGGCTGTCAGTCATCCACCGGGGCAAAGACTCCAGCCGCCGAGTCGGTGTCCCTGCGAAGGAACACCGCCTCTCCCACACATCCTGACCTCAAACATCCATGACCCGGAGCGGAGAAGAGGAGCTGTGTCTGTCTGGCCGGGGTGCCGTTAGCTGTCCTGCCCTTTTTAGTTTTGACGGACGAGCTAACCGGAGAGCCAGATCAGATATGAATCACCCTGATCCAGCTCCATTGGCACACAACTTTTTATGCAAATGACGCATGCGGGTATGATGGAGCGCTGTTACCGGGCGGCTTCATGCGGGATGAGCTGGTGCGCTGTAGGGTGGGGTGAGTTAGGACAACAGTGGGACAGGGAAACGTCATCAACATCCATGTCCATCAGAAAGACCAGCTCTCTACAGGTCTGCAGCTCCTCCTCCATCTTCCTATATATGACCAACAAGCTGACAAACACTTCATCACATGTTTCACGTTTGGCCTGGCACTTCATACAAAGTTAACTGCAGCAAATCTGTTCATTAATGCTCTTTTTTCTTCAATAAAAATCTAACCAAAGCTGAGGAAAATTGAGTCCCAAAGTAAATTTCTAGTGAGACATTATCAAACAATCTTGAAACAACTAATGAAGTAGTAATAAATTCCATGGAAATACAGAATTCCCCTTGCATTTGTTGTGTTTTCTCAATCAGGTATTTTTTTTATTTCTTTTTTTACAGGGATTTTTCTTTCAGAAAATGAAAGTGACTGAGGCAGAAACAAAGTAAACCAGACTGAATATGAAACAATTCTGCAGCCTTGTCGGATTCACCAAACCTCTGTCTTGGCTGGTTAACTACACAAAGTTCAAATTACTCATGAGGATATTAACTATTTGCCCATTTTTTTCTTTCTTGTTTTTTAAGTCACAATATGCAATATGCTTGTATTCTGTCCTATTCATAGATCAAAGTGTCAGTCTAGGTGTGTTTACAACACTAAGAAAGCAGGGCACTGATTTGTAACTCTGGTATCCAGCCTTAGGTTGGATTTATGTTGGATTTTTTTTTTTTTTTTTTTTTAAACACATATCCTTTTTGCTTAGTCCTGGATGTCACTCTCAGGGATCAACAGTCCACCAAGGTGCCATCACTTCAAAGTATCAGTAGCTGTTTTTTCACATATTGGTCTGCCTCAGTTTATTTGTCTAAAGTGCTACACCCTCCACGACACAAACTTTCACCCTCCCAAGTCCCTGTCACACACATTCTTTCTCTCATGCATGCACCTGATGTAGTTCTGAGTCAAACCCCATCTGCAGCGGCATGTGGATGCTTGTCTTGGAGTGACTGGCTGTGGCAGCAGAACACTGTCAGTAGCTGCTCTGTGTCTTTCGCCTGCTGCCATACTGGCAAGATGAGCTGTGCAAGCAAAGCTTGTTAAGTCAAGTTCAATAAAAGGACACCTTTGCATAATAATGAGGATATTGCTCTGTCAGGATGTCAAATTATTTAAAGCATCATCTGGATGAATCACAGGACAAAGGGAGAAAAGTGTTGTTTGCCTGCTGTGCCAATCATCTATACATTGACTTTCTCTGCATGTTCCTTCTGCTAGCTTTGACACATCAGTCTATAGTCTGTTGTTTATGTGCAGCATGAAAGCTTGATAACCCATCACAGTAAACTGGAAGCTATAATTTATTATAATTGTACAGAGAATGGATCCAATTATTTGATTAATTATCTATTGTTTGATAAATAAGATAGACAGATCATTTTAGCATGCCGAGTCATCCTCTGAGTGTAAACACTCACCATTTAGGACAAAACATTCCTTTTACTTTTTGTTGGATGAGTGATGTGAGGGGACATTCTTGAAAAATAAACAGTGAGCTGACGATTGATGGCGAATATTTCATGATACATTTGCTGCTGACAGTTTGCTGTGACAACAATATATTCTTTTCCTTGATTGCTCAGCATTACAGGTCAATAGGGAAAATATGTTCAAAAAGATGTTCGCTGATCAAATGTAACCTGTTGTGTTCTGTGAATTTCAGCTGTGGTAGAAAGCATTTGAACAGTATGAAACCAGATACTGAGACTGTGGTTCCCTCTTTCTGGACTCACTAAACTTACTCTCTGGGATTTTTTATGTCTGTCTTGCTCTTCAAATTCCTGCTGCCACTTTCATGTTATACCACTGTTTAGCAGTTGATGGCAGTAATATGCCAAGAAACTAGCTAATACCAGGCAAGAGAAGACAGGCAAAGAAGACTCCACAATGCACCTTTTAATATGAAGTTGAATTTAACAGATTTTGAGTAAAAGTGTGATTGGAGTTCTACCTGGTTCTTACTAGCCTCGCACATTTCATAATCCCATCTATGTCTAATAAAGCCAGGGTTGAAATCAAAATACAAAATATGTTGAATTACAAATAGTGTGTGTTTGCTTTTTCTAAGGTCAGGTCTGTGCGCAAGCTGAAGTGCAAAGATAGAATCCATTAATATATAAGCAAATAAAAACCATCAAGTCATAAAATAAAAACTAAGTAGGAAAGTTGAGGGGAAACTCGACAGGCAGGCTGGGTGCATTATTGGCTAATGTGCTGTCGTCTACCAGGTTGAGCTGTGTGTCTGCTTCACACAGCTCACTGTACAACTTCCTCTTTGAGCCAGACGTCTGCATCCATCTGTCTGTTTGTATTTCTGTCTCTTTGTTCATACTAGTGTGGATGCATGTCTCTGTGTGTGTGTGTGACTCTAACTGACCGTCAGTCAATGTGTGTGTGAACTATGAGCACACGTGTGTTTCACCCTTTGCCAATTAGCGGCTTCTCACCTCCGGAGGCGAGAGGCTGAGTGTGTGTTAGACAGAGGAGGGAGACTTGTTTTGGCTTGTGTGCCACTGACAGCTCAGCCTTAACCCGAACACTCACACTCCTCCTGTCTCCCACTCTCCCTCTCTCTCTCTTTCTCGCTCTCTCTCTCTCTTGCTCTCTCTCACATACACACACACACAGGACATGAGCTCTTGTCAGTTGTTGATAATACAGCCTTGTCCGTCTCTGAGCCTGTGTGATGCACCAGAATCTGACAGTATTGTGTTGGTGGAGCAAAGGCGCGAGACGGGCAAAGACAAGTGCCAGTCTGCACCATGAGTCTGGATTGTGCTCAGGGGAGTGTGTGTGTATTTGTAAGTACATATACACTATTCATTATTGTGTGACTACAGAAATTTCAGTGTCTGTCACCCTATGGGGTAAAAAGTCTGATATATGTCAGGGATGGAGGAAAGAGCTGCAGTGATGTATGTACAGAGGAAACACATGACATATCATCCAGTTTCTTATAAACACTAGGATACATAACTGATCAAGATAACTTCACTGTGTTACATAGTTTTCTTCAGCAACATGAGAAGGTTTCTGGAAAAAAAGCTTGATACCACAATTTCCATGAAGCAAGATGTTGACATTCTTCCTAGAAAAAAAACCAACAAAAAACAAAAAAACAACAGACACATTTTTTACATTTATTTTCCAGTTTCAGCAATTTGAACTAATCATCTTACTGAGTTCTGACTGAATACATTAAAAAATGCTGTCTTAATCAATTGGAAGATCAAAGTTCTGCATGAATCCCACTGATAAAAGCTGTGGTTTTATTTTTAAGCACAGTTGGCACAACATGATAAGTTGATCAAAGAGCTTATTTTCCAAAATGTGGTATATTTTCCAACCTCTCCTGCAGAAATCCCAGGACCATGGTGCATATTCTGTGTGAAAATGAATCTCAGACACAGAGTGAGTGAAGCCAGTAGACTTTCACAGGGATTTCTGTCCTGCTTCTCAGGACTGCAGCCAGTTTGACGCAGCAGTCTAAATTGGAGATTCATGAGTTGTGAAAATTGTGTTTGCAAGATTTTAAGTATATTCATAATATATTTATAATTTTAATTTCTTTGTGGGAATAATTCTTTATACAAATGTTGTATTAAATGGCCAGTAGAGGTAGCAATGCACTAAAGTGTGCCTAGTCAGCTAGAAAGCAGACTCACCACAGGCTCTGTCATAATCAGACTATGCCAGCGAATTATCTGGAAAACACGAAAGTCCATGCTGCTTTGATGGGAAATGGAGAAATGACTGGAAGTGGAAAACACAACCAAGAGAAGGAGGAAACGTGTCCTCTGATACACAGGCATGGTCTAGGTGGACAACAAGCAGAAAATGTAGATGAATAATCTGCAAATTGTGGAGGAAGACAGCAGTTGTAAAGCGTGCTAATACAAGCAAACATCTCAGGCAACAGATTGGAGGATGGGAGAAGCACAAATACATCATACACAAACGTTGAGGCAATTAAGTGGGGGGTGGATAGGTCAGACTATAAAACCATGATGAGCCCTGGGTCCAAGACAACTCCAATGCCATATGGCAAGGTCTGTGAGCAGGTGGAGACAAACCCAGTGAAATGTAACACTGCCACTTCCACCGAAGTGTGGTCAAGTGGTACCACAGAGCCTTTTATAAGTCTGACCCTCCCCTTCAACCACAATGAGTTGGATATGTGCAGCAAATGTTTACAGACTTCACATTTCCCTGATGACCAGATTGGAGAATCAATACCTGAAGGCGTGAAGGAGCAGAAGCAGTGCAGCTTCACTGCTGGATGAGACTGTAGTGCTTTGGCCTAGCGCTTCACCTCACAACTGAAAGTCCTAAACATTTTTTTGTCCAACTAGTACCGTGTTTGTTTTACACATAAGGGGTCTATGTCATTCAAGAAAAAAAACAAAACAAAACGATAAAACTGTGCGTGTGTGTGTTTTGAATTTGTTTTTGTTTTTTTGTACTTCAGCAAATTGTAACAAGCTAGTATAAATTAATCTAAAATTTGGAATGTTAATGTTAAAATGACTGAAATTTCAATATCTGCAAATTTGCTGATGAGTTTGTACTTTTTGATGAAAAGTAAAATGATTCACAACACTTTAAGTGATTAAGAACTGAGGTGTCCGCAAATCATATTCTCAAGACGTAAAGGTTTTTGGTACAAGACCCAACAAAAAGCATCTTAATATGAGTTTTTGCACATTTTTCAGTTTAATTGAAATACTGGAATTGCAATATCAACTTTATAAAATTAAATGTGTCAAGACATACTTTTAATGATTAAATATAACTTTAAAAAATGTGTACTGTGTCACATTCTGAAGATATAAAGGGACATGTTTTCTCGTTTCAAGATCCAATTAAAGTCTTAATTTTGACTTTTTCTTCAGTGAAAGTGAAATTGTGATGCTACATTGCATTGCACAGTGTTCAACCCTAATATGCATGCAAAACAATTACCTGTAGGTCACACACACACATAAATCGATAAATAATGAATTGTTTATATTGCATTAAAATAATTGATTAGTGTAGTTGATAGCTGCTATAAATATTTCTAAAACAGCCATCTGAACATTTTGTGTTAGCATTAAGTTGGCAGTGATTCAGATCTTTATTGTAATGAATTGTAGTTGTGTAACTGTACTGGATGATAATGCTGTTATTTATATGATGATGTGCGCTGATCGCTTTTTGTGTGTAAGTGTTGATGTCACTGACTGTGTGATGGTGTTGCATGTAAATTAATGTTTTGTGTCTGGTGATTGCGCTGTGCGTACCTGTCCAGGGACTGCAGATGTAAATGAGCTAACAGCTAAATCTGACATTAATCATCTCTTCATGGTTTCAGATCAGCTTTGTTGTTGTAATGACGTACATCTTTTTGGTCAACAGAGGGAAGCATCCAAAGCCCAGTATTGAACATGAAAACTGTGTGTGACTTTACTTACATGTTAAAGACATATCTCAGGTCTCTCAAGTTGATAGGATTAGGGTTTCAGAGATAAATCAGAGATCACACCTCTGATCTGTGATTCATCTTTTCACAGTATTCTGACACCAGCTCAGGTGGACACAGACTTGACAAAGGACATGACAAGGCCTGTCACCCAGAAATTAAATGAGAAACACTCTGACCCTGCAGCAGATGACATGTTGGACAAGCCCTCAAAAAACTCATAGTGGTTGACAGGAAGGAGACCATCAAAACTAAAGCTGCACCACAGAGATTCAGTCACTTTCAAAATAACAGGCAACATCCACGGCAGAGACTCCACAACAACAGAAGAAACTGCAGAGGGAATAGTTGGAGAGAAAAATTGCAAAAGAAAGCAAAGCAAAGTCTGGGTAGATTTTTCATTCAGACAAATGTGCAGCATCCTGGCCTAGTTGCTCCCTCTGACATTGAGCTGAGGCGCTACCTGCAGGTGCTGGAGGTTGATGCTTAGGCAGATCCACTGAGGGTGTACCAAGCAGATTTCCAAAGACTGACCAGCCTTGCTAGGAATCTCCTTAGAGTTCACAATACTGTGATACATAACAGATCTGCTCCTTCCCCAGCTAATAAACTGTGGTAGGTGTTCTAAGTGATGATGCTGAGTAAAATCAGCAGAAACAGTAACCCAAGAAAGATTTTGGCTTCTTTGGGTAAGTGTTGGCAAACAGCCTGAGATTTTTGATGTCTGCAGTGGGACCCTCCTGGGTCTCCTACTATATAGCATCCCTGTAGGATCTCTATCATAGGGCATGGGTCATTGAGTAGGGCAGTGACCCAAAACATCCTTCAAAAAGTACTCAGAAAGGGTTAAAGATTGGAGAGCCCTGAAATGGCCTGCAAAGAGATTTGTTGATGCCTAACTAAACATATCCAAGTAGCTATACAGTCGATCGGTTTGTGAGCTACCATTTTGAAACCTGCAGTTTTTGGTTTGTCTCTCAGCCATCTTGGTTTTTTTGAAACCAGTTTTTATTTTTACTACCATTACATAGAATATTGGTTTAAAGATCCTCAGCATTACTTTTCAGCGTTGCATTGGGGTACACTTTTATGGAATTTATTTTTTTTGCTGCAGAAGTTTTACTTCTCTGACACACATGGTATCTGTGTTATTGAGAGTCTTATTTTTGATAATTTGTGTTTTATCAGTTTCAGTAGTATTGTATCACTGGTCTTGGGCAAGTATCACAATTGATATCTCATATACCAATAACTGGATTCTGGCAAAACTGGATGGATGATATAGTCTGTGTTGTGTGGCATTTGAAATCACAGTGACCCCGACATATGATACTGTCCCAGATTCAAAGGAGGTATCATATTCAGTAATATTTGGTAGTCATGGATACATGGAGTGCACATGGCTATGATGGCTATCATGAATAAACACACTTCCTTTTTCCACCAGGAGTCACTCCCTGTTCTCATTTATCTTACCTTTTGTTTCTTTGGCAACCCAATTGCTCAATTTTACAGCCATCAAGCTTGAGAGAAGAGAAACTCAGAGCTTTTGGCTAATGGCTAAATGGTTCCCACAGTGATCAGAGCGGTTCAGAAGCTGCATTATAGCACTGTTGCCTGAAATAGTATGGAAGCCTTAGAAACAACTAAAAAATGCTGGAGACAGCGATGTGATGTTTAACTTAAGCGGGTTTCACAGAAGACTTTCAACTTTTTGTCTAATAGCACATTGACTTACTGCTAGACCGTTTTTCATACACTTTCATACACACATAGCTTCATTTAACCAAAAACCCAAGCAGAGCTTTAATAATTCAGAGAAGTTTCTGCTGGGTGGAATTATTGGAAAATGAGACACACATTCCATGATGATGTTACTGTTAAAACCTCTACTTCTGAGGGGTTTCCATTTTACTTAAAGATTTACATGTCCTTTTATGCATGACATTTCACAGCACTGCAGACTATGAATCTCATTGAAAAACTAAAAAGGTACAGCTTCAACAGTAACATGCTGGTCAGTAGAAAGAAGGAGTTTGCGTCATTCTGGATTCCCGATTATTTATGGATATTGCAAGAAATGTAGATTTCCCTGCAGCTTGGTAAACTACAGCAGAGTGCATATGAGCTGTGAGGTGGATATACCCTGCTTGCGCTTTGGTAATTCAATAGACTGGCTGCATAGATGGTTAACATCCATCCAACAGCCGTGCGTGTATGTGTTCGTCTCTACAAGAGTGTGTTACACAACTGCAGAGTGTATCATCATGTCCTATCTGCACCTCTGTCGGTGTGAGTACTATGCGTGTGTGAGTGTGTGCACTTAAAATAGCTCATGTGTTAGTGCTCTTGTCTTCATGGTGCTGGTCTGAGACATAGTACTCAGTCTGGCTTTGTTTGAGCAGACTGCTTGCTAAAGACTGATGTTAGCAGGCTGTGTTCTCTGAATTATTGATGCAGACTGTGATTGGCCATAGGCTACAACTTAAAAAATCACAAGGTGGAATGAACTCCGACTGAACTCACATGGAATTCAGTCGGAGACAGCAGTGACAAGGGCCTTTTTGGCTCCAGTCTGACACAGAGTCCTTAAACTGGGCGCTGAGAGATGACCTGATTCTGGTGACATTACGAGTCTACCAGTGCATTTTAATGAGCCCAGGTCCCCGGGGGGGAGACTAAGATGATTAAATCTGGTTCATGGGCCAGAAAAGTTGAAGACAGTCTGCTTTAGATGGAGACTGAACTACACTTGTTTTTTGTGGATACCAAAGGCTACGCAAAACTTTTCTCTGCAATGATTTATGTCAAATAAAATTAAAGAGATTTCTCTGCTTTAGTCATTAATGAAAACATTTGACTCAATAGTCAAACATGAAATTATTATTAATGCTGCTGAGAATGTTCCAGGTAAGTATATGAATTATAGGAGACAGCAGAGAAGACCTTCTAAAAGTTGAGGGCTCATACGAGATAAGTAGGAATCTGATCTTTATGCAAAGTCACTAATGATAATAATAATAAGAAGAATAGAACTAGTCTGGAGTAACAAATGTGGGCAAAAACACTAGTTCTGACATTTCCATAAAAATAATAGGGTCTTTTTTTTTTTCTCTCTCTCTTAGGCTTTAATGTTTGTTAATGCCCTTACAGAATAATACACTTCCTTATCTTTTCAATTAAAGTAAAAACAAACATGAATCAAGACTCAGTCCACCTGGTTCAGTCAGATCCAGACTCATATCAGGAGTTCTCTGAGACAGAAGAAGTGGCTACAAGTCATGTCAGAGTGGAAGGGGCAGGTGTTTGTCCCAGTGATGGATGACTGGGTGTTGAGGGTTGTGCTAGCGCTAACACCCACCCACTCGAGTGATAAGGTTTTGTTGAGTGCTAGGGAATAGCGTGTGTTAGTGGAGACTGCTACATGTTTGAACCTCAGTCACTTCAGTCAGTCACACCAGAATCAGAGACTAGCAGACTTATCAGACCATTAATATTGTCAGCATCTCTTATTTGCTTATGCAGTTTCTTAGCCTGTAACAGGCAAATGAGGCCCACTGTAGATGTTTTCCATTTGAAAGTCCAAACCAAGGGGATGATCTGCTTTATGGGGGAGTTTGCTTTGGTCACCTTTTATTTGTGTGGGTTTATCTGTTTATTTCAGAGTTACTGTTAAGTGTGTTGGATGTTAATTTATTCCTTTTCCTCCTGCAGGAACAATGTAACATGGAATGAAAACAGATCAGTGAGCTCCCCTGCTTCCCTCAAGGCTAAAGGCTAAACTGCTGTGTATGCCAAATTTAGGGTCTATGTGAGACACAGAAGTATTCTTTCTCTCTAACTTTATCTCTAATGGATCATTTTACAAATAAATATCGCTGAAATAACAGAACTGCCTTTGTCTTTAATTAGTTCTGGTGATTTTGTCAGACTATGTCAGGGTTATAAAAAGGATTTGTGCAATGGGCGGGAAGAGCTGATGTCCCACATAGGAGGTTTTGACCTTGTTTCGTGGTATTTTCAGTGCTTTTTTGCGGACATGGTGGTCACAGCATGAGGAGGAGAGAGACAGTAGAGGTCGTGTCTGAAATACATTGAGCTGGTTTTCTTAACTAGATTTCCTGCTTGATGGTCAATTACTTTTCAGGGACGTGGTGGAAAGGGTTTGGTGCATTTGCAATTACACATGCCTTTTTTTTTTTGTGAGATAAACATGATCGATCTTTGGGAAAATTAATAATTAATTATAGATTTAGCATTATATTTTTATATAAAAAATGCAAGTGTCCCTCTTCGCCATGAAATCTTTGTTCCAAGAAGAATAGTCCACCTCTTAAGCCTCTTCTGTTCCAAAATCTCATACTTTACACAACCTCTTTTAGATTGAGAGCAATTCATGTAATCAATGAAATTCTAAGCTATCAATCATCAATCATCAATTGATCATGCTCATTTATACTCCAGTCAGGCACTTGCTGCTTTCTTGCTGTCCCTGAGTTTAACATCTGTTTCAATTTGATGTCATTATCTGTTCAGTGACCTATTGAATAAATTCATACATTTTATTCAGTCACAACAACAGTTGTCATCCCATAATAAATGCAACACTCATGTTTTGAGTATTAACATAAAAAAGTAAATACATTTTTGATATTCACCCATAGGGGCGCATTCATTCATTCATCTTCTACCACTGAAAAGTGGTAGAAGATGAATTAATGAAGTTTTGAAGTTTTGAAGTTTTCAGGTTGCGGAGGTGCTGGAGCCAATCCCAGCTCACATTGGGTGATGGCAGGGCACAACCTGGACAGGTCACCAGTCCATCACAACTTAGAGTCACCAATGAACCCGAACATGCATGTCTTTGGACGGTGGGAGGAAACCCACGCGGGGGGAGACACGGGGAGAACATGCAAACTCAAGTTTTCCATCTTGTTGATTGTTCTCCCCACCCTAATTGTTTGCATCTGTGTTTCATTCACTACCTTTCCCTAAATCTCGCCTCCCCTTCATTCTGTGTCAGTTTATCTTGTCACAGTCACATCCAGCCGTTGTTTCCTGTTCCCGCGTGTGCTCCCTGTATAAGACCACGTTTTCTGATTCCTGCCTACTGCCTTTTGTACAGTTACCCTGTTCGGACTGCCTTCCTGGTGTTGACCCTCACATTGGAGTAAAGGACTGCTTTTACTGTGATCTTGTCTGTGTCTGTTTGCTGGTCATTATAGTGTGATAGATAAAATTATACATTGCGATGTGTGTTTCAAAGTCTGTTCTTGATTTTTTTTTCTCACTCTTCAGGTTTCAGGTCCTCCCCTGGTTTGTCAGTTTTAGCTTGAGCTCAGAAAACGTCATGTTTCACAAATTTTTCTCTTTGGTCTCTTTCAGTCATTTCTGAAAATCTTTATGTTTGTGGGTTTACTTAGATTTTAAACTCATTAAGAGAGCTATGGTGTTTGTTAATGTCTGTTATGCTTGATAATGATAGAACATCAAAGAAAACAGAAAGATTAGATACTCAGTATTTACCCAAATTTTCCCCAAAGAAAGAAGCGAGATAAAAACACATCCATGATTGGCTGTCTGTGATTTTTACCTTGCTTTGGAAGTGCTGTTGCTGCTGTGAAAATGGAAATTACACGAAACTTACTAGAAACTATTAACATAAAATCTGGGGCCTCATCCATCACCCATGCATAAGCACACTTTTGAACTTAAACCATGCATAAGCTAATTTTTATGCATAGAATCCGAATGATAATTCTCCTCTTACGCTTGAAAATGTGTGTACATACAGAGCCTCTCCTGGTAGACATACCACTAAATTCCCAGAGAGGTATCACCACAATCAAACTCATCTGTAAACAACAGATACATAAACCAACTCTATAGTCAACCATGTACTCAAACAGTAATGTATAACTGTAATAATTCCAGAGGAAATGTTTTTCCATTTTGATTTGCAAAACAAGGGGATCCTTTCTTTCAGAATATGTGCTTAATGCTGCTATTGGATCTTATTTCTATATTCTGAAAATATCAAGATGATCTGTTCAAGATAATAATCTACAGTTAACTGTTAAAAGATCTCTTACTAAAATACAGCTCTAAGCAGATTTTATTGATGAACTGTTATGTTTAAGTATCGGAGGTATACTTGTGATAATTAAACAGGTTTGCCTCATGTCTCTGTCAATCACCAGTTCTCATAATATATCTTTATTTGTTAGACAAAGCACTTCACTGTCCAATGTCAAATAAGATTATATGAGTTATTTCAGTTAGTAGCCTATAGTAGTGGCCTTAAAGGCTATAGGACCTTGTTATAACACGTTTGGATGTTAAACTGTATTTTAATGTGTGAGTGTCAAGACAAGAGCATAAGCGCTTGCATGATAGGGAGATCAAGAGGATTTATACACACCGCATCACCAGCAATCTCACTCCATTTGCTATAATAAACACTGGAATTACAGCTAATCAAGTGTGCAAAGCATAGAAACACATATTTATTTGTAATTTACCCATCGACACCAACCAAAGCCACAAATGCCAACAATGAAATATAATTTGATGCAAATAATATATTTCTACCTGAATGTTTTGGGATCAGTATTACATGCCTAAGGTCAGGAGGAAGGCTTGATTTTAAGTGAGGTGAAGCTTATGGTAAAGGCAGAGACTGCCTTTCAGACAAAGACTGACATGGTTACAGTTAAGACTCAGAGTAAGGGTTGAAATTAGGCATTTAGTTGGGCTGCAGGATGTGCAGAAAAAAAAAATACCCCAAAAACTTGACTTTACAATATGCTTTCAGTTGTTCTGTGTGCTGCTGTGGTTCGCTGGAGGCGCCTGGAGGTTAGTTCAGGTCACAAGTTGGTCTGTTTGTACGTGTGGAGGAGGGATAGCCTCAGAGTCACTGCCAATACCTTCAGGGAAGTTTCTCTGGCTTTGAATCTACAGCTTTAATTGCCGAGAGTCTTTGTGAATACCAAGGGACAGCACTAACTCACTGTTTCTTCCAGTCTTTCATCCCACCCTCTCCCTCTCTCTTTCTCTCCTTTTCATCCCTGTCTTTCCTTCTTTGGTCCATCAAAGAGTGTCTGGGTGCATTTACATTCTGAACTTGATGGTGACAGGTGGGAGGTGCATTGAGCACCACTATCAGGTCATTATGACAGTAGTTTGTAGCAGATTCATATTTCCAGGCAGCCTTTTATGATGCTGACTGACTTCTTTTACCCCATCAATGGACATGCTTCTCATTTCAGTCCTCATAGCTATGCTGAACTTGTGTGTACTTCTCTTGTTGTGTGTACTCACCCAGGACAAAACCTTGTGTGATCTATTCTGGTATTAAAGAGCCAGGTGTTTCCCACTCACATTTTGGCAAAATCAAAGCGAGCTTCAAAGGGTGCGATAGCTATATTTCATCAAGTGGCCATGTTTTATGGCACACATCAACTTGTTGACATGTTCTTACCAAGTGAACTCAGTTGCCAAATGCAGCCCTCCTGTAGAGCCCCACACAGTCAGTGAGCACAGGTTTTTCTTGACAGAGTTGGTGTCTCCTTCATGTGACCCTTGTCCTTAAGAACTATGATACCAGAGACATATGCAACACCTACATATGAGATTTTCTCACATATGACACAAAGCAAATTAGGATATACTTCAAAATTTGGAACTATTCCTTTAACCAAAGTGCACATACTTCACGTTTGTATGGATGCTCTTCTTTCCTCAAGCAGCAGCTCACTGTGTTGTAGCTTAGTCTTGAAAATGATGGCAGAAGCTTACTACAGCACTGAGGAAACATCTGTTCTTCAACAAGACTCTCATCACCTCTGCATTGTGTGTTTGTGTGGGTGTGTGTCTGAGATGCCACAGGCTTGTGCGCAGCATTGCAGTCGTATCTTTGCCAACTGTTTTGAGGTTGGCATCTGGCCAATTGTGACAGTATGTTCTGGGGTGTCACACACACACACACACACATATAAACAGATGAGGTGATGGAAATGCCATAAATCTGTCAGCGAGGCTGAAATGAGCTTAGTGCCACCAGGGGGATGTGTGCTCGTCAACAACACGTGCACTATAAAATCCCATGGACTATAAAAGCCGAGCTGTCATGTGGAACTCTGTGTGTACACCTCTGTCTACACACACAAAACACTCTCTCTCTCATCTCGTCTCATTCACACACACACATGCATACACAAACATCACATCATCTTGCCATTTTTTTGTTGATGTTATTGTTTTTTTTTTTTTTTTTTTTCATCTTTATTTTGTACTGCGGATGGCTTTTTGCCTGGTTTTCCATCCAAGCATTGTTATGTAAATCATGGCATATCAAATTGTAACAGCTGATAGCACAAAGTGGCTGATTTCCTCAACGTTTTTGGGTGTCTGTCAGTGTGACATTAAAGGCTGAAAATCATTGCTGCCACAGGAATCATAATTGAACTTGGTCAGTAGGTAAAGGTAAAAGTAGGTAAACCATTCTACAGCTGGCTTTTGTCAGAACAGATCCCAACAGACTGCATGGAAATGTATATGCTTTGTCCTCTGTAATACCAGACTGGCCCTTCTGACCTTCTCTATTATTATTTTATGTTAATATATTATTATTTCAGTGAATTTAAGTACATCTGAAATCACAGCACAGTCTTTATCCTTGACTTATAACCAGTCAAGTCTAGAATTAGCCTCCCTTATATAAAATCCTTATCAAACCAGAACATACAGTGCATTATGGAGTTGGTCATCAGGTCCTGCAAAGCCACAATTACTAGAGATTAATATAAGGTTTGTGATACAGATCTGGCTTGGATCTGGATCAATAACATGAACTGGGTTATTCCTGCTGCCATGTTGTCCAGACAACCAAGGCAAGCAATATTAGTTTAAAATGGAGCCTGAACACCTGAACACAACCAGTATATAGGATTTATGAAGCAATGGTTTTGCATTGCTATATCATTTGAATTTAGTTATTGGACTTGAAATTGACCGAAAGCCACAGAATCAGTGATCATGAAGATTTGGCTTCTTGTGGAGTCTTGTGGAGCCCTTTGTTCACAGTGTTTCTCACCCAGACTCTTTATCCTTTACACCACACCTCTTTCCATTTCCATAGAATATGTGCAAAGTCAGTTTCAGAAGGTAACCTATGGATAGTCAGAGATTGGTATGATTCTTAGCACCGCTTCAATCTAGTTGCACTACATGTGTGAAAAAGAGACAGAAGAGAAGCCCAAGAGATAGAATGGGAAAACTAAGTATGTGAAATGCGTGTCTTGCTTTTCTTTCATCATCACTTAGCATAATTCAGCATCTCTTTGGCGGCCTCCAATAACAAACATGGACACTTGCCCCATTAAAATGTGCGTGCACTGGTTGTCTTCAAGTGTGTAATGTGGGAAGTATTGTTTACCTCTACAGGCCTGCGGCAGTTGGATTTTCATCTTGAAGAGAAAGGAACAATAGTGGGAAGAATACTTTTAACATGTGGATATTCATCCAGGACTAGAGTAAAAGGAAATTAAGCAGAGGAAGAAAACACGCATAGGCTATTATGAAGAAGGTCGATATAAACAATATACACCTTTTCGTAGAGGCTAGCTATTTGGAATTGCATCCAAAAATTAAATAAAGCACAGAAGAGTCATAAGAAAGCTGAATAAACTGGAAGAAATGTAATGTTTTAGAGAGGTGGAACAAGAGACTTGTTATTGGGGTGTAAATCAGCAGTGGTAGTACTGCAGAGGACATCAACAGTCAGTAAGACCTGCAGTGTGGTGACTATCAGTCCTTTCACTTTGTGTTTGTCTACCTACTTCCAAAAGCCTTTATCCCCTCAAGCTGTCTGCATGTCTATCTGTACCTGTTTACCTTGCTCCTCTCATCTCTCCCAGTTAGCTGTCTGTCCTCCCCGCATCTTACTGTGTCCCTGTTCCTCCTCCAAGCAGCTCAGTTACATCTTCCTGCTATCATGAGCATATGTCCATGTGTCACACTGTCTTCCACTTTTTTCTTTTTCAGCCCATCAGTCATCCCATCTTGGAATCTTTGCATCAACTCATGCATTATGCAGATAACAAGTTTTTATATGTGCAATGCTGTGAAATCAAGAAACTGTGTAGGAAGGCACGCAATATTCCTACACAGAGCCTCTGTGAATATTGACTTATTTCAGGGTGACAGGCAGCTTTTGACTGATACAGTGTTGGTGAACCAGAATATTCAGGCCTTAGGGTTAGGGTCTCGGCTTTGGAGCTAAAAAACATTTTAAAAGTTATTCCAAATCAGCTGGGCATTGTCTTGTTTGCCTCTGCTGAGCTTCCATGTGGATTCCAGCATGCTTTACTGGCGGATCTCTCTGCGCTGCACTTGGTGCTTTTCATATGTCCCCTCATTGTGGCCACTCTCTCCTGCAGGGGAACATTACTTAAGAACAATGCTATCTACTGAACTCATATACCTGCTGCGTGGCAGGTGATCGATCTGATTTTCTAACTTGGTGGAGAAAGTTCTGATAAGGTTTCCTTGTGTCTCATGAGACAAGGGTATCTTGAGAGGCATTACCATTTCAAAGCCAACATTCCTTTCATCTTATTCATAGCATGGGAATGTTCATGTGCCTGATAAGGTTGTGTTTCAGTGAACACTAGCCATCAGCAATTTAGATGTGATGTTATGGTTAGGGTGTTATGTCCAAGGGGGATAATGTATGTATATATACAGTACAATTTCATAATTTTTACACACGTTCCTTTCCATTTGAATGTGTGTCCAAACTTTTGACTGGTTAGCCACTGTATAATATTCTAAACTTCACTTGTATAACATTACTAACATTAAGATTCTTGGGCTGTTTGTTAAACTTTGCTAGTGTTACCTTTTCTGACTATGACAACACAATGTTTAGCTTCCCTGCCAAAGTCACTATAGTTTATTGAGGATTAAAAATTTGCAGAATTGATGTTGGGGCATCTTTAAGTGACAGGTGGGTGAGCCTACAAATGCTACAAGCCAACATGCATGAACGTCTCAAGTTCACACAAATCCTTCCCCTATGAGCATTTACTGGATGTGCTGGGAGTGCTTTGTTTAGTCTATGATGGAGCCACAACCAAGAAGTTGAAGCTTTATCTGGTACAAGTCACAGTGGATGACAGTTGGCCTTACATCAGGCATAACTCATGACACAAAGGTATGATATGTTTATACCCTTTCTCACCTGATTGTTGTGTGCTTGGTCTGAAACACTTCCATACCAGAAGTAAAATTATTGAATGAGTTAGCGTGAGGTAGTAACTAAAAAAAAAAAAGTTGGTCAATGGATAATATGGTATAGTCTATGTGTTTCCTTAGAAAACTGTGATTCAATTTTTATGCCTGTTAATGTCAGCCGGCATCATTCATTACATTTATATTAGCTGTAATAGTATTTAAACTCACAACTTGAATAATAAAGCCCCATTGTAGTTTAGTAGGCTAGAATAGGCTGTAAACTAGTTTAAGTAGTAGCACACATCAAGCAGAATAATTATTGTCTGTCTATTTACTGCCATTTTCCTATCCAGCAAATCAGATCACACTAGATTAGGTCAGCTCAGATTGCTGCAGACCAAACCATACCATCCCATGCTTTTCTCAGCCATGCCAGTTTGTGCGTGTACATGTTCTCACAGCATATGGTGGTAACTGTCAGGGGAGCTTGTCTCCTGGCCTGGCCTCCGAAACCCTGGGACAGATGGCGGCTTACTAGGCTCTGAAGAGCAACTGTGCTGCTTGAGATACTCGGCCCACTCCTTCCCCTCTCCTTGGCTCTTCGTGTCTGCCTGGCGGCTGATTTTCCTATAGTGCCTCTGCACATGCCAAGACTCCTCTTTATGCAGGTGGATTTAACTGAATTTCCATCCAAGCTGAATGGAGAAATTAACAAAATTTACCTATTATCAGAATTTTATAACTCATCCGCAACTGCAGAAGAAGAAAAATGTTAAAATAACGTCATAGTTACAGTGAAACTCACTGTTTAAATTAGGTAGATAATGGCAAAGTAGCGGAGAGAGTAATATGTACACCTTCTCGTCAAACTTGACAGGTCCTTTGATCTTAGTTGAACTTTTGACCCCTCTGGTCTCAACCAATGAGAGCATTTCCCACTCATAACCACTCCCCCGGTGTTTTCCACGCCCCTGGCGAGCAGAATGGCGGCAAATTCATTTCCAGGTTGACGGGCAAAGAGGGAGGACGTGTTTTGCTAGAGTGAAAGGAGCGGATTGAGTATGTATTTAAAAAAATACATACTTTGTTTCTCTACAAAGAGGGAGTACAAAACAATGGTTTTAAATGATTGTTTTAAATCATGTGAAAGTTGTGTTTTCTCCCTGTTAAGGGGTTACTTACTAGGGTCTTTTGTAATTTTTGTCCATTGTTCAAACCTCTGTTGTAATGAAAGGAGAGAAGGATATTCACACAGAGTGTTTCTCTCTCTGTCTACTCAGGGTTGACTGGAGAGGAGGTAGGTTTTCACCCACTGATCCGTCCATAACCAGTCCCCTAGTGTGTCCACACCTCTGAGGTTACAATCAATCAGATCATACGGGGGGTGGGTATGAGCAGAATGAAAAAAAAACTTAAAGTGTTGAGGATTGTTTTTTGCGAGAGTAAGAAAAAAAATGTCTGAAAACAACTTGAGATCAGAGTCTGCCGCCCCGAACGTGCTGATCTGCGAGACTCCTGTATCGAGTTATCACGAATTACGAGGAGCTCCGAAGAAGCGGGTGACGTATTTGTGTCGGATTCAGACTCCGGCACCCGAGGCTCTCCACAGAGAGTGGAGACTGTCGGACGGCAGTGCCTGGGGGTATGTGTTCAACTATACCTCTCAAGAGATGTGTTTTTACCAGTTGGAAAAAGATGAGGTTTACAGCCCGGCAGGATGGAGAGCGACACTCACCTCAACAGACTGGTCGGCACTCACATTGGTGGGTGTAACAAATTTAAAAGTGAATGGTGTGAAAAAAGAAGAGGGATCATCAGGAGTTCAGAAAAAAAGAATTGCAGCCAACATTGTGTGGGAGACCAAGAGCACCCTGTCGGGTCGATGGTACTACAGAGCCGCCCGTTGGGTGAGTGAAGGGTGTGAGGATGAGTTTGTGTTGAAGTATGTCAACAAGGACTGCTGAGTGTTTCAGAGATGTTTGCACATTCCATTCAAGAACTGGTTGAGGGTGATGGAGGAATACACGGAGAAAATTAAGACTCTGTTTGCGAGCAGAGTTTCAGAGACATTCTGCTGGTGAGAAAAATTCTGGTATATTAGACTCCACCCCTTCCACGCCATTGGTCTACGAATAACCCCTCGGCCTCCTCCTCCTTCTCCTCCCGACCAATTACACGCTTTCATGGCTAACACGGCGTGCGAGTCACTCCGCCTCCTCTCAGCCGTACTTTAAAAAGAACGAAGAAGATAAAATCATGTCTTTCATACCCACAATGGTCCGTCCGCCGAGTCCTCATCCTCCTGGGACACTGACTTTGCGGACTTGCAGGAAAAGACATCTGACCCAGATATCCGTTGATCGGATATCACGCAACGCCGCCAAACTCCCCGACGGCTACGCAGATTGCTCCTGACACACCACCTTCCCCAACGGCTACGCATATTGCTCCTGACACACCACCTTCCCCGACAGCTACGCAGATTGCTCCTGACACATCACCTTCTCCGCAGGCAAGCCAATCTTCGACGGAAAGCGCAGTGGAGAGAGGGGATGTGACCGACAGACTGCTGACCGCCGTTCTTTTGAACACGGTGAAAGCCGTGGTGTCTCATCTGCTGAACCACATCATCTCCGTTTTTTGTTCGGAAATCTGCTACGGCTGTATCACCAACCACCCCAGTCAGAGGGAGCACGAGTGTCTGGAGAATGCGCCGGACTGCTTCTACCTGAAGTACTTTGAGCAGGTGAACGAGAGACTTTGGACGGATAAATTTGTTCCCGCCATCGCCGCGGCCTTGAAAAATCGCTCCATCCACATGTCGGGTGAGAGGATCCAAGGTCTGGCAGAAGCCTTTCTTGATGATCTGAAATTCCAAAGGCGCGTGAAGGAGAAAATCGCTGACCTGTGCGATAAACTGGTTGAAAAAGGAAACGCTCTGGAGTTGAAAAGCATTGAAGAAGCCTTCACCCTGTGGAACGGTGGAGAAGAGTTGAAGAAATGGGGGATTATTGTGGAAAACTGATGGCGCATTTGGGGGATCACTGGACTATGGTTAGCCGGTTAGTCTTTATTTTAGAAGGGGTGATTGAAAACACAACAAACGATAATCGTGTCAATGAAATGAGGAAGAGGTTGGACTCGGTTCGAAGTCACGCAGGACCCTTGTGGGGTTTACTCATCACGATTGCCGATTGCGGATTCACGGATGAACAGTCATTACTCGAAGCATTTGATGAACTGATCAGAGAGATGAATTATGACAATGTGGATCATCTATTTATGATATATGCTTTGATTGTAAATGTCATAAATCAACGTGTAGAAAACAGTGTGCCTACACACGTCTCGAGTGAATTGTTGAAGCTGCATTGTGTTATTAGAGCCATCATCGGCGTCTCGGTGATGAGGACAGCCCTTTACAGCCTCGATGTTTGAATATTATGTGTGTGTGTTGATCCATCATATATTTTCAATGTATTTTTGAACTTTCATATATTTGCAACGTGATGATGCTCTATACAAAATAAAACTTGTATTAAAAAAGTAGAGTCTCGCTGATTTTTTTTCCATAAACTCTGGAGAGGTGCGGGTGTAGGGTTAGGGTTAGTGTGGTGAACATGTCTGAGAAAAGCGTTATGAAGAAAGCATATTATAACCTGGTTCACCCGGGCAGCTTTGGAGAAGCGGACAGACTCCGCAGAGCCTTGCAAGATGAAACTGGTAAAAAAGTAAATGTGGAAAAACTTAAAGAATTTCTATCAGAGCAGGATGCTTATACTCTGCAAAAGCCGGTCAGAGTAAATTTGCCTAGGAATAGAATGTTTGTGCCACGACCGATGGTTCAATTTCAGGTCGATCTCTGCGATATGCAGGCTTTGGCCAAGCACAACGACGGTTATCATTATCTCTTGACGGTCATAGATGTATTTTCCAAAAAGGCCTACGTGAGAGTTTTAAAGAATAAAACCGCCTCAGAGACTGCGAAGGCTTTTGAGTCTGTTTTTAAAGAGAGCCGGACACCGGAAACGTTACAAACGGACTCTGGTAAAGAGTCAACAAGAATTTCCAGAGGCTGATGAAGAAACACAAGGTAAAACATTTTGCCACGGCCAGCGATCTGAAAGATTTAACCGTACGCTGAAAACTAGAATGTGGAGGTATTTTACCGCTAAAAACACCTGCAGATACTTGGAGGTTTCACAGGATTTGGTGAAAAGTTATAACAACAGCTACCATAAAAGTATAAAAATGACCCCTCAGCAGGTGACCGAGGAAAATACCTCTCAAGTTTTTCAAAACCTGTACGGTTCTTTTCCTCTCAGATACAAAGCCAGGTTCAAGATGAATATCCCGACTGAGGGGAAAGTTTGATAAAGCTTTACCGCTGAATGCATACCGCGTCTACCGCCGGTATATAAACTCAAAGACTACGATGGAGAACCTATCGAGGGCACTTTTTATGAAGCTGAGTTGCAAAAAGTAAAGACGGCTCCCGATAAGCTCTATAGAGTGGAGAAAATTTTAGCCAGGAGGGTGGTGGGGGGTGAAAAGCAAGCCTTGGTGCGCTGGAAAAATTGGCCTGAAAAATTCAACAGTTGGATCAGAGCCGACAATCTGAAAAACGTATAAAACAAATCCCGCGAGCCGTCCGAGTACGCACTTCATTTTATCCCTCGTACGGTTTGTACGGTTTGTACAAAAAAATCATGAACGGGATGGCTAGCGAGGGTTTTTACATCACTCCAACACCAGCCGCGATGTCTTTAAAAATAATACGGCCTCCGTTTTCCAGGTGGATTTACCTCAACACATTGATTTAGAGGGGCCGTGGCAGGTGGCCTTGACGGAAATTTCATACCCGCACACCTGGTTTAACGTACCAAAAGGCGCGGGGTACTTTGATTGGAAAAAGAAACCTAAAGAGGATGAGGAAGCGGGGGAAGAGGTGAAGGCCGTTCTTCTCGTAAGGGGAGAAAAGGCAATGTGCAGGTAGTGGCGGTTGCGAGCGCGTCCAAGAAAGAGGTTTTCGTCAAAGAATTACGGAAGGTTATTACAGAAGCGCCGAGCGGACGAGTTCAACACGTTTCTTAGACGTATCGAATTGGACATTAAACTAGTCTTTAACGACGTTCACAAGAAATTTGAATATCACGCCGGGGGTCAGTTTCATCTTCGTTGTTTTCCACCCATGGCTTACATCCTAGGTGTAAAGCCCGGAGAATGGATCAAGTTTGAATCGAAGACGGCTCCTTATCCCGCGGATATAAAAGTGGGGATGTACCACCTCTACTGTTACAGACGTGGTACAAGACCAGGTGATGGGTAACGCTTATGCTCCTCTCTTGAGAATCGTCGATGTGCAGGGAACGTACGGAGACGTGATCACACAATATTTCAACCCTGCTTACTATCTGCCCGTGGCCAAGAACCACATTGAAAACATTCGCATAGAGATTAAATCGGATCAAAACCTACCCGTCGATTACACCTTTGGCAAGACTGTGTTGAAATTACATTTCAGGCCCGTCAAAACTCTTTCCGGTGTATAAAAAAATTATTCAGAGTCTCAAAACAGACCCTCACCGTTTTGTGAGTTATTACAAAAATCAAGTAGGGGGAGCACTGCCCGGCTTTTACAGGTCCCCTGTGATGTATGGGAGAGGTATAGGCTCTGGATTTAGCAAGTTATTTCGTTTTGTAGCGCCTTTGGTGAGAAAGGGCTTTGCGGTGGCTAAACCTCACATCAAAACGGTGGCCAAAAACATAGCCTCCAAAGTGTTTACCCGCGCCGTGGGTAAATTATCCAGCGGTGGTGGGCGAGAAAGCCCCGGATCTCAAGAAGTCGCTGGAGGTATCATGGTTTTGGCTAGAAGACCTAGGAAGAGACCTCCCGGGGAGCGTGTGGTTTCGGGAAGGCCGAGGGTAAAATAACGCAAAGGCCTCAAGAAGAAATCAGTCAGAAGAAAGGGAGGAACTCGCGCTCTGGAGATATATTTCTTTAGGAAAATAAATATATATAAAGGATGGCCTTATTACACCACAAATCGAGCGAATGCAGTATGGATTTATTTTCAGCGCCCATGACCCAGCTGTCTATCGATGAAAAACTCTATACGGAGGTCTTGCTGCACCTGAGGTTAAAAATCACCAACGCGGACGGTACAGAGCTCACTGAGACACTGAAGAAAGTCTGTGGAACAGTGCTGGAGAATTTCTTTACGTTTCAGCGGCGTGGCTCAACTCAAGGCCCTCAGTAGAGGAGAGTTCCTTTTTATACTTGCCGACATACCGTTTTTTTCAAATATGTAAATGATTTCACTTTGTTTTATGCACGTAAACAACCGGCCACTGCGTGGGTTTTTAAACAGCACCAGGTAATTACTGTTTAAGCTGATGGTGCGACTGTATTTTGTAAAATACATTTTGGGTCAGCAGCGTCACACTCATTTTTATGGTGTCTGTTGTAAAATTCTTACCACTTCCGGATGATCCGCCGCTTGTAATAACACGTTGTCTAATATAATGAGATGGTTTTGTTGAGGGGGAAATAATTGAGCGTCTTCAAAAGAATCCGGCAGTCCTTCGACAAATTGAATATTTTTATTTTTCTTCTGCAGTTCTTTGTACATGCTTTGATAAGAAGTATAAATCGATACAATATTCTCAGGTACACAGTTCATCACGTTGACAATTTTCCAATTAATTTTTTACAAAAAAAGTTTTTCCACAACCGCTGGGTCCCACAATCTGGCATGAAAAGGGCAGGACTAATCTAGGATCAAAATCAATTTCTTCAACAAGGTGTGACATTTTTTTTAAAACCAAAAGGCAAAGTACGACCGGGAGGCAGCAACCGTCTCTTGTTAAACAACGCGAAACTTCTTCTGAAAAGCGGCTACAAACACATTGTCTACCTTGTTGGGAGGGGCGATGTAGCGATGTCCGTGCACCCACTGGATCAGAGCCACTTTGTCGTTGATGAAGTTAAAGTATTTGACTTTGTGCTTTTCTGAAAACATAAAAGAGAAAAACTCTTTGGGTTCTGTGATGAGAGACGTCTGACAGAGGTTACTTCTCTGAGCAAACTTTCCCCAGAAGCTGTTGAGACACAATTTAGAAATTTGTCTTTTAGCCGGATTTGGTTTAATTTGGGAGGCGTCCAGCAAAATACCCTGATGCATCTGATAGTCCCTGACATATCTTTCCCTGCTCTCCTCATCTACGACCTCGGGCGGGTAACCCGAAGCCTCCTGTTTACCTTTCAAAAACGTCTGCATGTACTTTAGAAAGATGGTGTCGTCCCTGCGATCGAAATGCCACACTGTGATCTTGGCCAAACGATAGCCCATCTCCAAAGCCTTGTTAAACTCTGGCGTGACCCAGACCCCTTTTAAAGCCCTGGCCTCGTCACTGTGAGTGCACGCCCCTTGCTGAAAATTCATCTCTGCGCAGGCACGGCCCAGAGTAAACACCAGTTTACCGGAAAGAGTTCTGTACGGTAGAACGGGGAATAGCAAACCTCTGGGCGGATACACTACGGCTTTGATTAGCCCAAAGTAGCTGCTGGGGTGTTCAAAATCTTTAAGAATTATTTCAGGGTGACCCAGAGGATAAGGGAAACTGCAATTTACATAGGGATACAGGGAGGTCACATCTACGTAACGGACGGTCTCGTCAGGCTCAGCCGTGTCTCTCAGCTTCACGGCACACGTCCTGCCTCTGTACAAAGCCTCGCGGGGTGACAGAGGCTGAGGAGCGTTGTAACGTCTGAGAAAATCTTTCACCCCCTCGTGTTTTTTTCATTTCCGCCCACCTGTGCTCCCTCATGATGACAGGTGTGACGCCGTGCTCCTCAAATGTGGTCCCCGTGAGAGGAGAGCGTTCTTGAGGTTGAAAGCAAACCGGGCATCCGTGGAAAAAGCATCCCAAATATTCATAGACGTACTTAACGCCTCCTGCTTCTGCGTAACCGTCTACAAAGTACTTTCCCAGCTGTTTTCACTGGCGTTCAGAGCGTGCTGTATAAAGATGCCGTTGGTGTTAGAAACCCATTCAAACCACTGTATGCTGTCGTGCGAATAAGATTTAAACTGACGTTTGTAATGATCGGGCGGAGGAATGGCTAAGGTTTTGGGCTTGAGAAAATTTGTGAGAAATACTTTCATGCAGGCCGAGGCTATGGTTGATCTGTTGAAAGGATCCACACCCGCTTCCTGGATGTAACCGTTTCTGAAAATGGTACAAGCCTCAGAGAGAATGTCCACGTAGTTTTGACAATAAAACAGCGCTTCTTTTTCAAAGTTAAAGACTCTGCCCCTTGACCGTTTCGTACCACGCCTCAAACTCCCTCTTGCCTGCGGCTGTCATGCGGTCTGTGCAGTAATCTTCGGCTCGAGGGTAAGGGCCTTCGTACTTCATAACGCTGCTCAGAGCTAAAACCGTGAGGAAAATAGCCTTTGGTTTTATCAGCAAAACCTAAAGCTTTGGGCATGGCGCAGAGAGGCATGGTCAGAAAACTCATCAAATCTATGTATTTATGACCGTAATCGCTTTCTGAAAAACAAATCACTTTGCTACCCTGCATGACCAAGGACGGCTTTATGCCCAGCTCTATCATGGCGTTGAGGACCAAGTAGCTGTCAAAACCTTTAGCATTATGTGCTATAAAGAAGGCTTTCTGATAAGAGGCCGTTCTGAAGTGTCTGACAAACTCTAGAGCGCATGTCACGCCAAGCAGACCAACACGTTCTGTTACAATCTACACAAAGGACAGGCTCGAACCTGACTTCACAACACGAGCCGTCCAAACACACGGAGCAGCGCCCTGAACAGCGGTGGCTGCAAACGCTATCATACCCCGTGTAACAGTACTCACACACGTGACGGGCTCCTAGAAAAGATTGTACATTTTTTATGCTGTAATAGTGATTCTGGTGTAAAAAACAGTTTTGTCTTTTCTAGGGTTAGATGTAAGGAATTTGGAGAGGGCTCGTGTGCCTTTGTTTCTATAAAACACTACAATTTTACAATCCAAGACCCGCTCAAACTTTGAAACATCATCAAACGTCACCTCCGTCTGATCATCAAAACCTACAGCCATCTGAAACTCTCTGGCCTTTCTCTCAGTCTCTCTATTGCAGAGATGGGGATGCAGCAGGTGTGCCAAATTAATAGCAAAGCACATTCTGTTGTGGAGATTTTCCACCAAGTACAAAAATCTTCTCTTTTTCAAAAACTCCTCATCCAACATTTTATCTACGCTTCTTTTCCCTCCACCGCGAGGGTTGCGTGTCAACTGCACCACTAATTCAAGACCGGCGTCTGTCATGACAGACATGTTGGACTGAACCAGTTTGTCCAGGAGATTCTGAAAGGCGGAGAGACCCCCGTCAGCGCTCTCAGCTCTGACTATAGAGGACACACTCTTAGTCTGTCGCCTCTCAACTCCATCTGTACAACGTCACGAGCTGTGCTTGCAAGAATGCTCTTTCAAACAGGTCATGAGCGGCTCCCATCACAGAGCCGTGTAATTCTCCATAATCGGCTACGCCCGTCGGAGTCAGGAAATTTAAAATTTGCCTAATTTCTATATTATTGAATCTATTTCTAATCACAACTCCTTCTCGCCCTCTGCCCCCTCCCTCTCATCCTCCACAAGCTCTGCCCCTCAGCCCCCCTCCCCCTCCTCTAGCTCTACCCCTCTGTCCCCCTCCCTCTCCTCAGCCCCTGAAACTACACCTGCGTTCCCCCCCCCTCCTGAATCTCTTAACAGGTGTATGGCCCTGTCTATGGCATTCAAACACTCTGTGAAACAACCGATGGAGAAGGTGAATCAAGCCGAGAGAAATGAGGAGAGATGGGGGGCTCAGTTGCAGAATCATTTTCTATAGTCAAATCGTTTATTACAGAACGAAGTTCATTTACAGCATTGGTTAGAGCTTCAGGATGATTCAACTCATCTATAGCAAGGTTTATCGCCAGAAAAGGGTCGTCTGAAAAAAAAAAAAAAATCCTACAAGCGTCATTCCCTTTTTGCTCCATGTCACACCTTTTTGAACTCAGACCTCATACACCAGTGCGTAGAACCTGTCAAGGAATCTATCGAGGTGTCTGCACGGTATCCTCCTGCAGTTTGGTGACCGCGTGTAGGATGGCGATCTAATTCTTCTTCTGTATGAAGAGGACCTGCTTCTTTCGTATGAGGGGGACCTTGGTCTCTTGTATGATGTGGACCTGTTTCTTCTGTAGTGCGAATTCCTCCTCTTCTCCTTCCTATAGTCTGAAAAAATAAATAAAATTATTTCCCACAGTTGAAGCTCTGTTTCTCCTCTGTTCATGCAGGTACACAGTTTGAAGTACAAGCTGATGTGAAAAAATAAACTTACAATCTCTTCTGCTAGCGGCAGAGGAAGAAGATGAAGAAGAGCTGCTCGAAGACTCCTTGGATCTTTTCCTAGATTCTCCTCGAGCATCCTCCCGTCTAGAGACCTCCGGGTCCTGGAATAGTTGTTTATCCCCGTACAGTCACGGTTCTTCAGCCGTGGCTTTCTGGGAGCCTCCGGCCTCTTTACCCGTCTCTGGTACGGGCCCGGTCACGGCTGTAGCAGTTGCTGGTGCGGGAGAACTTTCTCTGAAAGCACTCTCGATTTCGTCCAGATCTTGCGTACAAACTACCGGGAATAAATACCGTAAAAAATAAAAATAATAATATGAATATAATCTCGATAAAGACGCAACACTTACCATCAGGAAAATCATCAAAAGTCAGACACTCCAACTCACCCTCTAAAAGGCCGCCTGTAAAAAAAAAAAAAAAAAAAAAAATTCAGAAACAATCAATTAACTGCGTTATCTTAAAATGAGTTACCGTTCATTTTTTTCTTCCGTCGCTCCAAGCGGTCAACTGATCACAACTTGTCAATCGATTGTTTTGTCAATACACAGGCCGTGCTCGCTGTGGCTCTGTGTGCTTCTTGGTTTTTTAAACCCCTCCCTGTCACATCGGTGTAACTCATCTGTGATTGACGGTCAATTGAGTGTTTTTTTTCTGGTAAACGCAGAGTCTGAGATTTTGTCCCTCCAGACACACCCTGAAAGTTTTTTTTTTTTTTTTTTACCCAGTCATAGATAAAACTTTTTACCATATGTAATAAACACAGCAGAGTCATGGTCTTGTCCTTTCATGGAATGAGAAGATGGACTAGTTCTTTGTAAGGTTTGCATAAAGAGAATAACAACTTTCAGATTAGTCTAAAAAATGAATCTTATTTAACACACTATCTTGTAATGTGAAGACAGAGTCCTTAAACTTTCTTTCACACTTTTTTTGTTTTTGAAAGTTTTGCCTAAAGAGAAACACAAATTTCAGATGATTTAACACTGTATCTTGTAATGTGAAGACAGCTTCTTCAGAACTTTCACTTACTTTTTTTGTTTTTGAAAGTTTTGCTTAAAGAGAAACAAATTTCAGATTATTTAACATACTGTCTATCTTGTAATGTGAAGACAGTCCCTTAACCTTTCATTCACACTGTTTTTTAACAATATGTAATAAACACATTAGAATCCCTCCAGACACACCCTGATAGTTTTTTTTAACCCTTCATATATAAAAACTTTTTACCCAGTGTAATAAATACAACAGAGTCAGGGTCTTGTCCTTTCTTGGAATGAGAAGATGGACTTGTTCTTTGTAAGGTTTGCATCAAGAGAATAACATGACTTTCAGATTAGTCTAAAAATGACTCTTATTCAACACACTGTCTATCTTGTAATGTGAAGACAGCTTCTTCAGACCTTTGATTCTTAAATTTCAGATGATTTTCAGGTGATTTAACACCATTGTTTTGTACTCCCTCTTCGTAGAGAGAGAGAGAGAGAGAGGGAGAGAGACTGAATATCATCCTTTTTTTTTTTTTTTTTTAAATACACACTCAATCTGCTCCTTTCACTAACAAAACACGTCCTCCCTCTTTGCCCGTCAACCTGGAAATGAATTTGCCGCCATTCTGCTCGTACCCGCCCCCGTATGATCTGATTGGTTGTAACCTCAGGGGTGTGGACACACTAGGGGACTGGTTATGGACGGATCAGTCAACCCTGAGAGAGAGGGAAACACTGAATATCCTCCTCTCCTTTCATTACAACAGAGGTTTGAACAACGGACGAAAATTACAAGACCCTAGTAAGTAACCCCTTCACAGGGAGAAAACAACTTTCACATGATTTAAAACAATCATTTAAAACCATTGTTTTGTACTCCCTCTTTGTAGAGAAACACTAAATATTTTTTGAAATACTCAATCCGCTCCTTTCACTCTAGCAAAACACGTCCTCCCTCTTTGCCCGTCAACCTGGAAATTAATTTGCTGCCATTCTGCTTGGCCCCGCCCTCGAATGATCTGATTGGTTGTGACCTCATCGCCAGGGGCGTGGAAAACACCGGGGGAGTGGTTACGAGCGGGAAATGCTCTCATTGGTTGAGACCGGAGGGGTCAAAAGTTCAACTAAGATCAAAGGACCTGTCAAGTTTGACGAGAAGGTGTACATATTACTCTTAGCGGATATGAAAACCTCATATCTGAAATATAATTTAATTTATCCATTTAGAAAAAACACAAGAAACGTGCTAACCCTAACCCTAACCCTCAAACAGCACGACTGACCACTATCTCAAACAGCACGACTGACCACTATCTCAAACAGCACGACTGACAACTATCTCAAACAGCACGACTGACAACTATCTCAAACAGCACGACTGACAACTACTCTGAGCTCTCACCAACTGCACCAGTGAAAGTGGGGTGGGGATACAGACCCTGGTTCGGGTAGGGGGTAGAAATAGAAGCGGTGGAGAGAAAAGTAGGGATGGGATACAAACCTTGGTTCGGGTAGGGCGCATGAAAGTATAGAGGGTGCAGGAGGTGGAGGCAATACAAGCTAACTCCTTCAACAAAGCAACAGCAGATCTTGCTACAAACCCTCTACATCCTACTTCCACTGGACAAATCCTAACCTTCCATCCTCGCTGCTCAGCATCCTTACCTAGATCTGCATACCTGAGCTTTTTCCTTTCTTCAACTAAATCCTCCCATGGCACAGTCAGCTCTATGAAATATACTTTTTTTCTACTCCTAGACCACAAAATTATGTCAGGCCTTAGCTTTGTGCAGGCTATTTCCTGGGGAACAACAAGCTTTCCTCCTAAATCGACCTGCATCTCCCAGTCACTGGCATCCTCTAAGCTGCCTTGCTTCCTTATTATCTTATTAACTTTCCCTCCTTCCTGCACAAACTGTATTGCAACTCTCATTATAAAAATGTGGTGCCTGGGGAGCTCATGCTTTGCATGCAGAGGCCCTGGGTTCAAACCCTAGCAACCAGGCAAACCAGTGGTAGGCTTGTGCTGGTCCTAATCCCAGATAGTTGAGGAGGATTGCTGCAGAAAAAACTGTCGCCAAATCAAATGTAGTGGACCCGAAATATGGGAAAAGCCAAAGTAGAAAAAAGAAAAAAGAATTTTATTATTTTTTTTTAATGTTTACGGCTGTAACCTCCCATGACTGTCTTTCCCTTTAATTTAAATCTGTGCCCTGTGTTGGCTCATTGACATTGCTGTTTAACCTGGCTAATTCCAGGTATTACTAAGAGTGTTTGCCCTTAAACTTGAACAGTGTACTTTTACTGTCTGTCCTGATCTTCAGCCACTGTTGTATTTTTCCACCTGGATATTGCACTGACCTTGTGCTGGAAAGTGATGTGGCAGTCAAGACTTGCAAGGCCATGCAGGTTAGCATAATAACTTGAGTAACTCAATTCTGATCAGATTAGCAGTTATTCCAGCATAGAAGAAAAATATTGAGTCCTCATTGTGCTATTTGTGCAGTTTTTTCCATTTTGATTTCAAACCCTGCAAAATATTGTAGTATCAAGTGAATTGAAAGTGAAACACGATTTCCTTATCCAGCCCCTTGAGGAATAGTACCAGACTTCCTGAACTTTTTGAGCATCATGTAAGTATACCCAAGTCCTGTAGAGACACAATGAAAGCACATCCGAGGTTAGATTTGGTCCTTACACATCAGCCAGTATTACATGTGAAATCTCAACTCAGTCAACTTCATCCATCCACCTTCTACCGCTTCCGTTTGTGGGTCGTGGGGGTGCTGGAGCCAATCCCAGCTCGCTTTGGTGAGGGCAGGGTACACCCTGGACAGTTCTGGACAGCTGATGTGTTTGATTGATTTTGATTTAATGTTCCTCTTCACCTCTTCCTTTTTCTTTTCCTTGTCTCCGCCCGCCCTCTCCTCACTCAGCTTCCTCTTTCTTGATAGCATAGGGTAAATGAGTATACCCATAGTTGCCTGCTCTGTGTGGTGTTTCAATTCACTATGAAGGGATGTTAAAATTCCTGGACCTTCTGTTTCTTTTGTTGAGAATATTTCTGAATATATGAGTGGAATCTCAATTTTTCTATTTGTCATAGGGAATTGAAATTCAGATTCAAACTCTAATCAGCTCTGTTGCTTGTCATTGAGACAAACACACACGCTCCCTGCTAATTACCCTATCTCCATTGCTACCCATCAGTAGCACCACCTCTAGCAGCATGCATACATCACTGGCATACAGCACACTCTGTCATGTGTGAAATGGGCTGTGGTTGATCCCTGCCCTGGGAGAACAGAGCAGAGATGAGAGTATTTCAGCAGATGAGATGAGAGCAGCTCTCTGAAGAGGAGATGGGAGGAGGGAAGAAAAAAGGAGATGAGGGGGAAAATGGAAAATAGAAATACAGGATAGAAGACAAAATTTAAAAGTTTCCTAGACACCACATGAAGAATTCTTTAGCAAAATAAAAAAAAAAACAAACCTAAATGCCAAACACTGGCATTGTGTCTGTATGTGTTTGTATAGTAGAAGTTTGACAATCAAAAGTCATATGCTTCAGGTAATTCATGATTAATTAAAACAAAAAAGCCTGTCTCATCACTTGTAAAAATTTGGAAATGCTCCAGCTATGAGTTTCTCAATTTTCTGCCTGAAGATGAATCAAACTAGATCAAAGAAGAAGAAGGAAGCTTCTCCAGACTAGTAAAAAATGGCGACCAAAAAAAAAAAAAAAAAAAAAGAAGAAGAAGAAACAGAATGATGGCAAAAAGTTAAAATAGATGATTTGGTTGTTGTAAATCAACTTGGAAAAACAACTTACTCCACATGACAAAACAGACAGAAGTATAATAACAAATGCAAAACAAAAGCCCAGTCTGATTATGAGGATACAAAAAAGAGGCAGACATAAATACAGTGGTATTAAAAAGGAGGAGCTGAAGAGGGTAGATGAGAGAGTAGAAGATGAGGAGGTTGTACAGGTACCAGAAAGATGAGAGAGTCAGAATATAAAAAAAAGCAACAAAAAAATGAGATGAAAGCAAATCATAGACGGGAAGGGGAGGAGTGCACGAAATGGAGGAGATAAGCAGTGAGGCTGTTGATTAGAGGAGAGGAGCTGGAGGTAAGAAAACAATCCAGAGGATATGAATGTGGAGAAGCAAAACACACAAATTTGGAAAAGAGAAGTGCAGAGGACTTTTCAGACGGGACAAGGATAGTTTGACAGCATGGACGGCGTAGCTTTTGAGGAGGGGAAAGAGTGGGCCAGTTCTGATAGAGCAGCACAGACGGACATAGAAAGTGAGAGAGAGTGTGTGGCACTGTGCCATGCTGCTGCAGTAACACTGACTGACAGCCGTAGTCTGACCACTGACTGACTATCTGTCTCCCCGTGCTGGCTGGCTGGCTGATTGACTGACTAACTGGTTGGCTCGCTGAAGGGATGCAGCAGTGTCCCCACAGTTTTGCCCTTCTCCCTACCTCCTCCCTGTCTGTCTCCCTCCCTCCCTCCCTCCCGCTGTCTCTCAGCAATGCAGCATGAAGTTAGAGAGAATACTTATGATTTGACTTTTTTCTGATGTCTGTTTGGAGATGTTGTTTCTCAGGGTTAGGGTTAGTGTGCTAGTAAACAGCATCTTTCTGCTAAATGTTTCATCAGTGCAGTACAGGAACAAAAAGAAGTGGTCTCCCATATTGAAGCTGGTCTGATGCATTATATCTTCTGTCTTGTTTTGATATGTCACTACTGTCTTTCTCCCTTCTTCTCTACCCTTAGACTGTGTCCTTTCCCTCTCCTTGAGCAGTCTGTAAACTATGTCAATTAACAGGATACAAATAAAGTTATCGTTATCACAGCCAGCTCTCAAATTGGCCCTGATGAGATTAAAACACATTTCATCATTGTTGAAAGGAATGCAGCAACACACAGCCCATGAAGCATGTACACTTCTGTCCTCTTCCCCCATCGCTCTTGGATTATTACCCTCTAGAGTGAAGGGGAAGATAAATGACAGTGAGATATGGTGGCAGAGTTACAGACTGATGAAGAGGTCATAATGTGTGTGACCACATGTCCTTCTTACTCCACTGGGTCGTGCTTTATTATCTTCAGAGGGAAGGAACCTTTAGATGATTCTCAGGCTCACCACAGCAAACAGGGCCACAGCTTCCCAAAGCATTAACATTTGTTGGTTCTACTACTGCAATGCAGCACTATGTCACCCTCTTTGCTCCTCTGCTCCATGGCTCTCTCTTCTTCTCTCCCTCCCTCACTCTGTTTCTCACCCCTTATCTCCCTATTACAACACACTATTCCTGCTTTACTTTCTTTTTTCACGGGGACCCAGATGCAACAAAGACTTGAAAATGAATCGTAGCAGAACTTGTTCTGATGTGTCATGCATATAGCAGTTCAGTGTTTATGTGTGTAGGGGGAACATTGGAGGGGTTGCAGAGATAAGCTGGGTTAAATTGTTTGTTGGACTTTACTAACTATAGTGGAGCAATCACTGATATGGCCAATAATCCTTAATCAGAAAAAAAGCAGTATGGTGCAGATAACTTCATACAACGTCTTTGACGTCATGGTTGCATACTGTAGCTCTGTCATAAAGGTGTTCAGTGTTTCACATCAGTGCAGTGATTGGCCAGTGAGCTACATACTTTTGCCCCACTAAAGACATGCAGCGTAGTTTATTTCTCACTCACTAGTCCGCTGGGCCACTGAGGCAGCAGTGTTTCTTTTGGTGCTACCAATGGCAAGTCTGACTATGACTGATGGTTCTGCTCTCAATGTGTTTGTTAGACTGACAGGAAGAGGAAGAGCTCAGAAAGGATTTTACACATTTTCAATGGTAAAAAAAAAAAAAAAAAAAAATCAAAAATCAATATGTGGCGGTCAGCGTCAATACTATGGCTGGCCTTCACAAATCAATCATTGTAAGACAAACATTGCTGTCATATCATCTACTAAGTGTCAAAATATTTCTCTGACTTAGTGAATATCTATGTTTCAACATCTCTCATCGTGTCTGGCTGTCAGGCTGACCGTATTTGGGTGATTTGTGTAACTATCAGTCTTTTCCCCTCCATCTGTCTTTCAGGAGCTGCTGTGGTAGCCTCTATGACAATGTAGTGGTCAAAATTCAGGTCATTTAAAGTGCAGAAATGACACTCTTTCCTTCCGGCACTCCTTTATTTTACCTTTTTAAATTGTTCTCAGTTGCAGGAATACTTGTGTTTGAGCTGCATGACTGACACATTTTTTAACATATGGTTAATGTGATTGATGATAGTGATTGATCATTCGTCCTCACTGTAATAGGCATCTGAGCCTCCAACCAAGATTCTAATCTGGACAAAGTCAATGACAAAGAGGTAGAAACGAAGATGACACCAGACCAATATGAAAAAGTTGCTAAACTGAGAAAATCACCTAAAATACTGTAAAGTTTTAAGTTTACTTTTATTTATTTGAAATATGAATCTATGTAATGCCTTCAATTGACACAATCATATATATAAACTAGAAAATTCCAGGGAAATTTTGAAGTGCCACGGGACCCGGGGCCCGTCGTCCGTTGCCCGTCGCCCGTTGCCCGTCGCCTGGAAGAGCAATCCACGTACCGTCATGCTGTCGAAAGCCTTCCTGCTGAAATTTCCGTTCGGAGAACCGATTGAGCTTGATTCAATGAGTGTGTCTGTATATCTGTCTCTTTGTATGTCTGTGTATATGTGTGAGTGCGTGTCTATATCTGCCTCTATTTCTGTCTGTGTATATGTGTAAGTGCGTGTGGATATCTGTCTCTGTGTGTGTCTGTGTATATGTGTGAGTGCGTGTCTATATCTGTCTCTGTGTATGTCTGTGTAAATGTGTGAGTGCATCTGTCTATCTGATTGTGTGTATGTCTGTATATGTGTGAGTGCGTCTGTATATCTGTCTCTGTGTATGTCTGTGTAAATGTGTGAGTGCATCTGTATATCTGTCTCTGTGTATGTCTGTGTAAATGTGAATGCCACTACTTCTACTGTGTAGAAGTAGTGCCCTCTGTGCTTATAGCCCGTGGCACTAAATAAAAACATACAGGCTTTGTGTGTGTTCTCCATCATATTGTATATGCTGCCAGCTGCACAACTCTTCACGGGATGACCACTCAAAATCTCTCCCTACAGCTCACTGCATTTCAAATCAAATCAGATTTATTTGTGTAGCGCCAAATCATAACAAAGTTACATCAAGGCACTTTACATATAGAGTAGGTCTAGGGCAGGGAGAGACAGACAGCAAGAGAGAGAGAGAGAGAAGCTCAGTCCTTCCCCCAGCAGCCTAGGCCTATAGCAGCATAGCTAAAGAGTAGAGGACTTTTTAACTATAAGCTCTGTCATACAGGAAAGTTTTAAGCCTGGTCTTGAAAATTGCTAAAGAGGAGCCTGATAACTGAAAGATCTGCCTCCAGATTTACTCTTGGAGACTCTAGGAACCACAAGTTAAACTCCATCTAGAGAGCGGAGTGGCCTACTAGGACAGTAAGGAATTATGAGCTCTCTGAGATACGATGAGATACAATGGAGCTTGGCCATTAAGAGCTTTATATGTTATAAGAAGGATTTTAAATTCTACTCTATATTTTACTGGCAGCCAATGAAGAACAGCTAACGCAGGAGAGATATGATCTCTTTTCCTAGTTCCTGTTAATATTCGTGCAGCAGCATGAAGGCCTTTTAGAGATTTGTTTGGACAGCCAGATAGTAATGACTTACAGTAGTCCAGCCTAGAAGTTACAAATGCATGGACTAGATTTTCTGCATCATCCTGAGAAAGGATGTTTCTGATTTTCCTAATGTTTCTGAGGTGGAAGAAAGCTGCCTGACTAACTTGTTTTATGTGAGGGACAAAGGACATGTCCTGGTCAAAAATTACTCCAAGGTTTCTTACAGTGGAGCTGGAAGCCAAAGGGATGCCGTCCAGACTGATGAGATGATTAGATAGTATTTTTCTGAGGTGCTTAGGGCCAAGTACAATAACTTCTGTTTTGTCAGAGTTGAGAAATAAAAAATTTTCAGTCATCCAGACTTTTATGTCTTCAAGACATGCAGTCTGACTATCTGAGTGACTTCATTTGGCTTCATTGATAGGTACAGCTGAGTGTCGTCTGCATAGCTGTGGAAGTTGATGCTGTGTTTCCTGATAATGTTGCCTAGAGGAAGCAGATAAATTGTAAAGAGGATTGGTCCAAGTACCGAACCCTGCGGGACTCCATAACTGACTATACAGTACATGAGGAGGAGCTGTTGTTAACATGAACAAACTGATGTCTATCTGATAAGTAGGATTTGAACGACCTTAGTGCAGTTCCTTTAATTCCAATTTCATGTTTCAGTCTCAGTTTCAGTAAAATATTATGATCTATGGTGTCGAATGCAGCACTAAGATCTAGACTGAAGCCATTAGAATGTCATTGGAGACTTTAACCAGCGCTGTTTCTGTGCTATGATGGGCTCTAAATCCTGATTGAAACTGTTCAAACAAACTGTTCCCATCCAGATGGTTGTGTAGTTGTTTTGCTACAGCTTTCTTAATGATTTTCGAAATAAATGGAAGGTTCAATATGGGTCTATAGTTTGCCAAAACATCTGGATCAAGATTAGGCTTTTTAAGCTGGGGTTTGCTGACTGCGGTCTTAAGTGCCTGAGGTACATAACCCAGAAATAAAGTCAGATTAATCAAATCTAGAATGAACGGCTCAATTAAATAAAAGATCTCTTTAAAGAGGCTAGTTGGTACTGAGTCTAATAGACAGGTTGACGGTCTGGATGATGAAACTATAGAAGCTAGCTCTGAGAGATTCAGAGGTGAGAATGATTCCAGCTGTGAAAGAGGCGTTGCAGCTGATTCAGTAGGAGATTTTTATCTAACGTAGGCAAGAGCTGATAAATTCTTTCTCTGATCGTGAAAATTTTATCTGTAAAAAAGTTAATAAAATCATCACTGCTTAGAGCTAAGGGGATCACTGGTTCAACTGAACTATGGCTCTCTGTCAGCCTGGCTACAGTGCTGAAGAGAAACCTGGGGTTGTTCTTGTTTTCTTCTATGAGTGCTGAGTACTGAGAACTTCTAGCACTGCGGAGAGCTTTTTTATATGTTTTTAGGCTATCTTTCCAGGCTCTGTGAGACTCTTCTGACTTACTGGAACGCCAATTTCTTTCTAATTTCCTTGATGTCTGCTTTAAGGCACGGATTTGGGAAATATACCAGGGAGCCAGCCTCCTCAGTTTGAATACTTTCTTTTTGAGGAGGGCGGCATTGTCGAGATTTGAACACAGTGTTTCAGTAAGAAGATATCAAACTGAAGTGAACTTCCAGTTGCAGTCAGAACCTACACTAGGTATCCAAGTCAATTATTTATCATGCCATCAAATAAGGTCGTCACATTCCTCACTCGAGTTGGATTACACTTGTGTCTTGTGACGTGAGTTCGCACCTCTGCACACACCATGCATCCCAGTTGTATCTTCCTTAATGATAGCTGAAGGTCAACACTGGCTGCTGGAGATCACTCTCCACCCTGTCTGTCCATTCCCACCCACCTCTGTCTGCTCGTTCCTGTTTGCCACTGTCTCGCTCCCTTCTTTATTGTCATTATTTCTTGCTCTGTCTCCATCCTTCTCTTTCTCACGGTGTCACTTTCTTCTGCCTTCCTCTGTCATCATTCTGCCCACATGTCTAGACTGAAGAGAAAACTTGCTGCTTGCGTGTTTGATATACGTGTAAGTCAGTGTACATCTGACACTTAGTGTGTCAGATGTACACACTGTGTGTGTGTGTGTGTGTGTGTGTGTGTGTGTGTCTTGAGTGCTTAGGTTCAGTGTTGTTTCTGTTTGAGAGAGAATTGTTACTGACTTATCATGAGCTGAACCCTGCTGAATGTAAAGACTGTTGCTATATGAAGGATTTTTTATAATGTATTGCAGCTAAATGACCATCAAGGTTATTTTTATCAGCGCAGCAGAAATAAATTAGTAATTTCTTAGTTCCTAGTTTCAACCAAATTCTGAATTTTATATAGTTTCATGTTGGTCATTATAGAATAATTTAGGAGGACCAGCAAGAAGTGTGATGTAGTTGAGATGTCTTGATGTAAGCTTTAAGGTGCTGCTACAAAGCTGGTCAGACACGCATCTGATTCTGTGTCCTGTGACTATCTGTGTCTTGGTTTTTTGAAATACGATACACCTTATGTGGAGGAAAAAGTGCAGCTGAGGGCTGGCTCTCACTTGCTCTGTGCTTTCCCTGGCAGGTCACCACATATGGTACAGTCTGTCAGTCATGTAGCAATGTCCTTGAAACTAGAGACTGAGACCACAAAGTTATAAGCAAAATATTTACTGAGCTAATAAATCAAATTTGAAGTAAGAGCATTTTCTCAAAGACCTTGATACAATCTGACATATTTTTGCTTCTTTTGCAGAATTTCCCTCTGGGTATTAATAAAGTATTTCTGATTCTGATTCTGAAGCTCATTTGATAGAATGCAGGTTGAAGTTGCTTCAGAATTGGCTTCTTTGTCCAGACCTGGAGTCTATGTCCACTTTTATAGACAGTATACGGTCTGAGCTGGATTTCATGAACACTTACAGGCCAGGTGATGAAATAAAAGAGAATTTATTTTGCTGTTACATAATGACAGTTTTTCCCTGTGTAAGCTGTAAGTGTTGGGAATCCAGATAAAAGGGCCACTGTTTTATGTATAACACATCCACATAACACTTAGCCTTCAGGATAAATAATGATATTCAATTTATCTTTGCAGCCATGAAAAAAAAAAAAAAAAACCCAAAAAAACACGGAGAACATGTTTTGGATGTTCTATTAGACTTTAACCAGCATTGCATTGCAGGCAGGGTCAGAATAATGAAATGTTAAAACTGCAGACCTCCCAGGTGAATTGAACAGATAATCTTGTTTTTAGAGCAGTTCAAAAACCTCAACTGCATGTTTATTGTTGTAACTATCACAAGTGGGCAGACTGCACAACTTACTTTAGCACAAGAAAAAGTTAAGCCCAGTTTTTATTGAGTTAGAATACTGGAATATTTCTTTTTTTTTTTTATAAAAATAATGCATTAGTGTAAGTTTGTTATGCTTTGGCACTACATAAATAAATTCAATTTGATTTGATTTGATAAGCAAAACACATTACAGAGACAAAATGTACCACAATAAACAAAAGCTGCAATTATTACATCAACAAATGACTATTAGAGAAAGTTAAGTGTAGAAGGCCAAGAGGAAGTCCAAGGCCATCTTCAGACAAACAGTACTGTGTGAAAGAAAAATTTTACTGATGTCATTCATTTGAATGGGACCTCTGTGATTCACAGCGGGGCGCCAGCACAAAAGGCTCCAGCAACAAAACTCAGGGTTGTCTGGCAAACAGGTTGTAGCTAGTGACGCCTCTACTACAATGCAGTGCGATGTCGACCGGCCAGATGCTGTCACTGCCAATTAAAAGTGCAAGCTTGCATTACTGGAAAACGGCCGCTTTCTGCACAGGAAGGTTTCTGAGTTTCTGATTCCAAAACGACAGATGCATTTCTATATTTATCTCCAGCTGTCTGCAGTGGCCAAGCAGCATCTTGTGTATGCATGCGTAAGGTGGATGTAAACACAAGACGCCCACCTTTAAGTCTGCTATTGTGTGCATAAAATGGAAGGAAATACTGTTGTGTGCAAGTGTAGGCTGACCTGAAGTCAGTACTGTGTGGGCAAAGATGCTGTTTTATTTCTACCTTCTACTTGCCAAAATCATAACAAAAGATCAACTACGGCCACAGTGTAAATCATCTAGATTTGTTACTATTATTAGATAGTGTAGAATCTGTGATCGAAGGGCGTCAGAGGGCAAACCACAAGGAGGAAAGGGCCCAGGAGGTCAGGAGTCAGACCATGGACTCACCTGCTCTGAGCTTGGGCTATTATAAACCATTGTTCAGCTTTTAGGTATTTCATAAACCTTTAACTTTAGGATTTATTTTTTTAAACAAGCCTTCTTGCCTTGCCTTTTATGTTTTAAACAACATGCTTGCTTCAACACAACCCCATTGTTGTAACACAGGGCTGCTTCTGGCTTGACCTTCACTTTGAAGCGCTAACGGCCTCTAAAGACAGAGAATCAAAGTCATCACTTCACCTCCAAAACATACACAACACAACTCTCACAATACAGCGCTCATTCAGTAGATGGGCAGTTGTTGGCAAAGGCGATTTCAGTGGTCGCCTCAGACACCAGGTGCCAAAGGGGAGGGACGAATCCTTTGCAATTAATGTCAGACATTGTTTCTACGTGTAAAGATCTGTCACTGATGTCCACTGGTACTGATGGAGACTCTGTAGGGACAGGCTCCAATGGGGGTTTATGCTCATTGACATATCATTAACCTACAGGCTGCTGCTTGTTTCATGAGCCCCTAATTCCTGTATTCTTACCACCCATAATATGATCCAGATTTGTCAGTGGAGTGTGGCTACTATGTGTCATCAGGTCAAATCTTGTAATTCTTAGTAAGTCACCCACACCCTGAAATGAAAAGGAAGTGAGGATTCCCTAAACTGATTCATAGCATCAACATCAGGGTCCAGATGCTTGTTCCTTGACTGACAGCTGTAAAAACACCCTATTGTGCTGAATTACAAGCCTGTCTGGATAGTGTTGTGAGTAAGTGACCCCCAGAGCAACCAAATGTATAAAAGCAGTAGTCACTTCGAATTAATTATATGACAGTGATTCCTAGTGAGCAATGTGAACAGTGTCATTTAGCATCTGCTTCAGTGACATTTAGTTGGTGAAACTTTTAAAGTGCAGTATTTGATTAACGCTGAATGCAACACACAAGCACTGACACTCAAAATTTGTTTTTTGATTCTGGACGGAATATTTCTGGAATATCTCTGAATGAAAATGAAAAATTAAACTCATGGTTACACAGTCACACAAAAATTAGGAACTGGGGCTTTAAATCATTAACTGCTATCTTTCAAAGCTTATATGTAATAATCATACAGTTATACAGGATTATAAGGAACACAGTAAATGAGAAATGATTTTTTTGTAAAAAAAATAAAATAAATAAGTTTGTCAAATTTATCTGTCAACTATATGTGTTGCTTTGAATTGACCCCTGTGGACTGCTTAGGGGTGTGGGCAGCATTGACCTATGGTAAAGTAAAATTACCTATTTAGGATGTAATGATGTGTGTATTGGCATAATAGTGAAACAACTGCGCCACTGAACCGCTTGCAGTTTCTGAATATATATTGTCTATATTCAGAAACCTGTAGGATGAGTCAACTGAGATTTGGTGATGAAAGTCAAATGATGATCATAGATATGTAACAAATCCGCCAATAGAAATGTTATGTAAATCTAATCCTCAAAAAAAAAAAAAAAAAAAAAGCTTATCTCTAAAAATAAACATGTTTGATGTTTTAAACCATCAAATATGTGTAATTTGGTGACTAACCCTCCTCTTCCAACCACAACACTATCTTTAGCTAGCACAAATCAAAGTGCAAAGTGCCTCATGAATCTTAACTACAGGATTATGAAAAGATTTGTGACAGATAATTAGCCAGTCCCGGGGTGTTGGAATAAACAAACAGTTAATCATGACATAGATATGTCATCAACTTGATTTATACATTCTCCTCGTGGCCACATCCTCCAACTTTGTGATGAAGAATTTGTTTACGACAAAATTTGAAAAGCGAGCACATATTGAGCGACTGCCTGTGGTATCTTTGATTCAATAGACAGGAAAGGCCTATTGATTGAATAAATTAGCATTACATCTTTCTATGTTTAGGTTGAATATTTGCACTTTTTTTCCCCAAACAGATCGGATATAAACCTGGACAGTGTATAGATGCTGGCCTGGGATCAGGGCTATCGCTCCTGTTATAGTCTACTGATCAGCTCTACTTTACTGGCTGCTTGAGAGTTGAAAGGCAGAGGAGGAGTTCTTCAACACATCATCCTTCCTTCAGTTACAGCAAATACATGACTGTCATCACATTTATCATTAGTAATAAACAAGGAATAACTGAACATGAGACAAATGGAGCAAAGAGAGAGAAGATCTTGGTAACCCCTGAAAAAACATATGTACATACAAACGTATGTACATATAACAAACAGGCAAACAAACAAACACCAGCAACTGCAGATAAGACAATACACTTAGTGCACGAACACAAGTCCCTGTCCACGTTAGAGGGCATTGCAGGACAGATGACGTTTGTATCAACATGTAATGCAATAACTTACAGCAAACTTTGCACTAACATACTACTGTGATCAATTTTACAAGTCAAACATGGCCTCTAATAAAAGTCTGTTACCTTCTGGAGTTGAAAGTAAATAAAGCTGAAACTATTCTTGATCTCAGGCGGATATTCTGTCGATTCTGTCTTCTATCTGAGTGACTGTTTTCTAAGTGAATGTGACTGAAATAACAGCACAGCCCTTGTCTTTAACTGCTGTATTTGGAGGATTTCTTGCAGACTACATCATGGATATAAAATCAAGATCAAGAACCCAAGGCAGTCTGGTCGGATAGTAGTATTGTGAAGAATAGCATGGCGGAAGCAGTAAACTTTGTGTGTGACAGTGTGTGACAAACATCAGCACTCCGCAGGTTAGCAGACAAATATTAGCTTTTAACTCAAATGTATACTGACTGTGCCTATAATTGCCCAGTTGAATTAAAAATGAATGTCTTTTTTATTTTACTTTTAGATAATTTCTCATATTAGTCTTGATGGAATAAGCGATTGGTTTAAAGGATTTTTGTTAAATACCCAAGGACCAGAAAAAGATTACAGCACTTGGAAATAGTTAAAAGACAGAGTATATTTAGGTCTCAACACCTACTCTATACACTTGTCAAGGACTTTATTCAAAAGATCGGTTATATTATACAATTATCCAATAAGCCAGTCATGGAGCAAAAAAAAACAAACAAACAAACAAACTGTAAATTGTACAGATCTGGGTGAAGATCTTCAGCTGAAAAACTCTCAGTGACTGTACTGACTGGTCTGAATGTTTCAGAAGCTTATGAAATAACTGTGCAACTGTATTGACCTCACAAATTTATCAAAATACACAACATATCAGACCTTCAGCTGGACATGCTACAACATCAGAGGAGCATGCCATGGGCCCACAGAAACCACATGATCACCTGGTCTCTATTAGTGCTGAGGCACTGGGATTACTGCATGACTCCATGGACCTGGCCTGAACTGTGAGAAAGATACACATGCAAAATTGAACTGACAGTAGTTTTCAATAGACTGTATTCACACCCTCAGTAGTCATTTTGGCCCTTATGTATTCACAGCCCCCCCGCCCCCCAACACACACACACACACACACCATTATAGTAGGTTGAGTTTCAACTAGAAGAAACAAATAGCCCCCCATGCAATGTAGCAAACAACAGCATATTCCTGTTATTCCTGCTTTTCCTACATCTAACTGTGGCCTACTGTGACTCCCCCCATCTGAAATTCGATGATCAGACAACAGCTAGTCAGAGTATTAGACATGGAGCCAGCGAGATAAGGAATGAAAAGCAAACACAGTCAAGAGAGAGAAGAACAGATGAAGGAATTAGGTGAAGCAGGTGTTTGGTGTTTTTGATGCAGGGAGCTCCTCTTCTGAGTGCCATCTATCTGAGAGGACACACGAGACAGACACATCAAGGCCTCAAAATACGCTGCTGGGTTTCCATCCTACACTGTTCAAATGTGAATTTACAGATTGAAGTTTACAGAATAAAATCGCCCATGAAATGAAGTAAAACTGTTTTAGTGACTTACTATTCTCAGCACTCAGTATAGAGCATAAAAGTAAAAAAGATAATCTGCATAAAATATTGACAACCAGCCGCTTATGGACTGAAGTTACCGTGTGTGATTGTATTGACTCACTACTATAGTATTTGGTTTGTTGTATTAATAACACATTGCAGTTGCCCAGTCGTGAGGATGGAGTCCACTGGGCTTGTCTTTTCCTGCAGGCTTTCATGTCCGACTCTGAATCAGAATGTGGCTCTTCCCGCAGGCTGCAGCTCAGGCCATCTTCTCAGTTACTCCCTGCTCTGTTATAGTGTTCTGGGACAGCTGAAGGTGAAACCAATCTAACACATAACTGTTGCAGTCTCCTCACTGTTTCTCTCATTTCTCTGTGTATATGCCAGTGTATAGGGTGTGCGTCTAGTTTTCATGAAAGTCAAAATACAGAATGAGATTCCCTCTCTCCTTATTAGAAATATCATTTCATTTTTGTGGAAACTCTTTGCAGTCAGAGCCTGCCTGAGGTCTTATACCCGTAGCTAGCATACATTTTATGCTTTCAGTACTGAGTGCTTTAGAACCTCAACAGATGTTGGATGGCTTGACAATCAACTGCATATCAGATGAATGACTAAATCAGTCAAGGAAACTGGAGCTCTTCTCAGAAACAATGGGTTCCCTGACCATGTCTTCATCTTTATCTTTGCAATTTTTTTAAAAATGAATTTGCAAAATGCATTTGACTGAGTCTAAGTTGACTTGATGCTCCTCTTTACCGCTGCCTTCATCCAGCTTCTGTTGATAATTAATAACACCTGTGTGCCAGTTCCACTGTCAGCCTCATGTCTTCATGTACAAGCCACAAAAGAAGCAACTGTTGTTGTGCTTAATGTAGAGTATCTTAAGCATTTACAGTGAAACCTGTATGCCAGTTCTTGATTTGTGCATTCATGCTGGGCCGCCTGGCACTCTTTTACTCGTCATGTTGAGGAGTCTAGTTTCTAGTTTCCTGATTTATGTTCATACTGAGCTTTTGTGTCAAACCTAGCCTTGTGATTTGAGTTGATACTTTGTCTATTTTCCCCAAGCATTGTCTTGCGCCTTTTGTTTCTAATTCTATAGTCATTTCCAAGCATTTGCTTGCATCTTTTGTTGCTACTTCTTTGCTATTCATTTTGTACCAGTTTGTTTCATCGAAGAGTGATTTTGAGTTGAACTTTGTCAAGAAACATTTATTAAATTGCTGCTTTGTCTCGCGAGTCTTGCATTTGGGTTCAGATTCGTACTCTTCGTTTTAACTGATCCATGATTCCCACATTATATATCTAAACCACTTTGTTGGTCTCCTGGGGGGGTACATTTAGGCCAAGTTAAAATGTTTAGTCCAAAGTGTTTAGTCTTTGTCTTTGTTAATTAGAAAATGTTGACATACAAACAAAACAGAAAGACACTCAGCACAATTCTTTAGTGTTGCAGGTTTGAATGGATGAAAAGTAGCAATTGAAGAATGCTGCACACTGTTTGACCTGCAATAAACAATTTATTTGCTGTGTTTAAGTGTAAGCACTGAAATACTGCAAATTACTTAACATACATTTACATCTGTAAATACTAATAATGAGCATGAAGACAATGTTATCCTGCAGATGGGCTGTGAGTATGTACAGCTGCTCAGGTGACGGTGAACTCTCTCTAACCATGTGTTGACCAGTCCTAGACAGAGTACGGCCACTGGCATGGTTAGGGGTTTGATTTACAACTGTGACCCTTGTAGTAAAACTGTGTACATTTGAAGTTGAAGGATCCCACAACTTTTTTTCATTGTATCTTCAGACTACAAGCATACTCTTTCTTTGACACACACATTCATCCTGAGAGTGTGCCTGTTTTCTACCCCAGCCACGTTCTCTTGTAGTGCATATCTGCCCTCCTGACAACTGATAATAGCTGCAAAACCAAGAGGAACACATCACATCACAACTCCTCCACATATGCAGGATTACTGTATGCAGGTCTGTCTGTGTGTGTGTGTTTCATGATGACAGTGATTGGCAAAAGCATCTTGGTGCTCTGACTTCCCGCCGGGCCATATCAGATGTGCATTTGAATTTCCCTGCCATATATACATGTCGCTGGCAGGAAAGCAAACCAAATGTCTGTTAGTGAACATTCTCCCCTTTCCTCTATGTTGTATGGTTATCTTCAACAAGTAGGATGAATTTCTGTGTAGGGAGGAGTAGATCAGCTCCTTCGTGGAGATGGCAGACAGCTCAGTTATCATTTTTTAAAAGGGTGATTTATTTGTTCAGTTATTTAGAATGCAGCTTATGTCCTGGCGGAGTGAGTTGAGTGGAGCTGCTCTTTACAGCAGCAGAACAGAAGAGTCCAGGTTTGGCTGATGATATGAGGCATGTCTTGTTCTGTACTCTTGGTAAGCAGTGGAAAAATGAGGATAGAGAAGGAAAAGTGAAAGAGGAGGACAGGAACATTGATTTCTGGAGAAAGCTCTCTAAACAAGGAATCCTGTTGTCAGCTTTATGGTATTGTTGCAGTCTTACTTAATAGTTTGGGCATAGACTGTATATAAAAGTGGTCTTAACCCTCGTATTATCCTCAAATATTACTAACACATTTTACCCTTGGGGTCAATTTGACCCCAGGTATATTTGCCTCCAGAAAATGATTTACAGAAAATTGTTGACCAAGTTTTTGTGTCAAGCACTTTGTTTATTTGTTGAATACATAAATAACCCCTTGATAATGAAACCTATCAGTGAGTTTACCTGCCCTCTAGCGCCACCATCAGGCAAAACTTTTAAATTAGAATTAATTTATCTTGAAAACTTTTCATACAAATCTTCTCAAATTTACTGACAACATTAATGACCACAAGAGTATGAATCCTATTGGTTTTGGTGATGATATGACCTTCCCTGTAGCGCCACCATCAGGTCAAACTTTCAGTTTTAGAGTTAGTGTATCTTGAAAATCTTTCATCCAAATCTTTTCTAATTTGGGGTGCACATTCATGACTCTCACAGAATGAACCATATTGACTGATGTTGATAAGCCCCCCTTTCCTCTCATAAACATATTTATTTACTTATTTTTATCTCCTTTTCTTGTAACATATTTTTTGTCTTCTCTGCTGCTAAGGGCATCATCTTTGTGCATGGTGCTAAGCAGCAGGACATTTTTCCCTTTCTTGGGGCAATAGGAGACCACAGTTGCTTTATCAGTGAAGGCAAACACTGAAGATGTTACCTTCCTGTTCTTGACAGCAAGAAGTTCAGAGGGAAGCTCTGGTTTATTTTTTCTCACTGTCCCCAACATCGTTACCTTCCTTTTCAGCAGTTCCACACCCAGGGCATAAGATGTGAAAAAATTATCACATGTAATATTATGCCCATGCAGTCCTTCAGCCATATCAAGCACAACCCTTGTGCCCTGATTTTTTTCCGGTGCTTCGCCAGGAGATTTGCCTGTGTAAACCTGCATATTCCATGCAAAGCTGGACTGTGCATCACATGCTGCCCATATTTTGATGCCATATTTGGCAGGTTTGCTTGGCATATATTGTCGGAATGGACAGCGCCCACGAAACGCAACCAAGCACTCATCGACAGTCACGTGGGGGCCTGGATTGTAAAGCAGGGGTAAACGCTGCACCCACTTGTCCCACACATCCCTTATTGCCGCAAGTTTGTCACGTTCGCGTCGGCCGTGCCTTGTTTGTTTGTCATCAAAGCGTATGACACGGGACAAAACTTGGAATGTCTTCAGAGACATGGTGGCTGGAAATATTGCCCTTCCAGTCTCAGCATTCCAAAGGCTTGCTGTTGCTTCACCTTTTGATTTATAAAACTCCCGCCAAAATGAGCAAGCCAATGTAGGCTTCCAAGTCGACTACATCCAAGTCTTTCCAACTGTCCCCATACACACGCTTCCCCTCTAAATTTGTCATCCCAAGTACAATATTCTCAATCGATGGTGTTATGAAGAGCTCTAATGATGACTTGATGTTTTCAACATGGCTGATTGCATATCTGGTGGGGCCTGGAACCATTTTGATAATATTAGTAGCGCTAAGTCTACCTTGCTGTCTAAGTGGGGAAAGGGACCATATTATCTTTCCATTTTTGGAAAGGATCGTGTCTGCTGGTGGTTGAGAAGCAACAGGAGGGTCAACACTTTCATTCTCATCAGATGAGAATGCCTCAAAATCAGGGTCCTCCTCAACACAATCCTCTGTCTCAGAAACATTCTCCTCTATGTCACTTTCACTGTCAAAGAGCTGTTCCAAAACGTCATTGACAGTAAACCTTTTCCCAGAAGACATTTTCAAATGAGAGAGCGTGCAGATTGCAGTGTACACAGAGCACAAAGAAGAATGATGTGGATAGAGGGCTGCAATGCAAGCTTTTATATGTTTGCTCCTCCCTTATTTTGCATGAACTACCAATGTCCTTGCAGGAATACCCCGCCCCCCACAGAGCGGGAAAGTCTCTCCCCCCCCCAGAGCGGGAAAGTTTCCCCCCATTATGTATCAACTCAAAAGTATCAACTCTGCACCTGCAGGTGTGGGGATGTTAGGTCACACACACAGACAGACAAGTTTTACACAGCTAAAACAGCTTGGGGTCAAATTGACCCCAGAGGAACACCGATGCATGGAATATGCGTTCAGCACATTGAAAAAATATTATCATGATAATTTTATGCTTAATCAGTTGTCCCCATCAAATTAGGAAAAGTCATGAAATATGGAGCAAAAAAAAAAAAAAGCCAACTATTGTTTTTTGAATGATAAACATTGATTGGGGTCAAATTGACCCCAAGGATAATAGGAGGGTTAAGAGTGAAGCCAGTGCTGAAAAGCCTTAAACCTGCATTCTATCTAATGGCCATCAAGAAGCAACCACACTGAATGTAAAATGAAGTGTATTGAAGTTCATGGGAAAATGGTCTTATGTCTCACTTGAATAATTAGTTCAGTAAATATTTTGAGTTTGTGGTCCAAGTCTTTACTTTCAGGTCTTTCACTTTAGACAAAAACAGACAATAAAGCAGGCTATTAACTTGGGGGTATTCTTGCTGTGTGATTGACGGACTGCACCACACAATCATGGTATAGTAAAATGCAGGTCAGACCCAGCCCTCAATCCGCCTCAGCTCCATTTTCTCCATTAAATATGGTTTCTTCTGGCTTAAAAAACCAAGATGTTGATGGGCAAATTATAAACTGGAGGCTACTGAGGGGCAGCTCGCAAACCAATGGTTGACATCACAGTGGATTGATACTTGGGGAGGCAGAAAGGAACAGAAACACTTCAAATTACAAGAGTTATTGGCTACGTGGACGTGGAAATCCTCCTTGGACAAACGTTTCTAAAAGTCAAAACGAGGAGGAGTCCAGGGCTGTAGTCCAAGAGTATGTTCGACACTAATACCAGAGTTCACAGCGAAATACACAGTGTGACCAAAGCCTGTGATTCACTCGTCCATAAGGCATGAGAATGGGATTTAAGCATGGAAATCAGTCTGAGTGATGCATGCCTTTTAGAAGCCATGCTGCTTTAAATCACAGCATAGTTTCACACACACCAGAGCACAGAAAAGGTCAGTCAAACCCAGTGCTTTTTTGACGCTCCGTTAGTGTTCTAGATTTTACAACCACATACTCAAGTAGAAAACCTCTCACAATGTCTATGTGAACAGAGGCCCTTTTAAAGAGACTTGTTTTAAGTTTTCAGATCCGAGATGAAACATAAAGAGGGATAAAAAGGAGAGGGGTAGAGGAGAGACAACAAGGTCTGTGTGGAGGGGTGGTGGGGTCAATGAAGCCTGCTGGAATCAAAGCAGGAGAGGTTGATGCTCAGGAGAAAAAAGAAGCATTAGAGTGGGAGAATAGGGAGCGGCTGATACAGCAGGGAGCAGAAGAGGTACAGGGTGTTGTTAGGACGGAGAGAACAGAGTATAAGGGGTGGAAGGAGATATGTGAGGATGTTATTATGAAACAAGTCATTTTAGATGTTTGTCTTCTCTGTCATATAACGGTGCCACTCTGTGTCAGATAGATAAACTTTTTTCAATAAATAATTGTCCTTGATATTGAAACACTGAATTGTCACTGATTTTAGAGAAGAGACTATGGCCCCAATACAACTTTGCAGTGTAATGAATTTTAACAGCTCTGTTTATTACAGCGGCCTGGTTCGGGTCTGGCTCATGCTCTTTGTTGATGTTGATGTTCTTCTTTTTAAATCAATGAAGCAAAAACAGCAAACATTAAGTCTATTGAAATAAACCCATAAAAGCGTGTTAGGCACATTACTAATACGTATGTATGCAACTTCTTGGGTTTAGCCATGTGTTGGTTAAAACTCTAATCAACTGCTCAATTAAACAAATTTCAGCAAAACTGATATAACATTCATTGTTACACACCTAAACACAAAAATGGTAAAAGACATTGCAGTTTAACAAACAAGCAGTAACAGCAGCGGTGACTGAGGACTTTCAGTCCTTTCAAGATTGACACCATTTAGTGTCAGTTTTAATATCACCATTTGCAAAATAAAGCGCATATAAATCTTATATCAAAGAGCTATAACCATTGATGTAATGTGCGGCTTTGTGACAAATGAGACCTGGTGAGGGATCAAAAGTGCTCTTTTCTATCCAATCCTGGATTGAGGTTTCACAAGCCCTGGGTGCTGCCATAAAACACAATTCTTCTTCTGCTATTTTTGGGAATTGACAACCCTGCAATTAAATATATGTCTTGTGAGCATGGTCAAAGTACATGTGTCTGAAAATGCACTTTGTTTTTATTTTTTTCATTAATTATGGATTAAAAAAAGGGGGTGACATATCTAAAATGAGTCAATACCAATTAAAATTAGGCCTGCCCATTTTTACTGGAATAAAGCTCTAGTCTTTCTTTTTATAATAGCAAAAGAGTTACAGTAACAGGGAACCCGCTCATGACAGATCCAAAAACCACAAGCTGCCTCTCAGCTGTTCAGATGGTTTTAAATGCGTTGACAAGGAAAGCGCAGGATGACCAGAGGTTAATTGTCAAAAATAGGTGATGCAGATTAATAAGGACACATCAGGTAGTCAACAACAGATTAATGCCAGATCTCAGGCAAATGCTGATGAATGTTTAATTCAGCTCTGAGGTTAATTTATCAAGGAAGTCTTGGCATTTCTACTTCACTTGTGTTTGATCAATGGAAGTCAAGGTGACTTTCTGTTCAGAGACAAGCACTCTCCTGAATATACTAGAGCCAGTCAGATGTAGAATCATTCCTGGAAGGCATCTTTCATCCAGCCCACCCAGGGATAAAACTGTCTTTGACCGAACGACACGCTGCATGTCTGTTAGTGAGCGGGTTTGGGAATCAATTGTGGGTCTGGCAGACAGCAGTGCGTCAGGTAGAAGGATTCGATATCGAACACCTTTCGGGGGCAGTAATACACACACACACACACGTGCCGACAGTGATGAAAGGGTCAGTAGGGAAGCAGGACAACATTGCAGTGTGAAAAACCTCAACAGCAGCCCCTCCTTTCCTCCTCCTGTGCTCAGATTTCCTCCTCATCCCATCTTCAATCCTCACACAGGTTCTGTCTCCTTATTCACCACCAGTCTTTGTCTGCTTCTCTTCACCTTCTTGTTTGCACCAGGTTCTGTATCCAGCTCACTGCAGCCTTTGTGGGGTCGATAAAGGCTAGTCAGGTTATAGGGGTCGGTGGGGCAGAAACAAAATGCTAGAGTTCTTTCATTCTGGGTTTTACCCATGAATAACATGTGCTCTGGGACACAGTGACTGAGTGTCTGGTGTGGAGGGAGGCTCCCAGGCCTGCTGCATCATGGGAACATTTTATAGATTATAGAACTTTTATTGTTGAATGCTGCACGAGTTCACTAAAATGAATCTATATATATAGATATCTATCTATCTATCTATATATCTATATCTCATAATAATAATAATAATAATAATAATATAGATGTCACTAGGTTCTAAATCAGCTAGAAAACAAAATCACTCCCAAAGGAGGTAAAAAACTCTATGCTAGAGGTACCAAGAGGGGAAAAACAAGACACTCTGTTGGGAGGAAAAAAACTTGAAAAACTAACACTAAGCCTACTCCGCAGAGGATCAAAGGTAATTCTATAAAATGTTACTAGAACTCAAAAAAAAAAAAAAAAAAAAAAAACTAAAACGAGGAAAACATAGCTATGAACATTAATCTAAGAATCTATTCTATGAAACAAACAAAAGGTCACTCTTACAGAGGGTGGAAGCCAGAAGAGAGACAGATGTGCCGATTAGCCTGCAGCATTCTTTCCAGAAACACGAGGTGAACTGGGGACCCCTGTCTGACACAACATCCTGGGGTAGACCATGGAGCCGAAAAACGTGAAACAGAACTGTCTCCGCCGTTTCCCGAGCAGAGGGCAGTTTAGGCAGGGAAATGAAATGGGCCATTTTAGAAAAACGGTCAATGACTGTGAGGACCACTGTCTTACCCTCTGAGGGAGGCAACCCTGTGACAAAGTCCATCGATATATGAGACCATGGCCGATGTGGAACAGGCAGGGGTCTCAGGTCTGCAGGTGACCTTGCTGCAGGCACAGACAGGACAGGCAGAGACAAATTCTCGGGCATCCTCAATAGACAATAGAAGCATAAGCCATCATGTTGACGTCGTAGCTGTTCCTCAGCACTTAGTTGCATCTGGCCAAGCTGCATGGGCTCCTGTCGGGATGCAGCGGGACCAGCCCATGGGTTAGGCGGATTGAGTCGTGCTGGGGTGCTGGCCACAGGGGGCATAGCAGTGCCATATTGCCTACAGTGATGATGATCCTCATAGGCTGAATGTCCACGGAGCCGCTCACGGTCGTGTTGCCGGTTGCTGATTCTGATAGCGAGTTCCACTAGAGTTTCAAAGTCTGCAGGTAAATCCACAGTGGTGAGATGGTCTTTGATATCCTCTGAAAGGCTGAGGTTAAACATGTCTGCCAGTGCCTCATTCAGCCGTAGCCCATTCATGAGCTCTGCCAGTGAGGTTCGTTATCATATATGCCACCCTTGAGTGTTCTGTGGCAAAGCTAATAGGTTGCAGTTCGAAAGTCAATGAGCATAGGGTCAAAAAGGAGTGGCATGTCTTGGGAGAGCCGTCGTACCTCTCAATGGGTGGTGCTTTGGGTTCCAAATTGGGTTGAGAAGAGTCAACAGGATCGTGTGCTGCTGGGGTCATAGAACCAAGGTGGGCCATAATTTGGTTAGTCTGGGCAGCCAAGGCTTGAAGGTGCTCTGAGAGTGACTGAACACCGGGCCCCAGACTGGAGAAGGACTGCTCCAAAGCTGTAAGGCGAACTCCCTGAGCTCCGAGGGCACGTTGGATAGCATCCCCTTCTGCTGGGTCCGTCATGGCCAGATTGTACTGTCAGAGCTGATGAGAGTGAACCCAGGTGCAAAATGGGGAAGCGAGGCAGAGGTAGTGAGTCCAGTAGAGCAAGAGCTTTTAATCCAAATGGAGGCAGGGGTCATACACAAAAAGGCTGGCAGGATCAGGCAGACAAAACAGGCAAGGAGTAGGCAGGAAAATCAAACATCAAAAAACAGTCCGGTCATACACTGGGAGCAAACAACTGGGTACGCAAGAGAGCTTAGCACACAGGAGGTAAGAAAGACAATCTGGCAGAGACATGGGGAATGGGGCAGGGTTTAAATACACAGGAACCAACACAGGTGAAACAAATTAGGAATCAACTCATGGCGGGAAAAAGAACAAAGAGGGGAAGTAAATGGCAAACTACAACATGGAACACAAGATTTTTAAAATAAAGCAGGAAGTGTACAAGACAATGAAAACAGAGTCTGACACGTGCTGACGACGTCACACACTACCCACAAGGCCACCTCCTTAAAGGGGAATACTCATTACTACAAGTGAACGAGATACTCAGGACCTGAGGACCCTACTTTATGAGTCGTGAACGAATCAGTCATTCCTACAGTGAGAATATGTGACATAAAGACATATTCATGAACAAATCTGAGCCTGTGGACCACTGAAAAAAGAACGACTCACCCACTGAGATGACTTTTTACTCCCGAGTCATACAAAAGATTTGTTTAAAATGAATGAATCGTTTACAAATGACACCTCACTAGTTGTTGGTTTCTGTCTGTCTCTGTGTGTTGGCCCTGTGATGGACTGGTTACCTGTCCAGAGTGTACCCTGCCCTCACCCAGAGTGAGGTGGGACTGGCTCCAGCACCCTGTGACCTGGGAACGGATAAACAGCAGAAGATGAATGAATGAATGTATCTTTCACCCTTTCAAACAAAGTTGACTTTTTAATGTGCTCAACCAAGTAAATTGCATTTATTAAGATGTGATCTGTATTTATATTTAACAAATCAAATATTCAAATTTTGCAAAATTACTAACTTCTGTCACCATATATGGTACGGGGAATTTCAGGTGCTGGAGCAGAAATTAACAGACAAACTGTTAAAGAATGAGGAGAACACAGTGGCAAAACATACACAAGGTGAGCAGCTTCTGAGACACAGAGGCAGACAACCAGCAAAACAGGGGGAGGGAAATGCACAAGGACAGAAACAACCGATGAGATATTAAAAACAATTCAGTAAATCAACTGAATCCTTCAGGTGTGAGGTCCATGTGAGGGCACATCAAAACCAAAGGGAATTTTAAGTAGATGAAGCTTCCTGAGTAGAACTAGAAACAAGTACACAGTGACATTTTTTACCATCTGCTGTTTCATCCAATAAACTGAAACAACAAAATACACAATACAACTGACAAAGAAAAGCTGAATTTGAAAAGATCCAGAATCTCAATCAAGGTCAATACAGGTGTGTGCTGTGATCCTGCAGTCAACATTTAGACACATACAGGAAGTCCACCAGAGGGCAGCATGAAAATGAACGGAGAATAAGGGTCATAACTAGGATTTATTGGACCAAAGTGACCCCACAAAATATTTTCATGCTAACCATGGCTGTTTTTGTCATTTGGACCAGGAAGAATTCTAAACATAAACCAAGATTTAGAAACAGATCAGATGTTATTCCAGCAATCTTGAAATGTATATTTACATTTAAGAAGTGTTCCAGAAAAAGTAGAATAATTAATAACTCAAACAAAAAGTCAAGTGTCCAGCTTGCTAATGGTTTTCACACAAGACTGAATACCCTGTTAATAAACTGAATAAATAGGTCTTCATCTATCAAGCTTCAGCCGATAATCGAGTTCAGTACAATTACTTATTTACTATGTTCAGTTTACTCTCAGGCTTCTATAGTAATAATCATATTAGTAATAAGAGCAATAGTAATAATGACACACTATATATTTATAGGCACCTTAGATGAAAGTCAGGGACAGCTTACAACACACAAATGGGATAAAATATAAATTCTAGGATGTTTGACATTTTTGCTTGCCAATGAAAATGACAATGCAGCAGATAACTAATCATTGCAGCTCTAGCTGGAAAAACTTTCACCATGTATCTGCACTTTCTACACTTCATTTATTGATAGGGTTGTGCTGATAATAAGTAGTGAATAGTTATCATGAAGCCCTTATAGTGTCAGTAATGTTTCAAATCCTTCATTGACATTTTGTCAGAAGAAATCAAATTTAAAACAGAATGAAACTGCAAATCCTCACACTGAAGAAAGAGTGTATGGTCAGCACTTTGACAGGATAAATAACTCCTAATTAACTAATCATCTACATTATTGTCATTGAATTTTGTGTTGATTCAGCAGTTCCTGAGGTAATGTGCCTCTGCACAGTAGGGCTTCGTCTGTGTTTGTGGAGCAGATGTCTGGGTGTAGCAGCTAACATGTTGGCTTGTTGATTCACTGCAGTTGTGTGTTACACAAGAGCACAGAGACACATTCATTTGCTGACAGACAGTGAGCAGAGGTGGCAGTACAGACAGCAGGGGCAACACACATACATGATAGCAGCATAGGGTGATTTATGTCACTCTTGTCTTGAGGAAGATAATGGGAGAATGTAGAAAGGAAAGGAAATAGTGTATATAAACACATAAAAAGGGAACCCTATTGTAACAGGCGGCCAGACAGAAAATGACAGAGACTTAGGCTACCTTTCCCATTTCCCCTCATCCTTCACCCCCCCCCACCCCGCCTCCCTGCATCTTCTTCCCTCCCTCATAAATGTTAACACGCTAAAGAAAACACAAACAAATGCTCAACCAGATGGTGTGTGTATGCCTGTGCATGTGTGACTGTGTGTGTGTGTTGTGCAAGTCTTCATATTTACACAGACACACACACACACATACAAACAGGAGCCAGACAGTGTGCGTGAAGTGCAGCTTCAGTGAGTCCATCAAGTGTAATGATTGCAATAAAATCCCTCCTGGCTGCTTCTCTCAGCATCCTCTCCTCTCCTCCCCTGCGTCCTTTCATCAAACTCTCCTTCCTTCTCTACATCAGCCCCCCTGCACTCCACCACCCTCTTCTTTCCTCTTACATTTCTATCCTATCTTCTTCTTTCCTTTTCTATTTGGTCCTTCCTTTCGATCCATCTTCTGTCCTTTGCGCTCATCCTTTCCTCCCCCCCTTCTTTCCTTTGCGTTCACTTCTGCTCTCCTTTCCTTCAATTCTAATTTTATTCCTTTTTCCTTATGTCATTACCTTTCATCTCCTTTTTCTTTTTTGCTGCCTACACCTTTCTCTCCTTTAATTTTCCTCACTCTCCAATTTTCTTTTATCTCTTTCTTCTTCCCTGCACTGTTTCCTTTCCTTTGCTTACATTCCCTTGTCTTTCCTCACCTCTTTTTTTCCCACTTCATTCACTTCCTTCCCCTTACTCCATTCTACCTGAATTCTTCTTTTCTCTTACTTTTGAGTCCTAAAGGTGTTGAGACTAATTAGGAACCGCAGATGTTTATTGTGTGGCACTGCTGAAAGTTGGTTGTGTTGCCAATGACATGGCCTCTGAGAAAGCTTTCCACACTTGCTGGAAGAAGGGAAAATGAGAATGAAATGATCTTTATTTATAAAGTTCCTCTTAAAAGTATTTAATTTATTAAATCATCAGGGTTCTTTGACAAATTAAATATTTGTTGTGAATTTTTTTCTTGACACTAAACAGCCTCTTTTTTCCTCCATTTGAAAGAGTCCAATGCCAGTACACTTTGCTGCCTCCCCCCGACCTTTTAGCCTTACCCCCTTTTCCATTCATCTTGCTCTCTTTTTTCTTTAACGCCCCCACTTCTCTGTGCGACTTACACGCATGCCTCCATCCCTCCTTTCCCTGCTTCCTTATGGGCAGATAAATCATCCGCAGAGTGGCAAAAGCTGCAATGACTCATCTACCGTCTAGACCACCTCAGCAAGTGAGAGAGAGAGAGACAGAGGGTGCCCAAATGGAAATTAATGGAGTGAGAGAATAAAAGTCAAATGAGTAAGAGCAGCCGTGAGTACTAAAGTCAGTCAGAGAGAGAGAGAAAGACAGACAACAGACGAATTAGACAAAGTAAAACTCGCAGTCTGTGTGTGACAAAGCTCAGAATGAGGAGGAAAGGTGAAGAAGGGATGGAGAGAGTGCACAGAGATGGGGTGATCTCAGAGACAGGGAGGGAAAGGTTTGATTGACTTCTCTGCTTCTGATAGATTCTTACAACAGAGCTATCTGCTGAGGTATTTTTTTGTTTCTGAAACTCACTGACGCCTTTATAGGGATGTCTAAACTCCTGCCTATTAATGCAATTATACAATCAGCCAATCATCTGGCAGCAGTGCCATGCAGACATGGGTCAGAAGCTAAAGCTGATGTCCATGGCAAACATCAGAGTGGAAACAAATTTGATTTCAAACTGACTGTGGCATGATTGTTGGTGCCAGACGGACTGGTTGGACCGTATCTCAAACTGCTGGTGTCCTGAGATTTTCTCACACAACAGCCTCCAGAGTTTATTCAGAATGGCAAGAAAAATAAAAAACCATCCACTGGCAATTCTTAGTAATGCCTTGCAGATGACAGAGGTCAGAGGGAATGGCCCAGATAAGCTGGAGTGTACATAAATACTGGGGTAACTCAGATAACAACCTTTATACCAATAGTGAGCAGAAAAGTTCCTCACAATGCACAACATATCAAGTGTTGAGATGGATGGACTCCAACAATGGATGCCACATTCTGTCAGCCAGTCAGCCACAACAGAGAACAGGCTGCAGTGGACAGACTCACCTATACTGGACAATTAAAGACTGAAAAAATGTAGCCTGGTCTGGATTTCTGCTGACACAACAGATAGTGTGATCAAAGTCAGATTCCAAGGTGTGGTGTGATACCAATACTGTGGGATGTGGATGTTTGAATGTTTCCTTGATGCATTTTTCATCTTCATACCCATCAGTCCTGGACAGGATGCCTCACATTCAGTATTTGTGCTGACCATACTCATTGGCCATCTGGTCTCACCAAAATGATAGTGAGTTCAGCTCACTCCCAAAACTGGATAGAGCCAACCTATTGGATGTGGATAACTAGACCCCGTCCACCAAAGCAGCTGCAGAGGCACGACAACAACAAAATCTATGAGAACAAGAGCTACAGAGCAGACAGCCATCATACTATCACTCAGTCCCACCTTGCCCCCATGTTAGTGCATGATGACCTCATAAACTCAGTACACATGATTATTTCAAGTTATTATCTGTACTATTATTCACTTAAGAATATTTGTGCAACCATGCAGTAGTTTGTTGTATTTCTGTGGGGATTTATTTCTTTACTATGACAGTCAATAAATAAAGATGTGACATGATGTTAGATAAGAAAGAAAAGGGAATTAAAGGGAATAATTTCAGGTGGCTGGACTCCATTGGGCGGCATTTGAGTACATGCATGTTGTCAAAAACAGGGCCACCGGCAGTGCACCTCAAAGTTTCATTAGATTCTTCTGAGATCGTAAACTAACACTAAGCTTTTCCTTGGCTTTTGCCTTAGAGGATATTAAAGACCTATATAAAAAAGATGAAATAATGTCATATTCTTTTGCCAAGCAAATCTCATAGTAAAAGTGTTATACATTCACTAAACTGGGAACACAGTATTGGTCAGGATATATATGCACATGACCCAGATTTTTGTGCTTCACCAGCTGAAATGACTTGCCTGTGTAACAAACATCCTCATTCCAAAGGTATGAAACTCAAGAGAGATAAACCTACAGCAATCTTACGAGCACAAATACACACAAACAAACACACAAGCACACACACACACAACACACACCAATAATACGTTTTTTTGTCTGAGAGACAAAGAGCAGGCGAGAGTTAAAATGGGGGTGTAGCGACTCGTGAAAGTTGTAGAGAAGATGAAAAAGCTACACAGGCACCCCAAATATTGCTGTGGAAGACATTTTAGTATGTTTTTCAATTTACAGTTAATGAGATTTTCAGCAGCCTCTCTGTTCTGTTGTTAGCCTTTATCCTATCCTGTCTCCACAGTTTCCCTTTTTATACCTCTGCTGTTCACCCTGTCTGAGCTGGACTGTGTTGTTTGTATAAGGAGCTTACTGCCTCAAACCATGTGTGTGCCTCAGTGTGAACATGTTATGTTGTGTGGATATACTTGTTTGTGCATATGTATATATAAGATATGGGAAGAGGTTGTGGTTCAGCCTTTGATTGCATGAGCTGTAACAGCATGCACTCAGGCATTTCCCTCTGTTCTCATATTCCACTGTCTTAGCTTCTACCTGGTGGCTCAGATGTTGAAGTAGAATTTCCTACATTTATCCAGCCCCTGTTTCCTTACAGATCCTTTTTCCCCTCTTAGTTTACATTAGCAAAAAGGAACAAGTTACTTTGCAGTTCTTTCATTTGCAAAAGACAAGCTCCGCATATAATGCATCATAACACGAGACTGCAAAATAAAATGCAAGAATGAGCACAAAATAAATAAAATTTAGTATACTCTTGCGGCAGCTCCACCACTCAGTAAACAACAGTTTCTGCAGCTTATTTCAAGCTGGAGGCTCCGCTCTGTGGACAGACAAGGAAAGTCAAATATTCTGTCACACATTTATCACTGAGTGATGATCACTGCAAAAATAATAATCACAGCACAGTCTCTGCCTCACTGCTGTTAGAAAAATCTGCACTCTTCGTGGTGTTCCATCAGGAGGGGAATAATTCAAAAACATCTGATGACAATGTTTTTGTCAGTGCGTTTTCATCTGGCACCTGCCACTTTTGTACTTTTGTAACAGAGAAGTTTATCTATTCCTGAAATAATATGTTGAAAAAATTGGTCCTCATACTCCATATGTTCATCTGTGTTCAAACAAACCTGCTCACTCCTCTCATGCTCCAATCATCACTTTTGTATGTCTCAGAAAACTGAAACGACTCAAAAAAAACCTACTGATGCCACAGCTAGCGTGGCATCACTGAGGGAGCCGTAACCTCTGGTGGTCAAATGCAACCCCTATTTATGAACGTAACATGAGTTGTATGATTCAGGCTACTGGGAGCTGTGTGTGTTTTAAGTGAAGCTTTTTACAGTAATGAATTCTCACACACTGCCTGAGCCATCACAAGTGTGCTATATTATTCATCAGTGGGGTGCTTAGAAGGTTTTAGTTGAGTCACACAGTCTGTGATAGCGGTGTGATACATTATGGCCAAGGCCTCAGGCTGCGCAGCAATCTCACATAGTACATTTAGAATTTGCGAGTGAAAATGCTGTTTCCCTCTAGGATTCCATTAAAGTGCATGTGCCTTTTGTCAAACTTTAAACTGTGTGTGTGTGTGTGCACTCATGAGGTCTTAGTATATACAGTAAATTTGTGAACAATAATGAGCCAGGGAACAGTTTGCCTAACTTATATATAAAATGTTTCAATTATCAAATCTAATCAGATTTATTTGCATAGCACCAAATCATAACAAAGTTACATCAAGGCACTTTACATATAGAGCAGGTCTAGACCAAACTCTTTATAAAATTATTTAAAGAGACCCAGCAGATCTGATGAGCAAGCACTTGGCGACAACTTACTTTAAGAGGCAGAAACCTGGGGCAGAACCAGTCTCGGCTGGGGCGGCCATTTGCCTCGACAAGTTGGTTTAATTATGAACTTTATAATAATTTACGGCATTTATTGAACAAGTATCATCATTACTACTATTGTGTCTTCACAAGGATTATTTTGCTGAAATTTTATGACATTTCAAACCTGTCTTCTTTGTTGGGGAACTGACTTTAAAGCATAACTGGTCAAGCTGCTGGTTATGTCATGCTGGAAGAAGTGGAACTACAGAAAAGCGACTCTAGGGATTAATCTAAACCAGTACCGGTCCGTGGGTCTTTTGAACCGGGCCGCACAGAAAGAATAAATAACTCACATTGTTTACGTCTTATTTATTATCTGAATCTGAACTATGTTTTATTTTGAAAAATGACCGGATTCTCTCCTTTACATCCATCTATAACTCACTCTTGACGCATGTCAAGACGCTTGTCTCGGTCACGTAATACGTTACCGCTAAAATTAAACCCACAAGCAAGCGAAATGATTAAAAAAGGACAGTTTCTTTGTGAATGGGGAAAAAGCCCAGTGAGGAGACACAAAAAGAGCCTGAGAAAGCTGCCTTTAGGTTCCGGGTTAGGGGGCAGAGAGGATGTTACTCATGTTATGTTGTTCGCGCGATGTTACGAGGACGCTGCTAAAAGTTCCATACGAGTGCACAATGGATTCACATTTATTATGATATTTAGAAAATAGTACAGTTTTTATGGCGATGGTATCATTTTATTGTGTTGCATTTATCCGCCACACCTTAAAGGTCGGTCGGTGGAAATATTGTCTGACATTAAACCGGTCCGTGGCGCAAAAAATGTTGGGGACCGCTGGTTTACAACCCGATGAATTGCAGGCAGCCTGATTTGCATAAATTGACCTATTTTGTATTCTGTAGAATTAGCCAACATTATTGAATTAGATAACTGAAGAAAACGTTGCCACACACACGCAAAGTATAAGTAGAGTTTTTAGTAGATGATGTGTATCTATGTAGCTGTGTCCTTGTCACCACAACATTGCATCAAGTGAAAAGGTGGTTTCTTCTCCTTCAGGTGGTTGATTATTGCATTAATTTCAAGTCTCTCAATCAAATATTAGCAACTGCTTTGTTAACAAATTTACCAGCTGGACACCAGCTGTAGCATTTGTTCGTCAAGCTAGCTTGCAAAAACAATATCCTGCCACAAGATGAATTCTATCTGATCATGAGAGGGAGACTCCATTTGTCATTAAAAGAAGTCAAATTGCATTGAAGTCAGTAAATGTTTTCCTGGTGGGTTTATGGTCTTAGTCTTTAGTTTCAACTCTTATTCTATACAATATGATGTTCATTTTCATGTTCATTTGTCTTTTGTTAAAACAGAACGGTGTTTCTCCATTGCACAAGTTATTGTGCAGTCCTTGTGTTTCATAGATTTTACTACTGTAGTCTTTTCATCTGCTTGGAAATCAAATAGCACAGGCTTGGTCAGCAGAAAGGTAGACTGAACTTCAGGAGAAGATTTTAACTCATATCATTTAGAGTTTTACCAAATCATTAACAGGAAAGGAAAATACTGACAGACAAGGAACACAAATCAGAGTGAACTTTAGCCTGATATATTTTTGCAGATTCTCTTATGAATTAGTTTTCCAAAGTGAAGATATGACTGTTACTCAAGCTCCCAGATATATCAGTCTGTTCTCAGCACAAGACTTTGTCAGTGTTTAGAGGAGGCACTGTCAGTTATTACATCTAAATTTCACTTGGCTATTATGCAGTTACTGACAAAAAGGCTTCAAACATGGTCCAGACACTCAGGGTGTCACTCATGGTCCAGGGTGCCTGGATTCACTTTAGTGAGTGAACATCCGTTGTGGTGCTGATAGCAACATATGGTAAAAAGAGGTAATACACTATTTAATGAGCCTGGGACTCTGGGGAACAGAGAGAGAGTCGCATTGGTGATTAACTCCTATGAAAAAAAAAGGTTTTAATGTATAGCAACAATGACCATTGGCTGATTAATGCAAAGTTAAATCAGTGTGTAGTGACTCTGAAACTCCAAACAGACTCAGAGCCAAAATACTTTAACTGCATTATTATCACACTCATTTACCTTAGTCAGCTTCTTGCTCCACTGCAGTTTTATGGCTGCTGAGAGACTGAATTTAGAGATAAAGGACTCAACAAGTTGTGACATGTAGAGTGTCACCTTTAATGTCCTATACTTGTATGGAATGAACCATTAGACATGAACTACTCACACACAATTGGTGGCACGAACCCATGGATCATGGAGTAAGATCAAGAGACTTCCAGCCGCACATTGGGGCCCATGAAGACTTATCCCCTCACCAGAGAAATTTTACAGCCAATTTAACTAGGACGTTCCCTCCCACCCCTCCATTATTTACAATCAGCAATACAGTTGCTGATTGCGATAAAGGTAACAAAACTCAGTTACAAAAGCTCTTCAGGTCACGATGAAATCCAGTGGATCTCGTTTGTTTAATCCACAAACTAAGTAACAACTGGAAATGACAAGCATGATGAAAGATGCAGGAGGGGATTTCTTGGTCTAATGACTCCTTTGAGTTTTCTGGAGTGTTACCTTTAAGAAAGCAGAGCACTGTGTTGCAAAGTTATCAGTCTTAATGCTGAGCTAAGCTAAAGGCTGCTGGCTGCAGCTTCATATATAATAGACTGAAATGAAAATGTTTTGACCTTTTCATCTCATACACAATAACACCACGATGGCATTCCCCAAGCGTATTTAATTTTGGGCTCCTATTGACAACACTCATCACATATTCAGAGAGTAATTTGCCTGCAGTTCGTATTGGCTAATCCTATTCATTTGTCAGGTAATTAAATGGACTGGGAAAAGAATCAATTGACAATATAAATAATTGACTTGTGCAATTTACTAACTTTTAGTGTAATACACTAAGCAATTCTTAAGTTTTTGGTGTAGGACACACTGTTGGTGTGATTTCATCTCATTAAGGTTACAAAAATGTAAAGATTAAAAAAAATAAAAGACAAAAACAACACAGTAGAAAGTTCCCACATGGGCTGTCTCCCTTCTCTTTATGCATGATTTCAAAGCTTACATGTCAATATTGTGGCTGAATGTGCATCCATGTAGCTTGACTATGCATTCACCTTTGACTGCAACATGTATTCTTATATCTTAATGTGTGTGCTTATGTGTCTTAGCATTGGTAGCTTTGTGTGGGTGTGTATGTCTGAGGAAAGAATTTTCTCTTCAGACAGTCAGTCAGAGCTCTCTCTGGGGAGGCAAGTTGCTTTGTTTAGCTCTGCTGTGCTGACTGAAATGTAATGGGACTTACTTATTTGTGGTTGACTGTAGTAGGGTTGGCAGCACAGTGGCGTAGTGGTTAGCACTGTCACCCCACAACAAGGTCGTGGGCTGGGTCCTTTCTGTGCGGAGTTTGCATGCTCTCCCCGTGTCTGCGTGGGTTAACTGGCAACGCTAAATTGACCGTAGATGTGAATGCAAGCATGAGTGGATGTTTGTCTCTCTTTGTCCTTGTGTGTTGGCCCTGCAATGGACTGGCAACCTGTCCAGGGTGTTCCCCGCCCCTCGCCCAATGTGAGCTGGGATTGGCTCACGCAGCCCTGCGACCCAGATACAGATAAAATGGATGCAGATGAGTGAGAGTGTAGTAGGGTTAAAGCTACAATAGTGTAATTGTTTGTGCATTGCAACTTGTTGTCAACTCAAAGTATCTTTTACAATGTGCATAAAAGTCAGGTTAAAAGTCATGTTAAAAGTCAAGAGCTGAAATATGTACATGACAAGAGTTCATGACCCTTTCAAAAACAAAAAGTCATTTTAATCTAAATGATTGCTTGCACAACTGTCAGGAAAAAAAGATATGTATACATATTTCAAGAATAACTTCATGTTTCAACATGATGCCTCACTGCCATCATGAAACATTTAATTTTAAAACCCACTGATATTTTGATTTAAACTCAACTGACTAAATGAGGAAGGTATTAAGGATAAATTGAGGAATCTACCATTTACATAATTTCTACTTCATTTTTGTGTTTGCTTTTTTTGAGATATTTAATATGTTATAATATATATGTAATTATAACACAAAGATAGTTTCCACCTAAATGTCCCAGAGCTTAATAAAATACAAATATCTACAAATTGCAACTCAGAAAAACTAATTCTACAAAAATATTCATCATGTTCAACTTTCAGAATGGTTGATGTTCAATAACGTCACCTTAAACATTTAAACTTTTCATGTTGTAATGCAGTGGTCACCAACCATTTTGAACCCAAGTTCCCTGAGCTTGGCACTGAACAAAGTCATGCTCTACCTTTTGGAATTGTCAGTACTTCCATCTTAAGGTCTTTTATTTGGGCAAACTCTTGTATATTAATCAGATCTTTTACTTTGTGTACATCACACCATCAACATTAAATTTCACTGAAGTCATACTAACAAAGAGAATAAAGAAATGTGGCCTATTGTCTAATTGCATTACTGAATCATGTTCATTGAGGGGAAAAAAAACAAAACAAAGCATTTTGTGATGAACAGATTCATATCAACACTTACAATAAAGACATGGCCTTTTTGTCTATTCTCATAACATAATTATGCACATCAGCTTATTATGTTCATAGTGGGAAAAAAATCAACATGTACAAATCATAAGTAGATATTAGAAGACATAAGAGAGCAGAAGACATGAGTGCTATTGATTAGCTTATGAACTTGCTCAGTGCTTGAGTTTGGTGGCATAACATACATATCCACTTGCGTTTAACTGATGTAAAAGTGAATCCTTCCTCCCTATCTGGAGGAAAATGGTAAAATTTTGCCTTGCTTTGCAGCACCTCCACTGTATTAGCTCACTAGTGCCAAGAAAATTGAGCCACGACATCTTTGGGTATGAAGCTGTAACCCATGGTCACGGCTTCTCTTATTGGTCAAAATAATAATATACAGTATAATAATAATAATTTATTTTTATAATTTTTTTCTAATCTCATCGGTCACTTGCATGTCTTCTCAACATCAATCAGGAAAAAGGTGATAATGTTTTTTTTTTTATATTTTTCCGTGCTTTTCTCGAATTTACCACTAAACTCCAGAAGATCTACTGGTTGATAGTGATTGACGGGTTGGTGTCCTCGGTTATGAAGGGATATGGACCCCTTTTTCTTTTTCTGGTGCGCCTTTTCAAGTGTCATCCCCCCTCATTGGTTTTTCTGATGTTGTTTGGAAGGCTCCAGTTTGTAATTTGTCTGTCTGCCATATGGATTTTTTTACAACCATGTTTGTAGGTGGAGCAGTGGAGAAGTGAGGGCTGGATCTGACCACAGTGCTCTATTCTGATTGAGTGGTACAATCTGTCAATCACACAATAACCACAAGCTAATTCATACCCTGCTTTATGGTCTATTTTCCTCTAAATGGGACCATCATTTAAAAAACTAACACTATGCTGTATTTAGACTTGATACTAATGACTGAGACCATAAACTAATCAAGAAAACACAGTGGTGGGCCATCAGGGCCAGCAAGGCCTTTTCTGCTGGTCTAAACATCATCAGGAGAATATATTGTTTTTATTTCTTATTTTTTATTTTTTATTTTTTTTTAGAAATATGTTTTAAATAGTTCCCCATAGCATATTCTCTTGAATTCATAGCTTTCCTCTTGTTTGCACAGCTTCCAGTTTTGCATATTTATGTTAGAGCTTTTATCCAATCATATTCAGCTATCATGTGTTCCCAGGTTCGAAGAAATCTACCCTGAGGCCTTTAGAATCAACAGTGAGGTTGCCTGGACACTTAAAGTGAACAGAAACATACAGTTGCCATAACCAAGCAGATTCTGAGCTGGTGACACTGGGGCCAGCTGGCAGAAAGCATCACGGTCAAAATAACATGTTGCATGCCCTTTGATTGGATACCCACTAGTGAGAGGCAACGCTATACTGTAGTGCTGCCTCTCATGTTAACAAAACTGAACCTGGTGACCCGCTAACTTTACTTCCTGTAGATCGACTTGCTGTTTTGTTTTCTTTTTTTAGCCCACAATGGCAGATATACTTTCAACTCCAATTTCAAAACGGATCTTTCAAGAAAAGCTGGATATCGCAACTATGCTTAATTGTTAATGCAGGTGTATTAATTTTAAAAGCTCTAATGGTTTCTAGAGTCATTATGTCATAATAACGGTATAAAGAGGTGGATAAATTCAGGTAGAGCTGTGTGGGACATCACTGAAGGCCTAGATGTAAAATGCACGGCCCACCACTGGGAAAACATTTACCGAGTTAATAAATCAGATGAAAAGTGCAGCCATTTTCACATTGATTTCACTGTAATTTGACTCCTTTTTACAACCACTGGAGTTGTCCCCTGATGGTCCTTCAATAGAATGGAGGTTTAAGGCTCTTCGATGCTGGCTTCAACTTTCAGACCAAAAGTCTACCTCCAATTTTATGGACAGCCTGTGCACTAAGCACGTGAGAGGCAACACACTAGACACCTTTCTATGCTGGCCAGAAGGTGACAGTCATCCTTCATCAGTGTCTGTGCTGATGCACTCAGTCTCGAGGTTGCTAACAGCTCAGATTGTTGTACCATGCCCATTAAAGAAATTGCTGAGACAACTTAAGCTTTGATCCCAGGTTGTCTGGCCTCTGTAAGGTGCATGCAGTGGTAGTCTGGTAGTTCTGCAGTGGTGTTATTTTGTTGCTAAATATGACTTCAAAGAAGGAGGGAGACTTTAAAGCCACGGTTTGTGAAACTGTTTGACATTTGTGTGGACAGCAGTGCAGGTCAGTGGTGAAGCAGGAGAAATAGTGCAACATGTTTTGTCTTACATGGATAGAATGAATCCTTCATGGTGATAACACCCCAACTCCATCATCATACTTCCATCGTCACCCAGAACGCAGAACACCTTTGGTATGAATTAGAGTGGAGACTGAGAGCCAGGCCTTCTCATCCAACATCAGTGTGTGACCTCACAAATGTGCTTCTGCAAGAATGATCTAAATACACACTCCTATAAACATAAACACACTCCTAAACCTCATGGAAAGCCTTCCCAGAAGAGTTGAAGCTATTATAGCTGCAAAGGATGAACTGACGTCATATTAAACCCTACGGATTAAGAATGGGATGTCACTTAAATTCATGTACGAGTCAAGGCAGGAGAGCAGATACTTTTGGCAATCTAGTGTATGTTGGTGGCAGATTAACAAAGAAATATTCTTGTAACTCTGGACAATATTTAAATAATTATAGACCAACATAATGTCTCAATTTCAGGGGATACGAAATAAATGTATTTGGAAGGTGGTTGTTGTTCCTGTGTATTTGTGCGTGTGCTTGGCAGGGGGGTTGATTGTTTTATCTGTTTGCATCAGCGTTTCCATGAAACAAGTTGAAACTTGCGAAAGAATGCGATCTTTAATATTGATACCAGCCAATTCCTGCCACCGCTGTAGTGCAGCTTAATGGTTCCTTCAAGGGAACGCAACATCAAGGGCGCTACCCAAAAAAAGGTTGAGGGGCACTGATTTACATCTAAATATGAGTAATGCATGGCAGTATGGTGGCATAGTGGTTAGTGCTGTTGCCCCACAATAAAAAGTTTGTTGGTTTGGTTCTTGGGCCTTTCTGTGTGGAGTTTGCGCATTTCTTTGGTCACTCTGGTTCCTCCCACCATCCAAACACATAATTTTTAGGTTAACTGGTGACTCTAAATTGTCCGTAGGTCTGAGTGTGAGTGGTTGTTGGTCTCTGTCTGTCTCTGTGTGTTGGCCCTGTGATGGACTGGCGACCTGTCCAGGGTGTACCCCACCCCTCACCCAGAGTGAGCTGGGATTTACTCGAGCACCCCCATCGACCCAGAAATGGATAAGAGCAATGAAATTTGGAATGTGCTTTGTGTTTCTCAAATAGCGTAGTGCCTGGGATTTATTGATGTATAGATAATTTGAAGCTCAGCACTTGAAGTCAGCTTATATTTGTTGTTAAGATCAATAAATATATAAGCATATATAATCTCCATTTTGAATTCTAATCTTATTCATCAAGTCTTTTCTCATTTTGTGTCTGGATTTGATGCTTGGGACAGTTGGACAGTCAAGGCAAGTACTAAGACCATAATAGTAGACATTTTCAAAAAATCCTTGGACAGTTCCTGGCGAGGCCTTTGATCAACTGTCTCTCAATGGGTGTTTAAGACTGATTTTATCAGCTGGCGGCTCATGTGTTTTTACTGTCTGCTTCTAGCTGCAGTTGACTATACCACACAACACTAATGACAGTTGTTAATATCTGCCATTTGTTGGTTTTTATATTCATATTTTTTTCAAGTTTCTGCTCTGACTCTCTCCACAAATGCCATCTGTCAAATTTAAAGTAGCCTGTGTCCAGCGTAACAACCATTTTCTCTGGTGTACGTCAGTCATTCGGTCAGCATCACTGTTCTTCATCCTGTCTGTGTCCGACCTCTCAACACTGGAGGTGATGCATAGCCAGATTAAGCCTGTCAGATTCGTCACACTTGGCTGGCAGTTGGTGTGACAGAGCCAGATAAGACAAGAAAATGACAAATGATGCCTTCAGCCTACCTTTGTTTGGTTTTGGTTTGCCAGTGATTTTGTGCATCATTTCACACTTTATGTGTTTGATAATTCCTCAAACAAGAAGACATTTGTTAGATATTGATTTTTATTTATTTATTTTTTGGTAATTTCTGCCCTATAGGCAACAATATGCATCAATGATGTTATTGGCAGATACAGGCAGGTGATTAACATAACTAATTGAAACATTTAGGAAATTTTTTTCTGTCTCTGTGTCAGTTAAACTGAAAGGAAAGTGACATCGACCACATTATCTGACAAAAACTCTGTCATTATCTCTGCCATTCACTTGAACACAGGGAGTGTTGCTCACTCGTAGAGCAGTACTAGAAATGACCTTTTACCAAAGCTTTGTCTAAAAAGATGCTACGTCTGCCACTGAAATATCTTTAAATATAGGAATAATTGTGGTGAGTCAGCAACAAGTTGACAACTTCCAAGGCTAAAAACTGAAGCCAAAATCAACAGTTTTGCACATATTTTTCACAATTTTACACATTTTTCACACATGGATACCTATGTTAAAATGGTGGGAGTCTGTGGTTGGCTGTGAATGCCCCCCCGCCCCCCCAAAGGATACTGAACATGCAAATGAATAGTGTACCAGTCCAATTCTCTTCTTAGCTTCATGACTCCACAACATGGCAGTTATGACAATGATCACTCAACTCAGTCAGGCAGACACTTTTGTGGTTCAGCCAAAAGTGGCAATTGCTGAGTAAGTCCGCTTCATATAATTGCTTTAAAACTGTCCTTGGTTTCTGTCCTTGTCAGACAAACAGTTGGCTGAGTCCTCACTGAGGTGTGAGACAGTAGCTGCTGGGTTTGACCTTAAAAAGCCTTTTTTAGCTCCAGCCTGGCCACAAACCAAAGTCCTAAAACTGAGCACAGAAATTAGATCTACCATTAGTCACTTCCTCCTATTATCTTCATCTATGCGTGTTGACAGAATAATTGCCCTCAAACAACCTTTCCACTGCCACCAAAACATACGCGCGCGCGCACACACACACACACACACACACACACACACACACACACACACACACAAACCATACATTGTGAGGAGTGTCTGATGAGCAAATGTCATTCTTTAGATATCCAGAGTCTGCTCATGGAAACTATGATGTTATCCAGTAACTCTGAAGTACATTCAAAAGTATTATGTCATCAACAAACTTTTTGAAGCCTGAAATTTCATTGGTTCCACACTACTATGTGTCAGGAGTCAAAACATAACTGAACAGAGCTGAGACTGAACCCACAATGCAGATCTGGGAAATGATGTTTATTCCAATGAAGAAAAACTCAAAAGGAGAACCAAGGCTGGGCTAGAACAGGTTGCTGGAGACGACTGGGCTGGGCAAGGCAAGGCTGAGGGCAGACTAAGGCAGAACACGTGTGGGTGAAACAACGAACTGGCGATGAGGCCGGCTAACTGCTGTTGGTGTGAAGAACAGGGAATCAAGTTGATGAACAGCAGGTGTGCAGAGGGGGGAGAATGCAGAGGGTACCGGAAGGCCCCACCCAGCCCTGGGAGAAAAGAAAACATGGACACAGAGAGCAGAGGTGAACTGGGTTCTGACACTATGGTTGAAATGGCAGAAATTTTAATCATTGTATCCTTGGTTGAATACTGTGGTTGATAATATATATACAGCTTTCACCTGTGGCACCTATGGCATTGAACAGCAACTGTCTCCTACATGCATTAACACATGTGGGGGGTTTTTTGTCAGTAAAAACATGCTAAGGCAATGACAAAGCTCGTCCAGATATTTTTTTTCACTGCCAGAGAAATACCTTTGACACCAAGATCCTTGGGTCGAAGTGATGCCAGTAAGGCATTTCACATTTCCTCTCACTGATTTGCTTAGATAACTGCCACAGAAATTAAACAGTCCATCAGAATGCATTTTAAGTAGGCCCCTTGGTCTGTTATGCAATCACATTCTTACCATGCTAACATTTCAGTGTAACAAATACAACCAGCCCCATGGTTAAATAGTCTGCTCCCCATTCCATGTTTGTCTAACGGCTGTCTCACTGATAAGGACATGTCCTGGTGTGACCCAGTGGAGGAGTTGGAGCTGGCTGCTGGAGCTGTGTGCAGCACCCCTATGTTACAGAGACAAATAGACACTCTACATAGAAGCAGACTGCACTTCTACTAATGCTTTCATTGATATTGCTGACTCCAAGGAAGGTCAGAGGTCACATGCCACTCCATAGCTGCAGAGCTGCAGCTGGTAAAGCTTTAGTGCTTTGTTAAGGTTTACTGTAACATAGACCAAATAACACTGTGAGGTTGTGTTTGTGTGTCTTTATATAAACACAGTATCTTAAGGTATATACTAGATCTATACATTATACGAGATAAGATCTTCAGATAGAACTACATTAGGCTGTGTCCCATAGACAGTCAAAAAAGCCTTCAGTTAACTGATAGTATATATACACAAAATATACAATAATAACAATGGGATTACCGATTCTCATGTGAAGAAGGAACAATTCAACGTCCATCCTGGCCACTGTGGAACTGAAGACAAAGTTACCCATTCGATTTACATGTCCTGTGTGGACTTGGAGAAAGTTGATGCTCCTCGGAGAGTTGCGGCTAAGTCCTTGACAGGAAGTTGCATTTTCAGTTGGTGTTTGGCCTCTGTCAGGATTGTCAGGATTCCAGGGGCAGTTATATTATAACCCCCAGTATGCAATTGTTGAGAGCAGGGGTAGGTGAGTTGTAGGACAAAGGTTTCGATCGACTGGTTGATCCATGTTTCAACGTTGAGCTGAGTATGAACATGTTGACTGAAATTAGATGTATAGAGAGAGGCTCTTGGTTGAGGAGATTCAGTGTGGTGTGGTCTGACTGACCGTGCCAGAGCTAGAAAACTGACAACCGGCCCGTAACAACAACGCAACAGGTGAACAAAATTGATCCAATAAACTATGACTGGAAGTACAAGAAAACACACACGTAAACAATTGTTTTTGAATCAAAAATTTGCCACCTCAAGAGAATCATAATGTTTTGCCAGTGACTTGTAAATTGATGCCCCAAGACCAACTGGAGTCAGAGGACATCCAGAGGATCCATCTTCTAAAAAGTTAAAAGATAAAATTTTCATTTTATTCACATAAGTACTAATTACTTTTTTGATCTGTTCATATTGAATTGCATACTCTGTATGAGCCACATCTCTTAACCCTAAACATGTACCCGAATGTATTTCAGTTATACAGTTAAGCAGGGAATGGAGAACAATTTATGAGCCAGAATATTATTTAATGTCGGTTTAAGGCTGACTCACCAACCTTTGTTTGGCTTTTATACTTTTGTCAGTCTGAATTTATTTTATTTAGAGAAACACAAGAAACTTGTGAGACAAAAAAATGGACCAGACTCAGTGAACACCCTCCTAGCAACAAATTTTCACACTGCTCTATGCTCCCTACAGATGATATCCAACTAGGCCAGTGAGCGGTGATAGCTATCATGTCTTCGGGGTCATCAGGTGGGAACCTCCATTCACCTGTGTTTCGTCTAGTTAGGCCCACAACACCTCCAGAAGGCTAGACCGTGAACACTGGTGTCCCAGCGTCACCCCCCTAATGCCAGCAATCACCACTCCTCACACAAAGACAACTATCTCAAACAGCACTACTATCACCTACTCTGACCTCTCACCAACTGCACCAGTGAAAGCGGGGTGGGGATACAGACCCTGGTTCGGGTAGGGGGGGGGGGGGAATAGAAGAGGTGGAGATAAAAGTAGGGATGGGATACAGACCCTGGTTCGGGTAGGGGGCATGAAAGTATAGAGGGTGCAGGAGGTGGAGGCAATACAAGCTGCATTAATAGATTCAGCAACTAAACTCACCTAAATGGTCTTATACTCAAACAACACTCCAACACAGGCCAGCTCACCTGTACTAACTGCATGATGTCAAAGAGGCACAAACACAAATCTCAAACACCACTGTCAACTACTCTAACCTCTCACCAATTGCACCAGTGAAAGCGGGGTGGGGATACAGACCCTGGTTCGGGTAGGGGGGAGAAATAGAAGAGAGAGAAAAGTAGGGATGGGATACAGACCCTGGTTCGGGTAGGGGGCATGAGAGTATAGAGTGTGCAGGAAGAACATATTTGAGTTTAAAATTCCTCTTAACTCCTTTGAATCATCGAAAGTGTGCAATAAAATAACATAAATAATCAAAACATTGCCACACCCAAAAACCTCGAAATAATAATAATCTTAAACGAGCAAGTAAAAACATTATCATCTTTTATGTTCACATTGAAATTGTGAATTTTATTTCAAACATTTTACTGACTAGAAAATAAAAAAAATCCCACTTTCCAATCTTAAAGCATTTTTTTTTGGGGGGGGGTTTTGTGTGTGTATGTGTGTTTTTTTTTTTGTTTGTTTTTTTTTTTTTGGTGGCTGTGCCTCAATATCAAACTGATCTAATCTGTGATTCGTTTCTGATCTTAAAGCAATGTTTTTGTTTTGCTTTGTTTTGTTTGGGTTTTTGTGTGGGTGTGTGTTTTTGTTTTTTTTTTTTGGTGGCTGCTCCTCAATATCAAACTGATCTAATTTGGGATTTGTTTCTGGTTCTGCGATTGATCCAATGTGGCATTGACCACTCTCCACTTTCCTTTCCTTTCTCCAGTGGTTGTTATCGCAGCAATAGCAATATTTAATTACCCAAGAAAAATTTCAACCATGACTCATGAGGAGTGCTCTTGAAAAAGTGAATATTGCTTGATGTCACAGCAGCGTAGTTCTCCCACTCTTTCCTTTTCCATTTGTTGGGGCACAAGCAGCTGTGTGTCCTTCCCATGATAGGGCTTGATAAGCACAGGCAAACAGAGCTAAGCTAACTGAGATCAGTTAAGACTTTCCAAACCTCAGACAGGGTGTGTGTTTGTTTACCTTCTGTCTGCTTTGCTCACCAACAAATTCCTCCCCTCCTTATTGGACTTTTTTTTAAACTTATGGCTCTGGATGATTGATTCCTGTCCCGTTTTCTTCTCTGCTTTCTCTCATTTGCTGTCATATTTTTCAACTTCCTCTATCTTTTTTTTTTTTTCATGGCTCTCGCTGTGGGTTGAGTCCCTCCTTTATTCTGTTTTTTCACACAAGCCTCCTTCCCCATCTTTCTCTTCTATGCCCTCATTTTAAGTTGTATGTTCTCAGCACCAACAACAAAAAAAACTGTTATTGTTAATGTTTTCGAAAATGTGGTCTTCTTCTGATCCCCCAATACTTCCTCCTCCTCCCCCCTCCTATTTTAGGTTGTTATTCCTTTCCCGGACCCAAAATGCAGCACTTGGCACTTTTGAAATGTAAAAAATGTTCTTGTCTCCTCAGCCGTGGCTTCCTCTACCCCTGTTTATCAGGCAGACTTCAAAGTGGCACATTGACATGTGGCTTTTTCTCTCCACTTCTCTGTGAAATAGGGTCACAGGCTATGCTTGGCTTTCACCAAACTTCTTTCTTTCATGTAAGAGCCTAGTAGCTGAGAGAAGCTAAGGGGGGGGCATGCCATCCAGACTCTACCCAGAAGGAGTTTGGGATTGGAGGATTTTGGGCATGTGTGTGGGTGGATGTGGATGTGTATAGTGGTATAGTGGTTAGCATTAGTGGCTAGGACCCCAGAGCAAGAAGGCTGCGGGTTTGGTTCCCAGGCCTGGAGCCTTTCTATGTGGAGTTTCCATGTTCTCGCTGTATCTGCTTGGGTTTCCTCCAACTGTCCAAAAACAACATGTTTGGGTTAACTAAACTCCACTCGAAATTGTCTGTAGGTCTGAGTGTGAGTGTGAGTGGTTGTTTGTCTCTAACTGTCTTTGTGTTGGCCCTGTGATGGATTGGTCACCTGTCCAAGGAGACCCTGCACTAACCCAGAGTGAACTGGGATTGCTCCAGAACCCTGCGACCTGGAAACGAATAAGCGGTAGAAGATTGATGAATGAATGAATGAATGAATTATCAGTCCAGGCCAGCAGTCAGCCCAGCCCATGTTTTACTTGTGTATGTTTATTCTACCTAGTTTTTTTTTTTTTTTCATTATTTTATTCTTAATCTCTGTTCCTGTCTGTGTTTTTCTCTCTTTTCTCTAGCTGTTGTGCTGTTGTGCCAATGTGAGACTGTCTCGCTACCACGTGCTGAGCTCGAGAGTGCAGCAGTGGGACAAAAGGCATAAGAGGAAAAGACGAGGAAAGGAGAAAAAGAAAACAAGCAAGAGAAAAGAAGCCAAGGACACAGCATGTTTCCCAGTACCACCTTTAAGAGTCAGACCTGATTTCAGAGGAGACATAAAAGCCAAGATATAGATTTTTTGTTAAGGGCAGTGGTCATGGCTGTAGGCCACAGAGTTTAGATACACCCACGCTGCAACTTCCAAAACTAGCATCTGCTTTCGTCCAATCCCTGTATCTCCTCTGTTAATGCTCCATTTTGTCTTAGCTTTCAATTCATAACCAAGGTCTTGGGCCTTCAGTAGTAGCAACACATCAAACAACATCTAAACTATCATCCAGTCTAGTTGACTAGACAGCTGTGCACCTGGTGAGGGTGTCAAGACGAGCCAGACGACTCAGCCAGCACTGAGGAGCAGAGAGACAGTCATCTGCTCCTAAGTGTGACAGGCAGCAGCCTTTTATACCCACACATAGACTGTTGATGAAGAAAGATGGCAGTGAGACTGGCAGGCGCTGCTCCTTCCTCTCGGCCACCCTCCCTCCCACCAGTGGCTGCGGCTCTGACTGGTTAAGGTTGGTCCATTGGCATCCATCGCAGCATCGGCAGCAGCTGACAGAGTGCGGGAAGGAGCAGTATGCAGGAAACTGAATTACCGGCCACAAATGCCTTCAAAGGTAATACACAGCAATGTGTGTATGTGTGTGTGTGTGTGTGTGTGTGTGTGTGTGTGTGTGTGTGTGTGTGTGTGTGTGTGTGTCTGTCTGTCTGTCTGTCTGTACATCAAAGGAAAGATGTATGAGTCAGACACAAAAGCATTTCTTCTTCATTGAGCCCACTTAATAAGTATATCATCCACCTCAAACGTTCTGTCTCAACAACAAATCTGAACAAGCTCCTTTGTTTTTTGTTTTTTTTGTGTGTGACTGAATATTGTCCAATCTCATTTACTTCTTATGCCACGTCTTCATCTTGTGAGTCCCTGCAATCAGCATATTCCCACCTCCTGATTAAACGGTAGGCACCATTAGGACTTTGGTTGTAGCTTACATATTTCAAATTGTTGGTAGGATGTTTCTATGTTAATGTGTGCTCAGTATTAATGCCCTGATGTGGGATAAACTACAACTCCCTATTTACTACAGTATGTATGCCACTATGTTTACCCTATTCGGAGCTGCCACATTCTGTATGAGGTGGTTGCTTTACATTGCTCCTACTGAAAACACAATGGAAAAAAAGAAATGGTGTCATTCACACCAGTTTCTGTTCAAATTCCAGCATCACAATGGGACTTAACATTTAGCAAAATTTAGGGTCAGGCAGCGCCACATTAAATTTTTAATCTTGTAAAATGCTGCTGAGAGAGATTCCAAAATTCCAGTTTATTGCTCTCTATGGTGTAAGGAGTCTGGAGGGGAGGTGTGAATAAAGAAATCACACAAGGCATGGGTGTTATAATATTATGTTATGGGCATGGGGAATGAGGACTGGCCTTTGTGGTCCAAAAAGCTCGCTACCAGACTGCAACAATGTGTTGACTTGGCTCCAAATTCCTCAGATCTCAATCCAAGCCAGCACTTGTGGGATGTGCTGGACAAACAAGTTCAATCCATGGAGGCGCCACCTCACAACTTCCAGGACTTAAAGGATCTGCTGCTAACGTCTTGGCCCAGATACCACAGCTCAGACGCTCACAGGTCTAAAGGAGTCCAGGCTTCAAGAGGGCTATTTTGGCAGAAAATGAGGACCACCAGAATACTAAGGGAGTGTCTCTTACCTCTCTGTGTGGATGGTATGAAGTAATCAGACAGGCCTTACAGTGAGAACAGGAGTTCAGAGCAAAAAGCTCTGAGCAGAGGGAAAAGCTTTCTACAGTGGAAATTAGAGGCACTGTGCTGCTGAAAGTATTAGTCTGTGTAGACTTCAGTTTATCAGTTTCTCATTAAAACCTTAATCACTTTGTTACCAATGAAGTCAAATGTAGTCTTAGAAAAGAGACTGAACCCTTCATCTAGGGATTGAGCTCCCTCCTTTAGGTCAAAGCATTAAACGTTACAGGTTGCTGAAATTGTCAAGACTCATGACATGCTGGCTTGCTCTGGTCATTTTGTGCTGTGTTTTGAGAGGAATTTTGGAGACTAATTCCAGAGAAGGGCTCTGAAATGTGTGCAACCAGCAGTAAATTGATGGTTATCCAGACATAAGAGAGTTGTTCGCAGTTGTGAAAATGACACTATTTCGAAATTATGTCTAGCAGAGCAATAGCTTTATCAGAATGAAGAGTACTGAGTCACACAGAGTGACATTGCTAATATTATTTATTTAACCTGAAAATGCTTTTCAATTGAATGAAATGCTTTCCATCCTCTAAAAAGTCAATATACATATACACTGTGAAAAAGGCCTGTTGTAAGCTGCTTTCCACCCCTCATTGATTGACAGGTCTGTTGAAGGTCCCTCACAGGCTGTAACGGCAGATTAGACCTCAGCTCTGCAAGGATGCAGTAGTTTAACCACTCATGTGATAATGAGGAGAATGTGGCTAACAGTGTACTGTTCAAATCATGCCCAGAGAGTAACTTGGGAACAATGGGCCTTGCTGCACCTACCACCAATTTGTTGACCAGCAGCTGTAGCACACTCAGTTGAACAATTGACAGCATGGAGTGGCTGACGGAACCCCTATTCTGAAGGAGATGGGGCGTCTGAAGCAGACTTCTGAGTGTGCATACACACTAGCTTATCTGTAAGTATGTACGTACATCCTGCTGATATCTCTACTGTGGTCAGCTGGTGCAGATGTAGAGAAATCACCCCAGAGAGCCCAGAGCCCAGACTTCTCTGTCCTCGCAGCACTTCTATTACATAATTTAACAGCTGTGTGTCTGAGCTTCTGCGTGTGTGTGACTGAGATCAGTCTCCCCTGAGGCTTAGACTAGGGAAGAGGATAGTGGAGTCATCGAACGATAAGAAACAAATACGGTAACATTAAGATTGACAGCTGCAAGGTTAACAGAAGGTTTTGTTGAATACACACACACACACTGGCCTTCCATTCGGCCACACTGGGTCGGTTTGTCCTTCTGTGTCCGTGTTCAGTTAAATACCCTCCACACTGATTTCCACGGTGAGCTTGTTACTGTACGTACTGTGCTGTCAGGTGAAGTGTGGCGGGTAGGGAGTTAGTAACTGGTCAGGCAAGGCCACGTTACCGCTACTATGAAATCATCTTTGTCTCCTATTGCACTGAATTACACACTTTCTCACCCTTCAGTATTGTTTTCTTTTGTTAGCAGCCAACTATGATTGCTTTATCCCTCTTTTTTAATTTCTCCTCTTTTGTTTACATGTATGCATGATGTCTTTGAAAGTGCATAATTTTTACAATTTACACTGATTATTGATAGCACTTACAATAGGTTTTCCCCAGTTATTTAAGATGGTTAATTCAGTACTGTGAAAGTTTATATAAGGAGTATCTAAAGCCAAAAGCTGTATCACATGGCAAAGCCAACTTCCTGAGAAGTGTTTGAAATATCAATAATTATTTACCCTAAGAATGAAATGAGGTATCAGATTATAATCCTGACCTTTATGGACAGCAACAAACCTGACCACAGCCCAGTTATATCTGATTTCATTGAGTGGTGTAAATCATCCTTGCAATCAATGTGGCCAAGACAAAAGAGATGGTAATCGAAATTAGGAAAAATCCTCCATCTACATCTCTTGTGTTCATTAATGAACTGTCTGTAGAAAATTATAAATGTCTTGGCACCGCGGTAGACAAAAAATTCAACTTGGAATCGCATGTTAATGCAGTGTACACACTGATGGGCAAGAGAGCCCCTTCAGTTTGTACACTTTTTATTGCAAGCGTTGCAATTTTAATGTCAGCTACACTTTTATGAAAATGTTTTACTCTCATTTTATCAATGCAGTATTTACTTTTACCTTTGTTTGTTGTTTTGGGTCACTGTCCATAAGGAATAACAACCAACAGCAGGGAGTTGTCTAAGCATGTAGTAAGCTTGTATAAATTCCACTTAATGATCTATATCATGTGTATAAGGTGAGGTCCACAGTGTGTTCTTGCTGCTCCCATCAGGACGAAGATTTTTAAAGACGAAAATGTAGAACAAATGGGTTAAAAAAAAATTGTCCCTAAAGGACTCAATGTGGTCATTTATGGTCATCTTGTTAACTATGTGACACTTAATGGTTCATATTGAGTATTTAGGGTGACTGCCATCTGCACAAGAATTGCCCCTTCGCAGGATAATAAAGATGTCTTGACTTGACTTGAGACAGGGATTCAGTAACAAATCATTGTCCCTCCACCAAGATTGGTGCAAATTGGGTAAACAGATAACCTAAAACTTTCCAACTTCTAAGAAGATGGCACCATGACACAGGGGTGCCATTGCACTGATCACAACAACAACAAAAGAAGGTTCTGCAGTGGTATCTTCAAACTGTGGGGAAGAGTCTCCTTCTAAAGATGGTATTTTGCAAGAGGTGGTGGTGGGGGGTGCAGCTTTTCACGAGTGTAAGCCATTGTTGTGCTTCCAAGACAAGCGCTGTTATGAACCCTCTGATTACAGAACTGGGTGCTACAGTGACATGCTATGGGAAAGTGATGAGTTGTGCCAGGGCTGGCTGGTTAGCATGACAACTACAGTAAAAGAAAATAAGAGTTAACGTTGTTGCTGTCCATCTCTGGAGACAGCTCTTGTGTAAGAAATGAAGTTTAAACTGAACTCAAATATTTCTTCTTTGATGGTAAGTAAAAGGCTAGAAATGTTATCTTTGACTTGATAGCAATAAGAAAAACAGCATCTTTAAGTCTGACTACTGTATTTTTTTTCAACTGCCTAAGAGTCTGACAAACACGCAATGCTGCCATCTCTCTCAGTTGAAGTGTACCTCCGTTTTGCTTCTGTTCTTGTCTCCTCCCTCTCTTTATTGACAAATTTCCTCACTCCTTTCTCTCTAGGTGGTCACCTTTTTTGTCCATCTTCATTTATCTCACACTGTCTGTCATCCCTTTTTCCTCCCTCCTCTGATCTGTCTCTTGCGGTGTGGTCTCCCGCTAGAGTTGAGCCATATTGAGCTGCACTAATGTGAAGCCATTGCCCATCCATAAAGTGACTGACAGCTCAGGGTTATTAGTGGAGGACTTCCTCCTGCACTGCCCACCTGCTGCCAGGGGCTGAGTCCTCAGATGCATTGGACGTCCGTTTGTCTGGCACTTTCACTGTCTATGCATCAGTGCCTCAATCTAATTGAACCTGAGGTACAATATTGATTTGTAAGATTGACTTGAAGGTGTTAGATTGACTGGCTTGCAACCATCAAATCAAAATAACATAACGGTGCAACATTTCTGAATACCAGTTGACTTTAAAAAATATGATATTTTTCTAATTTTCACAATTGTTTCTATTTTTTATAATAATCTTCTGGTTTTCTCTCACCGTCCAAAGACATGCATGTTTACATTAACTGGTGACTCTCAATTGTTTGTAGGTCTGAGTGTGAATGCGAGTGGTAGAACAGCAATACAATACTTAGCAGTGTAGAAGCGGCAGTCCTAATTACCAAAGTTAAAAATATTGCCAGTAATTTCAACTGTACACTCTAAGATAATAGTTCTGCCCAGACACTATTAGTCTCTTACTTTGGGTCGAACTGGCTGAAGAAGAGCTCTGGTCTTTCTTGACATGTACCAACTGAGCTTGCTGCTTCTCCCTTTTATCTTCTTGGAGCATTGACAGTCCTATGTCCTGTGTCCTGTGAGTTTATGGTGCTTCTGACCAATGTGACCCTGTGTCCACCCAACCTGGGCCTTAGGCACGACCTTACCTGCTCAGCATCTTGGCGCGATTTTCAAAGAATCCTTTGTTTCTTTGTTTTCAGCTCACCTCTTATCAGGCTTTGGATGTGGCCATAGGCCTCCCTTTGTTCTCAGCACATCGTCAGTACCACAACATGTATACTCCAAAAATTGGCAACCTAACCAAATGCATAACCACAACTAGAACAGACAACAATAAAAGCGTTTCCAGGGAATGCTAATTGTGATTAACCTTGTGGAGATGCCCTTGTTGTGATTTGTGACTTTACAAATTGAAAACAATGAAAATAAACATGGATGATAATCATGATACATCCATGCAGGTGGAGCCAAGTTGATCACCTAGAAACACATAGTTGTGTTTGTGCTTGTCTGTGCTCCTTGGTTGTGCTTTCGGTTGCGCTTTTAGTATTTACAAACTGTTCATGTGCGAATTATCATTTTTCTGTTGGCTGAACTCTCAGGGAAGCGCAGACCCTTCCAAAATTCTAGTATGTGTGAGTAATAACTCAAACATGACCCTAAGGCATCTCTCCTAAAGGCAGATGCCTTAGGGTCACCCATGTTGACTATTTAAAATAATAAAACTTTAGCCATCATTTACACAATTACACACATGCTCAAGATAGTAAATTACTGTTCATCACCTTGTTGAAGATCAGCAAAAATTAGTACAAAATGTCTGAAACCTTTAATAACACGGCAAGTTTAGCAGAGAATAGCGTAGCTGTGGGATGAAAGATCCAGGCTGTTTTTTCTCCCTACTCAGGCAGATATGAAAGAAAAATGTACAATAAAGTACATGTGGTCAGAGTTGTTTTTGATAGAATAGAAACATTTGTATCAAGGATGTTTCTACAAATTTTGTGAGCTGCATGTGGGAAAGAGTTTTCTGCAAAAATAAAAGGGAAACACGCAAAGTAGATAATTCTTTATTTCTCAGCAACATTTAAGTGATTTCAGGTTATGCAAATTCATGAAAGTCCACACTGTCACTTGTATGCAAAAAATTAAGAGTACTTTCAGTGAATTTGCTAGAAGGTGTTAGGTGTGAAAATGCTTTCAAACACATTTAAATACATTTACTCATGACAATTAAAAAAATTATTCAGTGTAATTTTTACATTTTAATTGTTCTCTCTTTTTTCTTGCATGACATACTTGCACTTCAAAACTGATTTATTTTTCTTCTTGCAGCACCTTAAATACTCCATTATCATCTGCAAACAAAATAACAAAATGTAGTTAAACATTGCAAATTGAAGCAGTGGTTTCCTAAGCCTATTTATCTGTCAAATTGCTAATATCGGGATACACTTAGCTGTTGGTCATTGTCATACATTCATTGTATAATGTATAACAGTGATTGTATATTTACTGGAGTTTGTTAGAAGCTGGTGCTGCAGAAAGCACTGGACCAAAGCTTATCAGCACAGTGCATCTTATCTTATAACTGTTGTTATTCATTGCTGCTAAAAGGTGAAGCAGTTTTTTGTTGTTGTTGTTGTTTTGGGGTTTTTTGTTTTTTTTTTGGAGGGAGGTTGAGTCTTGAAGGCAGAGTTCAATCACATCTGTCACATAGTTTCTCTGTTTTCCCCCTCCACATCCTCTCATTGCTGCACTTCACCTTGGTTCACTGCTGGTATTTGCTCTAGGTTCGTGACCTATATGCACAGCCCTAAGTATTAGAAGGCAAACCACAATACAAGGTAATGGTACTAGTCCTGGTTCCCTTTTTTCTCCTGGACAGAAGTGGACAGAAGAAATCATCACTTCATCTCTATGACCCTAATACTCATCTTCTTCCTCTTCAACAGCTCTTCAACTCTTCTGTCAGAAGTGACCGACAATCCAGTTTCTCTTCTTAGCCCCAGTCATAAATCCAAAGAAACCCAACCAGCTTCTAGTTTAGCCGTCTTGTTGGAAAATGTCTATCAGCCGCAGTATCTGTTTGTAGTGTAACCTGTTAGATCATGCCACTTTTTTTAAAATGCCAGTGTGAATCAGTTTCTAACATACTTTATTTGTGTTTCTGCTGGCGAAATAGCTGATTTTTATCAACCATACCAACAAAAGCTTCACCCCTCATTCTTACAGTAAGAGTTTGTCTGAGGCTTTACAAAGCTGTGCTTCTCTGGAGTCATCCTTTCCAAATGTGAGGCGCTAGCTCTCTAGACTTATTCATAAGTCTGTTACCACATATTTCATTTTGTTGTATACTTCTATTGCATTTTCTGGGGGGGCAGCATGGTGGCATAGTGGTTAGCGCTGTTACCTCACAACAAGACAACTTTTTCTGTCTGTCCTTCTGCTAACATGTTCTCCTTTTGCCTGTGTGGGTTTCCTCCCACCGTCCAAAGACATCATGTTTGGGTTAACTGGTGACTCTAAATTGTCCGATGAGTGTGAGTGGTTTTGGTCTCTGTCTGTCTCTGTGTGTTGGCCCTGTGATGGACTAGTGACCTGTCCAGGGTGTACCCCGCCCTCACCCAGACTGAGCTGGGATTGGTTCCAGCACCCCCTGCAACCTGAGAATGGATAAGCAATAAAAGATTAATGAATGTATTAATTAATTTTCTAGTTCATATTTACATTGGTTTTGGCATTTCTTCACTTTTATGTCCATTTCTTGGTGTCTGCCCTTTTTTTTCCTATTGGGCTTTGATTGATTTGATGACTTATTAATGGAGCATCCTTCAGTCTGTGCTGTATCTACTGAGGCAAACACATGAGCAGTGTATGTTGTTTTAAGTGAAACACAGCCCAAGCAGTACAGGTTGTAAGGTAATGTGTTTTATATTAGGCAAAGCACTATCTACAGCTCCCCTGGGTGTTACTGGGTTATTGTGAGTTTGAGTTCATTGATTAGATGTCTACCCCTCAACTTTCTCTTTCCCAACAACTACCACCACCACAGTGCTGTTTTTGACAGCAGACTCTCTTTAGAAGCTTTAAAAGCCGATACACAACTAAACCAGTACAAAACAATAGGCACATTCAGTGAGCTGGCAAGGATTCAGGAATACTAAACATAGTAAATACCAGATAGAGTGACAAAAACGGATATTGACTGTAGATTCATTAGGTAGACATTAACTTGAGCGAAAATGAATGCTAATATTGCTACATACTCATGGATGTGAAAATAAGCAACAGCTTACCATATCAGCAAATAAAGTCCTCTGACATATAATATATATTACAAAAAAATGTGTATTGCAAAGGGAAAAAATGAAGACATTTACAGTGAGATTTTCCAACACAACAACACTTCAGTGACTGCGTCTTAAGGGAAGTGTTTCCATGGCAATGTGGCCAAGTGAGTACTCATGGAGGGATTTGTTGGGTTTAGTCTAGACCAGGGGTCAGCAACCTTCAGCATTAAAAGAGCCATTTGTGCGCCCAATTTCTACTAAGTAAAACCCACCTGTAGCTGCAACAACCTCTTTAACCACTATCATAAAGATAATACTGCATATATAGTTTCATCACATGCTATGTGTATAAGAACAGTATTGTTGCATTTATGAAATAGTAAATAGTAAATAGAAGGTTCTTTTTTCCTCAGGAACTTTTCTTTTTCTTTTTTGTGGTAGTATTCATGTTTAGCTCAAAATAAGTCACTAGCCTGTCATCAAGGTCACGCATTTACGCACCTTGTGACACATATTTTGATCGACAAATTATTGAAACTTTTTTTTATGTTGCAAGATCATATTACAATCTTCAATCATGACTTTTACAGTGAAAAAAAAACTTACTAAAAAGACTTAACTATTGAAAATGAATATACAGTATTTGTTCACACTGGTATAAGCGGTTGTAGATGAATGAATGACTTAATAAATATTTATTCACATTATTCAAAGCCACAGGGAGCCACGACAGAGGGATGAAAGAGCCACATGCAGTCTAGACTTATGCTATCTGTAAAGTACCTTAAAGTAACTCAATTGGAATTTGTGTGCTATATTAATAAATTTGAATTTGATTTGATTTGTAAAAATCTGAACTGAATGGATGGCACCTGATGTTTTTTTTTTTTTTTTTAATTAGTGATCCTTATCCCCACTGAATGTTTGTGTGTTCATTTTGCAATGGTTGAGTGTGTGCATATGTTATGATACACTTCTGACTGAGGACTGTGTGTGTGTGTGTGTTTACCTTGCCTCTCTGTGCGTGGCTGCCTGCAGTCTGAATTTGTCTCTTTTATTTACTCCTCACCCAGCTATTTACGAGTCAGTCAGACTCCATTCAGCTCCCTTTTACACTGACCTAAATAGGCACATCATCCAGGTGATAGACTCCCTCTCTGTACCTGTGACTAGAAGTGTGGCTATATTTGTAGTTCACTTAATGTGTATATGTCTGCTTGTTACGAATGTCTGTGATTGTCTGCCTGTGTGTGTGTGTGTGTGTGTATGTGTTGCCACTCCTTGTAGCCAATAACTGTAGAGGGAAACTTTCATATTAATGCTTCTCCCTCCCCACCATCCACCTGCCTCTATGCTCACACTGCATAAGCTTTTATTTAATTTTTTATTCAGAGAACATATCTTCACAGTTTTCTTTTCAGATTTGTTGATATTGCATTATTAATTTTTTAATAATCAAAATATATCATATGTGTGAAAATACCTTAAGGTAGTTTGTATTGTTGCATTGTTGTAATCTAAAGATGTAGAAGTTGCTAAAGCACCTGCTTAGCTTGATGCTGAACTCTGAGACGATGAATCCTAACAAGAGAAGCTTAGATTTCTTCGTTCCAGACTTGATCTTCATCCACTGTGATGGTTTTTGAAGCTTCCAGTTTGTAATTTGTCCAGTTAAAGCACCAGCATCATCAAATGACATGTATTTCATCACATAGTAAATTTACGCTCTCTGTAGTCTACATTCAGTCCAATGTCTGTTTTAGAGTAGTCAGCGGTGAGTCCAGTTTTTGAGGCCCAGCTACACATCTGCCTTCCCCACTCAGAAATATGAATATAATCAGTGTGTTCATCAGTGATGAATGTGAGAAAGGATTCTCCACTGATCCAGGTCTCCTGTGTCCAAAGCTTCAGTGAGATTTTTTATTTGTCACAGTGATGAATCTACAGTAGATGTTTTAGTGCAAAGGACCTGACTGTCAAACTGACTGGTGTCATGATATCCACAGATTCTCTGTGTTAAAATTACACATTTTCATCCGAGTTGAGGATAAAGCAATCTATAAAAGGGGTCATGTTGGCTGCATAAACCTCTGCCACTGCCACATATCTATATTTTGATGTAGATTAGTATGAAGGAAAAACTGTGTTTGAATGATCTCAGTTTCTGGAGAAAAAAAAAGAATGTCCTTTGTTTCAGTTTTAGGAGGCGTCTTCCTAAGCCTACTGTCTGGAATAGACCCCTGGAGACACACAAGGCAAATCATTTTAAACAGAAGTTCATGAAAAGTAGAAAAAGAAAGATTCCCTTCAGGCCAGACCATTAGAAGACCAATACATGATTATTACAAATGATTATAATTATTATTCCATTAGTCCACTCACACATGGAAACTTCCTCTTTTAAAAATGTGTTGGAAGAGCCACTAATGGTGTGTCACCATTACAAAATAAACCTAATGCATTAACTCTGTTACATTTTGCTTCTCAGAATGAGTTACTCATCAGTTCATCAACTCAGTTACAGTTACTCATCAGGTGGGCAGGAGAAACTACCCTCACATGCCCCACACAAACTCCTGCAACCTTGTGCAGGATGCAGAAGCTGGGTGTATCACCAAAAACATAAGAGGAAACACCCACAGTGCAATCAATAGCTGTGACAGGTGTGTCCCTCAACATATTCAGGCCATGCCTTCTGAAAGACCGAGGCCCAAATGGAGCCTGTTCACAGCCACACAACTGTCAGTGGTTAAAGCAAAACTGCAGATACTCATGTTTGTGTCAAAAGTCACAGGGTGTGAGAAGAATTAACATGTGCAAAACAGCTTTAGGAGACTTTCAATGTTATTGGCCACTTTATTTCAAGAAACGGATTTCCCAGTTGAAGTTGGAGGTGTTTGAAGCTGCTGGGGCTAACTAGCAAAATTCATTTCTGTTATAGAAGAATATTTTTTTAGGTTGGGGAGCAGACACAAATAACACAAACAAATGGTTGTTTCCAAGCATTTCTAAATATTTTTGGCTTAAACCACTGTCTCCGTTGAGCCGCCAGGGCACATCTTTAGAATGCTGTGTTCATTTTAGTGACTTTAACTTGTTTAGCTGAATAGGCAGTCAGACTGCCTATCTACTCTGATTCAGTTGGTGATATGACGGCTGAGGTTACTGAATTCAAGACATTATTTTGGCTCAGCCTGTCGGCACTGCCTGCCTGCAGAGATCCTCTGCCATCTCGGTTAGGTAGCATGTGGGTGTGTGTGCAACTGTGTGATACATGGGTTTGTTTTTTTTTTTGTGCATGTGTTTCATGTTTATTTGACTGCGCTGCATGCATGTTTGTGTGTCTGCACTTTATCCATGTGCGTGGGCATATGCGTGGGCAGAGTGTTAAAGCTGACGGTGAGCAAGCACCCTGAGGACATATTTATGAGGGTTTCACTGTCAACGTTAACCAGTGAATATTAACTTGATGCTCTCAGCAACCTTAAGCTTCAAAACACATCCATCAACATTTTTGAAATTTTCTTTTTGGTTATGAGTAATTTCCTGATAAGGAGGAGAAAAAACTGAGCCAAGGGCAACTGGTGTCATTATTTCTGTCAAATGATGTCAAAAGATATCCATGATGATCCATATATCGTTATCTATTATGTATCAGGATGCCATAAACTCATGTTGGGGATATTCAACTGATTCCCATCTAATGGCATCAAATATATAGTGAATCATAACTAAGATAAATGAAAATATGTTTAAAAAGTTGTTAGGTCATTTGTTAAGTTTTTGTAGGAAACAGGGTCCATAATGACAAAAACACATCTTAGTTGTAAAGCGATAACAAGAACACAAATACAAAGTCTTGCATAAACAAGGCCTGAATGCAAAGGGGGGAAAACATTATTGAGCACAGGTGAAATATATCCACCCTTGGGAAACAGGACAAAGACACAAAGTAAAAACATGAGATACATGAGTGGAGAAAAAAAAACAAAAAACAAAAAAGACCATAATAAAAACTTTGTGAGAAAATGAAACTGACCAAATTTATCAAAAACAATCTTCAACAATTTTGAATGTTAAAGCAGAAATGTGATCAAAAGTATGTTTTAAATTTCTTAACAGTGTCTGAAGAAAATGCATTTTGTATAAAAACTCAATATAAAATTAAAAGCACCTAATCAGTCACACAGAGGCTCATTGGGCCCTCAGTGCTGCCATCCAAACCATACCACATTCATTCACTCATTCATTCATTCATTCTGAAATTAGTTTTCCTACCTATAAACAAACATTTCATTTGGTGTCATGTTGTTGTGAACTTGAAACTTTATATAAGCTAAAGGTCTCTATTGGTGTCCTGACATTGTTGCAAAGATGTCATCTCACATGGATGACACTTGTTACTCTGTCCAAACACGAATTTCTGAAATGGCTCCTCTGACCCCTGTGGGGGAAATCTGAAAACAATCTGACCGTCCCAATGGTCTGCTATGTTGATTCTTTAATAAGAACTTTCTGAAGAAAGGGTCAGCTGCTTTTCCCGCAAGGGAGTGAGCGCACAGTTGAGGAGTCACACAACATTAGGGTTTTATAAATTATTATCCATAAAGCTGTGTTGAAACTGGTGCAGGAAATAATGAAGGCTTTGAGATGGTGCAGTCTAAACAGGAGACTAAGCAAATCTTTTTTTTTTTTTTTTTTTTTTTTTTTTTTACATTTTTTGGTCAACAAGATATCATAAAAACATCAATAATGTCACATCACAGCACTTCTCATCTAGGCATTATTTACAAAAGAAAGTTGTTTACAGATGTATATCAGAAAAAATAGGAATCCAATTGGAAAAGGGAAATAAGTTGGGCAAATCGTCACCCTTATCAACTTCTTGGATAGGCTGAAATTGTATCATTTGGTGGGAAACTGACTTTTCAATTTCTCTTTTGATGAGCTCTCTAACACATGGACTGATACAACAACCACGTAGTGCCCGGCCAGGCGCTTAAATCTGATGATTAAAAAGACGATTAAATCTGTGTGTTGACGGGCTCAAACTATTCCAGCACTGAGTCAAACATCCCAGCATAGTCATCAACATCTACATTACCCTTTAACTCGACAGAGAATAGGTGGTGTTTGGTCATGGCCTTTCTAAAGGTTCCACTTGGGGCCATATTGCTAGGAATGAGGGTGCAACATTCATTAACAAAGAGGGTGAACATGCCATCCTTTTTCTGCTAGCTGCATGTCCACTGCAAGACAGGTTTGGAGGGTCATTCTGGGTGAGGCATTGCCCTGTTGATTCAATGCCTCACAGCTCTCACTAGTGCATTTGGTTATGTGCTGTTGGCGGTAGTCAATGTAATTTATATAATCAATATTTATGCTAATAATTACCCAATAGGAGAATCAAAATTGAAACCCAGATGTAACTTGGTTGCAAGCCTCTGAACACAGGTGATTTGTCAGACGGAGACACATTCGCATCTCTCTTTTGCCTGTGGGATGGAGAATGGAAATCCAACTGACCATGTATTTGATTAGCCAGCATCAATATCCAAATACATCAGATAGAGAAAATCACAACCCTGGTCTATCTTGTGACAAGCATCATTATATTGACCGTATTGTTAAGTTATGTTTTCAAACTTTTCAATCATAAAATGTGGATGTTATTGGCAATTTTCTGACCAAAATGGTCCAGCTGAATGTAAGCCTTTCACTAGCAAGCAGTCTGTGGGACAGAGGCAAATGGTGCAGTTCAGTCTCTCAAAGGGATTACCCACCATAATTAAGAGAGGGTTTATGGCCATACAGACATAACAGGAATCTGTGCCCATGCCCTTACTCTGCACCTGTACCTGTCAGATGACTTGTTACACTGCGCAGAACACCTTTCTGTGGACAGGCATGCTGTGAGGTGTTTACATCTCTAGCCAAAATAAGATACACTCTATTAATCTCCTGCACCAGAGTTATCCAATCCAATTTACAATAGCATGGAGGACTGAGGTCCATTACTTATCATCTAGCAGAGGATACTTGTTTGCAGAGTGTCACTATTTTGCAGTGTTTGCCTCAGGAATGTGTAATTGCAATGTGGGAATTGCTGGAGCAGATTAGGGCAGCGCAAGGCTTGCACCATTATCTGTACTGGTCAATGTTGGCTCAGCTTTGCTGGGTGTGTGTGTGTGTGTGTGTACAGCAGGTGAGAAAGCATGAAAGGGCTATGGAATCTGTACAGTGGATCCGGACTGTACTTTCAGCTGCCTTTACTGTAGTCTGTGAGGTCAGCAGCAATTGGAAGCCCCTTTGCCTCCTACAGTAACCGCAGTTCTTCCTTTGCAGGTCCTTTTCCGGTGACTAGTTCCTGGGCTTCAGGTCATGCAGGGGTCCTATAGCTGATGTGTGTCTTTCCGGGTATGTACCCTGGAAAACACAGAGGACAGGCTGGGTCAATAACACAACATTTTCTCTTCCCAGTGTTCAATGAAAAGTACTTGACTTTTGGTTGGACCATTGCCTGTATTTAATTGTCATCATTAATAAATTTCCAATTAGCTGCGTCCAGGTTGTAATCTAACCCTGGGTTAGGGTTAGGGCTTCATTTGCATTTCAACTGTGGGAACAGCCTTTGTCAGAGTAGCCTTGTCTCTGCATAAAATTTGGCGGTTTGATTTTTCCAACCGTTTTTCCGCTCACTGACAGATATTGTTGTATTGTCATTGCTGAGTCTGCTTGAAACAATTTGCATGATGAGAGCTTTTGTGAGTTCTCATGTATTTGGCTGTGGGGAAAACTTCAACACACATCAACAGTCGGGGGGGAGGGATTGGTTGGTAAAACCGATTACATGACCATCTGCACAGGAACGGCTTGCTCGAAGAGTTTCAGTCACGATTTAGAGTCTATCATATTTTAGAGTAAACACAAAAACATGTGCAACAAAAAATGGACCAGACTCAGTGATTAACTCCCTTACAACAAACTTTGCCCTGCCTATGTGCCCTACAGACAATATCTAACTAGGCCAGTGAGCAGTGATAGCTAACATGTCTTTGGGGTCATCAGGTGGGAACCTCCTTTCACCGGTGTTTCGTCTAGTTAGTCCCACAACACCTCCAGGAGGCTAGACAGTGATCACTGGCGTCCCAAGGTCACCCCCCTAATGCCAGCCATCACCGCTCCTCACACAAAGACAACTATCTCGAGCAGCACTACTGTCAACTATTCTGACCTCTCTCCAACTGCACCAATGAAAGCGGGGTGGGGATACAGACCCTGGTTCGGGTAGGGGGCATGAAAGTATAGAGGGTGCAGGAGGTGGAGGATAAGCTACACTAGCAGATTCAGCAAACAAACTAACCTGAACAGTCCTATAATCAAACCAAACCAATGCAGACCAACTCACCTGGACTAACCGCTTGGTCTCAGAGAGGCTCAAACAGGCCGCACTCTACACTTCCTCTTCCTGGAGTTCTTCCTGTGCTTCTCCCTAGAGTCTGTCTATGTTAAGAGTGCCCCATGCTGGGCCCCCAGCTACTATTACTTCTTCTAATTCAAATCCACTGACTGGATCTTACGGTCTCATCTGACATTTCTTTGACTATTTTCCTCCCACTCTGTCCCCTTCCTCCTAACTCCCTCAACAAAGCAACACCAGATCTTGCTACAAACCCTCTACATCCTACTTCCACTGGACAAATCCTAACCTTCCACCCTCGTTGCTCAGCATCCTTACCTAGATCTGCATACCTGAGCTTTTTCCTTTTATATGTTTCTTTAACTGAATCCTCCCATGGCATAGTCAGCTCTATGAAATATACTCTCATTCTACTCCTAGACCACAAAATTATATCAGGCCTTAGCTTTGTACAGGCTATTTCCTGGGGAACAACAAGCTTTCCTCCTAAATCTACCTGCATCTCCCAGTCACTAGCATCCTCTAAGCTGCCTTGCCTCCTTGTTATCGTATTAACTGTCCCTCCTTCTTGAACAAACTGTCCTGTATGTTTTAGATGTCACCCTGCTCCAACACACCTGATTCAAATTACCAGGTTGTCATCAAGCTCTGCTGAGGTCTGATAAGGAGCCACTCATTTGAATCAGGTGTGTTGGAGCAGGAAATTGTGGCATGTCAGGTGGAAGCCCTACTACTCTATTCTGCTCAAAATCTGATTATGTGTTTTTCAGGTACTCTTCTACTTCTTCCTTTGTTGCTTTGAGCTGCTGTCCCCTTTCCTGGTTAAACAATCCTTTAGCAAACTTGAATGGGTCCCTGTAAAACACTGTCCTTACATATTCTTTATTTACTTTATTTAATTTTTCCTAAGATATTCAGCCCTTCTGAGTACTCTTAGCCTACTTCTCAACCCCTCTTGCAACACATTAATTCCCTGCCTCTCTTCCTCTGTAGCTCTTTTCCATTGCTTTCTTAATTGTCTTCCTTCTTTAACTAATTTCTCCATTTCTCTTTGCCATCTAGATTTAGCTACCTATACTCTTTAAACCCTCTTTCTATCTTGCACCCCAAATCTTTCGACACCACAGGAGTAAATTATGTCTCCCATCTTCTTGAATCTATCGCTTGCATTTCCTGCTAGTCTGCTGAGAATTATTGACAAGTCCCTGTTGCTTTCTGCTCCATAACACCACCACTGTTTCTGCTCCATAACACAGAAACAGTGGTGGTTAAAGTCTCCAATGATATTCCAATGCCCTCAGACAATGGATCAGCCTCCATACTTTTCCTCTTAGATCTCAGTGCTGCATTCAACACGATAGATCATAACATTTTACTACAGAGACAGGAACATGAAATTGGCATGAAAGGAACTGTACTAAGGTGGTTTAAAATCTATTTATCAGCTTCACATCAGTTTGTTCACAATAGGGCCTCCTCATGCACTGTAGTCAGCACCACAGGGTTCGGCACTTGGACCAATCCTCTTCGCTCTTTATCTGCTTCCTTTAGTCTTGAAGACATAAAAGTCTGGATGATCCAAAATGTCTTACTCCTTAACTCTGACAAAACTGAAGTTATTGTACTCGGCACTAAGCACCTTAGAGAAATGCTATCTAATCATCTCATCAGTCTGGACGGCATTAGTTTGGCTTCTAGCTCCACTGTAGGAAAACTTGGAGTAACTTTTGACCAGGACATGTCCTCACATAGAACAAGTCAGGAGGGAATCTTTCTTCCACCTGAGAAACATTAGGAAAAACAGAAACACCGTCTCTCAAGATGAGGCAGAAAAACTAGTCCATGCATTCATTACTTCTAGGCTGGTCTACTGTAATTCATTACTATCTACATGTCCAAACAAATCTCTGAAAGGCCTTCAGTAGATTCAGAATGCTGCTGCACAAATATTAACAGGAACTAGAAAAAGAGATTCCAATTCTCCTGTGTTAGCTTCTCTGCATCAGCTCCCAGTTAAAATCCTTCTGATACATATAAAGCTCTTAATGACCCAGCTCCATGATATCTCAGAGAGCTCATAGTTCCTTACTTAGTCTTAGCAGGCCACTCCGCTCTCTAGATGGATATTTACTTTTGGTTCTCTCTCACTCTCTCTCACTCTCTCAACACAATTGGTCGAGATAGATGGCCGCCCCCCCTGAGCCTGGTTCTGCCTGAGGTTTCTGCCTCTTAAAGGAAGTTTTTCTTTGCCACTGTCAAAGAAAAAGAGCTTTCTCTTTCTGTTGGGTCTTTTTAAGTCATTTTATAAAGACTTTGGTCTAGACCTGCTCTATATGTAAAGTGCCTTGATTTGGTGCTATATAAATACATTTTTGAAATGCATTTCAGGCAGCCAAAGAGTTTTTCTGATGGAGAGTGAGCAGTCTCTGGTGTTTGGACCCCCTCACCCACATTTCTTGTGGAACAAAAGGCACAAAATTGGCAACATTTTTGAGCATAGTTACTAGAACCTTCCTGAACCAGTGTTGTGAGATGGCAGCTATCATTTCCCCTTTTGGCACATGGTCTAACACATGTTTCAGCTTAGCGTAGTGGGATAAATTGGCAAACATGGGGGTGTACCAAACCCTGTCTTTGAAAACACAATCACTTATGCTTTGTCAGGGTTGCATGATGCTGATGCTTTCCACAGGCAACTCAAGGTCAGGGTTTTGCAGCAGTGTTTCTTGCAGGTCTGGTCTGTGGGGAAAAAAACCCTAACCCTGTTTAGAGAAGAGCGTCACTTCACGAGTCCTCTACTAATGCCACTCTTCAGGTTGGTTCTCGTCTCTGGGAAGATCGACACGAGCATGGGAGAATTTTCACAGGATTTACTTTCTCCAGCCTTGAATAAATCATTCAAGAACCGAATTTTCCATTAGTAGCATTTTTGTGGAAACAAAAAGAAGAAAAATGTAAATGATTAATAATTACTTTAAATTATGTTTGGTAAAAATTGCCTCCATATCACCCTAATTATATCCATGAGCTGTGCATCTCAGCCACCGCAGCTGTGTTGATCAGATTGCCACATCAACACACAAATGCAACTACTACTGGTTCTCAGAACTCTTACACATCTTTAATTTTTCCTCACAGTGTCTGTCTGTGTCAGTTTGAAAGTTTCTACTCACTGATGATTGAAGACTTCACGGAGACTCTTTAAAGGGATTTTATTGACAAAATAAAGTATGGTCTAGCAATATTGAACAATTAAATATGATATTGACAGACTGCTGTCACAATGAAGGGTAGTGCACAAAAAAAATCTTCTGATGGAAAGCACCTCAGACATATTTTAATATCAGATACTGGCATGCTTATTTTGTGTTTATATGGTTGTTGTTATATGTCATGATTGCAGTAGCAATTGTCAGTGTGGTGTCAAAGTAACAGTAAATATGAATGCAACATCATTTTGTTTACAAACCATTACTCCACATTTGGAGAAATTCACAAGGTGTCCAGCATGTGCCACCAGGCTGACTGTGCCTGTTGGAACAAAGTAAATAGGGAATGTTCAAACGCAGTCTAGCTCTGCTGCCACGTAGCGTGACCACATCTCCCTGAGGCATACACAAATACATTCACTTCCTGCCCACAGAACGCACAAACACACACACACAGGCACGCACAGCAGACCAGTAGTGATGCATTGTCTGGACTGTAGTGAGGAAACAGCCTGAAGGTCTCTCTCTACTTCTCTCCCTCTGTCACAGTATCTCTCTCTCTCTCTCTCTCTCCCTCTCCTTCACTATGAGGCAATTGTGCCAAGTCAGCATGACTCTGACATGTTTAATTAGTACAGCCAGTGAAAGAGGAGGAGAGGAGGAGACAGGAGCGAGGATATTGAGAGAAGGAAAAGATAAGAGATGATGAGACAAGGCGAGAGCGGAGGAGGGGAGGCGAATTAGAGTCAGAACAGAAACAGGACAGGCTAAAGAAGTAGAACTGCAAGGTGGAGACAGATTTACAAAGATGGAAAACTCTCTCACTTTTGTTTCACACATGTATCTCCACATAGAGGCCACAAGAAAAAATCACATCAATATTTATGAGACCACTATCCAGACACAAAAAGGCAAAGGAGGGTTTGGTGTGCATGCCCTACAGTGGAAATTTGTAGTGCTTTCTCCAAATTCCAGCCTCTTCTGTGTCTTTGAGGTCAGTGGAGGAGAACATGGCAACCCTCTCAGGTTGATCTGAGCTACTCCCCCATTTCACTCCAGCAAGGTATCCAGGAACATTACAATGTACCTTTCTTTCTGATTTCCATCTACACAGCAGTAAGCACTGTACCACCATATTTTCTCCCCATACATCTATTTCATTATGTAGTGTCTTTACTCTCAATATATTGGACTACTCGCAATAAATCTATTTGGTATTAGGCCTCCTGTAAGCCCCTGTCTATTGACACACTGCAGGCAAACCTCTCCTAAAATAGCTCCAACTCAAGCCAGAAACTAATCTGGCAGAGCAAGTGGTCATCTTCCAGGAACCTCAACCAACAAGCTAATCACTTTAATTTCATCCACAGAACATATTTCATTGCATACAATGGAAGCTTTGCTAAAGCATCACCAAATGACTGAACATACTCCCAACATGTTGGGCACATGGTTCATATATGGGAGACCTTCAGAGAGGGTTTCAAAGATACTGTGAAACATGTCGTCCAAAACAGTACTTGCCAGAAGTCGTGTTACTTAAAGACAGATTCAACTTGGAGCTCTGTGTTAAGCAAAGATGTGTCTGGCTTCACAGCTGCCAAATGACTAATAGCTGGAAGGCTTCTCAGTCTGTCAATATACAAAGATGGCTTCTTGACATAGAACACTGGGCTGCCAACATGTAGCAGCCAAAACAAAACATTTCACACTCAAAACAAGTGATCACTATAATGAAATCCTGAAATTAACTGTTCTCAGTGGACATAGGGAAGGAGTTGTAGGCTGGGTGGGTTGGGAGTTGCTGCTCCCATGTGTTCTTTTGTTGGTTGCTTGTCAGTTTTATGCTGATTAATATTTGAACATTTGTAATTGCATTATTCTGCTTTTTTGTGATTGACACACTTGCAGCGCTCCAGTATAATCCTATTTTAGGCGTAGAAGGAAGAGTTAGATGGGAGGAGAAGAATAGGAAGGAGGAGTGAAGAGAGGAGATAAAAGAAAATGTAGTCATTTGCATCGAGCATACTTAAAAGAAGCTCAAATTCTTCCTCACTCAAAGATGAATCAGCATTGCATTTATTTCCTTGCTACCCTGTAAACCTGCTACCCCACATCAGGAATGCAGGCTGCTGGGTAGCGAGGGGAGGTACTGTACAGAGTGCAGACACTGTTCTGGACTAAGTGACAGTGTGTAACACCATTGTAAGGTGCATCATACTCAATAGAAAAAAAGGTAAGCTGATTTAAAGAGTGATATCTGTGTTTAGAACATAGGGGAGTTGTTAGCAACTTTGTTTAGCGGTGGTTTCTGAGTTAGTTATCCTGTTGATGGTGCGATTAATAGTTCAATTTCCAATAGACTTAAGGTATGCAGTAAACTTTTCTGTAGATGGCCAATTCATCTACTGTAATAATAAACAATCAACAAAAAAATGCAGAAAAATAATAAAAAGATATTATGTTATTATATTTCTTATATTATATTAGTTTCATATGAAAACTTTTTCCAATTCTATAATTCATTCATTCATCTTCAACCGCTCTATCCGTTTCCGGGTCGCAGGGCTGCTGGAGCTATTCCCACCTCACGTTGGACGAGGGGTGGGGACACACCCTGGACAAGTTAGGCCAGTATATCACTGGGCCAACACACAAAGACAAACAGCCACTCACTTTAGTATTCACACCTATGGTCAATTTAGAGTCACCAGTTCACCTACACATGCATGTCTTTGGACAGTGGTAGTAAAACTGGAGTATCTGGAGGAAACCCATGCAGACATGGGGAGAAAATGCAAACTCTGCACAGAAAGGACCCAAGCTGGGAACCAAACACACAACCTTCTTATTGGGGGGCAACAGCGCTAACCACTATTCTGCCGTGCTGCCCACAATTAAATCAGTGACTAACTATATGTTGATTTGACTTAATTCCTTAATGACTTTGTACTGTGTTATGTACTGAGGTTCAGGATGTCTAGAGATCTGTTTTTATTTGTTTCTTCTTGATGTAAATCTGATCTATTACACTATTGCACTATTACTTTGTAAATAACAAGGTAAAAACAGTGTAATAGTGTATGATAGTGAATGAAACTCTGAATTTCTGGCAGTATATTTCAGCATGAAATGCGTGTATTAAATGAATAGAGTCAAAGGAGTGCTATCGATAGCATGGACACATCTCAGTTTTTGTTACACAACTGCACTTTACTGCAGTATTGTAGGTGACAAACTCACAGTAAATGTAGAAATTCTATTCTCTGAAATTATTCTAACAGTGACAATGTTCTTGAGGTTAAATGTAGTAGGCATAAGGTTTGCTGTGTGTGTCATGGTGATTCTAAGTTGTCCATAGGTCTGAGTGTGAGTGGCTGTTGGTCTCTGTGTGTCTCGTGTGTGTTGGCCCTGTGATGGACTGGTGTCCAGGGTGTACCCCGCCTTCACCCAGTGTGAGCTGGGATTCAGTCATCTCTACCGCATAAGCGTTTGAGGGTGAATGAATCAAATATTTTCTTAAGATGCTCCCATCTTACCAAAGTGATGGCCTTATGAATCAATAACGGCAGCTGTAGCTAAAGATCCTGGAAGATCAGGCTTACACAGCTGAAGGAACGGGCTAGTCTCCTCCAGTTTTGTCCTTGTAGAATATCACTTGAAGTCTCAGTACAATTAACATTAATGTCAGTACTTAGTTGAATGATATAATGATTCAGTGTAATCAGTTGTCTCAGTTGGAAAATCAGTGTGAGGAGTCTTGAAGGCTGTCAGGCCAACTTGAGCATTAGCACTCATGGACATGGAGGTGTCTGTACATGCTTTAACAGACTCACTTTGTCCCATCATGCAGTCTGTCCAAGTTCAGAAACTGCTGCGCTGTGTTATGTTGCAAACCGTCTCTTTTTGATTCTTAATAATGCCACTGTTCTGAGAGTAGTTGCAGCAAAAGCAGCCCACTGACTCTAATTTACTCACACATACACACACACACACAGTAACACACAATTGTATTTGGACGCCCCAAGGACATGTTGGTTGCCACGTAGCCAGATACACACTGAAAAACAAACAAAAAAAAAATCAAACACTGCCAAAAACAAGATTCTGGCCCCCAGTCTGTCACTGGCAAGCAATGTCGACAAAATTTTGTTATATCACAGGCACAACTACACACTCACACACACACAAATTTGCCAAAGTGGAGTTCATGCAAACATTTTCTTTCTGAGTCTGCATGAGCAGTTTCCTCCCACTGCAGGAGTTTCTCCTTGTTAGAGAAATGTGCTGAGGTCAGAAGTAACAGAGACAACTAATAACAAATCACCAAAAATCAAACAAAAATAAACTCTCCACGCCCTTTTCTTCTCTATCACCAATCATTTCTGTGAAAAGGTAAACTCCTTTTTGAGCCATTTTTGGAAACATTTATTATGTAGTGAATGAGATGCTAGAGAGTCACTCACACATACTTTAAAGAGCCACCGGTATTATCATAAAAGGTTTGTTTTAATGTGTACTTGGAGTTCTTCTGTTATCACTGCCTTGTATGAGCAGTCTTCTTTCTTCCTTCTTCTCCTTTTCCAGCCCCTTAATAATATCCTGTTATTACCTTGATCTTCAGAACTCTGATCATCCAAAATCTTATCATTACCACTACTGTCCTCCCTTCCTCCTTTCACTCCTTCTCTTCCAATCACTCTTACTTCCCTGTACCACTGCCATCTATCCTGTGTCCTTCCCGATTCTCTTTGTCCTCCTCCTGCTTGCGTTTTTTAAATAAACAGAACATGCAGGACAAAGTTAAAAAAAACATACAATCAAATATTGTTTATTGAGTTTGTTCTTTATTTTTAGCCAATTTTTTTAAAATCTTAGTATGTTTCTACAAACACTACTGATACAGCTTGCCAAATTTTAAAATTTTACCTCAAGAGATTCTATTTAACAAGCAGAGACATTCCTATTCAATTTGAATACTATGCCTTGGTATCTTTGGAAATGATGGGCTGAACATCTTCTTTTTCTGATGAAGAAGAAGATGAAAATGCATGGGATATATAGTCATGATTCAAACCTGTGGAACAAAATTTTTGACTCAGCAGCAGGTGGAAGTGAATTTATATACACACGGTACTTGTATTTATATTGTTATTATATATTATATAATTATATATATTAATATTATTATTTTTATATTATTATCACTTTCTTGAGGGTGCTGATTTGATGGTGGCTTATTAGGCAAACTGTAATGAATGGACATGATAGATTTAATAGAAATGGCAGATTTCAAAAGATAACATCATTATTGCCTGAGAGGTTTTACCTGTCAAGGTTTCATATAGTCAAGAAGAAATAGTGTCTAACAGCAATGGAATAGCATTTTTCTATATACTGCGACACTGACATACACAGTTGATGTCTTTTTTTTTATAGTGCTCTTATGAGTCCTTTTGAACGCTTCCTTCACATTTTTTCATCCCTCAGATGCTGATCATATCCTGCAACATAGGGATGCATTATTTATCCCAATAATCCACTTGGCATTTTTAAATTTCATTAATTAACCCTTGTGCCTGTTTGCCTGGTAGTAGAAAAGGTCTTCCAGTTTCCTTGCAATTTCATGTCTTGTCTTTTTAATGCTTTGAACTAGAAGTGAAGTAGTGAGTGATTTCAAACTCAATCACAAGTGTCTGTACCAAATCTGAATAAGTTCCAGCAAGGCAACATGGAGACATTGTATTGACGGGGCCAAAACCATATTTTGTAAGACTGTGTGGCCCTGACCTTTGACCACCAAAGCCTTATCAGCTCAGCCATTAGTCCAAATGGTCATTTGGGGCAAATTTGATAACAAAGAATGAAATATCAACTAAAATCCTGTTTTCTGAGCTCACTGTCACTTTGACTTTTAACCTTTGACCACCACTCTTTAATTATTCACAGTTGAGGCAAAGTTTGTACCGAATTTGGAGAAGTCAAAGGGCTAATGAGATATTGCATCTGCAAGGCAAAAATTGGGTCTTTGATTTTTTACCATCAAAATCTGTTCAGTTCATCCTTGAGTCCAGTGGATGTTTGTCCAGTGGAAGTACAGTGAAAGCCTTACTTAGATATCACATCCATTTGGACAGGAAACCCAAAAACAATATCAGGCTCTGCCTGTCACCAGTGCAAAGGTATAAATAATGACCTGCAAGGAGGACAAGAGATGGTTAGAAGATGGGAAAGATAAATCAAAGACACATAGTGAGAGGACGATGGACAGAGGAGAGGACAAGATGAGGCAGACAAGTTCAAAGTGTAATAAGAGAGCAATAGAGCTTGAGAGGAGAGGACAGACAAAGGAATAGATGAGACTGAAAAAGGTTGGCTAGACGGAAAATCAGAGTAATAGATGAGACAAAATTAAAGTCAGAGTGAGGAGAGGGCAGGCTGGTCAATTCACAGAGGCTTGACTAATTGCTACTCGGAAGAAGGGAAGAGGGCTCTTTCCAAAGAATGGTAGTACTGCTCTGTTCCTTGAATTCCTCTTCTTTCCTGTGTTCCCACCCCACACTGGCCAGCCCAGTCTAGACGAGAGCAGGAGAAGCTGTTCTTGTTATGAGAGGAACAGGAAAAAATTGTCACTTGGTTTCTCACTGCCAGCCAGATACATCAGAAGGACTCACACCAGGAGCAGATCCACAAGATGTGTGCATGTCTACCGTGTTGTACATGCAGGTACCAGCCAACTGTGCTTGCATGTGTTGATTAAACACAGCTGCTTCCCCCAACCACAACTACTCTAATGCATTTCATTAAAATGTTTCTTTCCACTTTCCCTGTGAAGGATTACTGTTTGCTTCTATCGCCCATCTATAACCTTGCCAAGGACAAAAACACGAAGAAGGAAAGAATTCTGAGCAGACGTGTTGAGACTTGATTGCAGTGGTCAATTAGAGCCATGCAATCAATTTAAGTAATGAGTTTGGTGCGCAGGAGTCAGGCTGATTTGTCACAATGGAAAATACATAATTTGATCATAATTTAGTGGGTGTCTGTGCAAATTATTCCTATTTTCTTAGCTTCACATACTGTCCACATATGAAGCAGTACACATTTCTGAGAAATTATTCTATAAAGGCAACTATAACATCTGTTTTTTTTTTTATATATATTTTCTTACCTTTATTGCTAGCAGCATGGTGGCGTAGTGATTAGCGCTGTCCCACAATAAGAAGGTTGTGGTTTTGATTCCCAGCCTGGGACCCTTCTGTGTGGAGTAAGCATGTTCTCCACATGCTCCAAAGACAGCATGTTTAGATTAATTGGTGACTCTAAATTGTCCATAGGTCTGAGTTTGAGTTGTTGGTCTCTGTTTGCCTCTGTGTGTTGGCCCTGTGATGGACTGGTGACCTATCCAGGGTGACCCCGCCCTCACCCAGATTGAGCTAGGATTGGCTCCATCAACCCCACGACGCGGAAACGGATAAAGTGGTAGGAGAGGAATGAATGAATGAAAAATTTAGTGCTGCACAGCTTCAGGTCTGTTTCTGTGTCTGTCCTGTCACCCTGGATCTTTTCATGGGTTTTAAGGTTCAGCATCCAAAATAAAACACAAGGAAAAAGACATGGCACCGATTTTAGATTTATTTAGTTACTATTTTAGTTTAGGCACTGACAACAATGCATCACTTTTTTTCTGGCAGTAATCATTCCCATTAACTAATGGTGCGTTCTTTAACCAAGCAAAAGTCTGACTGGGGAAATGAGGGGGATGTAATGTAAATACAGAAGTGCCATAATGCATGCTGGGAGATTTCTGTTTCTGTCTTTAGTGTACCACAAGCTAATAGTCAGGAGCTTGTCCTCTGGTGTTTTGACTGAGACCAGTAATACTTTCCTCTGTCTTATTGTGAGTCCCTTGTGTTATTGAGGTGAAATAGTAAATGGCCTAAACGTATCTCCTTTGCACCTGTGGTTCCAGGGCTCCTGGGAATGGAAGTCCAGGCTCCATCAAGCATTTCCTGATCATTAATCTGGGAAAAACAAGACTATTTAATCCTTTTAAATGTGTCAGAGATGGTGATATGCCACATTTTAGCAACACTGTTAAAAACCTCTCAGAAAGAACATCTGTGTTTTTGTTTCACAACAAGTAGAAAAAATGTATCTCTGTCACTTTTGAAGGCAGAGAAAACCTCTGAAGTTCATTCCATGTATGAGCTCCAATTCAAAGTAAGGATATCTGAAATAACAATTAAATACTAACTTTAGACAATAGTCTTCCATTGTCTCAAGATATAAATACACCAACAATCCACTTGACAAACCTCATTATGAGACTAATGGACGCAAGCGTATGTAGCACACCTGAATCTCTTTCCAGCAGCTGAGCCTTTTGGGTAGTGGTGGCATCAGATGCTATAATCATATTGACTATTTTTGACTGCAAAGAAAAAATCCTTTTGAAGTCATATTCTAGCCTCAATACTAGAGCCAATCTATATTATATGTACTGTTCATACATGGTGCCATAAAGCAAACACTCTGAAGCACACACCATGACGTTGTTTTCCAGTGTTTCAACCACCATGATGAAAGTTCAGCCTGTAACGATAACTTGGGTTCTGCTCTGTCAGGCCTTTTAGCTCATTCTTTCTGTCTTGCTGTTAGAGGAAGGTTTTAAAAAGCTAGCTGGTTGCTAATCTGAGACATCCCTTCTGTTTTCTTTTACTACTTTCATTTCACTCGTTCATTTTTGCACTTAACACTTTCCCTCTTCCATGTATTGCCACACAACCGATTTAACATACCCTTTTGGGGTTTAGTAAAGTAAATAATTGGTAGGTAGATAGGTATGTGTACCATTCCTTGTTCTTCGTCATAACTCTGAGTCAGCTCATGACGAGCCTGTTTATTTTTCATTCATGTAAACAACTTTGAGTTTTTTTCAGCATATAGTACTAATCAAGCATATTAATATGTACTGTAGCAGGAAAGAAGTTTTTGGATAATGACCATGACACATTACGCTTCATGGCTGTAGCATATTTGTCTTTTGAACAGGAAACCATTTTTTCTGATTTAGCTTATGTGTGTGCTCAAAACTCCACTTTGGAGTCTGAACTCATAGATAAAATGGCTGTGCTGTGCTGGACGGTGCTAACGGTTGGAAATTCACATTGAAACTGTTCACAACATTTGAGTGTTTCATTATTTTCACAGTTTATTAGAGATTTAATACACTTTAGAGCTCAATGGCTCTTAAATGTTGCTTTTTCTTTTTCAAACAATTATTTGATTAACAGAACAGATCACTTCCCTTATGATCACTGAAAAGCAATCATGACTTCAGGACCTTGAATAAACAAAGCATTGTGTTTGCCTTGAACAACATGTGGAACATCAGCTACCATGAAGTTAAGGCTGTGAATGCACCTCTTTTCAGAGAACGAAACATTTGAAAAAGTTTAGCTAAATAATAATTTTTTCTTCCCATCCCTTCCTTTCTCTCCCCTCTGGCTGTGCAGAGTGCAAGTTCCACTGCACCAATGGGAATTGTTTGCGTCTAGGCTCGCTGATCTGTAACCAACTGAATAACTGTGGGGACAACAGCGATGAGGAGAACTGCCCCGTTGTCACCCAGCACCCACCACCTGGAATCTTCAACTGTGAGTACTGCAGGATAATGCTACACTGTGCCTCCCCATTCTGTGCCTCACGCCATCAAATGATACAAATCACCCCCCTCCCTATCGTCAGCTCTCCTAATGTTGACGCATACTAATGGCTACAGTCTTTTTAGGGCGTAGTCTGACCAACAAGCTTTACAGGCTGATGAGTTTTCTTAGATTTCCTCTGTTTGACCTATTGGTTACCTTTTGGTTTTACAGTTGTACCGTTGCTTATACACATCATAACTAATATGTGCACTTTGTCTTGAATATAATCAAGTTGTTACAATCCTTTTAAAATCCTAAATGATGGCATCATGACAGGAGTGTGGGGAAGAGTCAAATATACCACAGTTTAGGATAAAAGTACAACTGAAAGCACCTATAAGGAAATTACAGGATTTCTCTTTTCATTTCCTTTCACTTTTTGTTTGAGTCTTTTCGCTGCTTTCACAAGTGGTCACCCTACCACCCACCCACCTCCTCCTACCCCCTGCTGAGAAGCACAATCCAGGGAACAAGATGATGAGAGCATTCCCTCGAGTCGTCGCGATCAATGGAAACAGAGAAAGGGAGACAGAGAGAAAGAGAGAGAAAGATGAAGAGTGAGGGTGAAGAACACCTATGGGCTCTGATGGCTGTCTGCCAGGCCACTTTGATGTGCTGCAGTGTTCTCTTTCAACAACTTTTAGGAGAAGAGGAAAAACTTTTTAAAGCAGCAATTCCATCCTTGGCACTTGGATTTCTTACCTTCCCCTTCATCTTTTCCTCTCTTCCATCTCCATCCTTTCCCACTCTAATTCCTTTCCTCACCTCCGAACCTCAAATGAGATTCTTTTCACAGCCCCCCACCCCCTTCTTCCAACCTTGTTTTGTAGATTTTCCCTTTTTTCCTTCTCTGTCTACCCTTCTTATCCCCCTTAAGGCAGTGGAAATGACCCTTTCTTGGTGGGGGGTCGAGGGGTGGGGGCATTTCTAATAGATGAACTTCTTACCAGGGTACTTAAAAATGTTGTTGTTTCGAGTGAATGTTAATGTCATTTTCTGCTGCTGGCATTGTGGGAAAACTGCTGGATGATTAAAATTTTCTGAACCAGTGCATATTTTCTGGTGATGCCTGAGAGACACAGAGGGAGAGAGAGATTGGGCTGGAGGGAGAAAAAAGGGAAGCAAAGAAAAAGAAAGGAAGACATTGGCAAAAAAGAGTGGCATGGGATTCGAAAAACTACAGGTAGACAGGGAGACGGGGGTAGGGGTGGACCGGCAGACAGCAATGCAGAGATGGACAGAGAGGGGAGAGAGAGAGAAATAAAGAGAAGGGAGTGTGGAAGTGAAAGAGAAGAGAGGAGATGGAGAGGGACATAGAAAATGTTTCTGTAGTAATGGAGTTTGCCATCATGCTGTAGCCGCTGGCTGTGGCTGTGGCAGTGGCAGACAGATGGATCATGAATATTGTCTAGACACACTGCAGCCTGACGCCCTGCACCTCCTCTCCTCTCCCTCATCACTATCACTAGAGTGCAAAACATAACATTAAGCTGAATATATTTGAGTTCTGATATTCTTTATTGTTTGAAGAAATGCATTTAATGGAAAACCAGCATTAAATAGGAGACAGTGTTCATCAGAGGAGACAGGTTTTAGTGATCATGTTTCTGCTGTCAGCAGTGGAGCTTTATTTTGCACCAGAGTTGCAAATTTATGAAAGCATGACAGGTACAAGTGTAACTAGTTATTATCAGTAGGCTCATTCCAAGTGTCCCAGGGAGTCATACCAGTTTGCCAGCATTAACTGATTTCCCTAAATCCAGTGCGGTGATGTTTTTGTTGTTGAATCCATTGGAAGCAATTAATTTTGATTAATCTTTCTATTAAATAACTAAAAAGACAGCAGGAGATTCAGTGCCCCATTGTTCAGTTTTAGGCACTAAAGAGTTTTGCTGCTGCAGTCCAACATGATCTGGTCTAACCACCTGACTGATACTAGCTTATTGTAGAAAAAATAAATAACTTATTGCTGCATAGCAAACAACCCCGAGTTCCTCACTTTGTGATTGTTCCCCATTTGAATTAGTAGTATGCCATAATTGTTGGATAATGTCATATAGCACAAGTATATCCCAATGTTAAGATGAAAAGCATGGTTGCATACAGTATGGTGTTGTCATCCTATATCATGTAGTGTAGAATGTGTATTCACTCTTGTTAAAAATCGAGTTCAAGTGAAGGAGTTAACATGCAAATTGTCTTAATGAATTAAAACGGAACCCTCCCCTAAGCACTGCAACACCCACAAATTTCTAATTCTCAGACATACTGTGCTTGTAGAGTCAAGCAGATGCCTTTTTACAGCCACATCTTTCTCTTCTTGTTATTATTTTGTCTGTTTTATTATCAGATAGGCTAGTACAGTATATTGAGCCAGGAAATGGAAATGATATTGAACTGAGGGCTTCCCCACTCAGAGAATTTTTATCCACACAGTATGCACCCTAACAACTTAGCTTTACAGTCATCCCACGCAGCTTATCTTGCTGATGACTTTACAATGTACACTGAAGAACCAAATATACATAAACCTTTCTGCAACACAGGCCTGTAGAAGAAAATGATAGTAATAAAGCAAATGAAAAGTAGGATCATTTTTGCTATGTCTTCAATGAAAGCCGACTTTGTTTCGGACTTTGTCCTATTAATACTACTAATATCCGTACAGTCTTGTCATAACCTTTTTTATGAGACAGGCATCCTGTCCTTGCTGCTTGTAGCTTGCTTGTTGCCTTACGATATGTGCATGTCTTGCATTGTCTGAGTTCTTTTTTGCCAGATGCTCAATCAAGTCCACCATTCAGGCTCTTTGCTTGCCTCGATGGTTCAAATTGTGCATTTATGGAAGGCTTTATTTTGCTATCTTTCCGCGAGGAGTATGGCAAACAGAAACGTTTTGCATAAATATTACTTTGAATGGTCACTGTACAATTTCACTTTAAAAAGGTCATCACTATTTAAATTTCTCCACACAATTTGCAAATATTCTGGACAACATTTCTAAGAGATACTTGAGAATCCTTCCAGGGCAGATGGTGGAATTTGGCCTTGTGGCTATGCTGATGGGTCCTACAAATTTTACACATTTAGCACATATTTTAAAAAAATTGCAACTGAAGTAGATTCATGTGTATTTATATCGCCCACTTTGAATATTAGTGAATGGACATAGAACAAATTTAACACATTAAAGGACAAATTTCAAAGAAATGTGAATGATATTTTTTTAAAAGTGTATAAGTGTAAAAACATACTGCTTGTCACAGTTTTGTCATTCTTATCTTTATCTTATCTTCTTATCTTTGTGTTTGTCTACTACCATCTATTTCCTCCTCATCAGCAGAGTGAAAACTAGAGAAGACAAATCATGATTCAGATCATCATGTTTGAATTGCAATCAATCAAATCAAGAATCAAATCAAAAATATCAATAAAAACAGGTGGATGGAAACACTTCACTTGCTCTGGCCATTTTCTAATTCAAACTGTGGTTTTACTCAAAGGATCTCTCAGATGAACTGTAATAACAGATGATCACAATCACATAATCGAATCTGTGGAAGACTACAAAGACAGAAGTGAGTCGAGCATATCAGGCCTTTGGAAGCAAGATGACTACACTGCAAACTCCAAATGACTGGAGAGACCCATGCAGGCCTGAGTGATCTTTGAAAAAGTAATGATGTTCTCCAGCACCAATTATCTCACAAAGATCCTTTGAGAAGAAATGTATATTTTTAAGAGCGTATTCTACAACAGATCAAGGGGTGACCACTGCATGTTGCTGTTTCACTTTAGCCGTGCTCGTCTTGGCTCTCTAACCTTGTTACAGGCCTGACTAAAGTGTTTTGTGGGCACATGAGAGAAGACCAGAAGACAGTTTGGGTTGATGGTCAACTCTGCTATGGCCTGAAAGCTTGCTGGGTGCTTGTGGAATAGTTATTGAGGCTCAGACAGGGATCAGATTCGCTCATTGATTCGGTTTGTGTTTGAGATTCATAACTCTGTGAAGGCTGATCCTGCATTCCAGATGGTCTGGCAGAGTTGTTGTGTACTACCGAGAGCTAAAACATTTATTCCAATGCACTAAAGTGTTTTCTTTGTGAGACACACCATTTCTGAGGGTGAAGCTAAGAAAAATCAAAGGTTACTGCTGTGCTGGCAGTAGAGCAACTAAATTTATGGTTGGAGGGAATGTTGTCCCTGGTTCTGTCCTCTCTCCTGGGTTTTACTTAAGATTCCTTCTCTCCTATCTATCTGCATATGAATCCAGTTTGTCACAGTAAGGCATGCCATTTTGTCTGGTTTACACTTGCCCTCCATTTGCCCCTGTTGCAATGCAGATAGGAAGAACAAATGTCCACATTTATCACAGGTTTTCAACATATGTAAAGAACATCTGCAAGAAAAAGCAGATTAATATGTTTTCACATCTTGTACAGTGAATATCAGTGAATGGTGACAATAAGACATTTAGCAGAACCTGTTCTTTCACAGGTTTCCGCCTTCTCTTCTATCTACATTCATATAAATCCATTCTGCTTGCCTCTCATAAGGTATGAGAATTTGCCTGGTTTATATTTTAATGTCAGGATTTTGAAAACCATAAGAAAGAACTAAATCCATTAAAAAGCACAAATATTTGGCCTTTGTCTGTTTTTATAAAAAAAAAAAAATATGATCACACCCAATTCTTATATTCAACACTGTGAATTTTGGCTGCTAAGATTGCAGGAATATATTGCCTTCATTTTATGCTCCCTACTGAAAAACATTTGAAAAGCCTTTTTCTTTGGTGCTCTTTAACCAAGGCTGTTCAACTGTCTCAGTCTCAATATCCTCCCTGCTTTCATCACAAAACCCAATCTCATAGTTGATCAACTATTTGGTCCGACATCTTCCCTTTGCCCTTATTTTCTTTTTTATCTCTTTTTTCCATTAACCATTTTCTTCCCTTTCTTTTAATGATTCTCTTATTCGCTCCTCTGCTCCTTGTCCTTTTCGTGCATTTTCATCAGGACCTCAAATCCCACATTGAGTGGTTTGCTGTGTAATTAGTGTGTCAGTATGGTGGAGTCTCACCCTGTGCAGCTGTTGTCATTTCCTTGACTGGATCTCCACTCCAACTCAGAGGTCAATTAGGCAGAAAATGCATGTAGCTGCAGGATGCTGCTAATTGAATGTGCAGTTGGATTGAGGCCTTGATGGCAGAGGGATGAATGGCATGTAGACCAACGGTGTTGTGGATGCCCAAATAATTTGTTTGTTTTTCAGTCATGTGACTTCACAAAAAATTTTATTTTAATTCAATTACAGCTATATTAAAAATTAATAAAATTACTATCATGTGGCTAGGTTAAAATGTTGCAAAATTCCCTTGTAAAGGTCAGTGGCAAACTAATGGTGTTTTTTATTTATGTAGTTTTTGCTCAAAGCAGCAAATTCTACAATCCGTGCTTTTGAAAGCACTTTTCACCTAACATAACACATACAAAGCCTTTGAATGTCTCGGTAAAGATATTCACTCCAAAACTCCAGTTCCTCAAAATTCTTTGAAAACAGATTTTTTTTTTTGTTTTGTTTTGTTTTGTTTTGTTGTGTGGCCAAATTCTTTGAAACTGGTGCTAAAAGCCATGTTTTGAACTTTCATGTGATTGTGAAGTTGTAAATCTAATGAGGCCTCAGGTGACACCATTCTTTCACCCAAACCCAACTTAACCTACAAAATGTCTTTGAATCCTCCTCAGTGTGTTCACAAAGAAGATGTGTGAGGGTGTTAGAGTGCAGGCAGGTCTACACCTGATAAATAAGTTGTAACTGAGACACTGAGCAGACTCAAATCTGTGTTTAAGTGCCATAAAGCCAACTTCCACTTTACCTGCACCTACACACTCAAGACACATCACATAATTCTCTTTAAAGCAGAGGATCAACTCAGAAATATGAGCTGATGATTAATTATGTCTGTTCATCTGTAGTATGACTGCACAGGAGTCTTTGTGTTGATAAGTCAGGTCTGCATGTGGCTGGAGAACTGACTGAGCTGTCACAACACAAGATACATTGGTCAAAGTGCTGGATAAACATCAGAACCTCGCTCTCCCTTTCACTCCCCTTCCGCATTCATTTTCTCTGTAGCTGCATTCATCTGTCCTTCACTTTTTTTGTCTGTCTTTAAAGCCTGCAGAACTCAGGTCAGAGATGAGTGATGCCTGGCTGTAAATCTGCCAGGCCAGTTAACACTGACAGCAGCTGCTGCTTCTTAAGACCCCAACTTCCATCACCCTTGTCACAATGCTGCTCAACGGCATGAAGTTGAGCTGCTATCCTTCCACAGGTCAGCTCCAAAGGCAAACCGCCCACTGAGTCAGAGAAGGGGGATCTGGCTGAAGTTACTGTTGAATCGGTTTTGGATATTCATGAGGGTTTAACTTATGAGCTGAACTTGATTTATTTTAGTGTGTGAGAGATTGGTCAGGGTTGGGAGGGTTGTGGAGTGTCTATTGGATTGAGTGCACTCCAAATAAATCACCAACCTGATGCAGATTTACAGAATGCCAACCAAGAAAAAGTAGGATTCTGTTGTCTGAATGTTATTCATTGTTGAGCACATTGAAGGGTTTTGAGAGCATTTCATAAGCTTTAAGTGCTGTCAGATTTTTCTCAATAGTTGACCATGTATAAAATGAGGGAAACCAACCAATTATTCAATTTTGAGATCAGTGTGTAGCCTGTTAAAACAGTTGTAGACTGATCTCTGGGAATTAATTCTGAGTAAATAAATTAATGAAAGCCTTATTAGCACATCAAGAAACAGATATGGCACAAAAGGCATTAAATACTGATTTTGGGGAATGACCATTTTCCACTTATCTGCTGTTCATCATCAAAATTAGTTTACAAAGATTTAATCAAATAAACAGTCAAACAGCGCGATCTTCAGCAATCAAATACTTATAACTTATTCATTAACAAACTATGTTGTCCCTCATAATGTTGCACTGCTTTTGAGCATGTCATTGCAAACATGAATAATAGGAAGCAAACAGAGAAGTGTGTGAGGCACCTCAGCAGAAGGTGTTGGTTGTTTCTGGGGGAGCATTTAAAAATATTTTTACATGTGAAGCAAAAATCAAATAAGAGAGAATTTGGGTCACAGGTAAAGCTGAATTTGTGGGTTTGCATGTTGCTTCAGTGTTTTTCTTTCAGCATAGTTTACATTCCACTGTGGATGTGGGATGGAAAAGTTCATTAGCAACTACCACTGTAAGAAAACAAATGTTACTGTTCAGCCAGCCCCTACTGAGTCGTTGGTATGCATAACAAGCACACTTCGGTGAACAGGTTGAGGTTGGAGGTCAAGGGTGAGTTGAGCTAATGCTTTCATGCTCTTGATTCAGCTCCTCTTGGATGTAATACTGGCCTGTCAATTTGTTTGAGCTGTGGATTTACATAATGAATTTATATTAGCCAGTGTTCTCCACACACTCTCTTTCATTCCTCTCTCTCTCTTCAGTTTGTCTCTCTGTCCCTTAGTGTCGCAATTACTCCCCTTGCTCTCTCTCTCCCTCTCTCTCTCACTCTCCATTGCCCCCTCTTTTCCTCCACCTCCCCACTTCACTCCTCTCATCTTCCTCTTGTCAAGTTTACCAAGTACTCAGAGATCAGTGTTTAAATGCAAACGAGCTTCATTTCCAAACTGACGCCACAGTCCAAGTATGCCGCGCACACAAAAACAACCGACTGAGCCCTGCTGAGAGGCTTTGACAACAGATGGATGGATGGAGATGATGGAGGAAGAGAGAGAGAGAGACAGAGATCGAAATGGAGAGAGGAGTGGGAATTCTTGGAAGTAATGCGTGAGTATGAGTATAAAATTGGATGCAGAGCAGCAGGGCAGCAAAGCTCGTAGGTGTTGGGCGCCATTGACATTCTTGCCAGAGAAGAAGTGATGAACATGCCCCTGTGTTGTTAGTCATAACATTCCTCTCACTGCGTAGTGATGTAGTGTTTCCGTAAAATTATACACAACACTAAGTCACATAGCTTGCTTTTATCTGAGTAGTTGTTGTCTTGTCGTTGTTGTTGTTTTTTGTTTTTTTTTTGTTTTGTTTTTTTTGGGGGGGGGGTTGTTTTTTTTATTTATTTATTTATTTTTTATTGGTGATGAGCTATTGTAGATAATGACTTTTCCATGTTTCATAATAAAAATTAAATGTAAAGGATTAAGGAAAACTATCTGACAACAACATAAATATAGTAAATATAGTAAATTGTGTGAAAGACCAAATTCGCAAAAACAGATTTTCCCTTGAATGATCCTGCCAGCTAAGCATATGATCTTAGGGCATTTTAACACGTATTCCACCATGTGTAGCACAGAGAGACAAGTAATGGGGAGTCAGAAAGGGGAAGCAACATGTAGAAAAAGAGTAATTCCCATCAGCATTTGCAATGGACACCTGATCAAAAATTTATGTGCCCAACATATGGCTATCAGGGCCACCACAAACAAAATTAAATGTGCTTAAATGGATTGTTAAACCAGAAATAAAGGATTTTACTATATGGAAATTTATTGTGAGTCACCATGCAACCCCTGTCTCACACACATGGTGATCTATCACTCCTGCTCCTTCTGACTGCTCTGTCTGGGGATTGTGTGTCCATTTGATGCACACACACACACACACACACACACACACACACACACACACACACTTGACAGGAATACAGGCTTTACATCATTGTTCATGACAGAGACCCACTATAACACTACCCTGGAGGCCATGTGTGTGTGTGTGTGTGTGTGTGTGTGTATGTGTGGGTTTGTCACAGTGAGTGGGTTAGGCACTAACATGGCTTGTAGTAAGATGCATGTCCCCTTCCTCCTCCTCCTTGTCTTTCAGTCCCACCTACTGCAGAATGTATACAAGGTAGTGATTAGAGCCCCCGCCCCACACACACACACAGTTTGACAGACTTGTCTATCCTCCTCCTCCCTTTCCCTCAGTCTATTTGAGCCCAGTGTGTGTGCAAGGTAATGATGCAGCTGGGCCATTAAAAGCAGGGGGCTATTTGACAGCGCCCCACGCTTTTACTTCCCTACACCCCCACCCCACACACACACGCACACTAACACACACATACACACACAGCCTGAAAGGAGCAAATGAACTCCCACAGGAGTAAATGGAGCCATCGCCTTAACACTGAGTATTTCTCTCCAGATGAGGATTGTGGAGAAACAGAGAGTTGATGTTGGTCTCTCTCTCTCTCCCTCTCTCTGGTAAGCCACTGACAGTCTTTCTCTTCCCTCTCAGCTGCCCTCTCTTTCCATCTTTGGAGCTTGTGTTTGAAGTCTGTCCATTTGTCTTAGGGAATTGTGCAAAGTTTGTATTGACTATTGAGTGTGTGTGTCTCTGTGTGTGCATTGGTGGAAGGGGAACTAAAAGTGTTAAAGGCTTTGTGTGAATGGTCTTCATACGTCAGTCGCAGAGGTTGGCAGGGCGATAGTGAAAATCCTGGGTGGTCCAGTGTTTTCATTTGAAACACCTGCCATTCATACAGACATTTGTCTACTGTAAGACATGGGTGGGCGGTTGGGTGCGTGCATGGCGTACACACACATGGGTGTGTACGTATAAATCCAGTTTTAACTTTCATCTAAGATTAGAGGTGCAGAGATGATAGGGGTAAACTAAATCCTGTAGTTAGATTATCTTAGATTACACAACATGTACTCTACGCAGAAGATTTTGTTATTGCAGCTAATCATGTGGCAGCAGTGTGATGCAAAAACAATTAAAATACAATTATATACAAATACGTTCAATTAACAAAGTCAAATATAAGAATGGACAAAATAGGTCTTGAGTGACTTATTGGAGTTAAGATGGTTGAAGTGTTTCTGACTGACAAGGGGATGCCGGTATGTTCACAGTCATCAATCTCTGCACTTTATTTAAAAAACGGCTACAAACATCCAAACTGCTTTGACTTTACAGAAGTACAGTAACTCAGATCAATATCTAGACAGGACCATAACTGAAATCCCTTACCAGGTTATTTGATTAATAAGCTCTAGTTCCCTGTAAAAACTGCTGAACTCAAATCTTCCAGTATCTGCAACTAAGTCTAGACTCAGCTTCTTCAGATCACTATGACTTGGATGGTTGAGAACCTGCAACAAATTCCCTGAAAAAAACTTTATTATGTATAGCAGACATAATAAAGTTCAAAATTTCTTTGCTAAAGTATGTCTATCTTTTCATAAAAAATAGTAATATGTCAAGTTAAAAGAAAGCAAGCATGTAAATTAAGGTAGTGAAAACGGGAAGCGTTCCAATGGTTTTAAAGAGATATGTGAGGTCTTCAGCGCAGCAACTGTCAATATGTATGTGTGAAAGGCAGCATGTGTGCAGATGTGGTGTTTAGCATCAATTAGCATCCAGTTACGTAACTTTATGTTGATAATTTTGGTAGCATATCTCAATCCTTAGAGCTGTAATAGACAACTCCGATAACAAGTCTGCGGGGGCTAATCTGGTCATTACACAATTATGTTCAAATGAAGAGTGACTCCTTACAGTGAATGACTCCATCCATGCATTTCCACGCATTAATATTTTTCTGTATGTCTATGATATGACAGAAAAGTGCGAGGTTGAGCCGAAGGATAAATGTCACAGGTAGGTTCACGCAAAGGTTTTTCTGTATGGTAAGTTTCATATTTCTTCTTTTTTATAACTAACTTCCAGTCATATTTCCAATTCTCTTACAATTGTTTCATTCCATAGCCTTTATTTCCTTTTAATAAAAAAAATTCTGCAGTTTTTATGCCAGTGCCAGCTGTGGCAGGAGCTGTTGTGTTTACAAGTCATTCAACCAACTGCTCCTTTGGTGCATGGATGAGCAAGGAAACTAATGTGTCAGGGTGTTGGTGGCTTTCTTCAGCTTGGATGCTGCAGAGGTACTATGACCCATGAGTGGTGGAACAATCCAATGGGCAGAAGGCTATAGGCACAGTCACAGTTTTTAGGTGGAAGGACAGAAGCTAAAAATCTTCACTGAAAGGTACATTGAACGTAAAGTTCCCATGATAGTGCTTGGGTTTAACTTTGGCATCCTGTACAGGCATAATTTGGAAAATCAAATTAGTGTCCATGGTAATGATAAGATGAGGATATACTGCTCACAGAACCAGGAGAGAAAAAAAAGTAAAATGACATTGTTTATAAAATAGTGAAATATTGAAAAGGTTTTAAATAGAGACAATGCTGTTTACCTTTTTTACATTTACTGTAAACTCGCATTCATTTCCTATTGAGTCGTCAGAGAATAAAGAGCCAGAGTTCAAGTCTAATGTCCACAATTCATTATGTCCAACTGCTTCCAAGAGTTCAAGCAGAGCTTTTTATGTAGTGTTGCATGCTAGCCTGTGTTGGAAATTGGTAATCTAAATTAAATGAATAAAAAGAATGAATATTAAAATATTAACATGAAATGATAACTCTAGAATTAGTTATCCTCAAGGCACTGTCCTTAAGCAGGAAAAGAATAGCTAACATTATAACATTCTAACTGTTAAATTAAGTCTGATTAATATTTTATTTAGATATAAATAACAGTAAAAGTTGACAGATTGGGTTCAACTGAAGACAGTTTAGCAATATTTTCCCATATGCAACATTAAACACACCAGCAAATTTTAACATTTATTTACAAGATCGCAAGGCAGGAACATGCAATATCTGATCTACTAAGAATGGACAGAAATGTGTGTGTGTGCGCGTGTTTGGATTTGCATGTCTGTATCCTTGTGTGTAGGTGTGTGTGTCTGTGGGAACACAAAGGAAAGAAATGGTGGCAATTGATGCAAGGAGACAAAGTGCAAACAACAGCAGATTCAAAAGTGGCCACTGACACCACAGCAGGCTTGCTTTACGCACATTCACAAAATACAACTATCTCTACAGTTGATTGGCAAAAAGAAGACAGCGTTGCTGAGAGAAAAAAAAAAAAAAACTAAAGTTGACTTCTGTTCAGCAGCTGAACCAATCCTGCTTCTTCCAGTCCCGCCACCTGTTCTGCATAATACCACACTGTTTTCTAATTATAAAAGGAGTGACCTGTCACAGTGGCATATAGTTTGATCACAACCATAGTGCCATGGGTTTGAGTCCCCGAAGCAGCTGACTGCTGCATGTTATCCTCTCTCTCACTCTGGCTGTAAGAATAAAGGCGAAACGTGGTCATGGTTGAACTGTACCATACATATAGCAACATTCAATTTGACTTGTCCCTGACGGTCAATGTAGTTAGTTATCGTGTAGTCACTGAACATGGAAATTTATGATATTAACTTTGACAATTACTTTGACAATCTGACTATCACGCTGTATATAGGCCAGACTTGGGCTGTGGGATGGAGTCTACTGGGCCAGAAGAAACACCAAAATAGAGCAGATTAGCATGTGAGTGTATGGGCCTGCTACTCTGACTCATTTTCTGTTCAGAGTTATTTGTTCATATTCAAAGGTGTCAGAATGATCATCATGGCACCCTTCATCTCCTGAGTACTAAATCTAATGTAGAAAGAGGAATCCTTCTAAACCCTCATAACAAAAGCTCAACAAACTTTACTTGAGACTCCAGACACTCTGATGACCCTGTTCTCTGTCTCCCAGCACTCAAACATACAAAAGGAATAATTTAAGTTCTATCAGTGTGTATTACATTATTGGTAATATTTGATAGTGAAAAGTTGAAATTTGTTCAAAAATGTTAGGGCAAATGTTAGTGTGTTGGGATTTCTGTTCTGAAATTGTTTTAATTTTTCTTTTTAAATAACAAAAAGTTCAAACTGACTAGCAGTATCCGCAAAAGTAGTTGTACTATTCAAAGCTTAACAATACCCTCCCATTGTAGTATGCTTTTTCCTTAGAAGCCACTGTATGTTTGCTTTCTCTATTGTTTGTGCTTTGTATTTGAAGCATTCCTTTGCCTGCTTTCCATGAAAGTTTTTGCCTTCTATCTTGTTCATGTTTTGTTCTCAAGGGCCAATATGATGAAGTTGTACTAGACACGAGTCTTCTTTCAACTCAGCTGATCCGTGGCCGACTGAAGAAAACTTTTAGTTTGAAGTCAGCAGAAGGTGAACAAGCAGGACAATGTGCTGTTCTGTCAACAATCCCTGGATCAATAAAGCTTTTGCAGTGTTGGAAAAGGTCTGCAGCACAATTGCAGCTGGATGTGACTGAGATAGAAACAGTTGGACAGCAGAAGTATGAGAATTTACTGCCTACATCTCAGCGACTTTGTCACCTTTTAATCAGATAAATTCTAACTTTTGGTTTTCAGAACAACATTTTTTAAGCTAAGTGGTTGGAGAAACAAATGCCATTTTATGGCTGAGTAGCTGAATCCATGGAGACTTTCTATTTTTCTGTGGCAATGTGACAGTGAAGGATGCAGATGGAAACATGTCACGCACACACACTAGCGGTGGCTGACTGACTGCTGTTCTGTGAGGCCTCCCAGTCTGGGAACCCAGAGGTGTCAGACAGTTATAATTATCACTCTGTTTCCACACACACACACTCTCTCTCACACACTGACACACAGCTTCAGTGCTGAATAGCATCCAGTTAAAATCTAGGCCTGAGCACCAGACTCAGAGAAGCACCCTATGGTGCTTATTTTCCCACTTTGGTGTAAAAGGACGGCAGTTTCCAGCTTTCCACAAGTTTAAGCTCTGCTATCACATTTATGGATCATAAATAATTCACACGTAATATTTCAGTTTTTTGACCTATGTCCACTCAGGATGACAGAGATAGCATGTTCTGTCATTCTGCAGACAAAAGAAGGCGATTGGGACTCATGTCCCAACAACTGTTTAATCTTCACATCACCTGAAGGGGTGTTTTTGACCAGTGAGTTTGTTCATTGTGTGACATGTGACCCAAGGTGTAACCAGATAAAACAAAACCTAGCTGTGGCCATTTTCTCCCCCTTTTGAACTCTCAGACCTCTGCTGGCTCATCCAGGAGCTCAACTGAGACCCTGTTCTTCCTGCAGACTCATCCACTTCGCTCTTGCTGAGCAGCAGTAGCACAAGCGCTGCCTTGAGGTTAACCTAGAATGATCATGTTTAGCTGGAAGGGAACCTTTCTTGTGTTTCAAGTGTTGGGTAAAACCCACTGGGCCTAAAACAATCTTGCACATCATAGCTGAACATGGCTATGAATGGGACTTAGTTGATGTATATATGTGCAGGTCTGAACTCCATCAAGACGGAAGGAAGTCCTTGCCTGATTTTAAGAAATATCCCAATATAAGCAAAAGTTCTAGTCTAATACTACCATACTATCAGTAAGGGTTGCTGTTGAACTAACCTGCTCTGTAGCTGGATAATTGTCAAATGAACACATATTTATAAACTAAGATTTTAAGGCTATATGTATGGTGCAGTTCAACGATGATCACGTTTCGCCTTGATTCTTACAGCCAGAGTGAGGGAGTGGATAACGTGCAGCAGTCAGCTGCTTGGGAATTCAAACCCATGGCACTATGGTTGTGATCAAAATATATGCCACTGTGACAGGTCACTCCTTTTATAATTAGAAAACAGTGTGGTATTATGCAGGACAGGTGGCGGGACTGGAAGAAGCGGGACTTGTTCTGCTGCTGAACAGAAGTCAACTTTAGTTTTGTTTTTTTTTTCTTCAGCAACCCTGTCTTCTTTTTTAGAACATCTGCACGAATTCTGGTGCATACACAAAAAAAAAAACATCTGTGGATAATAGCAGGAATCTACCCAGATATATGGGCCAGACCTGAGCCATGGCACTGGAGTATAAACTGGGCTAGTCGTCTCACTTCACCTTCTGGGTGGACAGAAGCTCCTCCCACCATATCACCATATAAGATGATGATCTTGTTCATTATTTAAACTCATGAACACATAAAAGCTCTAGGTTATACATTAATGAGGTCAGAGATCAGCTCTACATGGATATCAGAAGAGCTTAATGGCCATGATCTCACTTGCTGTATTACTAGATCTGACAAAAACAATATTATCATTACTGGGAGAGGCAATGACTTACAAAAGTGAAGGTTGCATTCTAGGATTTTGTGAAAGGCATCTAAATGTTTTTGGAGAAGAATGGTGGACAGTATTCAACTTTTTGTATTATCTGTCAGCTTCACCAGAGTAAAATATTGAGTTTCCAAATTGTCATTTGAGCTTGAGTAACCATGAAGCATGATTAGCATTATTGCCCCACAACAAGAAGTTTGTGGGTTCGGTTCCCACGTCTGGGGCCTTTCTGTGTGGAGTTTGCAAGTTCTCCCCATGCCTGTGTGGGTTTCCTCCGGGTACTCCGGTTTCCTCCCACTGTCCAAAGACATCATGTTTGGGTTAATTGGTGACTCTAAATTGTCCGTAGGTCTGAGTTTGAGTGTGAGCGGTTGCTGGTCTTCTCTGGTCTGTCTCTGTGTCTTGGCCCTGTGATTGACCGGAAACAGATAAGCCGTTGAAGATGGATGAATGAATGAATGAAATTTCTATAGCACTAACGACAGTGAAAGATTAATATCAGTATTGAATTGATCTGGCAATGAAATGATTTCTTTCTTTCTGATCAATTACATATGCTTTAGTTTGCATTGCATTATTTTTTTGCAGGATCTTTGCATCTGACTGCAGCAGTCACAACAAAATGCAGCTTACAATATTGGCAATATTGTTTGGTAAGGAGAAATAACACAAAACACAACAAAAAGAAGCAGCTTTAATTTTGTACAACACACAAACTAGTCTTCAATGAAGTGCACATATTTTTGAGGTCAGACAGTGGGAAGCTAATAATTCTTAAAGTACCACAATATAACTACTAGATGAAAAAGTCATGAAAGATTTGCTGTATTGTGCTGTAATGTTAGACTAGTCTGATCTTTCATTATCAGCTACATCACACTTCTGCAGTTCCCCTTCACTCCTGAGTGCATTTTAGCATCTGTTGGGACTCAGTCATTTAATTTTTGTGCCACATACAGCTGTTTCAGTAAAAAAGCTCTGAAATACATTTATGCTCTGAGAGCTACATTAAGACTTGCATACCTTTCCCTTCTAATATTGTCATTCTGTAAATGTTATTAATACTGCTTGCTTTCATTAGATAGCTTCGTTTATAATCAGTTTTCAGTTTTGTTATTTTATTATGTGTTGTACCTACTTATTATTTATATTTATCCATCTTTTATTTTTGTTGAATGACCTCTGTGTATGTGAGTGTGCTATGCTTGGGTGTGATAATAACTGTAAACTTATGTAAGGTTCATCATGGTCTAATCATAGACTCTGATTAACTCTTAGAAGCTGATGTTGTATCAGCACCCGCTGGCCCCCGGCATCTTTCAACCATACACAACTATGGGATGAGGCATTAGAATACCATATACACACATACCCATCAGAAAAGGAATGCCTTCTCTCATATGTATTGCAAGAGTTGGGTACAGTAGATCCTCTAACATAGACGCAGACAACATGGAGGGTGAGTCGGGACTCACAGGAATGGATAAGTCATGCATTCATACTGGTGTATCATCATTAGTAACAACTGGAGCATGCATCTTAATGCCTGGTAATGATTTAGTCAGACATAAGACTTTGCCAAAAGGAAACCAGAGAAACAGCCACTGATGAGCCCGGGTGACGAAGAGACACATTAGCTAAAAAAGCACAATACTGAGTAAAAATATTCAATGCTCTGCTGTCGCTCAGCTGCTCATAGGATGCAGACTTAGCAGCATCAGTCTGCCTTCAGGTAAATGATGTGTGAGTCACAGTTAAAATCCAACCCATTATTTATTATTATTCCCTCATAATAAGTATACAAATCACGAGAAAACACATGAAAGGTAGAGAGAAAGCAATAGGTCTTCCCTTTATTTCACTGAGGAATTGCATTTTATTGAGAAAGCGCGAGAGAGATTATTTCACTAATCCACCTTCCTATGTGTAATAAATACACTTTCATGCTGGTGGGTGTTCATATAGTCACTTACATGTGTCTCAGACAGAGAGAAGTCTGTAAGTATTGCTACAATGGCACGTTCAAGCTGCAGCCTGTCTGTGGGAGAGAGCATGAGGGAAGTTGAACATTGCAGGCCCCAGTACTGCACACAATGTTTCTGGAAGTTGATTTTAGATCAGCCATAGTGGTGCTTTGTGACTTTTTACCAGACACACCGGAACCTGCCTTACATATGGGGTTGAGGCTTGACCTGTGTATTTCTACTTCAGATGCTGCAGGGACTCCATGATATAAAGGAAAAATTTATTATACAACTGTAAAGTACCACTGGACATCAACCGCTCCAAGAATCACTCACATTCAACACTGACTTTAAACATTCAACATTATTTTCTCTGCTGATTTTGTTTGCAGAGTCAGTCAATTTTATTTGAACTGCTGATATTTACATATTCTCCTACACGATTACACGATTCTCATATTTTATCAAAATATCTGCAATTATTTTGAAACTTTTATCTACACTACAGTACACATGTGTTAATGTGACATTGCTGAACTATGTGAATCTGTATGAGGCACAATACATTATCGTTTATTGTGTTGGTCAATACAATGCCTTAAGTACATTCACCACTATCGTAAATACCTGATTAGAAATCATGCATGCAAATTAACATAAAGTTAATAATAATGAACCACACTTTGTTATCACAGCTGGTTTTCTTCATGGTTGCAGAGTTTAGATCAATCATGGCCATTTAGAGTGACACAAACAGTCTTACAAGATTTGTGTGCAGACATATGTGTACATGCACCCTAACCCTTGTATGTTGCCAGCTTGGCTTAGTTCTATGAATCACACAGATACTCATGCATGCACACTCAGGGGACTTTAAGTAAATGATCACAAAGGTACACACAAGTGTCGTCAATGGTAGAAACACACTAATATAAACATGCATCCACATGTACACTTCCCAACAAACACCATTCATCATTGTAATTAAAAAGAACAGGATGTCCATGTAAGAAATGAGACACATTCTCTTCTAATCTCATTGTGGCGAGAGAGGAGCTCCACCAAACAAGCCCATAATCAACCTCTTTTGTCTCTCTTGCTCGCTCTCAAACATGTACACATGCACATACGCTTGCATTTCACACACACACACACACACATCTATCTCTCTTGTTGCACTCCTCTTTCTTGGTCTCTATGACTCTCTTTCCCTTTACCTCTGAGGTTTTCCTTTTGGACAGAGTAGTGCTGCCCTTTTCAAAGTTACTGTGAGCGCCTAGGGCTGTCATTAGTATTCAGCTTAACGCTGGTTCTCTTTGTTTCAAGGAGAAATTGCCAACTCTTGGGCTAAATTTTTCAATAAGACCCTGGCGAATAGTCTACAGTCCAGACAAAAACCATACAGTTCAACTGAATGTCACTCAATTTTCTTTCTTTCCCAGTAAACCAGTTATGAGTCAATTTTGTGGTGGTTGCTGTTGTCGTGAGCTTTTGAAATGCGTTTTCTTGTTGACGATTGAGGAGTTTTGTTTTTCAGTTTTTCTATCTGCTCTGGATTCTGATAATAAGTCCCTGGTGGGCCCTTTGCAATTTTATATGAATTAATTATCTTTCATGTTATACATGTATATATTTAGAAATAAATTAAAGCTATGGAATAGTTTGGGTCACAGCAAATGAAGGATCCAGCTGATGCATCCTTTGTGGTCCAGCCTATCTTGTTTAACCGCAGTGATGAATTACCTATCAGCCGAAAAAAACACTCAACAGCGACAGAAATCATTTGGCCTTTGGAGACAAAGTTTTCTTAGAGCATGCCTCTTACAGGATGTGAACCCTGCTTCAGGCACAATCTTTCAGATGTTCTAAGTCACTTCATTCCTGCTCTTATATTCCCATCATCATAGTGTTAGCTACTGTAGTTGGTTAACAATAAACAATTAACTGAACAATAAACATCTTGCTGTGGGATCATTCCTGACAGAAAAGCAGAAGTACTTAGTGTGGCCCATGTGCGAAAACCAACCAACAAATCCCCCTGATGGACAACAGAGAGGGTTTAGGCTCCATAAATTCTTCACCTGTGGCCCACTGTGAGTACTGTTTTATTTGCTCTTCTTTAGAGTTGCCATGTTCAGCTAAAATCAGGTGTCATATTTTCTTTGGTTATCACACTCATCTTTTTTGCTGCAAATATTCATGTAAATCTCAACTATATCATTACATTAAGGTTTTGCCACCTTCATAGCCACCCCTGGTTTGTATTTTTTTAATGTTTTTATTTTATTGTTCATTATTTAATTTGTAAGCTGGTATGCATGGTGTTTATGTGTAAGACCTTTGAGACTAATTATACTAGTATAATTATATTCCATACTCATGGCTGTATTTGTATCTTTGAGAGGATACTCATTAAAATAATGCTTCCCTCACCTTCCCCAAGCTTTAAAACAAATCTCACCCCACAAACCGTCCTTTCGATTTGTGAGGACCAACATAGTGTATATTTGCACTAAGCTCAGGTACAGCAAGTGTTTGGGTGAAACTCTTAGTTTAGATCTTGAAGCTTGGAAGAAGGGGCTACAGAGTACATGATGTCAATTTGATGGGTCCCCACAGTGGTAGCTGTATAACTGTGAATACGTGCATGTGCAATTTTCTGCTGTTTCTAGTCTACAGCATATCTGTCTACAAAGACAGCAGGGAATTCCCTTTCTTAAACACACACACACAAAGATAAACTATCCCACCCTCCCACATGATTTTGAACTTGAGAATCTATGTTAGGGCAGGTCTAGCTTGTATTGCTCTCAGATATAAACTGCCTGAGCCAGAGGTGGTATCTGTAAATGTGATGGATTTGCATTCCATAATTGCTGTTTAGTTTTTTTTTGTTGTTGTTTGTTTGTTTGTTTGTTTTTTGTTTTTTTATGTACACAGACAAAGAGGTTGGCTGGCAAAAAACACAGCACAGTTGTCATGATGATGGAGCTCTTTCAGAAGGAGCTTTTGTCAGTGTCTTGTCATGTCCTCAGAAATTGCTTTGTAAAACTTTTTGACTGACTTGATTAAAAATGCAAACCAAACGTGCCCTTGACCTCAGTTTTAAAGTTTAGAATTGTCTGGTATTTAAAAATATCAAGCTGTTTCCTACGCTGCTGTTTGGAACAAAGTATTTGCCATCTTTTGAAGCGCACAGCTGTTATTGTTTCCCTCATGCGTATTACCCAGCAGGGTAGGATATCACAAGAATAAGATAGTAAAAGGACCATGTTTGCTTTGTAGGCAAACTTGTGGACCTCCAGCTGAATTCTCACCATAGATAGAGAGGTCCACCTAAGTGAGACTGCAAATAGCTCTGTTTGTTGTCAGTGCTTAGCAAAATGTAATTTTGCTTCTCTCTGCTTTTTAACTTCTCTCCAAGTCAACATGTGATTATGGCACACCCAGATATGTAGTAACGGTGAAATCAGAATGTCTGGCTTTTCAGTCACAGCTTTGAAACATGTATTTTATTTCCAGGGGGAAGTTGAGATGGGCTGTAGCAGTGGATGCAGATATGCATCTCCCAGGAGAGAGATAGAAACTTGGGGAGTGTAGGTAGAAGGACTTTCAAATTCTTTCAAATTCAAGTTCAAAGAAGTTCTTGCAACTCATGAAGCAGCTCAGGAGTGGAAAGCATCAGTTTCATAGTATGGGGTATGGCCACCTGATTAAGGTAGTGCACTGCAGAGAATGCTTTAAGGACACTCAAACAATGCTTCATTCATATGAAGCATTCATATCTAGTGGTGGACCACTACCAGCAGTCTCCTTCACTTTCAGTTTATTTGTGCTCTTGGGAATTAATTTTGTGTCTATGTCAAGTTCACCCTCACAGAGTTACTACAAGGACTGTGGGAGTTTGCCCAGCTGGTCTCTAAAAATGAAGAGAGCGCTGCAAAATTATCAGTTTCTCAGATTTTTCTTTTTATAGGTATATGTTTGAGTAAAATGAACATTTTTGTTTTCTATAAACTACTGACAACATTATTCCCAAACTATTCCCAAATTCCAAACACACATACTGTAAATAAAAAATGGTCAAAATAAGAAAAGAGGTCCAGTGTTTTCAGACCTCAAATAATGCAAAAAAAAATAAGTTCATATTAATTTTTAAACACATTGCTAATGTTTCAACTTCGGAAGGAATCAATATTCAGGCACCCTGATTTGCAATCACAGCTTTCATGCATCTACGCATGCTCTCCACCAGAATTTCACATTGCTGGCACAAGAATTCAAGCAGCTCAGCTTTGTTTGATGGCTTGTGGCCATTCATCTTCTTCTTGATCACATTCCAGAGGTTTTCAGTGTGTTTCAGGCCTGGAGATTGTGCTGGCCATGACAAGGTCTTCATCTACACCTTGATTGACCCAGCTGTGTGGCATTGAGCACTGTCATGTTGGCAAAAGCATGTCTCAGAGCTGCAGAAGGCAGCAAGTTTTCTTCTAGGATAACCTTGTATGTGGCTTGATTCATGCATCCTTCGCGAAGACAAATCCGCCTGATCCTCCAGCAAATTTCACAGTGAGGGCGAGACATTGTGGCTTGCAGGCCTCTTCAGGTCGCTGTCTAACCATTAGAAGGCCAGGCATTAGACAAAGCTGGAAATTAGACTCATCAGAGAAGATGACTTTACTCCAGTCCTCTATGGTCCAATCCTTATGGTCTTTTGCAAACTTCAGTCTGGCTATTCTTTGCTTCTCATTGATGAAGGGCTTTTTCGTAGCTTTGTTTGACTTCAGCTTTGCCTCTAGGATGGTCATCCTGGTCAGGGGAGAGTCGTTTTCGGCCTCTGCCAGACTGTAGCTTTGTTGTTCCCAATGTTTGCTGCTTCGCCTTGTTCTTATGACCTGCTGTCTTAGACATTTTAAGGATGGAAGCAACCCGACGCTCACTGTGCGTCCAATAAAGTCCCAATAAAGCCAGAATTGAACCCTTCTTTTCCTCACACAAAACTTTTTGTTTCATTTCTTTTGGCATGGTCATTAATTATTTTTTATTTTAGTTACTTTTGATGTACTACTAGCACTGTTTTTTCCATCCAGATGGCCCTGCTGCAAGAGAAAAGTGATGACCACAATAATCGTTTTTATACAGTTCTTTGTTAAATAAGATTTGGTAGAAACAGGTGTTCTTGTGTTGGAATCCAGCAGACACTGGAATGTAATGGAATGTCTATCACGATATTGTACATGTGAACAGATTCTTGGTTGGCACTGTTGAAACATCTGTTAGGAACAGACGTGTATCATACTATCTTCATCATTTCAAATATTAACATCAAGGGTATCAATCCAATAGTGTCAGGCTTTTTGGATTTTTTTTTTTTTTTTTTTTCAGTTTTCATGATTAAAATCAATTACATGACTCCTGCATCTTTGCTTTTCAATAAAATTTTGATGATAATGTGCAGAATCAGATGTCAGACGATACAACAGATAACAGTGGTGCTGCGTGGCCTAAACATAATGGCCACAGTCTTATATGATTCTCTTCTCGTAAATGACTCGACAGTCACAAGCAACCTGAAACCAATGCTCAAGACGGTAAAGCATTCAGGTGGGAAATTTTGTGTTGTTTGAGTATTATACCTTGGCGGGAGCAGTGTGGGCGGCAACTGTGTGCAGTTTCCAGGGTGACAGACTGATCATTATGGGCTGTGGGACGCCGTCATCTCCTCTTTATGGTCCAGATGTTCATCAGAGACTGACGGAGATGGAAAGGACATAAGGGTGTGTGTGTGTGTGTGTGTGTGTGTGTGATGAAGGAAAACATGTCCTTGGTTTTTTGACTTTGTACGTGTTTTATGTCTGTGTGGCTTGCTTGTATATTAGCTGTCCTTTGCCTCTGAATATGTGTGTGTTCGTGTGTATCCCTCATCCTGTGCATGTGTGTGGCAGCTGCATAGGGAACACCAAACAAAGTAAGAGATAGGTTTCATGGTTGGAGGAAAAAACTATGTGATACAAAATATTGCACACAGATTAAAGACACACATACACATACACTACATTTGCACTCACTCTCCATATTAGGTAGAAATGTTCATTTGATCAGCAGTCCAAGGTACCACCCCATTCTGAATCCCTTCAATGTTATGCAGTTGACAGTGGCCTTTGCCCTCCCTGTGGGACTGAACATAGTGACAAAGTAAATATTAGTATTTTATGTCGCAAACTTTTTTGCCTTGGTTTTTGCCTTACAGGCTATGTAGATGCCACTGATCTGCTGACTGCGCAAAGAAAAAAAAAAGAATGCATATTATGCATATTATTTCCCCCAAAATTACTGACATTAACATTAATCAAAGACAAGGTAGTAATACACAGAGCTTTTTTTAAGTGAAGCCATTTGTCTTTATAAAGCTCAAAGTAGTCACACCACACTTGACTTATATTCCATTTACACACTCAGGTGAAGAGAGGGGCAGAGCTGTCAGTGGATCACCACCTCGTGTGAACTTGGATCAGATGGTGGAGGATGTCATCTGTCAACTGTGGTCAATCCAAATTAGTAACGAAGGTGTGGTCAAATGCCTTCTCAAGGCATGTGTATTTGTGTGATTTGAATTGTGTGAATTGAAAAGTGAATGAGAATTTGGGGGTAAAAAGTTGTAGTGACATTTTTGGCTATAATTGTTGTCAATATTATTGTATTATAATAGAATATAGGACTCAATTGAACACAATTATCCAAGGTTAAAATAATGAAATGATTAGATTTTATACTAAAATAGGAAAGGGTCAACTTCACTGTGTTGTTCTAATGTCCTGAAAAAACAAACGGAAGTTTGAAATCACATAAAGTAGATGTTTAGCTGATTGCTTGTGTGCGTCTATAAGTGCCTATTATTCAGCTGAACAAAAGGTGTATCAGGAATACTGTAGCCCTTCCAGCTTATTTGCCTCAAGTGCTTCAGAAATATTCTGAGAGCAAAATTGAAGAAAATTGTCTGCACTCATAATTTAAAATAATGCAGCAGAAGAGATGCAGCGAGGGAAAAAAATGTGCCCATATCTTTTGTAAATTAGGCTGAAGTGGAGCACAAGAGGAGGAAGAGTTTGAAATACAGAGAGCAAAAGAAGGGTTGGAAGAAGTGAGAAAAAATGGGTTGAGAGGCTTAGAGACAGGAAGAGAGCAGAATGAGGAGGAAGCATGGAGTCAGTGAAAGTAATGAAGGGAGTCTGAATCAGAGAGGCAAGCGAGAGATGCTGTGATAAGTGCTGCAGAGAGGAAGTGGGGCTGTCAAGATAAAGACAAACTCAGATAGAGGGAGGAGGAGATTTTAGGCAGGCTTTGGCATTTTCGAAGAATGATGAAGAAGAGGAGGAGAGCAAATAGGCAAACAAAAAAAGAGAAACAGAAGAAAGGAAAAGTGGACAGAGAGAAAGAAAATGAGACCAAAGATGTGTCTTCAGAGCGCCAGCCAGGAGGAAGTGCTAGTGGCCGTAACCATGGCAGTAGCACTGGTCACTATGGGAACCAACAGGCCAGTTGAGTTCAGTCAACAAGGCCAGACTCACTCTATCCTTCCTTTTATCAGTGAAGGAAACACAAGGGAAATTTAATCAAAGCAATATTCACTATTCGTGACCTTTTCATATTTTACCCAGTCACGTGATGTATTTCTTTTTAGTTTGAATCCAGCTTGTGACAAAAATACATTTGGGAAAAAAAAGATATAGGACATACAACCTGCAGCACATGTCCACACTTTGATGGGATGATTACTGCAACATTTTAAGGACAGATGGCAGAAGTTGCTGCTCACTGTAGGTCAACAGCTACAGAGTTAAAGAAATCTGTCTCATTTCTTTCCCACCCCATTAATGGGTAACACCCTGCAGACATTCCAACCCACAATACATACACATACACATAACTGGCCCTGGCAAGGAAAATGTTTGTCATATAACCCCTGGAAGTTGTGTTTTTTACAATTGCTCATAGGGATAAATCAAACATAATAATTGTATCACATAGATGGCCTTAGAGGAGTTGGAAGCTGGATTTTTTTTTTTTTTTTAACCTTCAACCATACACAATAAGTTCTCCTACCTGGACCTGTCCTCCTAAACCAGTCCCCAGATCTGACCCAATTATTCAAAATAATGTTGCTCCCTCATATGATATGCTGACATGTCTTAATCCCAGTGGTATGCACCAAAGCACATCAGATGGAGCCTTAGTGCATTATGGGGGCCCCCCATGTGTCCCAAACTAGTTCAGTTAATGTGATAAGGAAGCAGTCCACCCAAAGTTATACTAAAATCAAGAATTTATCAATAAAACACAAGACAAGACAGGTAAGCAATAAGGAGGGGAAATCTGTAAGATTATCCATGAAAGCAGCTCGTGGATGAGGTGCATGTCTGCTGTGGAGAGGTTTTATGTGCCAAAGTACAACCATACAAAAGGGTTGGACATATGCCAGCAGGTTTAAGAGAGCAAACTGAGTACATACACCAGGTTTTACATAGCTGAAGGCCCAGAAGAACTGCATAAGCTGTCAACCTTCACACATCAACAAATGACCTGGTGAAGGTTGTCCAGGAAGACCTCCAAGGCAGCGACATCACGCCTGTTACTTTCCCCTGAGAAGGTTTATACAGAAGTCAACTAAAGCCTGACATCACATAGACTTTAATTCCATCATCTCGCCAAATGTGTCTGCATGATTTTCATTGGAACCCACATAGCCCAATAGTAATTAATAGTAAGTCAGTCAGTACTGGGTCAGTGAGCTATTTGATGCAAACCTAACTTTTTCTTCTGCACTCTCTAAATGGAGTATTTCCAGGTGGTGAGAACACAACTCTTATGGATAATCTCTGCGTGTGCACTGCATGCAAGACAACTCCAGACAATGTCCAGACCTGAGGCTCCTTTATTCATGTGACTAGCAAACACACCTCCTATGTTTGCTAGTCTGCGGCTGTCTGCGGCGCCAATAGGTCAGCAGCTACAGTCAGCTGTTGTGTCTGCCTGTGTTGGTGTGTATTAGGTATATTAAAGCTGAAACTGTCTGGATACTTATCACGTTCAGCTTCAGGAACCCTGTAGCATGACGCAGCTAACAATCCTCTGCACACATACACACACACATGATTCCATCCAGCCTAGTGGGACAAATACAAAGGGAAAGTATCAACAAAGCAAAATCACAAGATGAAAGAATGAAGCAAAAAAAATGCAGATAAAGAGATAAAACAGGAAGACATACTAAGACCATTCAGCCAGATTTCATAGCGGTGGTGAATTGCATGAGCTGTTCCCCAATGCACTTACAGTGCCAGTGGAGTTGCTGCGTGTTTTTTGGAAACTAGGTCATTGTTCCTCCCACTCAGCCTGTCTGATCCAGCATAAAGCCCAGCATTTTTTTCCACAAATAAGTACCTCCCCAGTCTATTTTTTTTTTTTTTTTTTTTTTTGGGGGGGGGGGGTGAAAAAGTTAAGCTTTTTTTAAATGTTGCACTCATATATGAGAATATAAACACATATCGTCGCATAACACTGAAACATAGGCTGCCACATGAACTGATATACACACAAGCAAAATCACAGCTGTACAGATGGTGAAAGAGGCTAACTATATTAAGAGCCGAGTTATCCAATATGTCCAGCAGTGTTCTTTCCTGCTCCTCTGATAGATGAGCATAGAGCTTTTTAAATATTCAGCTTCTGCATATTGACTAGGCCCAGATTGTATTATACAGTCATTTATTCATCACTCATTTCACAAGAGAAGGTGCGACACACTGTTCCCACAGCAATCTGTGAAACATGCATATGCACACTGGCAAGCAGCAACACACATACATAGGCTCATACTGTGGATGGAGAAGACAGGAAGGACAGGGAGGTTGATGTACTTCTAACCAGAGTGAATAATCATTGCTAAGGGTGGCAGTGGGGAAAAAAGGTGGAAAGATGGGGAAAGAGCAGAATGCTGTTAGAAGCAGGAGGGAAAAAGAGGCAATAGGGAAGGAGAAAGAGAAGATGGAAGATGGAAGCACTTTGCATGCCCTGCCCAGACATTACCTCTCCCCTGTTGGCAAGGGCACGTGCCACACAAATGTGTGCTACAAGTTTGAAATGGCTACAGCTGACAATGTCCAAACTTGTTTCTGTGGATTTCACATGAGCAACTTACCACTCTGGGTAAACCTGCACAGTGTAAACAGTGTCCAGTTTGTAAGGCCAACATCCCCTTCTCATTCTGGCAGTTTTCATCTGCAAAATAACACAAATTCAGTAGCTGCAATGCAACTTCTGAGTTGTCTGCATCTTATTTAGGACACAGAAATTAATTTCCTGTACAGTAAGGCGCTGCTGTCTTGTCTTCCACTTTATGTGATGGATTTTATTGCTGAGAGATGCTAACTGCTAAGCATGGTGTAACATGGATGTGTTAGGAGGATTAGCAAAAGGAGTCCAAGATGACACTCAGACAAATAAAGATTCCTTATCTCTCTTGCTTCCAGAAAATCCAAATTTATTGTTGTGCATATTGTAGTTTTCGAAACATCACTAGTTCAATATTTGGACTCAGAAAACCAAAATGTTTTAGTTTAAACTTTAATTATTCAAATATTTATATCCAACTTGGAATTACGTAAAAATGTTATAGCATAGCATAGCATAGTATAGCCATCTGTTATCTCTTTGACCACCTTCCATCATGCTGCAGTCTGGTGCGAGCGAGCCTATATTACAAGCTGATGAAGTGCGGTCTCTCCATAACCTGGACTTGCACTGACTAATCTGAATTCAACTCTGTCCTGGCCGCAGATAGAATCAGGTGATAAAGGAGCTCTGCGTCAGTAGGCTCCAGAGAGGAGAAGGATTCAATATCTGACCTGTGTGGTTGACTAGAACACCATTGACTCTGACAGCAATGTAATGCTCTGACACAGAGATAAGTAGATAGATGACAGAGAGGAGAAAGAGTGGGGTCAATAGATAAAGGACAACAAGGCGACAAGAGATGGATAGAAAAGTGAAGAAAAAGGGGAAAGGAATCAAAAACTATAGATATATCTTCACTTATCAAATAAATGTGCTAACCTTTGAAATATTTATGTATGTTTCTGTTAGTTTAAAGTAAATTAGCAGTGTCTCAGAATTTCAGAATTGACACATAGATTAGTCTTTAGTGTAGTATTGAATAAGTTTTTTAGTTTGAGCTAAAAATGCACAACTTCACAATCACTTCTTTGCCCTACCAAGCAGTGAATGAAACCTCAGTACAAGCCTATTTATCAGTCAAAAGGAGGGAATAACTTAAAAAAAATCTAAATTTACATCCACTGTGTCTCTCTCTCTCTCTCTCTCTCTGTCTGCCATATGTTCTAAAACTTCAAATCTGTTTAGTCAAACCATTCCAGCTTGTCATCATCCATCCATCCATGCATTTTCTACAGCTTTTTTGTTTCTGGGTTGCAGAGGCTGCCGGAGTCAACATGTTATCAATAAGACCAAATTCACAATTCGTTGGCTAGTGTTTTGGGCAGCTGGCTACTATGTGTTCCACAGTTAATAATGGGTCCCTGCCTTTGCAGTGAACACTATCCACAAGAACTAATTTCTGCATTGCTGCATTGAAGAGTCCTACGCTAGTCCTCAAGCAGCTCTACATAAAGTACCTTCATGTAACTTTGTTATGATTTTGCACTATGCAAATAAATCAGATTTGATTTGATTTGAAGCGGCTGGAAGTTTTCCATTGCTTCATGGTAGGTGCTGGCCAAGAAGGTTTGTGGTGTCTACAAATTAGTGGTGTAGCACAGGTAGTTTCACTGGCCACTCCCAAGCTGCCTTGGGTCAAAATGTCAGTTGGTGTTGTACAAAGCAGTTCTTTGGTGTGTGTGGCGAAAGGGCATGTGGATTAGACAAACTCTGTGACACTCTTGTGGAGGAGGTGGTTAGATTCACTCGTCTTTCTCCCTAGGTCTTTCAACCAAAGCTTTTCACCTGACCTTTACTAGTATGATGCCTGCAAGGCCAGGCAGTTGGTCAACAATCTTATTATTGTTCATTATATAATGGGACGGATGGACAGGTAACAGAAACTTACAGAAATGCTGAGACCACAAACTAACCCTTCTGATGTTGCCAAAATCACTTTTTTTTTTTATTATTTTTCATTTCACACAATGCATTTAAAAGTTTCTGCCAGTTGATTGTTATCACAAGCTTGCACATGACATCAGTGTTTTTCTTTGAAGATACCATTTGTGTTAGTGAGAGATGTGAAAGAGACAGTCACACAGAAAGTGAATTAAAGATTAAAATGTTTGATTTGGCTTCATGAATCTAAATGTTTTATCAAAATAGAGTTAGATCTGAAATCTGAAACTAGAGATGGACTCGTTGATTGCTGAGTTTATCCAGCAGAAGTTGCAAATCTGGCCAGAAAAATCCTGAACATTTCAAAATTGTTTTGGTATTTTTTCTAAATAAATTTGTGGTCCATTTTTATGAACTGAAAAATCATGACATGTAAAATTGTCAATACTCACATCAAACTCACTGTGTGGGATAAGAGGGTATCAGCATGCAAAATACATCTGTCACAGGAATAGTGAAACTTTATCTGAGCTTTTTGCTTCCATCAAGCCCAAATAGTTCAATACATCATCACTGAAAAGAAATAGATGGATACCAAGTCAGGAGGAGAAAATGAGATGAGATTATCAGGGTCAATGACAAATAGGTTTAACAGGTAGATACAAACAAATAAGGATAAGGTTATACTCACTCTGCAGATTGTCCCAAAATAAAAAAAGAAAAAATGGAGAGAACTGTGCTCTATAGAAAAAACACTCACCTACACACAATCACAAACATGCATACACACTCATTAATCTGTCAGGGCAACAAAGGGAGGCAAGCCAGGGCCACATTAGCATGACAAACTGGCCCCACTAGGTTGACCGAAGACAAAACAATTTTAGGAGACAGGCTGACTGTGTGGTATGGTGCCTGCTACCTCTGAGTGGGCCTCAGGACCCATAATCAGTGTGCGTGCATGTGTGTCTTGGTGGCTGGTCTATTTGTTTGTGAGTGTGTGTGTGTGTGTGTGTGTGTGTGTGTGTGTGTGTGTGTGTGTGTGTGTGTGTGTGTGTGTGTGTGTGTGTGTGTGAGTGTGTGTGTGTTTGTCTGTGTGAGGTATGATCTGGTTGTTAAGAGCTGCCATGGGACAGAAAAATAGAATTCATCAGGTTGATGTGTCCTGCTGTGTGTGTCTTTCTCTTCCTTTAGAAAGAGAGGATTGTGTGTGCATGATGATGCCCATGTGTAACATTTGGGTATGTAGCACAGTGTGTGTGGCTATGAAAGACAGCCTGCATACATATTAAACTAGAACCAAGTGTGCGTGTGATTCTCCTACCTTAATCCCCAGATTGTCAGAATTGAGAGTTTGACATATGTGGGCCCTGTCAGCCTAATCTAATCCTGTCATCACTCTAAAACCTTGTCTGGGGGAAAACATACACACACAAACTCCTTCTCCTTACAGCAACCAGCTAATTCAGCATCGATTTACGTACAATTCAGAGCTGATACTTACTTTAGCTTAGCAGTTAGCCTCTCTCATTCCGTCTTGCTCTCCAGTTCTCTCTCCCTTTGGTTGTCTTAGCTTGATACAAGGATTTCAGTGTGGAAGTTTGTCATGTGTATTACAATCTTATTACAACACACTGTGCAGTCACTGTGTCCTTTAAATGTCACCTTCTCAAATTGATTTTTTGCATTAAATAAAACTGTCAGGATTTTGTAGAGAATTTTCTCTGAACAATCAGAAACTGTTTGCTCCTGTCTCACCAATAAACAACATCTGTTCCCCCTAAGCCCGAAGCTTTTAACGCACCTCTGAGTCCCTTTGATCATTCCCTCTGGTGCTGGGACCAGAGAACCAGAGGACCAGAACACAAACCCAATACACGGTCAGAGCAGACAGGGACAGGTGACTACATCAAAGCCAAAGCAGCATTTTAAAAAGCATTTATTTTATTAAGGATGAATTGACTGAAAGTGTAATTTTTTTTGTCATCTCTATTCATATGAGCTATTGCTGCAAGACTGCAAAGGCACCCATGACAGAATTCCCGTGTCAACTGGTAATGGAAGACACACTGCCTCCGGCTGTGTTGTCTGATCCAGACATTTTTCACATTCAAGACTATGTCACTTTGATATCAAGCCACCAGCAATGATACACAAAACCCACATGGTGCTGGGACACCATGCAGTGTACATGTGCAAAATCTCACTATTTATACATATATTTAAGTGCAATTTACAAATCATATCCTTCTTACTGTCCTTTTTTCAAGTTTGTTCATTTGTTCATCTTATCCGTTTCATGCTCACGGGTGATGCTGGATGAATTCCAGGCTCACATTAGGCGAGAGTGGGGTACACCCTGGACAGGTCACCAGTCCATCATAGGGCCAACACACAGAGACAGACAGAGACCAACAACCACTCACACTCAGAACTACAGACAATTTAGAGTCACCAACTTACCCAAACATGATGTCTTTGGATGGTAGGAGGAAACCCACACAAGCACAGGGAGAACATGCAAACTCCACACAGAAAGGCCCTAGGCCGGTAATCCAACCTACAACCTTCTTGCTGTGAGGCAAAAGCACTCAGCATTGTGCCACCGTGGTGCCCTTCTTTGCTGTTAACTTGTGACCACAGTAATTATGACAGGAGCAAAGGCAGAAGCCAGGGAATGCAGAACACAGACACTGCTGGATTGATACATACAGTTTCCCAACCTTAACAGCATGTTAAGTAGGTGAATACAATTTTAAGACGTGCATTTTCAGGAAATTCCTATCTTCACCAAAAAGCAGTAGTTGTTTCAGCACCTGAACATAACCAAGCCTTTCTATAATCATAATTTATTTGATTATTTCTGAAGCAACAAGAATCAGGACAACTGCATTGTTACTGTTGAAGACGATCCTGATGTCATAACTGTTCTGTTTTGGACTCAAATGCGATTTATGACCAGGAGGAAAAGAACAGTTGAAAAGCAGTTTATTGTAAATTGGAATCATGGGGAGAGTGACTGGGAGTTGAGGATTGGAACAGGTGGATATGCCAGGTGATGGAGTGAGGCAGGCCAGGCTGAGGTAGAGCAGGGCACACGGCAAATCATTAATCCAGACAGTGAACAGCAAGCCAGAACAGAGCTGGATGACACTGGTGTGCAGATGAGAACATAAAACATTACAGAATTGCAGGATTCAGACAAGGGCACTGAAAAACTGACAGTAAAGAAAGCACTTGGCTGTGGATTCTGTATGGATGAAGTTTAATACTGTGTGGCTTGTTTAGTTTAACAGCTGAAGAGTGAAACCAGGAGGCCCTGAGATTATTGATACTTCAATTATTTAGTTTTTTGTTGTAACTTGAAAATACATTTTGAAAGGTATAGGGGTGCACAGAGAGGTACACATAATACACTTGAATGCCCTCCTTTCATAAAGGACGGACAAAGTTTCTGAACACTTCTCCTGCTACACTCCCATGGGTCAACCAACGGGCAACCTCTGAGAATGAAAAATTAAGCCAACATGGGACTAGAAACTTGGGCAAAAAAATTTTGGTCTCTCTTGCTGATTTTAGTTAATAAGGAGCATAATTATCTGCAGCAGTTGATTGCCATTAAATAAATTACCAACATGCAGAAGCAAGAACTATTGAGCAAGGTATTAATCTGTGTATTACTTAACAACAGCATGGTTAGAGAACTGTCCAAGGAAGACTGCCCTCAGTACATTTCCAGGACTAAAGGGGCTTTAGCAGTTACTAGGTGGGACTACATCAAAGATTAGGGACTGAGAGGTTTCTGGCACTGTGGCATCACACCCGCTATCAGTTCAGCTGCAAGTGCCAAAGCCCTGCAACCTGCCTTCCTCCCTGTCTGAGTGTGTCGTTAGCTCTGGGTTAAGGCAGGGAGTCCTGGTGGTGACAGATTTATTAAACATCTCAGGGCACACTGTAGACATGGCAAAGAGGGACACCCCCACTGCTCGTGTAATTAATATGGCCACTCAGAGCTCGTGTTTGGAGAGTGTATGTTTGTAAGCCTGCATGCTTTTTTAACCTTAGCAGCATGAGCACATTTGTGTGTGAGAGCTCGGAAGGTTGTTTTCTACATGCTGTGAGGGGATGAGGGATTTTCTGGGATCAAGGTGAACGTGACAGCTCAGAGAAAGAAAGATAAAGAAGAGGAAGAGGTTCTGAGATTACAAAAAGTGCTTAGAAAAGTAAAAAAAAATTCTGTCATGACTGATTGTTGACATTGTTTTCCATGTTCAACTTAGTAAGATTTGTCTTTTCTCACAAATTATTACATCAGAAAAATAAATCTATAATATGAGGCAGCTAGAAGAACTCCCCTTGATTTGGATACATTTATGGCACCTCTCACCTTATGGACATATTTCACATTGACGCAACCAAGCAAGGCAACTTCCAAACATATCTAAAATAATAGAAGACTATTTAAAATTGTTAAATCCTTTACACAGTTCCAGAAAGCACCATCAGACAGCAGCTGAGTGCCAGAGATCATCACAGCAGTGCCACAATAAGTCACTTTGACACTCTGTTATTGCTTCATTAAAAAAGGATTTGTTCTTGTTCACCTGCCACATGTCCAGATTAAAACCCAGTGTTCATTGTATATCCTTTACATACCTGTGTACTGATTATCCACTGTCCCCTAAATATTCATTTATCATAAAGGAACCTTAATTCATTCAATATTTTATTTCTATTTCTGGTTATCATCCAATATTAATTTAATGAGTCATCAGAAGTTAAAATGTGCCCCTCTGAAAACTATTCTGTCCTCACAAAAGCACTGCAAACAGACAAAAATGAAAATAAGTACATCATAAAACATCAGACATGAATCATGTGCTTGACAAGGTTGGGAGCTAAATAAGCTGCCTGCAAAACAATGAATGACTGAGACTGGATGGTAGTGAAAGCAGACAGAAAGAGAAATGGGCTCTCCCACCTGCACATGCTGTCTGGCCAGAAAACCAGCTATCCTAAGCTTTAATGGGATAGACAACAAGTGCTAACATACACACACACACACACACACACACACACACACACACACACACACAAACAGGCACTCAGGTGGGCCTCATATAAAAATCTGGGCCCCTTATCTAGACACTCTCTGTGGTCCCCCTTTTAATCACCCATGTGCCTCAATGAATAACAAAGTGCACACTCATTCATTTGTAGGGCTATCCTGGTATTTGCTAATAAAGTGTACCCCTTAAAGTCTGCACAATAAAGTCTCACTACTAAGAGACGCCCTCATTGTGAGGTTTTAGAATATTACTATAATAACAGTATAATAATAAAGTAAAATTCCTTTAGGTCTTCATTATACTCTGGCATAGACAAAGGAGGTAGGCAGGACTCTTTACTATATTTCATAATATGGAAATGAATATAGAATCAGGTTTTGTTTGCAGAGTAAGGATACATTTCTGTTTAACTGGCACAGCCCAGAATATCGCAACATAGAATTAAATAATAAACTGTATAGAGGTTCCGATAATTGCAATTGTAATTCAAATTATGAAACATTAGCAATTTTGTCAATCACTGACTGATCTGTGATAGATAATAAAGTTAAACAAAAACTTGGTCTGACTAATTTCTTTTCTGGTGCTGCTGAAGGTTTACCATCAAGAAAACAAAACACAGTTACACTATAGTAAACTAATCATGTTTGAAAAGTTATCAAATGAGACAACCAATATCACATGTACCATATAATTAAAATAATCGAAATATAATTGTAGAGCGCATGCATTATGAGCATAAGTATGTTTATTTCCCCAAGCAGTACCAAACAAAAATAAATATCTAAGCCTATAAAAGTTAAACAAAACAAAATTATAATTATAATCAAGGTCACGCCAAATCAAGATGCTAACTGAACAAACTGAATGTACACAGTGAGAAATCAGGAAACACACAGGCCTGGCCAAAACAAATAGACACTTATGATAACTTAATACTAAGTAAATATAATAAAAAAAAAAGATGATTCCCCACATAATATATTAGCAGAGCGTTAGGTTTATATGAGAAAAAAAGTGATTAAAATCAAAGAGAATATGTATCGACACAGTGATCAAATCTTTGCTCTTCATATAAAACACCCTCAGGTTAACAGCAAATAAACAGTGATATTAAATATTTCAGAGTGAATGACTGCAATGAAAAGCAATGAAAAGAACCTGTGTTGATAACACACTAATGAGGAAAATAAGCCTAAAATTATATCATCCTGTGTGTTTGCCGTGTGACTGTGGCTGATAGCTTAAGGTGCTGCAAATCTCTTTAGGGTGTTAAATTCTTAAAATGACTTTAGTTTAGTTTGCACCATATAAGCGCATCACTTGTAATATGGGAAGAAGGTGAAGGTGTTTTAAAGGTGTAATATTTAACTTTACCACCTCCTTCACAATGTCAGCTCTGGATTGTCTGCAGCCTCCCTGTGATCTTCAAAGGCTAAAGGGTGTACAAATAGATGAATGAATGAACTCAACCCAACACCTTACGTGTACTTATGTATACACCAAAAGGGAAAAGGTTTTGTTATCAGAAACCTGGATTCAAAGTTATAGAAAACGAAGCAAGGCAAACAGCGAAAGTGTTGGTGAAACACAATTCTCTGTTTTTATAACATTTAACACTTGGTGCTTGTGTTTCAGAAAGGAAGAGACCTGTGTGGGAAATCGTGTTCCTTAACATCTGGATCATAAGTTGTCAGAGAAACACACTTAGCAAACTTAAATATAAAGTAGGATCATGCTCTGTCTCTGTTTTACCAGGAAACTGTTTTATTCAGTGTTTTATTCACCTGCTGCATTTGCTTTTATTGCAGAGGATACCTGGTTAGAGCCTCCTATACAATTGACACAGTTTGTAAAAAGAGGTAAAACTATATTGACGTAAAACACAGTAAAAATGGCTTTACTTCCCACTAGATTTATTGGCTCCCTAGATTTACTCACGCACTTACCTTCATCCGCATCCGTGGCGCTGCTGGAGCCAATTCCAGCTCACATCGGGCGAGGTGCGGGGTACACCCTGGACGGGTTGCCAGTCCATCACAGGGCCAACACTCAAGGACATACAGAGACAAAAAACCACTCACACTAGCATTCACACCTACGGTCAATTTAGAATCACCAGTTAACCTATACATGCATGTCTTTGGACGGTGGGAGCAAACCAGAGTACCCGGAGGAAACCCACACAGACTCTGGGAGAATATACAAGCTCCACACAAAAATGACCCAGGCTGGGAACCAAACCCACAACCTCCTCATTGTGGGGCAACAGCACTAACCACTAAACCGCCATGCAGCCCCGCCCTAGATTTAATGCTTCCCTAATAAGTTTATGACTTTGACAGGCCAGGTGTGTATTGCAGTCAATAAGAACAGGTAGTTTTGAAAGTCTGGAAGCTGAATGGCCAAGAGTGCGTCATCTGAAAAAAGCATAATTTAACCACTTTGAAAAAATCCCTCGTAATAGACGACCAGTGAAGTTTGTTTTGAGTTTTTTCATGACTAAACACTTATTGTTGCTGCCTTTGGCTGTACACAGTGTGAACTGTTGATCTGTATTTGTACTCAAATTCTGCCCACACCACTTTAAAGCAAAAGCAAAGAAAAAGAATGAAACACTGAACACTGTTGTCCAATACTGAACATTTAATGTTTGAAGAAGGCAGTTGTTCTCATATTTACATAGTAAAACCTGACAGCATATCACCTAATTAGTTTTTTTCTTCAGGTTTTTGAACACTTTAAGATGGAGGAGATCACGAAGGGCTGTGAACATGTGATGTATACTCATGTTTCCTACATGCACCTACAATGTGCATAATTTGATCTAATCTCTTAGAACTACGTGTTTTTGGTTTATTGAAGTGTGTTTATTTATGTCCTGGTAACTGTATTTATGGACTTCTGTCCCATCTGAGAGTGGGTGAGGGCAGGGTTCGCTCCAGACAGATCTCCAGTCTAATATAGGGCCACATATAGCCACAACGATTCACAAGCACATTCACACCTACAGGCAATTTATAGTTATCGGAAGAAGTTGGAGCTGAAGCTGGAGGGTACATAGACAGGTACAGAGAGAGCATGAGACCTTGTTACTCTATTGCCAGGTCTTAGTTTTGGACCCAACTGTTAACTGCTCCAATGTGCCAGCTTCTCCGTAATGCCACTGTAGAAGCAAATGCTGGTCCCCACAACATGAGTAATACCTGAACTATACACACTCACTCACAGAGGATTTTGAATCGATCAAATAATGTTCCATACCAGTTCCAATAATTTGTAGCTCTGCGTTGCTGCCCATCTGGATAGTGACACCATTTGCTTCAGATCATTTTGTAATTCTGCATCTGCAGAAACACATCAGTCACACATGATTTATGCATGAGAGAAAAAGTGTGTCACTAGCAGAAAAAGGAGCTGAAATTTATCGCTGCGAAAAAAAACCCAAACAAACAAAAAAAGAAAATCAACGTACTGACCACATTTTCAATACTATAAAGATATAAGATAAGACATAAGATATAAGATATAAGGCATCAGGAATTAAAATGAGCTTTGGGCAAAATTGCAAGTTAAGTTTTAGTTCATCTCATGTGGAGCGGGGTAGTGATGTGTGGATGATAAGCAATACTTACACAATACCACAGTCTTTACATGATGGCAACTATGGTCTGGTAAGGCTTGGGGTTATATAACAATAATAATAATAATGATCATAACAAACTGATTGAGGTATGTGCAAGTAGCTTTCATCACAAGATGTTCAAATACAATCTGACATCCACATCAATCATAAAACGGAGTGGTCATTTTTATGGTGAGATGAGGTTGTTTTATTTTTCTACAGTTGAGGGATATCTGAAGGGAGAGCAAGCCAACATTTCCATCACTTTTATTACACTTAAACCAAATCCAAGACTATGACTTCCTATCTTATAATGTACATCTGCAATAGAACATATTTATGCTGTTAATCAGCATAATTAATTAATGCAGCCCAGCACAGCAGCAATTGTCAGTATTCCTCACATATGTACATACCACTCAAATAAGAACCATTTTTGCTGCTAGTCCCATCCCAGTCTGACATGTTGTCCACCATGAATGAGACACCACTGCTGAGTGGATAACCATAATTTTTGCCACGCAGCCTTGCCTTTGGTTTAGCACCTCAGCAGTGAACGTTGCGGTTGCAAGCTGTTGTGGGGTGATCTGTTGACTCCATATAGTGCTGCTTGCTACCACTGTAAAGAAGCTGGAGGGGCTCCCACAAGCACTGCAAGCTGTGAGGAGGGATGCTCACTGGTGTGGTGCAAACTGTTAACACTGCAGTCCTGCCACAGAGGTATAGAATGACATTTGGGCCTGGTACAAGCTGCCGTGGGCCATTCTGTTTAGAAGTTGTGTGCTGGGAGCATGTCAACTTGGGAACTAACAAAGCTGTGTGCTAATGGGACATGGACGTTAAGTCCAACCAGTGCAGGCAGGTGCCCACCGGAATCCGTTGTGTAAGAGTAGGCAGTATTAGATTTTCAGACATGATAACCTGCATGTTGCTAAGTTTTGCCAGAGGGGTAGCAGTTCTGGGGTGCGGCAACATGTTCCCACTACCATCCATCTGTCAGCCCTCACTCTCAGCACAGCATTTCTTGCCTAATGTAATGTTTTCATTATATCCTTCAATATGGGAGCTATAGAATTTTGTTCGGCATGACCAGGGAAGCAGAGAGGAGGAGTGCTCAGACTGTTTGGATTGCCTCAACTTGATCATATGAATTTCCATCTGTTCTAAATCTGCTGCCCTCACTGTCAGTAGCTTATGCTGTGACATTTTCAGATGTATGTACAAGATGATATATCTTGACAGGCACTCAGCCTGATCTTTTTTTTTTAAACATGAAAATAATAAACAAATCAAGAGGACATTGATTACAGTTAATATTTGTTTGGAAAATTATAAATGTGTCTCACAATAGTAGATATTACTACGTTTAATATTCATCATCAAATTCTATCCCACCTGACAGAAGAAAAAAAGAAAAAAACATTGTGACCAATGCTGATCCTATTTAGTTCCTACAAAGGAAGTTAAATTAGCTTCTATAAAACATCCACATATCTACAAATTTAATCAGGCAGTGTTTTCACAAATGTGGCAGCATGTGATGTGATGGAAACTAATTGTATTTTTGGTTTACTAGAAAAATAAGCCCAAAACACAAAGCGTTTTGAGAAGAGAAAAAAATTAGTTGTCATGGAGACGTGTGTTTGCAAGTGTGGGAATCAGTGGAATGGGAGTAAGAGGAAGGAATATGACTAATGAACATGTGATTGATCATCTACATGTAGACAAAAATAAAATGCTAAAACGAATCATGTGTCAGCAGAAAACAGTGTGACAGTCTGGTGATATAGTGGTTGTGAAATGATCAGTTCCTTTGGATAATTTATGTAATTAGTGAACAAGCCGGTTTTGTAAATAGAAGGAATCAAAATGGTGAATCGGTAAGTCTGTGATCTGAGTCCCTGTGTCGAATTTAGAATTTTGTATGGTGGCTAAAGATATAAAAAAAAAACACTCAAATGATAATTCCAGCTCATTACAAGATTGGTCTGATTTTTAGGACTCAAAAATCATTATGTTATTTTCATACCACAGCATCATCATGAAGGGTGAGAAAAGGGCAGATCTTACAATCTTGTAGGTTTTAATCACTTGGCAGACTGCCAGAGCAAAGGTGCAGCTCCAATGTTTTATCAATGTTTAACTTTCACCAAACCATTTGGCATCGTGTGACTGCTGAGGCTTCTCACCACGTTGACTCTGTGGTTCCAGTTCAGATAGAGTTCATAACTGTGGCCTTAAGACATAAGTGATAATAAATCAGATTTTTTTTATTAATTTTTCATCTTAGTCACAAATTAGTTACACATTGCAGAGCATAGTGTACTGTACATTCTGCATACAGTATTTAGCAGCACAATAAATGTTAAAATCAAACTGTTCACATTTTTAACTGAGGAGATATTGGTAACACGGTTTACAAAACTAAATGCTCCATTAAGCTAAATGCCAATGTTGGCATGATAACACGCACACTATAACAACGCAAACATACTGATTTTAAGGACATGGAATGAAGGGCTGCCAGTTGTAATAGCCAAATCCCAGGAGTTGTTGAAGTAAGGTAACGTGAAGGTAACAGAGTTTTTAGCTCCATAAGTGTTGTGGTGCTGCAGAAGTACCCCAGTCTACGGATCATGTTCTCCAGATGTAGATGAAAATTTTTGTTGGGTACAAGACTCAACAAGCATCATGACAAGCACACCATTCACTGGATGAATGATGTGCTTGTCATGACTGCTGTTGCTCATCTGACTTGTAAAAATATGTGTACACACTGGTTGTATGTATTGCTGCGTTACTGCTGTCAGCTCCATCTGGTTACATGATAGACTAATTTAAATGGATTGAATTTATTTTTGAGAAAACATGTCACTAAAACATCTCTCTCTTCCTACACAGCTGGTTACATAATATAGGTGTAATTTTTATGTTCGTTACATATCAGATTCAACTTGTACATAATGACTAACGTGAAAAGTGTACATTTTTTGACTTGCTTCTCAAATGTACTGTCAAAAGGTCTAACTGTCTATTTTTGCTGCAACATGTGCACAAGCAAATAAGCAAGAAATAGAATCTGTATGTCATGCAATACAGCCCCAAATCCAGGCAGCAACCCACGGGCATGGGCAACAAAGTTTTTACACTCATTACATTACGATTCTACTTTTGGGGAATTTCTGAATTTCATGAAAAATCATGTAGTAGTTGTTGATATCAAAAAAACCACAAATGTAATCTTGTGGCACTAGAGGAAAAGTCACATATAAGCCTCTCAGCAAAGTAAATGTCAGATTTCAAAATGTCTCAATAACAGTTAATGTTAATAAGATATTCATTTAAGCCCAGTCCAAAAGAAAAGTTACTTATGGACCATGATATCACCCTGCTGAAGAATACAAGACTACATTTTTATTGTATTTACTGGTTTCATGTAATACATCACTGTTTAGTCAGTTACTATCTTTTGTTCTTCCACTGTGTTTTCTGTGCCTCTTTGTTTCTGATGGTAATTCAATTCAACACAGTTGTAGTGAGACCATAATTTACACAATGCATAGATGTCTGACCAGTAAACTGGGAATAGGAGCAATATATTATGGTTGCTATGAAATGCCTGCAGTCAGTGCACATAGAGGTCAAGGCTATTGTAATATTAACAGTAACGTCCCTGTTCACTTTATGGCAAAAAGAAGGTAAAAGAGGCAAACACCGAAACACTGTTGTCTAATAATGAATGTTTATTGTTGACAGTCTACTATCTTTACATTTACATGGTAATATATGATAACATATGGCTCAATCTTTTTTTCTAATATCTAACATTTTGGAGGGTGTTTAGAGATAAAGAGAAAGGTGTGAATGACTGTGTATATGTGCGTATACTCATGTTTCCTATATGTACTGTAAACATGCATTATTTGATCTCATCTTTGAGCAATGAGTGTGTTTAAGTGTATTTGTGTGTGCTTTAACTATATGTATGGGCTTTTAACAGCATCGTGCTGTAACCTGCACCATCCACACTCTATAATCAATGATGTTTATGACTGCGTAAAACAACATACACACATAGACATACACCCCTTTTTATCGTGCATTCCCTCAGTTTTACTCACCCATACACACACACATTGTCTTTCACACATGCATTTATAACTGCAGTCTGTCTCACTGGCTGTGTGATTATCGCCGTCTGGGTCAGGGCTCTTATCAGTGACGGAAGGGGCTGATGGGGACTAACACACCGAAACACACAAATACACGTTCCCCCTTCCCCCAAACTCCATCTCTTTTCTTTCTCTTTCTTGTCTTTTTTCCCCCCATCAACAATTTTCTGTCCTCCTTCTGATGGCGTTGCAGTACTGCATCTGTGCTCACCCTGCCGAGCCATGTGCCAGTTCAGGAGATTGGCGTTAAAGCCAGACATGAGCTCATCGGCCCAGCTGGGCAGACAGCCCATTACAATGCTCAGCAGGGCCCTACCGCAGGGGTGAAGAGAGCTCAATACCTGCTGATTATCTACTCTCTCTCTGTCTGTGTTTCTCTGTCTTTCTCCATTTCATTGGCTTTTGTTTTCACTCTGTTTCTTCTCCTTCTTTTTTCTCTGGTTATTTTACTTATTCCAAATGTTCCTGTCTCTCCTTTTTTCCTCCCCCCTCCCTTTAAGTGTTTCTTCTCTTCACTCCTATTTGCATTTCTCATACTTTTGTCTTTTTTCTTCTCCTTTCATTTTTTTTCTTTTGTCCTTTGATTCAGCTCTCCCCTTTGCTCTTTGCGTCTCTTCATACTATTTGTCCTATTCTGTCTTCTCTTTTCTACCATTCTTTTCTTTGCGTCTCTTTCTCTCCCTTTTTCCTTTTCTCCTTATTTCTCTTCTCTACTCTGCTTTTGTTTCTTCATTTGCTTTTCTTCTACGCTTTTCTCTCTTTGTGTCTCTTTTCAATCCTGTCTTATCCCCTCTTCCCTTTTTCCCCTTTCTTTTCTTTGTGTCTCTTCTCATCGCTCAGTCAAGTTTTGCTCCATGACAGGTTCTGTCTGTTTCTTTCCTGATCTTATGTTTCACTTAGACCCAAACCAATACGCTATCTATCTATCTATCTATCTATCTTTCTGTCTGTCTGTCAATCCTTCCTTTTTATCAGTCGCTAACACAACTTTTCAGGAACCAATGTTGTGTCATTGCAGTGGCATCTGCAGCAGTAAGATAAGTAGGAAGGGTTGATTTTTTTTTTAAATGGCTGGGTTTTGTGTGTGTGTGTGTGTGTGTGTGTGTGTGTGTGTGTGTGTATAAAAATGACAAGGGTGTAAACCAGGCAGCTGGTGCACCTGTGCAGACAGGATGTGACACAGCACTGCAGGAAGACAAAGCAGGTTTATTGAGTGTGGCTCTCTGTCTGTCTGGAGTGGCCTTTCTGTTACTTAGCTCTCTTATTCCGAAGACAGTGAGCTGGTCAATGCAGAAGCAAACACACTCCTTTCTTCCCACTCTCTCTCTAGCACTGTCAGCTGGCGAGATGTATTGCGGGTAATTCATTAATCTTATTCAGTCTTGTTATTACTGTAAGACTGAGTCATATCCACCTTTTGTTCCGACTCTTTGCATGGCATTCACTGGCAGTGACTCAAGATGGATCATCATCATGTGCTAGCTATTGCTTTCATCACACATGTCCTGTGATAAAAACCAAGTGTTTGGACAAATAGGCAGCAGTGGTGGTGTTTGATAAATGTAATGTAAATGTGATGAAGTGGAGCAGAACTGAAGCAGACACCAGACAAGTTAAGCAGTTTTTCCAGTCCATGTTTGGAATGAGGCAAAATGAGGCAAAAGATTATTTTCTCAATTTTGGCCACAAGATGGCGCTACAAAGTAGTCTGTAATTCAGAACCACAAGTTTAGATGGAGAAGCTGCACAGAGAAATGGAAGAAATTGGGCTTGATTTCTCTGAGGCCTGTGGTGCTTCTGTCAGCCTGATCACTGATGCATTCAAGGTCTCATCACAAATCTTCAAATGCACCACACACATCCACCCACACATTAGCAGACACATAACCAGTCGAACACACAGTTTCACAGTTCCAAATCCCTGGGGGGAACCCGCACAGACAAAGGGAGAATATGGATCACATCAGGAGTGGAGCTGAACATTATAGTCAACAGATAACTAACTGTTAACTGTGCAGCCTCAAATAAATCCATCTAGACACATGTTCATTTGACAGCAGTGTTTCCCGTGAGTTCGGGAATCAGGTGGTGAGACTTGTGTGGTCGGGTTGGATCTGGTTTTGATTTAGAGATAATTACAGACAAGAGGTTTGTTCTGGTTCCAACTGAGCTTTGTGGATGTAGGTTTGTAAATTGGACTCTAGTGCAGTGTGTGTGTGTGTGTGTGTGTGTGTGTGTGTGTGTGTGTGTGTGTGTGTGTGTGTGTGTGTGTGTGTATGTGTGTGTGTGTGTGTGTGTGTGTGTGCGCAGACTGCAGGGGGATGGTAGGGGAGCTGGTAGACTAGAGTGCATTTGGTATTCAGCTGTGCCTAGTATTTATCTGTCTGTTGGCAGTCTAGTCTGGTCTGGCCTGTTAGTGGTGTCACCCTGCATGCTCCCCAGGGGACTAAATTGATGATCCAGACAGACTGTGCACGTGTCTCTGTGTCTTTGATGGTGGGGAATTTGTGATTGGACAGAGGTTTGTTGCAGGAGAGAGAGAATCAATGTGTGTCTGAGGATGAATGCGGTTGTTTGGGTTGTGCATGGAAGTCAGGGTTGTGAAAAAACCTGTGTGTGTGTGTATGTCTGACTGTGGTAATGTGTGACCTCACGTCATGACAGAAAAAACTCCCATCGGTGTCTCGGCTGATATTGCTGCATTAGCAGACAAGACATTAGTGCCTCAGTTGCTTGAATGAAATTATGACCGCTGCCAGGCCTTGGTAAATTGCATCAGGGTCGTGCATTTATCCATTTATTTATTTTTATCCCCATCCAAAAGTGTCAGTTTGCTTTAGGAAAGAGTGTGGAATTCATCTGAAGCTGCCAAAAAAAATATTTTTGCATGATTAGACACTTAATACCGAACATCTGATACACGTCTTTGCGTTTCCCATTTCTTATTCCCACTCTTTTTGAACGATAATGCTCCTCTCTCTGTCATGTGCAGAGATTAAATTAAATCGAAACTCCAGCGTACTTAATCTGGTGTCCTTGGAGGGGCCACCTGGACGCTCAATAGTGACCTCTGAATGTCCCCACACCACAGTTTAGGAACCTGCAGATAGAGTGGCATTCAGGAGCTCGGTTATTTTTAGAGGCGCGCGTGTGCATTTCGGGTGCGAGCTTTGCGCTGTGCTGGGCTTTAGTTTGGAAGGGGAGCGCTGATGACCAGGTGGCTGACGAGGTTGGGGTTTACGTCTCTGCTGGATGTGCCCCTGAACCATAGGACTGGGTCAACTCAAGGTTAGCCAGTTCAAAACACTGTCTACAATGACTGAGCTGCCCAGCCTCAGCTAGCACACACTCTCCCTTATTGTGAGCAGGCCCTCTGCTTGTTGTGTGAGTGAGGTCTGCCCACAATCCGCCGACCCTTGTGTAACCCCCCCCACCCCCCCGAAACACAGACACACAAACATAAACCCGGTATGTCACCCCCTTTCCTCTGCTGACTTCATATTCCCCCGTACTGCTCTGCTTCCTAGATTTGAGTATGTGTGTCAGGGCACATTCAAGGGCTTTTAGTGGGAAATTAGTTAAAGTGATATGGTCTCTGATGGGTGAGAGCTGGTATAGTTCTTATAAAACCTCTCTTACTTTTCTTTTTTTGCAGGGAAAGATTTTCAAGAAGTTGAAGGTTTTTCAGAGTCAGATTCAAAATGAAGGCAGCGCAGTGGAATAGTGGTTAGCTGTTGCCTCACAACAAGAAGGTGGCAGGTTCAGTTCCTGGCCCTGGGACCTTTCTGTGCTGAGTTTGCATGGTCTCTTCATGCATGGGTTTCCTTCCAATGTCCAAAGACATCATGTTTGGATTAATTGGTGGCTCTAAATTGTCTGTAGGTCTGAGTGTGAGTGTGAGTGGTTGTTGGTTTCTGTCTGTCTCTGTGTGTTAGCCCTGTGATGGACTGGTGACCTGTCCAGGGTGTACCCCGCTCTCACCCAAAGTGAGCTGGGATTGGCTCCAGCACCCCCATCGACCCTGAAACGGATAAGTGGTAGAAGATGGATGAATGAATTAACTTAAAAATTTGTGTTTTTGTTTCTTGTAGCCACTTACCCAGATTTCACCATAAACATACCAAACAACCACAACATTTTACTCTGCCAGCACAATGGCCAAATAATGAATCTAATACACGCTATGAGCTCATCAATATTAATCAGCCTACCGACTCCAGACAGCCACACACAACGTGATTGAAACAAGGGCCTCTGCATAGTTAAATATTTGACCCATCCAGACTTGTAACCTCTACCTATTACACTAAAACAAACATCATTCACATAGGCCTATAAACAGAGCACATTTGTTTGTTTAAATCTATCCTGGCACATTTTGATACACACAAAATAGTAGCTAATGTATCATACACTGGATATTGATACAATTTCATATTTGTGTTATTTAATTGTGAACTAAAATGCTATTTTAGTTGGATTCTGCTAATCGAAACGCTGAAACCCGCCCTGACTCTCGTGTTGGTCCGCGGCGTCCCATTTGTACTTCATTGATGTTGTGAAGTCGGCTCGCGGAGTGTTTTGGGTTTTTTAGCTGGATGAAGTCAGGATTATGACATTTCTGTCTGATCCTGAAAGCATCACCATTCTCGTCCTGTCTGGCCCTCCTACGGAGTCCCCTGATTGGCTGCAACGGAAGTCAGTCAGCGTGTGGGCGGGGCTTTCGTTTGCTGTGCCTGCTCTGTCGTAGAGGAGGAAGGACAGCTGCTTTCAGCGGCGGAGGAAAGAGCTGAAAAAATTCTACAATGCGTCAGACCCGAGCAATGGCTCGTCCCCGGATTTGCTGCTAGTTCTTTTATATTGCAGCCCCCGAAAGGATTATGGCGTGAGGAAGAACGCGGAGAAATAAGTGCGAAGCTGTCGGGAGTTACTCGTAGTGGCGAACTCTGCTGCCACTGCCTGGAAGTTTTTGTGTTTTTTCCCCGTCGGGGGGCCCCGACGGTGGCGGCGGCTCTCTCCCCGGAGCTGTGTTCCGGTCTGCCCAGCCCCATGCAAAACCTAACGGCCCCAGGCGGCCCCGGCAACTCCAATGTCACCTGCTCCTGCAACTGCACCGCTTCCCAGCCACAGGGAATGGAGATATGTGAGTACTGGCGTTTCTCCTGACCTTAGCACATACAAAGAGACTTTAGTGGGTTAATCCATTTTATGTGCTCTCTCACAAAAGGGACCGCAAATCTGACTTCATGTTCATCTAAACGCTCAACTCACTTGGCTTTAAATTTCCTACCGGCCGTTTCCTCTAGCAAAAATATTATTTCCACTGTCCCTCTGGTTCCTCTGCGGGGATGGCATTGTATCCGGGCTTGGTAAAGGAAACTTTATGGCGACCTTACTGTATTTTAATCTGTTTTGTGTGATCTGGTCTTGACTCTGGCACACACTTTCTCCGGGTGTTATATCAGCCAGGGTAGGCTCACATAGGGCAATTGATATGACACGAGAACAGTTGTACTGAAATATTTGTCAGTTGTATTATTGACATAGTTCAGACTCCTAGTTTATCCTGTCTCATATTTATGACTTCTCTGTAGCAATCATAAGATTACTGGTATATTCCATGTGCTACAGAAATTCTGTATTCTGTTTCTATTATCTATTTTTCCATCACATAAAGTTTCCTGCCTTGCTTCCTCTACAGGTTTTGTGCTCCAGTGCCTAGTTGTATGTTAATACTGGCAGATTTAGCCCTAGCTGGGCTGTGCACATGCTCTGAGGGATCACCACAGAGGGTTAAATAGTTTGCCTGTCGGCATAGACAGGAAACACTGGAATGGTATGTTGTGTCTGTCTGCCTTCTGAGCAGCCCAGAGAGAAACTATCATTATGAGCCTGTGCCTAATGCTGCTGCCTGGTAGATCCACTGCAGATGGTCCACTTTGTGATTGAAACACAGCATTCAGAGAACCAGACACATACAGGCAGACAGGTAGAAATGCAGAAGACTGCAGTGTGTGTTATCCAGGCTGACAGATCTGCAGACAGAGCAATGAAGACAAACAAACAGGAAACAGGCACATAGCAGACATTTAGACAGCCAGGTGGATTCCCAACCAGACATCCAGAGCAGTGGAGTACCGACAGTGATATGAGCAGTCATTTGGACAGACACATCTGAAAGCAGCCAGACAGGCTTATTGACAGACATGTAGACACACAGGCAAGGTACACACACATACGGACAGAGTTACAGTGATGTGTAATTTCCATTGGAGCTGAGTCCAGGCCTGGGCAATGTGAGGTGAACGGAGGATATTAGATTTAGATTTGGCACTGGAGTGCAGTTGCACTGACGCCACATTGTAACCAAGAAGTGTGTGTGCGCGTGTGTGTACGTATGTGAGTTTGTCTGGCAGACACACTACTGTTCCACCATTCGTTTTCTGTGGTATCATTGTATTGCTAGTCAGGAAAACCACACATAATCAGGCGTGAACTGGTGCATGATACAGCAGAGAGAGCCTAATTAGATAATCCAGCAGAACTGGCTCAGACTTCTAAAATGACCAGACAGGAAGTGCTGCAAAAAAGTGAAAATAATTGCATTGACTGATTGATATCTGCAGTTAATTTTGCTGCAAAATAAAAATAATATGCACAAAATAAAATGCACATTATGCATTCAAGATTGTGTGTGTATCTGTCCTTGGCACTTGCGACTTGTTTTTTTTTTCTCCCCAGAGCATGTCTCATCAGAGCATCTCACTTGTTGGTGGGAGTTCCATTCACGAGTAGTTTGAAATAACTGTCCAACAGTAGTGACCGTCTGGTTTGAAAAGAGCTCTTGTTTGTCAGCTGTGTTGTCATGCAGACTCTGCACAACTGAATAATGTAGCTCATGCTTTGATGATTTTTCTGGCTGAAGAAAAGAGCCACTGTCTGTGTTTTATTTTATTTTATTTTTTTGTTTGTTTGTTTGTTTGTTTTTTTTAAGTGGCGCGGGAAGTAACCATGGTGTGTTTTCTCATTATTCAGACAAGGAGGGAAATTGAAAGGGACTACAAACATAGAGATTGCACACCAGATACAGTGTGTTGTGGCCAGGACCTGAAGTTCTGTCTTCTATGGAAATTGCCTGTAGGGTTAACAAACTCCTCAGGTCAAACATCACAACTATAGATGTGTTGTCGGGCTGTCCAGCAATCACTGAAAACCTCCTCAGTCACAGTGGTTTTGGTCTCGGTCAATGTTCTGCAAACATTTTCCTCCTTTAATCCATGCAATCTTGTATCGTCATACTGCTTTTCTTAAACCTGTGGAGAATATTTCATCTATATGAGTTAATCATACATAATTTCTTCCCTATTATCTTGACAGTGATAATATAGATTGCCAAAGATTGCTCTTAGATTTTTTTTTGGCAAACAAACTTGATTAAAATTATTATTTTGAAATTATTCAGTCTCCTTTTATGAGTATCATTCAATCAGGGGCCAGTTTTGACGAACTATGGAAGAAAAAAAGTTTTATGTCTAATATTGTGGCCATTTTTGACATTTTTATAAAAAACTAAAAACAGAACTGGCTCTTGAATTACAATGTACTTTTGAAGATACTTATAAGGCTCCCAGTAAAGGGTACTGTCATGAGGTTGCCATTGACTGTGTAGTTGGATTCCCACTTACATTTTTGATCAGGTTTGATTTTATTCAGTCAGAATTTTTAACTTTGTTCACATTTTTTTCCAGAGTGTGTGATGTTCAAATGCAACTGCCAGAGCACTTTGTAGAAAAGCATGTTCATTGGGCTAGCACTAATTACGATTTTATTTATTTAATTTTCAGACAGGATTAATCTGCAGACCATTAGCCCAGTCTGATGTATTCAGACATCCTATTTTGACAGATCAACAACCCAAAAGCTACAGGTATTCAGCTTTCAGAAGTTGGCTCCAGCAAATGGCATTTTTATTGTAAAATAATGATAAATCAAAGATTGTCAAAGCAGTTGCCTCTTGGTCATCTGATGAATTAATTAATTTATATATCTGAAAGTAAGATACATCACAAAAAATATGTTATGTATATTTGACAATTAAAAAAATGCCTGTCATGCCACAGAGAAAGCCTTAGAGCAGCGTCTATGTCCTCCTACATCTACATACATTTTCCCTGTGAGTGTGGATCCATGTATTAGAGACTTGAGTGGCTGTGTGTGTCTGTGTGTATGTAACAGTCAGCAGGGTCTGGCCAGCCAGACGGATGTAAACAGCCTGATCTGTAATCCTGTGTATAAGTGGTGTTAGTGTGTAGGTGGCAGCAGGGTCATCTGTCAAGTACTTCTGGCCAAACACACACAGCCACTTGTTGACTGCCAGACACACAAAGTTGTAAGCAGAAGCACGCACACTAACTTGTATACCTGGATATATGCATGAACACACACGTGCATGCGTACACACACAGAGGCTCAGCCAATATTTACCCTGGAGTCTCCAGCCAGACAGCTAAACCAATCTCTAACTAAGCTCTTTGTTGTTTGTTTTTTTTGTATCTCTTTTTCTGTATTTTCTGTTTGTTTAGGTTCAAATTATTTAATATTGGTTTCGTTTTTTTCATTTAATTTTATTATTAATGAATTCTAATAATGAGCCTTGAAAAAAGAACTTCTAAATCAGTCTAAATAGAAACTTGGGGCCTTTGGGGAGTGGGCGAGGCTGAGACTACCAAACAAAAGCAAAAAAAAATAATAATAATAATTTTTTTCTTTTTAATCTTTTTTTGTCTTCACAGATAGATTTTGCAATCACTGCTCTTGTAATTAATTTCACAGGGAATTTCACAGTTTCTCTCAGTGGAACCTTGTTTAGTGTGCCACTCTCCTGGGCCGAGGGGCTTCTGCAGCAAACACTGGTGCTCAGGTTGCAGAGGTTAAGAAAGAGGTTTTTGTTTTATTTAAAGATTGATATTAGGGGGCCCAGACACCCTGTTTGCACACGGGGGAGCTGACCTGCACGTGCACTCTGCTCGTGCAGGTGACTTCTTTACTCTACACACCTCTTCAAGATGTACAGTGATTCCGAAAAACCCCAGACCATGTTGAGCACTGGTATACATTTCACTTTAGGCTTTAAAGTAAATATGCTTAATCTGATTTTAGGTTGTAAGGAACCCATTTTCTGAATTCATTTAATAATTTCTATTATGACAATAAACCTCTACCTTGATGTTCGCACAAAGTAATCTACCTGATACCATCATCCTGGGCTGTAGGAAACTGTGTTTGATATTTTTCAGCATGAACCACAAAGATGAGTAGTCGTTAGTGGATGTAACTCTACTTCTGTAAGTATTAAATGCGAAAGGTTCAAATGCATTAACAAAACCATAAAATGGAAATATGACCTGGAGAACATAAAACACACATTTCAACTGTGTTTCCGCTGCCATTTCCCTGGTGGGTCAGGGGGAATGGACAGTTGCATTCCTCTCTGCCACCCCAAAATACACACACACACACACACAGTGGATCATCAAGCCCAACAGATTGGTGAGGATGGCAGGAAAGATATATACCCCCACCCAAAGACGGTGTTTTGGACAGTCCCCCAAAGCTTGTGGTTCCCCGCCACAATAAAGTGCTATGTATGTAGCTATGTGTTATGTGTAGCGCTTCTCCAAATGGATACACTGACTGACCCACAAGAGAGATGGAGTAGTTTAAATTAAAACATTTTTATATAGAAATTGACATGGGAGGTTGGTTAGTTAGAATTTTTTGTGGAAAAGGTTGAACTGCATAAACAATAGTAAACCTTCACAGAGTTTTTGACTATGGCTAGTTTTTAAGAAAACTGTTTGGCTCCTGTGTGATTTTGTGTCTTGTGTTTTGTGTTTCCATCATAGAATGTCTCACTGAGTTTGCAGGATATTTATTAGAAATAATATATCGCAATGTGTGTTGTGTTAACAAAACAGAAGTAGGATATTTTGTGGCTTTTCCTTATACATTTGTCTCACTTTTCCAGCTTTTTAACCCCAACCCTCCTCTGTGGTTTTATGCAACCTTGTCTAACAAAGTCTTGAAGCAAAAAACATAATGGAAACTGCAGCCAGGGGCAGCTCTATTCTCCTCAGCTGAGTAGCTCCAGCTATTTCCTGAGTCCAGAACAATGACCAGGTCCTTCTACTTGACTCAGCAGCACCTTCACTGCTCCAGAAACAGCAGCGTTCACAGTTCTGTCACTCGCTGCTGGGAGTCCCTTTGTGTCTAGACTCCCCAGCCCCTCACACACAATTGCACCCACACACAGACACACACACATGCCCTAGACATCCTCCATTAGTTCCCGAAATACCCTTGGGACCAGAGCAGTTCTGTAGTCCTGGTGTGTTTGTAGACGGGCCATCCGTCAAGTGTGTGTGCCGGTGGTGGTCGGGGGTTGTCTCAGTCAACATCTATTTACATGCAGTTCAAATGTGTTAAGCTAAAGAGCTCCTGTGAATGAATCAGTCTCACTGCCTGCTGCATGTCTCATGACCCCAGGTCTGTAGACATGCATGGGACATATTACAGGGCTCCAGATACATGTTGTTGCTTTTTTTGGGGGGGAGGGTATGAAAAATATGTTTGTGTGTAGGAACACCCTCACAGTTGACTTGTCTTTTCATGTGGTTTTGAGTGAGCTAAACATCAGTCTATATCCCGAAAATATATAATAATATATAATATATAATTTATATAATAATAATAAATAATAAATGTTTACAGTGGAGCTTGAGGATGAATATAGAAATGAATAAAAGAAGTTTATCTGACTAATACTTCCACAACTCACTCTCATTATGTTTTTAATGCTTTATGAAGAGAAGATGAATTCTACTTTGTCTTCATCAAAATGGTAATACCAGGGCAGTGCCTTTATGTAATATTTTGAGTTCAATGCAAGTTCCAAAGTAAGTGTATAGTGTAATGACTTTCAGGAACAAACAGCTATGCTTGAAGTAGAGAAAGTTTCTCTGTGTCACCCTGTTACGATGAGTTCAGCCATTGGATTTTCTGCCTGATCACCTGTTTCCTGTTTATCATATTTAAGCCAGCATGCAAAATTTGACCCTATTGTTGAGGTAGCCATCATTGCTTATCTTTGCTCTATGTCTCTATGTCTTTTGTTCTATTCTTCAATAATCAGAATCAGGAGAATCCAGACAAAAAAATAACCATTTAATCCATGTTTGTTCATTATTCTCATTGTTTACTTTTCTGCGACTAACTGACAAATCAAAACCTGCTTGACAAAGACACTCCTCAGACATATATTTGGTCACCTCTCAGGACTGATATTCAAAAGTGTCCTGTGAACAAGCTAAAGAAGCTGAGAGGCATATAACATATCAGTAATCAAACAGTGAGGTTTAGTTTCTTTCTTCACCTTGACAAATTGTAAACTCTTTCTCTGCCATGATGGTGGCAGCTGGCTGCAGGTGTTGGGTGGTACAACTGCATATGTGAAAAAGCTGTATAAAGCCTTTTGTTGCACCAGGTGGAGTTGTGGGAGTAGTCAGGAGAAGATCTGAAGAGCTCTTGTGTGGAGAAAGAATTGAAGTGCTCCTCATATCTTCTTCAAGCTTAGGGCTCCAGGCTGCATTAGCTGTTAGTGGTAAATCTCCAACTGATATATCTGCACTGAGGCCATGTCTAGGTTGGACAACTGTTCATCATGGGACTAACATGACCTTTTCTGACTGAAAATGAGCTCTGAACCCTGGGTCAGTCTATGCTAAGACTGTCATCAAGGGGTGAAAACAATCTGTTGTCTCCAATATGACAGCAATTAGTGAAAATAGCAGATCACAGTGCACTCGAACAATGTCCAAATTAAAATAAAAGTAAAATGTGTCCCCACACACCATTTTAAATGAAGCATTGTGATGTCACAGTCATTCCTGCTGTACAGATTATTTTTATATTATTTTAATTGCAGACTCCAGAAACAGTCAAAATCATAATTTTTATGTTTTTCAGTTGAAAATGAAATGTTGGACAAAATAACCATTCCGCCTAAATCCTGACTACAGTTGACTGTTGTTTAGCTCTTGTCTCCAGGCCACAGCAGGCAGGGTATGTAAAATCATAAGTGGATGTGTTAATGTTAATGGCAAAGTGTGTGTTTCTTGTAAGGGGAAAGATACCTCACATGCCCTTATTTGAACTTGAATATGTGTCTCATAGCAGTCACATCCTTACAGAGTTAGTGGCATATAGCTGAAGATGTTTTTATTTATTATTTCTTTTAACACAGCAGTATCTGCTTAGTACTTGGTATTAGCTGATAAGCCAGCTCAGGTACTGGAGTCAGCAATGGGAAGAAAAAATGTTGTCAGAAGATCTCCACAGTGTACCAGCAGGATTAAAGCTCAGTATCTCAGTATAGGTGATGGACGTGACCCAGATGCTAGTTGATATACTCATAGGGGAGCGCTTCCCTCATACAGCTGTAACTGAACATTCTGCGTTGTCTGTGGGCTGTTGTTATTTTTCATTTTATTTAATATTTTTTTATTTTTTTTACATTTTAACCCAGTTTAACCTCCCACCCTACAGTCAGGCAGTACAGGATGTGTGTAGGAGTCATGAAAAGAAGCCTGTGGTTACCCAGATTCTATTCCTCATCCTCTTCCCTCGCGCTCCCTTGGTTTTCATTAGTGATTCAGTGGCCAGTCTGATTTTTGGTCGCTCTCTCTGCATATCCAGACACAAGACAGACAGCTATGTCTGATAGCTACCTCCCCCACTTCTCCACGTATTTTTTCCCCCTTCTTCTCCTCCTCCTCCTCCTTCTCCTCCTCTCCCCTCAGCAGCCACCAGCTGACCCCAATCAGGCACAGAGCCCGCTCTATTGTTTGACTGGGAGAGGGGACTCTTGCTGGCACACACACACACACACACACACACACAGATTCAGACAAGGGGTCAGAGGGAGATAGAGGCCGTCTGGTCTGGCCTGCCTGGTTGACTCCCAACCCCCAACTCCTCACCTCTGTTTGTACTGCCCAGCCATCATGCAGACTCATTGGAGGCCCCAGATGTATGACAGGATTTTTATGCAAGTCTTTTGGATTTACTTTGTCTTTTAGCCTAAATGAATTTCTGTTATTTACTGTATTTTCAGCCTTGTGAAGACATTGGGTTTGTTTTGCTTTTTTTGTCATAAAGTGTGGATTTCCTGTTGGATACCCATAGTCTGGCCATGAGACCAGAAGGTTAACTTATTTTAAGAGATTGAAATAGTTAATTGAATCATGAAGCTGGATTTGTCCCCCTGCATTAAGGGGTCTGACGTATCTATGGATAGGCTCTGGGGTTATGACAGAGATTACACTGTAGGCTAACCTAACTAAACATTGGGATGTCAGTTGAGATAACACACTGGACTGGAGAGACCTATGACTGGCCGCATATGTTTCCATTACATGTTGATGATTGTACAATGTTGATGAAGTTTGTTGAGCACAAGGACATTAACGCTGATACACGTCTGTTCAGCATTCCCACTTGTTAAAGTTCACATGTTAAGCCTTTTTAGTTTTTGTCTTGGTCAGGCATGTTCTGCTGAAAGCTAATGTATTGCTAACTCCTTGCTAGTTGCTACTGATGATCAGAGTTCCTGCTCCATGAATTATTACTATGGGTCAAAGTCGCAGCATCCAGGTTGGCCCAGCCCAGTGCCATCACAATACACAGTCCCTGTCTACAGATGCTTACCCAGTGTTTGACCCATCTGTCAGCCAGATTAACCCAGGGGATCACCTACATCAAGGTCTACATGGGGTGAGGCTTTATGAGGGGCCTCCATTAAGAATTGTCCTTTTCCATGCCAAAAGATGCTTCTATCAATGAAGTCCATCTCCTAAAAAGTCACACCCTTTGTTGCATTGAACTGATAAAACTTAAATCCTTTTGTAACTGCAATGATTCATTCAGTACACACACAGTCCCCTATCAATTTTACATTGGTTGTACACCTTTTGGCATTTTGATACAGGACTGTTAATGGGTGGAGTTTATGGGTCCTCAAAGGAGACTTGCCCTCCCTGATGAATCAATCCATCCATAAATAGATATGTGTGTGTAGGTGGAGTAGGGGTTGGGAATCCATTTCAAGTGCTTAATTGCTTTCCCGCAGTTAATATGTGGCTGTTGCTGAAGTGAATGTCTGCTAGTGTGGCTGAATCTCTAGGAGCCAGAGAGAATGAGCTGGACAGAGACAGGCCGTGTGAGCGTGTGTGTGTGTGTGTGAGAGAGCCCTAAACAGACAGATATGCCCTCTCAGCTGTTTTTTGTCTGCAGGAGCACACAGAGACAGCTCCATGCAATGTTAAATGACTATGAATCAGCTCTCGTCCTTTATTGTGTAACTCCTCTTAAGTTTTCCCCAGAAGAAACTCCAAACTGCAATAACATCTTAAACTAATAAAACATGTCTTCAAAGCAGTCCAATGAATTGGGCTCAGCAGAAACTCACCCTAATCCTGACCTGACGTTTGCCATCTGATGAGAAAGAGAAGCCACCATGAGCACAAGTAGTACTGAAAGGATTTGTAAAAAGATATAAACGTGTGTGTCTGGGTGGGGATGTTGCTAAGTTATTGATATCTCTGGTTACACTCAGTCTTTGTGTTACCCATTGAGTCAGGAGATTCTTTTCATTCTGCAATATTTGCCTTGAGCTGAACTCCCCAAGTGGTGTTTCTGCAAGAGGCAGCGATTGGAGAGAAAGGAGGAAGTGGGTGGTGTGTGTGGGAAGGAGTGCACAAAAAATAAAGGCTACAAGAAGGAAGAAAGAAGTGGGAGAGGAAAAAGAAAAGGAAGTCTGTGTTGTTTCTTATGTTCTCGGTTTTGACTCTGGAGAATGAATTTTGATGAAGTCAGTAATCACATAAAGATCTGAAATGTCTCGATTGGCAGAAGTTAAACCTTTAGTGCTGCTAATGCTAGACGAACCACTCTCACTTAGTTGTCAAGCAAACACATTACATATCTCTCTGCTTAAATCAAACTATTCTTTTATTTAATGAGAAAATAATGATAAAAGCAATAATAAATAATCTTAGCCAAAATGTATCAGACAGAAATAAGAGGAATTTAAAAATTTGTTACCACTTCTAAGTTAAGTGACACATGTAAAGATATAGTAAGATAAGTTTTAACTCCATGTAGACATGTTACTTTTTATTAGCTCAAATGGACCTTCTACAATTCAGTTGGTTATTTAATTTTTTAGGAGAACAAAAATGTAATTTAGATTTACCAGCGTCATAAGACAGCAAGGCTTAAAAGTATTCCAGGCAGTTAATTCCATTGCACACTGTTTGCAAGCTAAATCCTTTTCACCTCATCCAACATGAAAACAATTTTTTGTTGTTGTTATTGTTTGTTTTTTGTTCTATTTCAATTTTTGTGTATGTTTGTTTCCTTAGATTACCAAATTAAGCGAATAACTATTTTGAAGATTCCAGCTATATTTTTGCTGATACTATAGCAGCCAGTCCCCATTCGTTAGCCAAAACAATTTCCAAACAACTGTTAAATGTCTCCCTGACTTTCTGTCTGAGCAGTTTTTAATTTAAATTAAAACACAGAGATGTTTCCTTGGACAGTGCAAAACAAAGCCACAGACCACTAAAAAAAAAACTAAACAGGACTGGCCCCAGAAACCTGGGAAGTGTGGTCACCCTAACCTAAGATATTGACAAGCCATGAATAAGAGTTAAAGTAGGAGATTGACCTGTTGTTTGTTACTCTAGACAGGAGTCACCACTCTTCAGGTCTCGATCTTATTAGACCATGATTACGCAGTTTCTGCTATCAGAAGGTGAAACAAATTGCTGCTAACATAGTGTGAGGGAAAATCTTCCACAGATTGTGCAGTTGTTAGCATCAAAGAATACAGGAGAAAGATCTCCAACAGTCTAACCCTAAATATGTCGACGTCCTTCCAAGACAAGTGAAATTTTGTTAATTTACCCAAAGCCTTGAAAAGCTGTGTGAAATGCTTTTAAACTGTAAAGAGCAACATTAGTCACCCCATCAATGTGGGTTATCCACAGAACATACTGTCAACAACTCAACTAACACTGCAGCATTACTCAGTTCCCTCAGACACTGTGCATACTGTACATGGACTGGTCTAATGTCCAGGGGACTTAGTATTCCTTCTTTTTGATGGACACAATCTGCTCTCCACACTGGACTATTCTCTCCTCTGCTAGGAGGACCCCCCCACCCCCCGACTGGCCCTCATTCAGCAAGCCTTAAACATCTTGACCATCTCCCAAACTTCACTGCCATTACTTGGAATATAGTTCCTCCCTAATCACCCTCCACCCTATGCTTCTTCTGCTGAAGTTTTTTTCCTTTTGTAGTAGTTTCCTCTGTTGTCAGCCGCATCAAGGTTCGGTCACAGTCAATTGTTCCAGCAAGGAAAGAAAAGTTTTTTATAGGACTCTTTTCTTTATTTCATACATATATATATGTATATGTGTGTGTGTGTGTGTGTGTGTGTGTGTGTGTATATATATATATATATATATATCTTTCTTGTATTCGTGCAAAACTTGGCCCCACCCTCCCACCCCCCCCACTAACATTGTCTTTCGCTCCATCTCTTGTTTCTCTTTATCACTTTGACTGTCTTTATTTCATCTTTTGGTCTCTTCCGCTTCTTTCCTCTCTCTTCAGTCTCTTGTTTCTGTCTAATCCTGCCTGCCAGGCATTGCTTCTTGGTTGTTAAGCATCTCAACCTGGGAGAGGGGGGCGTGACAGTGTGACAGGAGGGAAGGAGACTCAAGTTGTCAACTGAAGCCCATTGAGCAATTAGGGTTGGCTATGGCTATGTTACTGTGGTTGGCTTGGCACAATGGGGCTGTATGTGTAAGACATGTTTACAACCCTTGATCTGAGAGGTGGACACAGTGGGAGGGAAGATAAGAGACAGAGAGAAGGTAGGATGAGAAAGAAGGCGGCAGAAAGGATAACAAAAGTACATATAGTGAAGTGCAGTGAAAGAGAAGAAGTGGGATACAGAGAGGAGGCTGAAAGACAGAGGAGGCGGAGAGCATTACATGATGAAAGGAAAAGAATGAACAGATGAGAAATGAGACAGAAACAGAAAGATGAATACTGACTGAAAGAGAGCGAGCTACAGAGAGAGAGAGAGAGAGTGGTCTGACAAAAATGAGAAGAAGCAAACGTAAAGAGAGAGGAAGAGGAGAAAGACAGACTAAAATATAGAGATGGAGGCATTCCATCTCTGTGGAGAGACAGTGAGCATGACAGTGAGTCATAGCAGAATAAAACACCATACAAGCATATGTTGCTGTTGAGGATCAATTTTTTTTCCAAATGGAAACCATGATTTGTGGGCAGAGATTAAAAAAAAAAAAAAAAAAAACGTAGGCTGGCAGATTAGACGGAGTTATTACAAACAGACATGGTGTAATTACACCGGAGGAGGAGAAAGAGACCATTTGTCTTGCTTGTGCTTTTGAAGATACTGCTTCCTTATTATATACAAAAGCTGTTTTGAGTAAAAATATATATAGCCTTTTAGTATACTTGTAGTTATGTGTAGCTTTTTGGTATCACATGATCATTTTTCTTTGTCAGTCCTCTATCCATCCACTCATCTGTGCTGCTTATTCCGAGTCATTTATATATTAAAAACAAAACAAACAAGAAAACAAGAAATAAATCCCGAGATTTAAAACGATGTGACTAAGGAATAAATGATAAAGCAACAAGAAATTGTTTTTCCAGTTTAATATGGAAGAACTTCCCTACAGTTCTTCCCAACACTTTAGGTCACTGTTGGACCTCACAAATGTTGAATGGGAGCACTACCCTTGCAGCCACATCTAGAGAGTGAGAGCCTTGAAACCAGAGCAGTGGGTGCTGTTGTACAATGATGACCATAGTTTGGAAAGGAGATGCAGATTAAACACAAATAGGTATAATCATGAGATGTCTACACACTCCATATTGAGGCCGTAAAGTGTTGCTCAAACTCATGCAAACATACTGTCACAGTGGAAGTGGATGACACAAGCATGTCCAGTTTGAGCCCAGCATGTCTGTATAACCACAACATATGTGTACCATGTTCCCCCCACTGTTCCATCCCGTCCTCAATTTGGCTGATCACAGCAGGCATGGGCGTCTGCATCACAAATGCAGCACGTAGTCTAAGTCTGTTGGGTGTCTGCTATGCCCATTGATGCTGAAATCCCACTTTAGGATTGCACAGTAAATCCACCTCTCTTGGGAGGGTGAGATGTTGGGCGGTGAAAGTGAGGCAGGAACCGTCTGCTCTATAAAATGAACATCCGCCAGGATGCACACAGCTAGACAGACAGAGAAAGACAGACAAAAGCCCACTTACTTCTTCCTCTTTCTTCCCCTCCCATCTCATATCAATCCCACTGCTCTGCTGTTTTATCATAAGTCTCAGAAATGTGGCATCAGTTCCCATCAATTCCTTCAATCTGAGATACTTGTTTATATCTAATTGTCTCTGTCTTTGGCGAACTCCAGTTATTTCATTTAATTTTTTATTTTTTGCCTTCTTTCATTATTGTTTCATGCCAAAATTCATGTCGTCAGCTTAAGACAGGTCCAATCTGCAGCAGAAAAGGAAGGCACACAGTCACAATAGTTAAAGAAGAGCTCAGACTATCAAAGACCAGTGCTCAGTCATATTAAGCTCATCGGGATTCAGTTGTTTGTTAGTTGTCAAACTGTTCACATCCTAAAACATATATCTTATATGAGTCTAAAGCTTAATGCCCAACATTCACAAAGACTAACATTAACTTGTTTAGGCTAACAAAGTGACAGTTCATAATATTAATAGGTCGCTGTCTGCCACCATTTGTGTTTTTACTTGCTCATTTCCCACTAAAAGTGTGTGTTTGTGAGCAGATTGATCTCAAGAATGGTTCAATTTCAATGATATAAGGACAACTACCAGGTTTTTGCAGGGAAAAAAAATACATTTCACAGTGAGGCTGCTAAAGTGAAAGAGATATGAGTCTGGCTGAGTTTCCTTTGTCTGATGAGAGTCAGCAGAGTGAAATGGGGTGTGTACATTTGCATGTTTGCATGTGCAATCTCCATTGATGGTGGGTTTTTCATTGTGCCTCTGGGTCTTCTTTCCTGTTGCACAATATAAGTTCCTCAACACCAGCAAACATACTGCAAAAGTGTCACATTGGTTTGTCTGAAACATTGTTTGACCCATATGGAATTACCAGGTTTTGTGTGTTGATCAAAGTATGACCTGATTTTCATCAAAGACACAAATCTGGTCAAAGTGTCTCTAAGCTAATATCACGAAACAACAATAATTGTTTTGAACTCAGCTATTAAACATTAACACAGTGCTGATCAGATCTGCTCAGGGAAGAAGTATGGACTGATCACCAGAGCTGTTTCATTTCAGACATGTTCCCAGTCTGCACCAGGTCTACCAGTCAGGTCCTGGTCTTGACTATTTTCTTAACTACTTTGATGGCCAGGGTCATTGTCTTGCTGCATCAGCAGCTTGTCCTAAGCTTCAGAAGGTGGAGCCACCCTGACATTATCCTGGGAGACCCTTGATAAATCTGGAATTTACTTTTCCCGCCCTGATTTGGAAATGTTCAGGTCCCGAGGCAGCAAAGTAATTCTGCTTCAAACTAAGTATTAGTCGTTCTAAACAATTCAGCAAACAATTCAACCCTAGTTTTAACTGGATATAAAACATTTTCACATGAATGTTATGCTGTATCACCATGTATTGTGAAATTGTTCACAAATGGTACATTTTGTACATTTGTGAAAGATTTCTGGAAACACAGATGGCAAACAACTGATGAGTCCACTTCCTTTGAGAGTAAGCATAGAACTGAGTCATCTCCATTGACAAAAATTTTGCCCAACTGAATTCTTAGAAAGAATTCTTGAAACATTTCAGCTATATACAAGGCAACAATTCCTATTAGATCACCAAGTATTTCTTCTGAATGGTAAAATGGTGATATAGCTCTAGTACATTGCAGACAATCTTGTTTCAGTGATTGAACTTCACAAGGGCTGCCTCCTAAAAGTCAAACAAGCAGTTTCTTTGTTGCAGGTGGGGGAAAAAAGTGAAGCTGCACAAATCTGTACTCAATCATTCAAAAGCTGATGCAGGTATCATTCAAATAGCTGTTCTGTGTGGGTAGTGCAGAGAGATGTAACCAAGTGTCTAGTATTCATCTAACCGGGCACAGTTAGTAATGAATGGGACAAAGAGATATGGTGCAGTGAAGAGCAACAACACCGACTTTACTCCCCTAACACACATGAGACAGACAGGCCATACTAACTTTCAAACAAACAAATGACATTGTGGTGTGGTTATTATATGCCAGTTAGATGGATACAGAGTGGCCGCTGTTAGCCTAACATTAGCCATCTAGCATGGCCACTTGCTCTATCATTCTTCTGCCTGCTTGTTCTGGTACATTCACAATCATCCCCCCTTTTACCCTTCTTGCTAATGGGCAACTCACTTGGTAAACAGTCTTGTGTTTGCAATTTAAAGGACTGTAGAGAGGTCAATTTTTGTGTGTGTCCCACTAATTCATCAAAAAAGTTATCTCAAGTCTCTTTCCAAATAGAGCCCTCTATTTCTTTACAGAGACAGCAATTCCAACCAAAAGCCAGTGGTTAGCAACACAGCCAAGGAAAAGCCTCCTTTTAAGAGGGTTTGTGTTTCTTTGTAATGCAACACCATGTAAGAATATTCGTTGTCATATTATTTGTCAGATCTTGAATATTTGAATTATGTTTTCAATATGGACAAAAAACACAATGATATGTATCAATAGTCGAAATAGACTGTTTATAATTGTTACTCACACGATCTGACCATAATTCAAGACTTGTCACCAAATTTGATGACAATAGCAATGTGTTAGTCTCTGACTCAGATTGTCAGGCTGCAGCATTTGACCTGCCTGGATTCTCACAAATGTGTAACATATGCAGTATATCAGTAATCCAGAATAGCTGGGCACTGTAGTTTTAGCTGAGATTTCTGGAACAGGTGGAAATAGTGCATTCATCAGGAACTACTTCCAGCTGCGGATTAATACACTTTTGAAGCTTTAGTAACTATTTGGGGCACAAATGTAATGATAGCTTGTACATGAATAGTAGCCTATATAATGTAGCAGCTGTTTCCATCTGTCTGCCAGTTGGTTTTACTTTTCCAGTTTGGCCTTTGGTTGTATGTATGTTTGCGTGGGTTTTTTTTGCGTGTCTAATATCTGTCTCCTACAGTAATGCTGTCACAAAAGTGCACCATCTTCAACGTCTCTCCTGAATGTTACTGCTCATAACAACAACGTTGATGGTGAAAATTATATGTATGTTAACAATAAGGCTCTGAGAGGTTGCTCATGCCAACTATTGTTAAAGCTCTGCCTATAGGTCTAAGCACACCAATACTCACTGATCAGGAAGAAATGTGCACCCAAGACTCATATATACATGCACATGCTTTAAGCCTGACATTAGTCTGACCCTCCAGTCCGATTCAAACACTCAGAGCACAGACAGAGGGAGAGTATTCAGTCTTTATGGCACAGTGGGGGTGGGGTGAGAGGGTTGTCTAGACTCTATCCTGTCTGTCTGGCTTTCATCATGTACACACACATACACACATGCACACACACACCTGAGACATTTTAGTGTGTGTTTGTGTATAAAGGGACATGTTGAGCCAAGCCTGTAACCACCATCTTCCCAACCAGTAGGCACAGAGGACAGAGGGCTGACATTTAAATGCTTCCAGCCCACAACTTTCCTACTATTGAGTCATATCATTTTGTGTAACCCTCTCCCCTTTTGACCTTATACACATTGAACGATACTTAATGAGTTACTCATCAGATATTTGGCCCTTAAGTTGTCAGGAAAATTTGTTGAGCTAATAAGAGCCATCATCAAACTCATCATTTCACTATCCAGTGTTGAACCTCACCTTGTAAATACAGAGCAGTTTGTCACTAACTTTGACTAAGTAAAAAACAAAGTGAGTACCCCCACCTAACTTCCTACCACAGTCCCCAGCTGTGGACAGTGCTTGAATACTAACCCTTTGACACATAAGAATTTGATTGTCCACATGGACGTTATCCTTATTTTAACCATAAACGGGTCAGAAAGTGTCCTGTGAGTAAGTGCTTTATCCAATTTTCCCAAGACACTTAGAACCTTCAATATCTCCAGTATACCGAAACAGTGTATTAACGGTTTACAGTGATGTGACAGATTCGGCGAAAGCAAGTGGAATTACCATAATGACCCTATATTAGCTGTGATCTCTGATAGAGCAAACATTTGCAAACTTACAGTAATTTGAAGTGTGGTGGCTGCTGGTGACGATGCTTGGTTTGGAGGGGTTAACAGCACCCCTTTCAGCTTTACTGCTCTTTATGAATGTCATTGTATATTGATAATATAATACGATTCTATAATATCCCTGGTATGTTATCTAGGAGCCCTGTGTTTTTAATATCTCTCTTCATGTTATATTCATACAGATGGAGATAATACAGCTTAATACACCTTTTGGGGTGTCATCATTTTTGCCTACCTCAGCAATTATCCAAATCAGGCTACATTCACAGCTGAAATGATAACAGAAATGAAATACCAAGTAGAACGTGCGTCTAGTGGACACAGTATGCCTATGGTCCTAGAAGTGAAAAGGACGTTGAGCCCCCTGTGCCTCATGAATGTGTGTCACTGACAGGTGCAATATCATTGATATGAATGGGTGGGTGGATGAGTGTAATGAGTGGAATATTGTTGGGCTGAACTTTATCTATGCACCACAAAATGTTTCTTTCACCTTGTATCAGCATTTTCTTTGTCTGGTGTAATGGTGAGATGGAACTGAAGGGTGCTGCTCCTGCAGATGGTTATATATGTAGCTGATTCTGACACAGGACTCGGTTAGTAAAACTTGTCCTGCAGTGCGGCTGTTCTCCATTGTTCTGTGTCCAGTGGTCTGTTCCATTTGTTGGAGAATCATTTCACAGTGCTGTGTTAGGTGGAGGGCTCCAGGAACATGTTTTAAGTTTGGGGTATTGTAGGAGGGAGGAACATTTTTGCTCCCTTATTGGGTGTCCCTCCATTTAAATATAACATGGACCAATATAACAGAGAAAAATGCAGACCAAAAAGCAACAGCGCAACATCTTATAATACTGCGACATCAAATATGCTCTTTTGTGACTTACAGACCCAATTGCACACAGCACATAAAAAATAAAAATTTGAAAGTATGTTTTAGAAATGACTAACATCAGGTTGTTAAAGTACTTGATGGCATATTACTGTTTTTACAGACAGACTTGGTGTTGATCTGCTTTACTTGTTGTACTTGTTTTCATGTGCAGTGTTCAAGATTAAATTGGAAACTTCTGTTATTGCCATGTTGATATTTATTGTGGTAGTCTACTTATAAATATATTATTATTATAAATATTAGAAATTTATTAAGACTGTAGCCCAATAGCCAAGTGGTTAGGACACATACATCATTTGCTGATAAATTCAGAGCAGGTTGGTTCCTGCTTTCAATCCCAGCTAGGACTTCCTCCTGCCTGTTACGCAATCCCACTCTACATTCCCGTCTCTCTACACTGTCCTGTCTCACACAGGTATAAAAAGCACTAAAAACATATATAAAATTATTACAATACGATAAAATTATCTGTCTCTGGAATCTTTTCAAAGTGGGTCCACCATGAATCAAGCAGACCTGTGTCATGTGGGTCTGCTTTCTGAAAATGGTAATGGTGCGGAAGCAGAGACAGAGCTTAGCGTAGCACCTAATTGGCCTGTGTTGAGCAAGAAAAGAAGGGATAGACAGCGAGAAAATGAGTGTGGAAAAAAGATACAGAACTGCAATAGTTTTCTCTCTTGTTGCCCTTAGTCTCCATAGCTGATACCTACTGCATGCTGCGTCCTGCTCACAGTCACTCTGGGGTTGACTATGGTTGACCCTGTTGTTGCCAGGCTGATATGTCTATATTCAACAATGCACGTCTCACAAGGGAGGTAAAGGAGTATGTGTACATATGTCTGTGCATAATTTATTTCCCCCCTACACCTCTCTTACCTCTCTATCTCTTCAGGTTTTTCAGTTCCGGTCCTTATAAGCATGTGTGAGCGTGCACTGTGCTTCTCTCCCTCCTTGTCTCCTTCTATCTTTCTCTGTGCCATCTTGTGTCTGCGTGTGTGCCAGCCCGATCGCTGCCATGGTGCCCCAGCAGCTCCAGGCCTTGTTGATCACGGCACTGTGCCCATGAGTTGCCATAGTAACAACAGTGGCGGCAGACAGAGCTGTGTATGCCTATGTGTGTCAAAGAAGGACTGTGTGTGGGTCTGTGGGTGGGTCTGTGGGTGGGTCTGTGGGTCTGTGGGCCCAGTGCAGTGGGCAGCAAGGGGCATTTAGCTGGACAGTAGGAGAATGATGCAGCACATAAAGTATTGTTTTTGTTAGTTTTTCTCTGTTTTCACACACACATTGCAATCATTGTTTATACTTTATAGATATACAGTAAGACCAGAAAACAATGACATAGCATTTTCAATATTGCCTCTTTCAGTCATGCAGAAGGTGCTGTGTTTCAGACTAAAGCACAGTTTGATGGCCAAGTGTGACTGTAAATGATTGGGTTTTTTTTCCCTGTAACTTTGGAGTGCAGCAGGAAATGATTGTAGAGGGAAAAGGCCAGCTGGAGGGTCTATGAAGCTCAGCTTAATGCGTTAAAAAAAAAAAAAACACCTGATTACTGCCTCCAAATTTTTTGATAAGCCCTTAGTTTTTGGGGAAATGTGTAAATTTTGGTAATTTCAATGAAGGCTCTGCTCTTGTTTTCTGTTTTCTGCTGCGATGTCATTGCCCAGAGCCGTATGCCTGGTCTGGCTGCACTTTTTACTTAGTGTTGAATCAATTCTGTAAACTGTTGCTTTAGCTCTGGGGCTGTGTGCTGCTTGGCTAAAAGATAGGATTCATAAGAACTGAAGCCCAATTTCTTTAGTCGGGCATTTCCTTTTCTGGTGGGAGTAGCTTTCGAACTCTGAATTTGCAAGAAGCTTGGGAACTGCTCCCTGCACACTCAGGCTCTGCTGTCAGCAAACAATGCGCTTTCATACCTGAAGTACCAAATACATTTTTGTGGGTTTGGACAAATTATGCTCCTTTGTGCAAACTAATCCAGCAAGGCCTTTTTTTTTCCTAGAAACATCTAAGGTCATCTCAGTTCAAATTTTAAGTTTATTGAGCAATAACAATGTTAGAGGCCCCTGCAGAGTGTGTGCAGTGTCTGCCGATAGCCATTAACCTGATTTTCATTTCAGGGCCAAACAGGGTAAGCCTCTACACCCTCATTAGTCACACAAGTGAGTTTTCCTTAGCATTAACCATTCCTTGGATCCAGGAGAAATGAATATCCTATAGATACATTATATGAGTATTCCCAAGGTCAATAGCTGAGTTTCTGAGTAGTTCCTCATCACTCTCACAGCTAACTACTCTCTTTTATTATTATGTGTTATGGCACCTAGTGCTGATACAAAGGAGCCAGTTTATTGGCTGGACCACACCAGCCATGCCAGCCCCTTAGACAGGTCAGTCAGTGACTGACTGGATGAGGGATTAAGTTACACTTGGACACTTGGAAAGCCAACTGAGTGTTGAACTTTTCACAATGAAAGCCAAATTAGTGCCACTGTCACAAGAATAGACTGTGCAACCATCAGACTGTGGTTGGGCTGGTGGGGCCAGTGAGTCCACTCCTGGCACACACCCTAACCCTAACCCTAACCTTAATGACGTAATGGCACTGTGTACAGCTCTACTGTGACAGTTCAGATTTTATTTCTAAATAAATAAAACAAAATGAAAAAATTTTGACAGGGTGACAATATATTTACTTCCCTCAAAAAGTACATAATTCAACACAACAGCATTATTCATTGGGACAAAAGTAACACTGAAGGTGCATGTAACTTTGACATGTAAACAAGCCATGATTCATCTCAGGGTCTCCCATACCTGAATGCATACTCACCTCAGACAGTGCTGTTTTCTGTTACTGACCACTGTTGTGTGACTGTTTGCCTGCTGTGTGTCTGACATCTTCTTTTAACTGGTAGACCAGATGAACTGTCTGACCTCCTGCTGTGACCATGAATGCCTTCCCACACACTCAAAGGTCAAAGGGCCATCATTGGGTCCCTGTGTGTGTGCACTGTCTCACTATGCTGTTTGCTCTGGCTTTGTGTTTGCCTTTTTGAATTGGGACAGACTCCCATGGCTCTGATTGCTGTTTGTGTCTTGTCCAGGTCCTGGTCAAACCTTCATAGCAGCGATCAATATGTCTGCAGCACAGAGCACCAAAAAATGTAGCACTGAAAGGCTGTATCAAGTTCAAGTCCAGTCACTGTATTTGACATCACTACCCTTGACTTCTCTCTCTTTTCCTGTCTCATGATTGTCAAAATAAAGGTGAGTATAAAAAAAAAATAAATAAATAAACAGCAATTTATTTACATATTCATGCTCTTCAAAATAAGTTCTAACATTGTGCTGGCCAAAAGTGAAGTATAGGGACTAAAGCTTAAACAGTCAGTTGATTCATCTGTTGGTTCAACAGAGGTTTTACCTGCAACTTTTATGATCATTCATTACAGTGAACTGAATGCCTTTGTAACTGGAAAATTGCTTTAAAGTCATCAATAAATACACAACTCAGAGAGGAGGGGCTACTTTATCAATGTATGTAACCATCGAAAAAACATTGCAAGTTGCCCAAACCTGTTTTTACTCTTTATAATCCACTTTATTTAGAAGTGTAGGACTGAAGTCACCTGGCAATATGGCCAAAAGGAGTTCGTCAAACAGCCTCACAGTCCTTCTTTGGTTACACAACTCTTGTTTAAGTCCTTTTTCTCTGGTAAACTACCTCCAGTGTGTGATTGCCATCACAGTGTAAGGTGTGAGAGAGCTTTAGTTGTAACATCTGTGAATATTCACTGTCACATGATTTAAAGGAACTCTCTGCAGCAGAGAACTCCAGGTACCCTTGCATGGCAATGCAAATTATTGGGCCTGCTGAGGGAATAAGGGTACTGCAGATGCTAGACTAATGTTGTTTTGACAAGGGGATTACAGTTGTAATAACATCAGACCGGTGCTGGTAATGCAGACTGCCAGCACACACTGTTCCCTAGCCCGTGCAAGAGTCTGTGCTCGTACTGTTTCTGTGTGTTCTGGAGCCTCTGAACTTGGATGAATTCTGTGGTTTAGACAGGATAGGCTTCTGCTGCCTCAAATCTGTCTTCTTGAATCCCCCCAGCCCCTCCATCCCACAGACACATACATTTCCTTCCTCCCTTCTCTGTTCCTCATCTGACTTCTCTGTTCCTGGACGTTCAGAGGAGAAGCCATTAACCGCAGCTTCTGCTGTAAAAACATTCCCGCCTGTGCTTCAGAAGATGACTGTGAGTCAGGCATCTGTCTGGTGTGGCTTTCACAACAGCGGAAAAGACAGTGTGTGATATTTATCCGCCAGTCTTTCAGAAAGGTCTGGTTGACTTTATTCTCAGAATGTAGCATATATATATATATATATATATATATATATAAAAGAATGGAAAACAGACATTTAAGGTCACCAGAGGACCTATGTGATTCTCCTGTGTCTTGCTCAGCAGCAGTCAAAGTTTCTTCAGACAATCATGATCTTAAGACACTGGAGGCCTCTGAACCTCTGAGCCGCATTTGCTACGGGCCATATAGACACTCATCTTCTCCCAACGATCCCGCATTGGTTTGTGAGTTTCTGCTTTGATTGCTGATTTTCTCAAACCATTACAAACCATATTTGAAGAAGGTGGAGAAATGAGGGCCGGATATGAATGAGTGGTACAGTCTCTCAACCATACAGTAGCCACATCCCCTAATCCATCCCTGCTTTATGGTCTATTTTCCTCTAAATCTGAAAATCGTTAAAGAGAAAGTGAAAATCTTGTTCTATTGAAGTCTTGAAACTAGAAACTGAGACAATAAACTCATCGGAAAAACATTTACTTACTAAATTAGGGGAAGTACTTTTCCATAGACTTTAAAACAGTTGGATTTCTTTTAATGAGCAGTGGAGTTGCCCCCTTATGATCATGAGATAGAATGCAGGTTTAAGGCTATTCAGTATTAGATTCACATTAAGGACTCAGTCCACATTTATATATACAGTCTCTAGTCTGTCCAAAAAATGTGTCTCTACAAAATGTTATTAATTGAAATCAAGACATTGTTGTGCATTGTTAACCCCATGAGTGTTGTGATGCTACATAGATGTCCTGGCCTATAAGTCCAAATATGGATTTATTTAATTTTTTTGCACATTGTGCTTGCCTGTTTTCAATGACAGGTTCATCAAATTTCCTTGACTGTAACTTTACCTCAGCCTTCTCCCTGTGGCTTGTGAGGTGAATGTTGCCCGGTGCACAATTTTTTTCCCCCATGACCACTTTTTCAGTTTTTGTGTGGTTGATGATGTCATTTAGTACAGTTTGGTTCTGGTCTTTGCCACTTCAGTTCTCCTAAAGCTTTCTAGGAAGTCAACTATGTATGTTTGACTTATGTTTGCCCATACCCATTTTGACGAAAACTGTTCAGGCAGTCTATTGCTAATGCGCTCCAAAAATTGCAGGTTTTATGGAGTTCCCAGGCATCAATTGCAGCTCAGATAGTACAGTTTACATTGTGTATTTTTCTTGCAGAGCTACAACACACAAGGGCACTGTTCAACGACACACAGAAAGTACGCGTACACTCAAGTGAGTGTCCAGCCATGAGTAAGAGTGTGTGTCAGAGGTCAGACAGGGTGCCAAGACCAGACAAGGTCAAGACTTAGGACAGGCCAACAACACATGACAAAAGACTCTCAGCCTGCATGCAGGGAGGCAGGAAGGGAGTGGGGAGTAGATGAGAGACAGGAAGCAGGGATAGACAGATGAAGAAGATGGAAGACAATGAAGAATAAGAAAAGCTAAAGGAAGAATGAGGATGGAGGCTAGAATTGTTCTTAGAGAAGGCGAACAAGTGGCACTACAGAAAGTAGGAGAGAGTGTAAAAAAAGTATGAAAAGCTGAACAAGTAGAAGGGGAGGAAGGTCCAACCCAGATCAACTCTGATGTGTGTACTGCAGATAGTATTTTGTTGTTTTTTTGAAGACAGAAACACAACAGTCATTCAGGGTTCCCACAAAGAAACCACTGTACATTAGGACAGACACCACAGTCTCCATCACCAGGGTCACTTTCATTCAAAAACCAACAGACACTCCCTGGGACTGGCTGACTTGGAGTTTGAACTGTGCTGCCTCCTGCTGGTGAACATAAGTGAGAACGGTCAAAAAGTGCTTAATCCTGAACTCTGCAAATCCTTACATTACCCAAGCCACTTTCTGAGCCCAAAAATACTGTCTTTGAACTGAGAAAACAATATCCGGAGTTTTTGATCTGATGATATTGTGTTCATCAGTCGGCAGAGCCTAGTTCAGTTCTTCTTGCTTAGACTTAGACTTCTTGTTAATGTTTTTCCACTGATTACACTGTTACTGGCTCACAAAGTAAAGCTGCAGCAACAAAGTTGGAAAAACTTTTACACTCTGGATACTGAGACCAGGACTAAAGCAGCTAAATGTAACTCAGCCGTCTCATGTTTCACGAATTGCCCCTGTGTTTTTTCTCCAGTGGTAGAGCATCCTAAGTGAAAAAGAGGATTTTCTTTTGGATTTCCTAATTATAGACCAATGAGGGTTGAGTGTATGTGGAAATGAATGTAAGCTCTTCTTTCTCGGTGGGCCTCAAAAGATTTATTTCTTTTTTTACAAGCCAAGAATGTCATTGGCAATTGTTAGCAATTTATTGATTTTAAACCTATATATATGCCGGAGAAAGTCATGTTTGTTTTCTTGAAATGACATGCATAAATGTATTATTGTCTTTTTTGAATGATTTGTGTAATGTTGGATGGATGTCTCCTCTAATTGTTCTTTCCTAACCCACTCCCGTCCTCTGTGTATTTGTACAGCTGAACTGGAGTTTGTTCAGATCATCATCATTATCGTGGTGATGACAGTGATGGTGGTGGTGATCATCTGCCTGCTCAACCACTACAAACTCTCTACCTGGTCCTTTATTACAAGGCAGAGCCAGGCCCGCAGGCACGACCATGCCCTGCAGCAGGTCAGTACCACTGTGTGCATCTGTGTGTGTGACAGTGAATGAGGCAAAAAGAAACTCTTTGTGTGGGGTTTTATTTATCTGGTCTAGCAGTTCTGTTCCCTCAGCATGCATGCCAATAAAGGTTTCATATTAACTGATTGTGTGTGTGTGTGTGTGTGTGTGTGTGTGTGTGTGTGTGTGTGTGTGTGTGTGTGTGTGTGAGATGGGGGGGGTCAGTTCATCTGTTCATACTGAATATCCCTGTGCAGGTATTGTGACTGTTGTGCATTGTTGCACATTGTTGCATTCTTGCAGCAGGACAAACCTTGCTCACCAGTTTGTTCCCAGTGAAGCTATGCTGGGCAAAATGAATTCTTTTATCTTTCAGTCTCTGTCCCAGTTTCTCTGAAGGAGCAGTCTGTTAGGTGAACTTGCTGAATTGGTTTCTTCAGAGCCAGACCTTGATGTTTAATTCACTACAGCACTGTATAGACAGCAGCAGCACTGCCCCCATACTGACAGGGCAACACTGCGACACAAACACTCACTTATTGACTTAAATACACACCCACTGCAAGATTGCACCCAGTTGAACTAGCTCTTATACTGAACATGATGCAGAATTAATAAACTCCTTTCAAAACCTTAATCTGCAGGAAAAACATCTACATGATGCCCCATTATAGATTATCTAAATTCGTAGACTAATCCATTGTCTTGTGTTTTCATTTGTCTGTCACTAATGGCATAAATGCCAAACTGACTGGATAGGGCAGAGCAAACAGAAGCTGACACCAGAGCCACTTAAATGAGAGATAACAATAAGGGGTCAGTTGTTTTCCACAGGGAGCAAACAAATATTAATGACCTGCACAGCTTTGCAAACTCTGTGTACTGTAAACCAGTGACTGATATATTTGCAAGAATTTATTATTAATAATGGAGACAACAGCCAAGAGAGGAAAAATGACTCCACACCCCACTATCACATCTATACATCATTCTATACAATATATAATATAATGTAATGTCTATGAATAAAGTAGTTATGCACTAATGTGACTATAGCCAACAGAGAAGTAATTCACTTTGAACTGACACTTAAGTTTCCATCACTCCCTTCCATTTTTTTAATGACCATTACCAGAGGAAATGTGACTCACTTAATAACTTATGCACATTGTAGTGTTAATTTGTGAACTAATTTGGTCATAAAGTGTGATCTGATTAGATGTTTGCTACTGTTTATTCATGACATCTATTTATGACTTCTTATGATATCACAATGGCAACATAGTGCGCTCCAGCTGCACAGGATGTGGATGTTATGTTTGGGAGAAATGCTTGGGTGTGAACATTAGCAAGAACAAAGATCCTCTATCACAACAACAACATATGGCAATTAGGGCCAATTGAATGAAATGGTATGGACAGCTTGTCTCCACAATGGATGTGGTGGTTCTGATTGATCGTCCGTGTCAAAACGACAGCAAAACAAGACAAGATACAATGCATATTTGCACCTGCTGATTTATATCTGCTTGTTAAACATCTGTTCTACCTAATACAAGATAACATCAGTCTGATAATATTGTGTATTCCCTCCAGTTCAAACAGTTCAATGAACATTACAACTTAAACGGATACTTGTGTTTCTAGACTTAATTATTCATGTTTAATGTCTAATTTATAGTTTCCCCTCAAAGTCCTTCTGTTCATCAGTTTGGAAGGTCACGCTGCCCGCCCCACAGCAGTAAAACCAGACCAGAACCAGAAAACGTTTCTGAGCTGTGAGATTTCAAGCGAGCGAGTCAGTTTCTTAGCTTATTTACCTGCCTGTATACTGTGTAGTGTCCAACTTTTCAGGTGAAACAATCTCCAAACAGAGAATCATCTCAACCATGCTGCTGATCTCCTAAAGCGACAGGAAGTGTAAACATTTATTGAGAATGATTCTAAGTCTGCCTTCCCAACTGTTTATGGCTAAATATACACTGTGAGCTCACTGGATATTCAGCTGCATGATAATGCATTGTGTTCAGACTACACAAGGGCAGCTATTTAGATAAACTGAACACATGTTTGACATCAGCACAGTTTGAAAAGAATATAAAAATATAATATGTGATATATCTAATATAATAAAGTGAATAAATAAAAAAAATCCCTGCTAAGGCAGTTATTGTTCCACCGCTGTATGTTTTAATTTAATAGGCAGTATGTAGTAAATATTCAAGCAGTGTGTCAATGAAGATCTCTGAACCGAGCCTCAGTGAAGACAAATAGCCTGCTTAAACTATCATCAAACAACCAAAATCCCTGATGTCTTTGTTCAGCACATCTTTTAAACTTAACAGTGGCATTAACTGTTCTGAAGCTGGATTTAATAGCAGGTCAAGTTAAATTTAGTCAGAGTAGCCGGGAACCACCTCAGTAGTTCTTAAAGGACTGCTTACGCTATTTTGAAGACGCCTCATGTAGGGCTGAAACCATTGCTTGAGTAATTTCAGTGATTTGATTATAAAAAATTATTGAGGCGGTTTCTCTTGAATCAAAGCTTTGTTTCAACTTAATTCAACTTACATCATACAATGTGCTCTGCTTGGTGGTTAATAATGACAGTGTTTTCAAATTCAGTGGTGCCATCAGCTGAGAAATGACAGGAAATAAAAAGAGCAGAAAATGTCACAGGTATGAGGCGATAAAAAAAAATAAATAATAAAAAGTTTTTATTTATTTATTTATTTATTTATTTATTTATTTATTAGTTATTCTTTAGGGTCATTGCCCTGCTATAACAGGAGCGTCTCCTAATCTGCAGCCTTTACATTATCCTGGACAAGATCTTGATAAACCTGGAATTCATTTTTCTCCTCCATGATGTGGAGCTGTCCAGTTATTTTCCCCATAGTTTTTTTTTTTCTTCACTCAACATGGCAGAGCTCCATGAACTGCGTATGGTAGCCTCATTAAACACAGCTGGCAGTCAGTTCCAATGATTTTTTTTTTTTTTTTTTTTTCAAGCCCTCACTTGTCATCATGGGCTCAAAGTGCTTACTGTTGGAGGGATATGTTGGGTGTCTTTAACAACTCCATAAAGAGTTTGGTCTAGACCTGCTCGATATGTAAAGTGCCTTGATGTAACTTTGTTATGATTTGGCGCTATATAAATAAATTTGATTTCATTTGATTTATTTCTACCTATTATTCTGTGTCATGCTTGTGGAGATTATTATATCTAATTGATACTCTATTATGATAACAGACACGTTTGATAGTGATAAGAGAATATAGTATTGTGTAACACACAACAACCATGTATTACCAGGTAGAGTGAGAGAAAGGTCTGCTCAATTAACAAGCCCAGGTCAGACGTTGTACCTCCTGTGATGTAAAACTGAGGATGTGGCTGAAAACTGTTGTGGACATCCAGCATCCATATTCAGCTGTCCTTTGAGCTGCATTTCCTTGTAAAGTTAGAGATAAAGAAGCTAATGGCCATGTGTTTCAGTATGTCAGATGTTAGCTTTTTTCTCTACCGTCTTTATTAATAATCATACATGTAATAAAGGTAGTTGATTTGCTGTGATGGAGGTGAGACCCCTCCTCCCTGCATTTCTCAAGCAGCTGGGTTACCAGAGTGGCTTGGTAGAATGGGACAAGTGGTGTGGCCCAAAGCCCTCAGTCATCATCCAGATATGGTTGCCAAATTGAGCCACTAAATGCCAGTCGGCTAGATAAGGAGTTTCCAAATCAAACAGCAGATATGGAAATACAAATGTAAAGTTAAAAAGGACTGCAGACTGAAAACACCTCCTTGCTCTCATTCCTCGAGAAAGAGTGACAGCCACAGCTGCTGTTGTCTAGCAGGCCACTGGCATGAAGATATTCTTGTTTCAGATACACCAGAATGCACATCCAGTAATTGAAATCTCTTATACATGCATAGTAACTCACTTCCATATGTATACATATGACACCAATTTGAAGCATTAAATCATGTTGATTGTACAAAAATGTACAAAGAATGTTTGGTCAAATGACGTTCACACATAAGAGACTGATTCTACAGTGATCAGAAAAGAAACAGTCTGTTAGAAAGCCAAGGGTTTTTACTCTTAACTAGCACTGATACATGTTTATCCTCCTCAGGTTTGTTTTCATTTGGTACTGATACCTGTGAAAAGACCTGGTGAAAAATCATATTGTTTACTGTGGATGAAATGAAACTGTGATTATTTATAATAGTTTTGTTTGAGAAGGGAGCTGTCAGTGATAATACTGACTTTTAGTGCTTTATCAGGAGAAATGACTCTAATGAGCCTTTTTCAGAAAAATCATGTTATCACCAATAGAAAATAAAGACAAAACTGTTGGTGACATAAAAGTGTGAAATCTCCTGAAAGCTCAAACAGACTGGTTTACAAACTTCAGGCACCTTGAAAACTTTTAAACCTAAGCCTTTCTCTTTGTTTTGTCTGTCTCAATGTTTAGGATGGGTGTCTTTGGCCTTCAGACAGCAGCTCTAGACAAGGTGCCTCGGAGGTAAGCCCACCATTACCCTGAGCCCTGTTAAACCCACAGCCAGCTTTAATCCTTAAGAGAATGGCAGTCCATGAACTGGATGCTTCGGAAAATGTATTTACATAGATTTAGATGTTTTCAGCTCTGTGACAGCTACATTCCCCTCCAAAGGTACTGGAAAGTCAAGCCCAATCCCTTTGTTTTGTTGTTCAATGAAGGCATTTCGGCTTAAGATCAAAGGTTGAATACGTGACAATAATTAAGAATTTCAGCTTTTATTTCCCGGTATTTACATCTAGGTGTGTTTTAATAATTTTCGGACATACCATCTTTTGTTGGAACCCACCCATTTTTCAAGTGAGCAAAACCATGGTAACATGTGAGTAACTGGTGTTTTTGTTGCCCAGGTGTTGTCTTTTAAATTGATTGTTTAAGCATGAAATAGCTCTTAATGACTGTACCTCACCTGTAAAGACTGTATTTCTTGTTAAAAGGATAAACCAACATGAACATAAGACAGCCATCTAAGGTGACAAAAGAAGGAAAATTTATCAGAGAAATTGGACAAACACTGGGCATAGCCAACACAACAATTTGGAATTACCTGAAAAAGAAAGAAACTACAGGTGTACTGAGCAACAGAAATCGAACAGGTCGGCCAAGGGAAGCAACAGCAGTTGATGACAGAAACATTGTGAGAGCTGAAGAAAAAACCCCAGAACAACAGTCAGTGACATCACCAACAACCTCCACAGTGCAGGTGTCAAGGAATCACACCATCTGAAGAAGAAAAAATAAAAATATATAGAGGCCATACCATAAGATGCAAATCACTCGTCAGCAGTAAGAATCCAGAAGTAGGCCAGATTGGAATTTGCAAAGAAGTACAGAGATAAACTACAAAACCTCTAGAACAAAGGCTTATGGACTGATGACACAAGATTAATCTCTACCAAAGAGTGGAGAAAGAAAGGATCTACTTATGATCCAAAGCTTACAAGCTCATCTGTGCAGCATGGTGGAGGTAGTGTCATGGCTTAGGTTTGCATGGCTGCTTCTGCGAAAGGCTAATTAATATTTATGAATGATGTAACTCATGATGATAGCAGCAGAATGAATTTATAAGTCTACAGAAATATTATGTTCGCCAATTTACAGAGAAATGCATCCAAATGAATGGGGAGGAAGTTTATTATGCAGCAGGACAATGACCCAAAACACACCGCCAACACAACCAAAGACTGCATCAGGGGAAAAAAGTGGAAGGTTTTAGACTGGCCAAGTCAATCACTGGAACATAACTCATTAGAGCATGTATTTCACTTCCTCTAGAGCAGACTGTACGGAGAAACCCCCCGAAACAAAGAAGAACTAAAAGAGGCTGCGCTTAAAGCCTGGAAAAGGCATCATGAAGAATGCAACAGTTTGGTGATGTCAGTGGGTCGCAGGCTTGATGCAGTTATTGCAAGCAAAGGCTATGCCACCCAATAATCAATATTATTTACTTTAAGACTATCTGTTTCTTTACTTTAGCTCACCTAAAAACAGGTTGGTCTAATACAAAAGGTCACATGTTCTAAGTTGTTTAACACGTATAAATATAAATACCAGGAAATAAAAGCTGAAATTCTGAAGTCTTGTCTCATATTAATTTTTTGGTCTTAAACCCAAAGCCTTCGGTGAGCAACAAAAACAAAGGAATTGGCCTTGCCATTACAATAATTTTGGAGGGGACTGTATAAGCAAAGACATGTTTGAAATTGTCCTTCGCAACACCGAACTCGCAACACCGAAGCTGTAGGATGTGTGGATTCATTTCTAACAATAATCAATTTCTATGTATTATATTATTAACTATGTATTATATTGGACATAAAATTAAATCTTTAGTGATTTTTCAGTTCAGCAGATTTGTTGGGCTGACTTTGTAAGGCCATGTCTTGTAGTATAGGCAGTGTTTGTAGAAATTTAAACTTCTTTATACCATTTAACCAGAAGTTTTACCAACTGTTACTGTATGCAGCAATAAAAACAGATCTGTTTTTAACAAGAGCCAAGACTAACAAAAACTTCATTTGGAAAGAGATTGGTCCCAGTTTTTCACCCTTGGAAGAACTACTACTAAATTATTTAAAGCCTCCAGCAAACTGATGTTGAAATATCACAAAATCACACAATGATGTGGCTACATTAAAATAATGACCTAACAGATACAGTATGTGAATGTGTGCATGAGCAGCAGTAGTTTAGCTGACAATAGGAGCCAAAAATATAAAAACACATGGGTATAAACAGTTAAATAGCAGCTGAACAATTGTTTAAGCTCTTTTTGTAACACTTTTCAGACGTGTTTTTGTCAAATGGAGAAAGCCATTCCATAGTGTCATAGCCCTATATCCCATTGTAAATTGGCTTTTAGGAGAATGACAATCAGAAGTATTATGGGGTTTGTTTGTTTTGTTTTGGTTTTTTTTTGTTTTTTTTGTTGTTTTTTTTGTCACATCAGTGATGTCACAGAAAAGCTTCAACCCAAAGGAATATTTTTGAAACCCTGGAGGTATTTGTGCAGCGAGTGGAGCCCCTCCTCTCTGTGCCATAAAGAAATCTCAAATTGTCTGTCAAATCTGATTTGATTTTAGCAGTCTTATCACGTGTGGTTTTAAAAAAAAAAAAAAAAAAAAAATTCCCTCAAATTGTGGAAATCACCGAAGCAGCATATTTAATTGTATTTGACATTCAGAGGCAGTATAGAACATGCAGGCAATAAAAACAGCAACTGAAATGAATGAAAGCTGGTGAAAGAGGACCTGAATCCGGTCAATGATCTCTCTTGTCTAATATTCTTGCTCAGTTATAAAAGCTCTCTGTCTCCTCTTTCTTTCTTTCTCAGCTGATTTCCTCAGAGCTCAGGCTAGTGCGGTGGTGAAAGGAGAACTCTCAGGACACAAAAGTCTTGTGATGTTTGGCTGTTGTGTAAATATTTGATCATCCAGGAAATGAAGCTTGTATGTTGCATTGGGAACAACTCATACTCCAAACAAGATTACAATTTGGCAAGAGTCGTGAATACGTAATTGTAAAGAAATGCCAGTGAGCTCACTTGTACTGTTGATGTGTTTACCTAAAGGCAGATGGTGGATCTTAAAATCATTGTGGGTTAAAAAGCACTGGGAAAACAAGGGACACAAAGTTCAGGGAAGACTTAAACACAACCAGTAGCATGATAAGATCCAGATAATTGTATATTGAGGCTGTAAGATAAACTGTCATGTGAACACAACCAATGGAGATGAAGATGGATAGACACGAAAGAGGCATTGTAGACAGGTAAAATGAGCCAGAGAGGAAGAGGTGAAAGAAGATGGGAAAATAGAGTGTCACTGTTACACCACCCAGAGAGACCTGGGGAAAAAAGGAAAAGGCCATTGGGAGACACAAGGAGCGAAGAAGCCAATTAATGTGGATGGCTGATGGATGCAGTGATGGGGGGCTGTGTGTGCGTGTAAGATGGCAGTGGGGTGGACCGATTTTGGTGCATCATTAATCAGCAACGCTTCCCCTGACACTGTCTAGACAGCCGTCTGAGAGCTGCCCTGCTCTGCTGCGCTCTGTTCCCTCTGTCAGCTCTGCACCTTTCCCTCCCCCTCCTTCTGTCTGTTTGTCTGGGCCTATACCTTTTTCTTTTTTCTTTCTTCTCTGTTCCTCTGTCTTAATCTCACCAGCTCCCCTTCACTCTCCGCCCCCCTGTATCTCCATAGCTCTTTTTCCTTGTTACCTTTTTTCCATAGTTTTTCCCTCCTTATCGCTGCCTGTCTTCTTTAATCTTTTTTGTTCCTCTATTCTCTTTCTATCTATCAATTTCAATAGCCCAGACCCTTTGCCTCTACCTCAGATTTTTTTTTCCAGTCCCATGGTCTCTCTATCCAAACTGCCTTGTCAGTGGTACTGACTATTGGAGCTAATTGAAATGGGTTCCTTGTGATGGTAGCCTACAGCAGAAATGTGTTGAATTAGACTGAAATGTGAGAAAAGAAGCTATGGACTGTGGACTCATTGTCTGAAGAAATAATTGAGCTGAAGGGCTCAGAGTTTGGGTTAGGGTTAGTATGATCCAGATCTAATGTGTCAAATGTTTTTGTATTTTTACTTTTGACTGTAATTTGATTAAATGTCTTTAAAAGTGCTATTTGTAAGCTTTGCTGTTGCTGCATAGCTAAGGTTGGCATCCACATCTTTTTAGTTAGCAGTCTTGCAAAGAAACAAAGCAACACACCCTTTACAATACAAGAGGAGACAGTAAGTCCTCTGAGTAGCTACTTCCACAGTAACTCCAGATAGCCAAGTGACAGGACAGGCCAGCTGCGCTACAGCTATCTTGTTAGCATTTTAACTTCAGTAGCAGAAAAGAAGGGATAGAGATGGAGCCAAAATGGCAACTGCTTTTGCCCACTGGATGCTCAACGGTAGCATTTACAGCTGCTAATGCTACTGTTAGCCAAGTAGCAATAGCCATACTCTCAAACATCTTCTTTAATAACTCATTGATGATACAATGGAGGGTTTGTTTTTTTTTTTTTGCAGTAATACCGCAATGACTTTCATTTGAAAAGAAAAACAAAACAATAACAATAACAATAAAATAAAAGCCTAATACTCACCAAGTGCTTTGTAACCTGTAGTTCCGGACCAGACATGAAATTTGGGGCCATACATTAAAAAGATTATATTATATAAGTGGGCTGTGCTCTGGACTGAGACATAAATCTATCCAGACCTGGACTTATACTGAAATTTATAAAATTTTGAAGTTATAATGGTGAGAGAAATCAGGTGGTGTAGTGGGTTATTTTAGGGAAAGATGGGGGAAAAGTAAGCCTTCAATCTTCAATCAATTGACATGACACTTTTTATTTAATTTTGGTAAATTAAGACAACACAAAAGTTTTAATACCATTATGTTTTAAAGGATTAATAGATAAAAGATATTCAATATGCTTGATACACAATATTATTGTCCTTTTTCTAACTTTGTTTTGCTTGGATACCTTTGTTGGTTCAGAACTCAAATAGTAAATCAATAAAAACCATTGAAATGACCTGAAGTTGGATGGTGACTGCTTTGCGTAAACCTTTACATCTATGGCCTGTGAGCAAACAGGATGGGGGTGATGTATTGATTCACTAGTATGTTAGCAAACCAGAGCATGGCCATTACAACTCAATTAAATTGTCTCTCTTCCTTCTGTCCTCCTCTTTCACATCATCCCACCCATTGTCCCTTTCCTCCCTCCCAAACTACCTGATTTCCCGTCTTCTTCTTCACTCTCAGGTATTATACGCTCCCCAGGTCAGGGATCGTTTCACTGCTCCCTCTTTCATGCAGCGTGACCGCTTCAGTCGCTTCCAGCCCACCTATCCTTACCTGCAGCACCAGATCGACCTGCCGCCCACAATATCGCTGTCGGATGGCGAGGAGCCCCCACCATATCAGGGGCCCTGCACACTGCAGCTCCGTGACCCCGAGCAGCAGATGGAGCTCAACCGCGAATCAGTGAGGGCACCACCCAACCGGACCATCTATGACAGTGACCTGATCGATATGGGAGGAGGTGGTAGTCTAGGAGGAGTGGGGATTGGTGGGGGAGGCATGGGAGGAGGCGGTCCAAGGCCGCCTAGCAGTAACTCGGGAATCAGCGTGGCAAACTCCAGTAACCATGGGCGTATGGAGGGTCCCCCACCGGCATACAGTGAGGTGATGGGCCACTACCCTGGCTCTGCGTTTTTTTTACACCAGCACAGCAATAACCAGAGGGTGGGGAGTTCAGGGGGGCCAGGTAGCAGGAAGATCCAACAGCAGAGCCAATCAGAAAGCACAATAGTACCTACCAAGGAAGGCCAGCCGGAGGACCTGGTGTAAAGAAAAGGCCAGCAAAGTGGGCGGAGCCACCCACCAGACTGATAGCTTATCCCTGATCACCTGTAAGCAGTGGTCTTGCTCACTCTCTGTCTCTGATGTCCTCTTTCCAGACTCTCATGCACAAATAAATATCAAACTTAGCAACAAAAAGAAAAACAAAGAGAGTGAAAAACCAAGAGTTCAGTTTTGCTTCTTTCCAATGTTAGTGACTCAAACAGCTAGCACTGCTGCGGCAGGATGTATGCACTGCATGGAGACTTTTTCCTCTCCATCACATGAGAAAGACAAATACTGCTAGCACAAATTCCAACAATTAGTTTCTTTATCCCTTTGGGCAGCGGGAAACTGAGGATGATGTTTTATGTTTTGATTATGTTTATCGTTTTGGACCGGGATCTGTGCACAAAGCAAGAACTGAGCTGAGAATCAAGGACTTACAGAGAACACAATACAACAGGAGACTCACAAACCCATATCTTAGTGCCAAGGTTCATGAGGAAGCAAAACAAAGGGGGGAAATAACTCATTCTGACATTGAAAACACAAAAAAGAAAAGTTGCACTATCTTTTTGCTGTAAACAAGAAGAGGGAAGATGTGATGATGATAATGATGTTTTTTGTTTTTTTTATTACTATTATTTTTTATTTTTATTTTTGTTTTATTTTTGGTTTTTATTGTTCTTCTTTTCATGAATAGACTGACTTTGGCTCCAAAGTTGTTAAAACAGTTGGGAGCAAAAAAAGAAAAAAACCATCAAGTATTAAAAGATTATGTCCTTCCTTTTTTGAACACACGCAAGAAATACTTGTGCCCAGCATATGACATCTTTGTCTGCATATATCACAGGCACAGTGAGACTTAGTAAGAGAATAACCTTGTACTGCTTCACGTCTGAGTCCACTTCAGCCTAGTGGAGATAAAATCTGCCTTGTGACTAGCCTCTGGGTGGACAAAACATTTCTTACTTCCTCTGGCAGTTTTGTTACAGGATTTGGAGATAGGTTTAACTAACTCTTCTGTGAGGCGAGACCCAACACGCTCTGTAGGAACAATTCTGGGAAATCTGACCAGCTGGTTGGGTATCACCTGAACCTAAAATAGCATAACTCAATAACAAAATCAAAACACATATCCAAGTGTCCATCCAGCAGCCTGGTAACAACAGATTCTCCTCTCAACCCTGTCCTCTTAGCACTTGACACGTCCTCTTTCCTGTTTTGTGCATTGATGATGCCCCCACCCTCCTACACCTCTCCACCTCTGTTCTCACCGTTCATCTTGATGTGCACAGTGCATTCTGCCAACAGCCACATTAAACTCAAACCCTGCCGCCATAACAAGGAAAACAAGAAACGACAGCAACAGAAGAGAAGGCTCATATTTCCGTCTTTGTGTCTCTAAAAAAAAAAAAAAAAAATCTAAGGCATCACAAAGTGAAGATTCCTGTCTGCATCTGCCAGCAGAGCAATCAGGTTTTAAATAAAACTTGTCTGTGGTCAAAGTCTAAGGGCTATGGGAGGGTCCTTTTTGTAAACGAAAAAAAAAAATACACTTTTTGAAATTCTAGCCTTTTTTCTCTGCTCATTGTTGCCTTCTTCCTCTGCTCGTGCGCCTTTTCTGTCCCTCTATCTTGTTTGCGGTTGAACTCCCCACCCCTTAGGCCCCTCAAAACAAAAGAACAACCAAGATTTCCAAAAGAGTCCCTGTTTAACACTGTTCATCGTCCCTCTTTTCATCTATGTGCAGAAAAATTGTGTGCAAATGATGCAGAGTCCGCCAAGCCCTTTAAAGTGGAGACTGCAGTGGAGACCTTGTTTGGGAGTGAGCTACTGCTTTCCTTTCCTCCCTGTGTGATTGTGTGTGTGCTTGTTGGTCAGACCTTTCAACAACACAGAAAAGCACTTTATGTTCCTGCAGGAGCATTTTGTGTGTGTGTGTGTGTGTGAGAGAGAGAGAGAGATTTATTAGTGAACTTGGTCTGAGTTTAGATATTCGAGCATTCGTTATTTTCCACTATCCGTATTACCACAATATTAATGAAGTCTGCATTGGAACTCAGTGCATTGTCTTTTTAAGGAGTGAGAGATGTATGATGGTTATTGTTGGTGAAGAAGTGACCTCAGTGTAAAAGCTCAAAAGTGCACCCTGTTAAGTGTACACAAGGAAAACTCTTGATGATGATCTGGTTTCATTCTCCAGACTGTGGGTGATGATGTGTTCACTCTGTAAACAAATCCCATGGAAAGACAAACCTTCATGTTAATTAATCTCTCCATGCTTTTCTAATCTCCCTACTAAGTCTATGGCTATTCACACATTAGAGGCCACGTTGAACCTACGGTTTGTTATCATAACCATTTGAAGTGAATGGTAAAAACCTCCAGAATACATTTTCAGGCCCAGTAATCTGAAGGAAAAATAGTTGGGCACCATCTTCAATGTTGGTTTAAGGCACATCCACTGAGTATTTGAGTTTGAGTTTTAAGTCAAACTGCACTGTCTTGTCAGATGTAATGAAGGAACATGTTACCCACTGCTAAAGTGTCCGTCACTCATGTTTTCAATTGTTTTTTGGACAACAGTAGAGCTCTATAGCACAGAAGGATGAGACAAACACACAAACACAATACTCATCAGTGGGATTAGCACACTGCCGTTTTTTGTCTTTTTATGGGATTTACCGAAAATTGAAAAATACCTATAAACAGACTAATTCTTCGATCAGCAGTGTTGTTCAAAAGTCAGACTGATCAGTCAGGACCTGTATTTCTGCTGGATTGATCTGCTGTATACAACCTTACTCAACAATATACTGTGATAATGAGTATGTAGTAGATACCTTCACACCATTGTGTGGTACAGGATTAGAACATGGCTGCCTTTCTCTCTCATATGAAAAGATATGAGACATGGTTTGTATGGAGGTCTGTGCAGGGTGGGATTCTGGTGCAGGTGGAGGATCGGTAGTGTTTGGCTCTGTCGATGTTCGGAGGACAAAATGTTTTCAGTCAGTTTGAATGAAAGGTGTCTGATTCTGCTACCATGAGTGTGTCTCAATGTGCAAATGTGTTTTCTGGTCCTGGCTCTACAGTTGTGTGTATGTGTGTGTTATTACATCACTGCTGCTATTGCTGTTGCTGCTGCTACTATTGTTGCTACTGCTGCTTCTCATGTCCTTCGCCCCAGTCCCTCTGCCCTCCTGTCCGTCCTGTCCCCTCAGTTCACCCGTGAGTAGAAGGAAGGAAATTTGACCCTCTGCAGTCAAAAGCACAAGTATTGAGACAAAACCTGTTTTACACCAAGACCCAAAGGGAAACATTTTTATTTTTCTTACACGGAGACATCTAGGTGAAGAGATTGTCCCAACACTTTGGCATTTGAGCTGTACGGACCTGCTTCAGACCTTGGGTTCTTTCTTCTTTTTCTTCCTGCTTTCTGTTGTTTTCTGTGCTTGTTCTGTCTGCGCAGTCATAGCTTGTAAAAGGCTATAAAGATGAATTTTATGTTTTCTACAAGGAGGTTTGCATGTTACTATTATGTGAGTAAATAAGGTGCCTAATGTTCATGTTTGAGCAGACCACACCTCGGTTAAACTGCTGCTTGGGATCCTCATATGTGCTTAATCTCTGGGTTGTCCCTCTGTTTGGCACAATGGAATAGAAATAGTCAAGGAAGGGTTGGTTAGGTTTGCCAAAATTCACCATGCCTGTCCATTTGCAGAGAGGTCACAGTGTTTCTATCACTTTGGGAGTGTGGATATCATTTCACATTTAGGTCATGAGTGCTGCTTTGATTACAGACTGAACCTGATCCTGCAGAAAAATGTGCAAAACTGCACGTAACTTAAGATCTGCATGAAGCTATACATATAAGTGACCACGGGTCCCGTAGTGTCTGTTTCCATGTCAACAAAACGACCCACAGCACAACCAACATTTTTAGGTCTCGAATCCATCGGCAGTGTTTACAAGCATGCTCATTGGCCTGCTTGACTCCATTGTGCCAGACAGCAGCAGGGTTTCTCCCAGCAAAGCAACTGCAGCCATTTCAACCAGTAATTTGGCCCTCGTGTGGAGCAGACATAGGAACCCACTTGCACTCAAAAAGCTCCCACCTTCGTTGTGCCTCACTTCCAACGGTGCTTTTTTCAGTAGTCTGTCTTTCTTTATGTTTGTTTGTAAGGTGCTGTATATAACTTGAATATATTATGCACATATCCTACCCAATGGGTAGAAACCACAAAAAAATGTTGTGAATAATGTAATATAATGTATAGACAATATAAGAATTTTAAAAAGGCAGCATCAAATTTGTAAATGCCTACAGTAAAAAAAAACAAAAAACAAAAAACATACTTTGTCTTTTTTATAAGAAAATATGGTTTGCAAATTATGCTTAGAATATGGTTGCAAGACAAATACAAACATATAATATTTTGCTATAAATAAGCGTGTTATGATAAGGATGAGATAACCTCTGGACTAAGGATGTTGTTGAGAAAAGATTATTCACTTTTTTATTTGATTCCTTTTCTAAGAACGAGCCTTCACCATGCTTGCCATAATTTGGGTATCAGCTGGTGGCTTTCTTTACGCCACAAACAACTAACAAATGTATAGTTCTATTACACAGATCTTTTAAGAAAACATATATAGCAAACAGGTCAGATGGTGTTTATGCCACAGTTTCAGCTGGATAGGGTTTGTAAATTGTTGAACAAAAAGTAGAAGCTCTGTAGATTAGGAGATGTCACATGACCGCTGCACATGAGAGCCATTAGCACTTCCTAAAGAGGAAGAATATGTGTCTGTATTCATCTAGCTTAACAATATTTTAGTTCATTTCAGCTGTAGTTTTGCATATCTGTCAAAGTATAAAACTGTTGAGCACTCTCAAAACTGCTATGGATCTGGCTGAATTTCAGGCTTTGCTTATAGCATTTCTACTCTGTCACAGCAGGATCATCCGCTCTTGCTCACATAACTGCTGAACAGAAAGGACCCTTTTTTAGTCAAGATTGGAAAGATGCACCAGCGTGAAATGTGTGGAAAAAAATGCCATTAAAACTGTCATTTAACTTTTTTTCTCTTTATGGTTCTTTTTACTACATTACAATGTTATATTTGGCACAATATATTAAAGCAAAGGTCAGTATATGTACTGAAAATAACTCCACTGTACAATAACCGCAGAGCATGTTCATTCTTATCTATAGACAATGTACATAGCGACGCGCCATGTTCTCTTCAAAGCACCAAATAAGAGGCAGTTGTGTAGTTTTAAGTTGGAAAGTCTATCGTAATTTTGGTTTGAGCTTAGCTCTCTTCTTCTTAATAGAACAGGTTTTTTTTTTTTTTTTTTTCTGCACTTGCTTGAAGAACTAGCTTGGGCTCAGACTGATTTTTAGTTGATTTCTGCCCCTGCAGTGTGCTCCCTCTTTCCACTTAAGAAGTCTGTACTCAAATGCCAACAACAAGTAGCTGTTTTTATTGTTCCAGATTTTAATAATAATTATGACAATAATAACAAAGATAGCATATCTCAACAGTTTGGTATTTTCGCTGTCTTTACAGTTACCATAGGACTGCTTCCATCATGAGTTCTGTAACATCGTTTTGCTTTATCTACAAAAATGAATTCTTGTCGTCGTTGCTCCCCCTGTGCTGATATATATGTGTATGTATGTATGTGTGTGTGTGTATGTATATGTATATGTATATGTGTATATATATATATGTATATACATACGTGTGTGTGTGTGTGTGTGTGTATGCATATATGTATATATATATATAAATATATATACACATATACATATATAATATGTTGTGTATTTTTTGCCTCTTTTATTTAAGCAATTGTGATGTAATAGGTTTTAGGCCTAAGGTCTGTTATTGCAATACTTTTACAGAAAAGGAGAAAAAAAATGTTGCTCTAAGTGCTGTTGTAGTCAAAGATTTTATGCTTGTACTTATGCTGTAGTCAAACTGCAGCATAATGAATAAAACTTTAAAAGTGATTCCTCTGGTTCCTCCTGTATTTTGTCCTGTTGTCCTGTGTGGATAATGGGTTATTGTAAAGTGATTAGTGTGTCTGTGTCACTCGCCACTTGATCCATCCTCTGATGAAACGAAATGACATGAACTGGAGTAAAGGCAGTTCAGTAGCCTCTCAGAACGCACCAGCGTGAAATGCCACATTTTTTTTCTTTATCGGTATTTGTACTACATTGCAATGTTATATTTGGCACAATATATTAACATTTGTTAATATAAATTCCTGTGTCTATCCCATAATTCATAAACCTGAGAAAAAGGATGGATGAATACCAGATGGTCAAGATAGAAGTGTGTGTGTGTGTATGTAATTTCTGCTGAAAATGCCTGATTTCTGCAAGCAGGAGCTGCTGCTTTAACTGTGTTGGCAGCTAAAGTCTACTGCAGCAGCCTATCAGCTGTGGACGCCAACTTTCACCTGCTGAAGCTGACAGCTGCTGAATTTTCAGACACCTAGATTGTGCTTTGCCCTACATCATCATATTTATTTATTGTTTAACCACTTGAAACCATATTTGGAAGAGAAGTTGGAGCTGAAGGGAGGGAGGGCTGGATATAACTCATATATATATATATATATATATATATATATATATATATATAATGTATTGACTACTTGAAACTACAAACTGAGACAACAAACTCATCAGGAAAACATTTACTAAGCTAATAAATCAAATGGGAAGTAGAATCATTTTCCTATAGTCTTCAATGCAATCTGCTTTTTACAATTGGAGATGCCATCTGATACTCATTACATAAAATGCAGGTTCAAGGTTCGCCAGCATTGGCTTCACTTTACAGACCAAGAGTCGAGGCAGTCTGATTGCTGAGAATGATGGGGTATATATATATATATATATATATGTATATAAAAAATGTAACTAATGATGTTGAGGGGAAAGGATATGTTTTTTATATAGAGGATAAAAAAAAACCCAAATTAACAATAATTAATCCCAGCAGGAAAATACCATTTTAATCTGTAAACCCTTTGGAATGGTTGGTTCTGATTAATTCCTTGCTGTACATGTAGCATAACTAAAGTAAAGCTCAAATAGATTTTCTGTTAACTCTTTAGTCTTTATTCCAGCCAAACCATGTCAATCAAAAGATCCAAATCAAATCAAATCAAATCAGATTTATTTGTATAGCGCCAAATCATAACAAAGTTACATCAAGGCACTTTACATATAGAGCAATATAGAGCAGGTCTAGACCAAACTCTTTATAAATTTATTTAAAGAGACCCAACAGATCTCCCGATGAGCAAGCACTTGGCAACAGTGGCAAAGAAAAACTTCCTTTAAGAGGCAGAAACCTCGAGCAGAACCAGGCTTGGGGGGGCGGCCATCTGCCTCGACCGGTTGGGTTGGATCCACTGGCAGCCATGAAAAGAAACTAAAGCAATCCTGACTTTTCTCAGAGGGCAACAACCTTCTGCTGTGATGTTTGTCCAGCAGCTGTGTCACTGCCACAGCCAACAGCAGGACTGTAAATTCACTATATATGCAATCTTTAACCTTTCTTTCAGGTCTTAGAGGAAACTGTCTCTGCTGAGGTTCAGGGGAGTTTTAACCCCCATCTACTGCCCCAGATCTGCTGAAGCTTTGCCTTTGTAAGAGCACCACAGTGAGGGTCAGACCTGGGTTACATTAAAAATCTCACTCCTCATCCATCAGGAGAAAATAGCTTCCTCAGCCATTTAAAGTAATGTCAAGAATATCTTCAACTGTATATTTCAGCAGAGTATTTATAGACAGAGACCATCTGGTAACTTGTCATACCACTCACATGAGTGAAACAAAGCTAATGTTAAAGGCTCTTAGCTTCACTTCCAAGTGCAGAGAGACAGCTCCCGCCTTCTGTCCTCTCTGTGAACCTCCTTGCTGTGAAACTCTGCAAGAAGCAGCACAACATGAGTGATGATGTTCACATTTCACTATGACTCACTCTCTTCACACTATACACACAGACATGGTGGAGCTGGAAGGTGGGTGAGGCCATACAGAGGAAGTCATGCATATATAAGCTGCAGTTTGTTCAGAGATGATGCAGCTGAGCCAGATTTCCTGAGACCGACAGGAAACTGGAGAAGAGGAGGAAGCAGTTTTTGAGCTTTCCACCTCCATATTTCATCCGGAGGAAATGCCCACATGTTCACTCCTGTTAAGAAACCAAACATGAGGAAATATTCGTTTGGGCTCATTAAGCAAAGCAAAGCTGTAACATAATGAAACAGTTGTACCCATGTTCAACTATTTAACTATTTCAGGTACAGAACTACACTGATATTCCACAGCAAAAAGAGGAGCCCTCAGCTGAGAAAACAATACTCCTTCAAGTCTGACATAACCAGCATGTTACTTACAGTTTGTGCAATATAATTACTAGTTGTTTATCTCACAAAGTAACTGAGATAGTCTTCCGGCCACAGCTTTATAAGTAACTGGGCACTTCTCTAACTATTGTAATGAGTAGTAATCTCTTAACTGTAATGTTAATACTGAAATTCTGCTTGTAATTACTTCGACTACTACAGTCACTCAGCATTTCCAAGGATGATATCATACAGAGAAAAAATATAAATCACTCTGGACAATTTGGACACCTTTTGTCCTCCTGACCTGTGCTTCACCTATGGCTTCGGGGAGACATCTTGACATTTGAGTCTTGTTGAGCAGCTCACACCTGATGAACACAGATTGTCTTTCACTGAAATTATCTGTGGGATCCCAATACTGCTGTGCCCTCTGTCTCACACTCACTGTGAAGGGACAGACAGCTGTTGGTGTGTGGAACAGAGGGATGCATAAACAGTTGTTCATTATTTTGGACAGCAGAGGTCATTGTAGTTCACACACACTTCCCATGGGCAGCAAGTTATGCCATCATATTTACATATAAATAATATTCATAATGAAGAAAGCAGACTGGAGCCAATTAAAGATGGCAGCAAACTGGCAGCTGAGAGGATTGTGTTGAACTTAAGTTAGGGCTGTATGTCTTAACCTGATCGGGTATATGACTGAAGCTCTGCTGTAAAATTTGAGTCCTGTTACAATGAACTTGTATCTTCACTGTGCAGGGCCCCTCAGCTCCAGGGATTTTGTTTCACATCCCACAGATTCAGCCTCATTTTTGATTCAGAGCAAAAACGCTCTGAAAAGAACATAGTGAAACATGTGGCACACAAATATGAGGAATTAACAGGGGCCATTTTTTCTGTATCAGCATTTTTTCTTTTGATACGTTAAAACCGTTTTTTTTTTTTTTTTTTAATTTACTTTGAACCTCAAATTATTTTACTGCAGCTTGACATATTACTTTGTAAAGACCATGTCATGAGTAACATCCTCATACCTCCAACACAAAGCAGAATTAGATGTCATGTTTCTGATATAAATGGGAAATTCTATATTCTTGCTTGTTAACTGTATCTATCTGCTGTTTGGTTAATGTGGCTTGGATTTGACAAAAACACAATTCTTTTTAAAAATGGGACCAAATAAAACTGAGTGACAAAAGATTTGATTCCTAGACTAGGGTAGGACTAAAGAATAAATTAAATGAATTTAGCACAGTTTACATAATATTAATGGCAGCTTTAAAAATATTTAGCTAATTTCGGGTTCATATTCAAGTCCAATTCTGAACTAATATGTTGGATGTTTTTATCCTTGCTAGTTCTATTTGAAGGATGCAAATACTTACTCCCCAACTTCACCTGGTTGTTACAGCTGAGTACAGTCTCATTGGTATTTGAATTAGTTGTTGGTGAAATGAAATTGAGATTAGAAAATCAGGTTTTGTTTTTTGTTTTTTTTAATTGGATAAGGCAAGCCATTTATTTTTGCTGGCCTTAGTTATAGACATGTAGGAAGAGGGACTTTAATGAAACAATTTAAAGCTCTCGTTTTGCTTTATTTCCTTGTGGATCTGTATGTCACATGAGGGGAGTTCACAGATGATAAGGGGAAACTTGATAATTCTTTAAGTCTTTCCAGTTTTCAGCTACAATAAATATTTTACTTTTGCTGATTCTTGGAAGAGTATCCTCCACATGGAGAAAATTACTACCATAGACATCTGACAACACCATTACAAATGTTTACAAATACATCACACAAACTTTCATTAGCATCATACTTTATTCAGTTGTGGGCTGAAACCACACACACCTGAATTTATAATGAGAGAATTTGTCTTTAAGTACCCAACACATTGCAGTTTAGTGATACACTGCTAATCTTAGCTCCACCCATGAATTTTACTCTGCATTCGCTACCAACTGACAAGCCCATGTAAACTGATGTCCACTCAGACTAGCCTCTAATCAATCAACCTGTTTTGTTTTTCAGTCACAGATACACTAACTGGTACAGACACTAAAATAATGCCTCCACCTCATTGCACATCCAAATTAGTTTTGGCTATCAGTTAAAACACATTGGGAAAACCTCAAATTTCTCAATGGAGAAGTCACACAGTGATGCCCTTCTTCAGAAAGGCTTTGATAAATCAGGTCAGACTAGTAAATGACCATAAGTGTCAAGTTGCAGCTAGCTGTATTAGTATTGAGCTACCCTATCTTTTCTTTGACTGTATGCTTCTTTCATAATACTGTTTATCTGAGCAAATGAAATCTGGATCTTTTTGTCCTCTCATGTCTATGGGTGTGAAGAGAAATGAGAACAAATCTCCTCTTTCAGCAGCCAACAAAAAGTTCAAGTCCTGATTACTTGAGCCGGTATAAATCCAGTCAGTGACTGAGCCAGGAAGTAGAAGTGGCGGAAGTCTGCTAAAAATGCTGTCTAGTCTACTACAGTGGATGGTGGCAGGGCTTGGACAATGGATCTGACACTTAAATACAGAACAGGTGATTACTAGGGACGTGTGGTGTGAAATTTATGGACAAAGATAGTGCAATGTCTGTCTTCTTTCCAAACAGTCTCTGAATTGTCTATTACTTGCCCCCAATTCATTAATGACTTGTCTAGATTAAAATAGGATTATTTATCCACCTGCAAATGGAATTCACTAATCTGTTTTCTTTCTAAAAAATGCCTTTCCATCAGACACTCTGTCTTTGGTTTCCTGTAGTTTCTCAGAGAGCTTGTCCTTAGTCTCTTCCATTTTCCCAGAGATGCGCTCTTTTGTTTCCTCCATTTTCTCAGAAAATCTGCCCTTTGTCTCCTCCATCTTTTCTGAAAGTTTCTCCTTTGTCTCCTCCATTTTGTCTTGGATGTATTCTTTAACTGGTGGTGGTGTGGATAAGTAGCCATGCTTGCGAAGATACTGAACAGATAATGACGTGCCACCCAGAGTTACAGTGTATCTAGCAGGAGTAGCAATCTGGAAGAAGACAAAGACTTACAATAGAACAAAATTAACACCTGAATCCATCTGTCATATATTTATATTTGCTTAACTATCAGATGCTTCTACCCAAAAGCAACTTGCAGATGATGGACATCAGTAAAACTTCATAGCAGTAGGAAACCTTGCTTGAGTATTAATTTGTTAATACACTTGTTAAGTGCAGGAGATCAGATAAGAAATTGCAACAAAGTGAGCATGAGAGCCAGTTAGACGTGGATGGTAGTGTTTTAGTAGAGGAGCTTCCCTCTGAAAAGATGAGTCCTCTATGGATTCTTAAAAAAAGAGGACATCGCTGCTCTGGTGGTCCTGTAGGCCAGATGACATGTAATGGAGGAACAGAGTGGCTGAGAAAGATTATAGGGTTGTATGATCAAGTTACAGTAGATGGTGCAGAGAAACAAAACTCTGAAGGCGGCATTAGTGTCTTGAAAAGTGTAGCTAGGTGGCTAACAGAGTGACATATGCCTTTTTGGGCTGATTGAAGATTGAATGGAATGCATTCTGGGCCATCTCTGAGGGCACAAAGAAGGACAGGAGCATTGCAATAGTCAGGGAGAGATAACTAGGGCCTGGATCAAGAGCAGGGTTCAACAATGACTCAGGTAAGACCTGACTGTCATCAAAAATTACTTGATAGAATCACTGCACCTCTCAATCAAAATCTACACTCACTAAGGAAGAAAATGTAATTAAATCAGGCAGTGGTAGCAGTTTTTTGCTCTGCTCTTTTTCCCCAGCCTCAAGATAGTAAGACACCTGACTACTTGCCATTTTAAGTCTGTCACACAAAGGCGCAGATAGACACAAGTGCTTTTGTTATTTACACAACAGGTCTGAAATTGTCAAAATAGCAAAAACCCCTTTGTTTTACTTTGCACTGGGTGTAAGAAAAAGCCCAAGCCCAGACATTCCTGGATGGAATTACCTTGTACATGGCATATGCAGTGAGAGCGTAGCCACTTGAAGAGTCTCTCAAAAGGCCAACTAATGACTCTGGAAGGCCAATCATCTCAAGGAATGGCACAACATTCACACCTCTGAGGAGAGGAGAAAAGCGTTTAGGTAGCTAACAATGCACACATGGCTACCTTTGAGACTAATCAGCATACCAGGATATCCTAACCTCCATTACAAATTACCATCATAGATATAGTAAATGATACACAGCAGTGTTTCCTCTACATTCATTTAGCAGTGGCGGCCCGCCACACCTTCAAATTTCTTTTGTTTATTTTTCTTCGCAAATGCACCATTGCCAGCAGGAGGGGGGAGGAAGTGGCATCACGTCAGGCACCAGGTCAGTCAGAGAAGTGTAGTCGTGAGGAATGAGGCAGTGCATTACCAGAGAAAAGGTAGAGTATTAGCCAACTCAGTCACGCTAACTTGGGTAAACTAATTGATAGCATTAAGCTAATATCTACACACCATTATGTATTAACCGCTGACTGCATTTTAAGATTAACTTGTTCAAATATTTCTCTAAGAGAAAGACAACTGGAAAAGATGACGGTCGTCATGCATCATCAGCCTTTTACTGACTTTTTTTTTTTTTATATTCAGCCTTTATCTGACATTGTATATGGCTGAGGTTGTAGGTTAGGTTGTAGTGGTAGTAAGGGGAAAAAGCCATTTTCAACTGACCAGTCAATAAATAGGTTGCGAAAGTTAAATCTGCAGTGAAATGCTGTTTGTTTGCTCCGCCACGCCCCCGTGGAGAGCGTGCCGCCGCTGCTGAAAAAAATCCCAGAGGAAACACTGCACAGACTGGGTATTTTATACTCGGACTGTTTATTATTTAGATGATTTCTATGTTCAGATGTACCTCTCTTACATCTGTACACTTTTTCTGTTGGCTGTTTATTTAAATATCCTGGTTACTGGTTCCATTTATTTCTGGAAAAAACTTTCAGGGATGTACCTGAAATAAAATTTAACTAGGAGTGTTCACTTTTAATACTTCTAATACTGGTCAATCACATTATTCCTGACATTAACCAATGCCTGAAGGGGTGCGTCAATAAACAATGGCTTCTGCAGTACATTCTGTTCCACCACAGCACAGTACTACTCACTTCATAGCAGCATAATAGAAGGTTCCAAACCAGACTGACGACGTCACTAGATGAACAGGGATCATCACCTTCCCATATTGTTTGAAGGTCTTTTTAAATCTCTGGAATAGGCCTATGGACTTGTCTTGCAGGGGGTCCACCTCTACAGATTCTGATACAACCTCCTCTTTTTGGACGTCCTGTGTTCTAACTGTGGAGCTGGGGTGTGCCTCCTCCGGTGGTGGCTGGTGCTTTGGCTGATGTGCTGCTTTGCTGGTGGCTGAGGTTGAGAGTGAGTGCCTGCATGTAGGTGGTGATGATGCCAGACGGAGGCCACAGCAGCGTAGTGCTACTGCTGGCTCAGGCACAGAGATGTCCACCAACAGCGGGCGCACTGCTGCTCTATGCCACCGTGTCCCGTGAATTACGATGCGCTGCATTATCATCTTCTTACTTTCCTGCTCCTCCTGCTTTCTGCTGCTGTGATGTTCAGCCAAAGGCTGTGGAGACAGGCAAATTAGAAAGACTTCATGCTTTAAGGATTCTACATTCTTATTTACTTTGCCAATTTTATCAACTAATCTGACAATTATCACCCCGATTCATCAATTAACCAACTGAAATCATCAAATTATAAAATTAAAATTATAATGTTATCATATAACTTGATATTGATCAATATCATGTCTTATACCTGCTTGTTTTAACAAACATGCCAAAATACAAAGGAAGAATTTGGAAGTATAAACTAAAATCCACTTTAGTCAAAAGCATATTTATTGGTTGATTATTTAAACTGCCAAATAATGGAATATGCTGCTCAACTGTTCTCTTACGTGATGGAACATTTCAGCAGTTGCGCTTTAATTTTCTCTGATTAAGTTGTATTTTTATACATTCAACTTATGTCATGGGTTAGCAACTCATTAAAATTTTCAAAAGACTTTTAATTTCTCTTTTAGCTTAAGCTATTTTTATCTATTCATTCATCTTCCACTGCTATGCATGTCTTCCGAGCTAGGAGGAAACTTACGCAAGCACAGGGAGAATATGCAACATGCATGCAACACGCACAAACCGCTGTTCCACCGTGCTGCCTGTTTTTGGCCATTTTATGCATATTATTTCAAAGGAAAATCTATACAGACAGAAAGCCAGGGACTTTGCTGTTAAAAGCATTTGAAAGCACATGCAGTAGTTTGCAGAAGCTTGTATGGCCTCACAATACAAATGCTAACAATGGGGCACGTCAAATAGTTCCTAAATTCAAGATTTTATGTGGTCTGTATCCAAGCCATGTGTTGTTTTTTTTTTTTCTTGCTGTTGGCAGAGACACAGATTTCAGAGGTTCCCTCATATCACCTATTACTTTTCTGATCATTTGGAAACCTGTATGCAACTTTTGACTGTTGTAAGTGAATCAGCACAAAATACTGTCAGTTGGCAAGTCTACCCAAACAGTAGTGCAGTGATTAGCACATTCAGATTATGATGTGGAGTTTTAGGAGAGCTGCTGATCAGACTGTAGTTTGTGGTAGTTGAACTGTATTGCCTTAATCAGAGAGAAGTTAGTCTACTCTCATAGATAAGCAACACACAACAGCATCACAAAGTGCATGAAATCGATATGTTTTGCATGCAAATATATTAAACACTATAAATTCCTCCTTTGACAACGTTTGGATATTCAATACTTTATAGCAGAGGTGTCCAAATCCGGTCCTGGAGGGCCACTGTCCTCCAGTCAGCTCGTCATCAAGCTCTGCTGAAGTCTGAGCTGGAGTCACTCATTTGCATCAGGTGTGTTGGAGCAGGAAATATCTAAAACATGCAGGACAGTGGCCCTCCAGGACCAGATTTGGACACCTCTGCTTTATAGAATAGAAAATATAATTAAGTATTTTGAGGTAACCCCATTTTAATCTTTATTTTATCACATTTACAACCCTATGTTGTGCTCAATAGCCTTATTGTGTGGTGTGACATCTATCAGGTACATTGTGATAAGTATAAACATTATTTAGTGACCTTACCCTCTCCGTTATCCACTATAAATACTCCTGGAAGTACAAAATCAGCAGTGACACTGAGCCAAGCAGCCTTGACCTAAATCCCTCTGTGCTCCAGCTGTAATGTAATCTCCGGCGGTTCATTCAATGATCACTGGGTTACATGGCAGATTGAAGGGTGTAAACATACCTTCTGTTCAGACTGACTGAATTAACTGCTCTTACAAAAACATACCAGTCCGTTTCATGGACTTCAACAGAACGCCATTCAAATTAAGATTTAGAAGTGCTGTAAACCTGCTGTTGCTTAAAAAAAATGGTGCCAGATTTGTGTCAAGTCATCACAGCAACACTGGAAAGGGTTGCAATTATCTTTTGATCGAAAGTGCCCTCAGACTAATCTAGGCAGATTCGCCCAGGTTTATTGTACTACCTCGGACCGGAAGTCGTGATACGTCAGCTTTCCAAAGGCAATTGTTTAGGGCCAGTTGACTTTGGCCAGTTTCACCTGAAGGACAGGAAGGCATGCTTTTGTTCACTTGTTTCTGGGGCTCGGACTGGAGACAGGCGAATTGAGTTTCACCCCGTTACGAAACAGAATGGTCTGGTTTTAAACCGGGAACGACAGAGGTCCAGACCGAACCGCTGCCAACTCCGGCTTCTGACTGATGACGTTAGCTCATTAGCCATTAGCTGCTAGCACACAGACATACAAGAGAACAAGTCGTCACCATCTAATTGAAACATAGTAGAGCAGCGGATAGGAAGAATACCAAACTTACAGTTCAATTACTTGGTTAGGTCAGGTCAAAATCATACTCTTCGTCCAATATGCTCCCGAGAAGGTGGAAGGCTATAGCTCGTTCCCAGACCACATTAGTCTCGGCAGCAACCCTGACTGTGAGGAAAGCAGCATGTCACCCCGACGGCGCAGAGGTTCACGGGAAATGTATTTGCCGCATCTCCAGTAATGGCATACTCCAAAGCCTGCGAGAAGTGAATCTCCCAGCTCAACTGAAATTAGTCTCGTTCAACCAAGACTTCGAGTGGTTTGAACAATTTAACAAATTAAGGTGCCGCTGGCTGTCTGTGCTTCGCCATCTCAGCAGGCACATCACGATTCCCAAACACCAAGATGGCACGAACCACACGGCCCAACGTCTGCGTCACTGCAGCCGCACCAGCAGAGGGTGATCTGATCTCAGTCCTGGATACCCTTGTCTTAGTCTGGCCAGGCGCAGAACAGAAAATATTCATGTTTTAAATGGCAAACCGGTTTTTCTCATATTTATTTAACTTTATTATAACTGCTCAACGTTTGAATACTCGTCCTTGTGAGTACAGTGTCTATCTTCAAACACCACCCGACGGGAAACTCAGTGAGGGGATCGAATGTTTTCATATGACTGAAACCTAGATCAGACCCAAACACAGTGGGTCTGATCTAGTTTTCAGTCTTACTGGACAGAAAACTACCCTCATATAGACACCTTTTCATCCTTTGGAGATCTGAAGATTATATTTTTATGATTGCTATGGGCACTATATTTGTTTCTTTGGCATCTGTATTGTGTTGGTGTGCTGTCTTGAAGCATTAATCTCAAAAAAATTTGATTAGATTAAATTTTGTATAGCATGTAACCTGCAGTGCAGCAGTCAGGATATACTCGAACCATACAATGCTCACTAATCTTCAGCCTAAGGAAGTACACTGACTGAGCATGCATGTTCCTGCTTATTACTGCAATTATTCTGTTGTCCATCATATAGCAGCTGCACTACCAATGCAATCATACAGATACAGGTCAGGATCTTAAATAAATGTTCACACCAGACATACGAGTGAAGGGAAAACTGTGGCATGATAGCTGTCTGTGCAGTCTCTGCAGAATTCAAAATGGTGCAGGAAAAAACGGAAACAGTTATTTTTCAGTGAATGATGAAAGTACAACTGAGAACAAGCAGTCATTTAAACTGACAGAAAATCTGCAGTAACTTGAATAACCTCCCCAACTGTGGTCTCAGAATGCACACAGCATTCAACCGTGATGTAAATAGACAAAATCAGTAGAGAACCACAAACCAAGAGGTGACGTCTCAGTCTGCAAAGGACACAAACTTACCAACACTGGTCCAACAAAAAAACAATAAAAACCTAAATAGGGTTCCTAATAAAATCACAATTTTATTCACCAAACAGTTATTCATCATATTGCATTTTTGGGTGATGTTCATGTAATTGTTGCATTTGTGATCCATACAACATAAAAAAAAAAAAAAAATCAAAGCGATTCTTTTGTCAAAACAGTGCATGTAATTTAGCACATAAAATCATAGCACTGCAGTTACCCAAACACATACACTCACATTTTAATTTGTTTTAACGTTAAAATAGTTATCAAGAATCACAGCATTATGAAATTAGAAAATTCCAGGGAAAATGCCACGGGTCAGTGGCCCGTCGCCCGTTGCCCCTCGCCTGGACGAGAAACCCACGTACCGTCATGCCGTCGAAAGCCTTCCTGCTGAAATTTCCGTTCGGAGAACCGATAGAACCGATAGAGCACTACTTCTACACAGTAGAAGTAGTGGCCTCTGTGCATAGCACGAGGCACTACTTAATATTGTCCATACTTATTATTATTATTCCGTCACATTTTCAGCAGCTAATGCGGGTCGTACCGCTTGACGGAGCCCAACAATATATATATCAAAACGTGCGGCTCGATCGGGACAAGTGTGCTAAGTTCTTGGTAGTCGATATTCCCATTTTTCCCAAAGTTATTCCCAAAAAACCAGCCGAAATTTTCCATAGAGAATGCATGGGAGCCGCCAATATGCACAGAGGCCACTACTTAATATTGTCCATACTTATTTAGTGCCACGGGCTATAAGCACAGGGGCCACTACTTCTACACAGTAGAAGTAAGTGGCCTCTGTGCACTGCACGAGGCACTACTTAATATTGTCCATACTTATTATTATTATTCCGTCACATTTTCGGCAGCTAATGCGGGTCGTACCACTGGACGGAGCCCAACAATATATATATCAAAACGTGTGGCTCGATCGGGACAAGTGTGCTAAGTTCTGGGTAGTCGATATTCCCATTTTTCCCAAAGTTATTCCCAAAAAACCAGCCGAAATTTTCCATAGAGAATGCATGGGAGCCGACGAAAAATCGCCTCAAAATTTCACCTATTTTCTCAGTCGCGTAGCTCTGTCATACGTGCACCTAGAAATGTTATTCTAACTTTAAAACGGAGGAAATCTTATGCTCTTTCCAGAATATCAAACCTTTGTCTCCTAAATGGTACGGTTTTCGAACTACGACCTCTCAAAGGAGCAGTCCGAATCACTTTTTCCTCAAAGTTAGAGTGGAGCCGCTCGTTAACTAGAGTGAGAGCACTGTGAAAAAGTAACCGACATTTTCATGTTTAACTCGAGCTCACGGCCAAACCGTGAAAGGGAGACAAATGATTTTTTGGCAAAACGTAGACACAGGTCTTGGGATTCAGAAAATCTAAGTTTGAGAGCTCTACTCCTCACCAAATTTAAACTGGAGGGCTCAGAGCGTCAGAAACACCTGTTTTTGGCCCAATTGACTGTAATGCAAATCAAGGTTTCACTAAAAACAATTTCACTCTGTCTTTGCACTGTCCCTACACGCTCATTTTAAGGACTTTTCAAATCAAATAAAGACTTTCGGAATCTCCAGACTCTTCTGTCTTTCACGGTGTTTTCATTTTTCGGACCGGAGCTACGGTTTGCTCGCAATTCTAAGTAGTTCGGGACGTGGTCAAAAGCCACTTTTCGGAGAGTTTTCGGGAGAGTCTGAGCTCGGACCCGAACGAATTCTCAAATCACCGTGACGACCGCATCTCTCTCAGCTCAGGTCTGTGGATCAAACCCACCCCACTTTGGAGCCTCACTGCTTCGTCATACTTTGTCACAGAAACGCCGTTCAAAGTTTAAACGGGTCAGAAGACTTTGACCTCTGTTTGTGACGACAGGCTTTATGATAGCTCCTACGCTTACTACGCAATCACAGATCAATTGTCATGCTGGTCTCATCTCACTCTGTCTGTGGGCTATGGCCATCACTTTGAATGATTTCTTCTCAAAGACAGACACAGAGATGTAGACACAGACAGATATACAGACGCACACAGAGACAGATATCCAGACGCACTCACACGTACACAGACACACACAGAGACAAATATCCAGACGCACTCACACATATAAACAGACGCAAACAGAGACAGATATCCAGACGCACTCACACATATACACAGACAGAAATAGAGGCAGATATAGACACGCACTCAGACATATACACAGACATACACAGACAGATATACAGACGCACTCACACATATACACAGACATACACACAGTCAGATAGACAGATGCACTCAGACATATACACAGACACACACAGAGACAGATATCCAGAAGCACTTACACATATACACAGACAGAAATAGAGGCAGGTATAGACACGCACTCACACATATACACAGACATACAAAGAGACAGATATACAGACGCACTCATTAAATCGAGCTCAGTCGGTTCTCCGAACGGAAATTTCAGCAGGAAGGCTTTCGACAGCATGACGGTACGCGGGTTGCATACACCGTGACGACCGCATCTCTCTCAGCTCAGGTCTGTGGATCAAACCCACTTCACTTTGGAGCCTCACTGCTTCGTCACACTTTGTCACAGAAACGCCGTTCAAAGTTTAAACGGGTCAGAAGACTTTGAACTCTGTTTGTGACGAAAGGCTTTATGATAGCTCCTACGCTTACTACGCAATCACAGATCAATTGTCATGCTGGTCTCATCTCACTCTGTCTGTGGCCTATGGCCATCACTTTGAATGATTTCTTCTCAAAGATACACACAGAGATATAGAGATGTAGACACAGACAGATATACAGATGCACTCATACATATAGACAGACATACACAGAGACAGATATACAGATGCACTCACACATTTACACAGACATACACAGAAACAGATATACAGACACACTCAGTGAATCAAGCTCAATCGGTTCTCCGAACGGACATTTCAGCAGGTAGGCTTTCGACAGCATGACGGTACGTGGGTTGCTCGTCCAGGTCAGGGGTGACGGGCAACGAACGACGGGCGACGGACGACGGGCCCCGGGTCCCGTGGCACTTCAAAATTTCCCTGGAATTTTCTAGTTATTATTATTCCGTCACATTTTCGGCAGCTAATGCGGGTCGTACCGCTTGACGGAGCCCAACAATATATATATCAAAACGTGCGGCTCGATCGGGACAAGTGTGCTAAGTTCTGGGTAGTCGATATTCCCATTTTTCCCAAAGTTATTCCCAAAAAACCAGCCGAAATTTTCCATAGAGAATGCATAGGAGCCGACGAAAAATCGCCTCAAAATTTCACCCATTTTCTCAGTCGCGTAGCTCAGTCATACGTGCACCTAGAAATGTCATTCTAACTTTAAAACGGAGGAAATCTTGTGCTCTTTCCAGAACATGAAACCTTTTTCTCCTAAATGGTACAGTTTTCGAACTACGACCTCTCAAAGGAGCAGTCCGAATCACTTTTTCCTCAAAGTTAGAGTGGAGCCGCTCGTTAACTAGAGTGAGAGCACTGTGAAAAAGTAACCGACATTTTCATGTTTAACTCGAGCTCACGGCCAAACCGTGAAAGGGACACAAAATGATTTTTTGACAAAACGTAGACACAGGTCTTGGGATTCAGAAAATCTAATTTTCACAATTCAGCTCCTCACCAAATTTAAACAGGAGCGCTCAGAGCGCCAGCAACACCTGCTTTTGCCCCAATTGACTGCAATGCAAATCAAGGTTTCACTAAAAACAATTTCACTCTGACTTCGCACTGTCCCTACACGCTCATTTTAAGGACTTTTCAAATCAAACAAAGACTGATGGAATCCCCAGACTCTTCTGTCTCTCACGGTGTTTTCGCTTATCAGACCGGAGCTACGGTTTGCTCGCAATTCGAAGTAGTTCGGGAGGTGGTCAAAAGCCAATTTTGGGAGAGTTTTGGAGGGAGTCTGAGCTCTGACCAGACTGAATTCTCAAATCACCGTGGCAACCGCAGGTCCCTCAGCTCAGGTCTGTGTGCAGCTGTTGCTGTAGATCAAACCCACCTCACTTTGGAGCCTCACTGCTTCGTCATACTTTGTCACAGAAACGCCGTTCAAAGTTTAAACGGCTCAGAAGACCTTGACCTCTGACCTTGAGCACTCACACATATAAACAGACACACACAGAGACACGCACTCACACATATACAGAGACACAATCACACATATACACAGACAGAAATAGAGAGATATAGACACACGCTCACACATGTACACAGACATACACAGAGACAGATATACAGATGCACTCACACATATACACAGACACACAAAGAGACACGCACTCACACATATACACAGACACAATCACACATATACACAGACAGAAATAGAGAGATATAGACACACGCTCACACATGTACACCGACATACACAGAGACAGATATACAGATGCACTCACACATATACACAGACACAATCACACATATACACAGACAGAAATAGAGAGATATAGACACGCTCACACATATACACAGACAGAAATAGAGAGATATAGACACACGCTCACACATGTACACAGACATACACAGAGACAGATATACAGACGCACTCACACATATACACATACAGAAATAGAGGCAGATATAGACACGCACTCACACATGTACACAGTCACACACAGAGACAGATATACAGACGAACTCACACATATACACAGACATACAAAGAGACAGATATACAGACACACTCATTGAATCGAGCTCAATCGGTTGTCAGAACGGAAATTTCAGCAGGAAGGCTTTCGACAGCATGACAGTACGCGGGTTGCTCGTCCAGGCGAGGGGCGACGGGCGACAGGCAACAAACGACGGGCCCCGGGTCCCGTGGCACTTCAAAATTTCCCTGGAATTTTCTAGTTACAGTATACCGTCCACCTGGTCCGTACTCAGAATTCCTATCAGAAGTTTTCTGAGTTTATATCAGAGTCAGAGTTAAAATCATTATACTGAGAGATTTCAATATATACATAGCTGTAGAAAGCAACAGTCTTGGCTCTGGGTTTCTTTCCCTACTAGACTGGATTGGCTTTTCCCAGCATGTGAATGAACCCACTCACTGCTTCAATCATATCCTTGATCTTGTTCTAACATATGGCATTGAAATTTACTAGTTAACATTTTTTTTTTTGTTTACCTTAATTGGTTGCACAGCACTGAGGAATAAATTCAGCTATAGAAGATGTTTATCTGAAGCTGCTGTGACTAAATTTAAAGAGAACATTTGGTCATCATCTCCAACAATGGCATATCTAAATTCAAATGAGAATTTCTCTCATACACTGGTTGATGACATTGTTATTAGCACTATGGCCACACTATGTTCAAATCTTGATCATGGTGCCCCTCTCAAAAAGAAAGTAATCAAACAGAGGAGGCTGGCTTCATGGTATAGTTCCCAAATTCGTGCCTTAAAGCAGATATCAAGGAAATTAGTAAGAAATTGGTGTTCCAGTAAGTCGAAAGAGTCTCACTGAGCCTGGAAAGATAACTTAAAAATGTATAAAAAAGCTCTACACATTGCTAGAAGCTCATATTACTCAGCACTAATAGAAGAAAACAAGAACAACCCCAGGTTTCTCTTCAGCACTGTAGCCAGCTCAGTTGAACCAGTGATCCCCTTAGTTCTAAGCAGCAACGATTTTACGGACTTTTATACAGATAAAATTCTCTCAATCAGAGAAAGAATTCATCAGCTCTTACCTACATTAGACAATAATCTTCTACTGAATACAGCAACTCCTGAATCAACTGCAACGCCTATTATAGAAGCTATCTCTCAGAGCTAGCTTCTATAGTCTCATCATCCAGATCACCAACCTGTCTTTTAGACCCAGTACCAACTAGCTTCTTTAAAGAGATTTTTTACTTTAAAGAGGCTAGTTGGTACTGGGTCTAATAGACAGGTTGACGGTCCGGATGATGAAACTATAGAAGCTAGCTCTGAGAGATTCAGAGGTGAGAATGATTCCAGATGTAAAAGAGGCGCTGCAGCTGATTCAGGAGTTGTCGTATTCAGGAGGAGATCTTTATCTAACATAGGTAAGAGCTGAAAAATACTTTCTCTGATCATGAGAATTTTATCTGTAAAAAAGTTAATAAAATCATCACTGCTTAGAGCTAAGGGGATCACTGGTTCAACTGAGCTCTCTGTCAGCCTGGCTACAGTGCTGAAGAGAAACCTGGGGTTGTTCTTGTTTTCCTCTATGAGTGCTGAGTAGTATGAACTTCTAGCACTGCGGAGAGCTTTAAATGTTTTTAGGCTATCTTTCCAGGCTCTGTGAGACTCTTCTGACTTACTGGAACGCCAATTTATTTCTAATTTCCTTGATGTCTGCTTTAAGGCACAGATTTGGTAATTATACCAGGGAGCCAGCCTCCTCAGATTGAATACTTTCTTTTTGAGAGGGGAGGCATTTTCGAGATTCTAATGCAGTGTGGCCACAGTGCTAGTCACAAGGTCATCAACCTGCGTATGGGAGAAATCCTCATTTCTCCCAGCAGCATCAGATAAACATCTTCTATAGCTGAATTTATTCCTCAATGCTGTGGAGCCCATTAAAGTAAACTCAAATGTAATAAGGTAATGGTCAGTCAGGAGAGAGTTTTGTGGAAGAATTGTTAGCTTGTCAATTTCAATGCCATATGTTAGAACAAGATCAAGGATATGATTGTAGAAGTGAGTGGGTTAATTCACATGCTGGGAAAAGCCAATTGAGTCTAGTAGGGAAAGAAACCCAGAACTAAGGCTGTCGCTTTCTACATCAACGTGTATATTGAAATCTCCCAGTATAATGATTTTATCTGTACTGAGTACTAACTCTTATATAAACTCAGAAAACTCTGATAGGAATTCTGAGTACGGACCAGGTGGACGGTACACTGTAACTAACAGAACTGGTTTTTCACCTTTCCAGTCTGAGTGGGAAAGAGTGAGAGTGAGGCTTTCAAAAGATCTGCAGCCATATTTTGGTCTAGGGTTGATTAATAGGCTTGACTTAAATATTGCAGCCACCCCCCCTCCTCAACCTGTGGTACAAGGGATATGAAAGTTAACATGAGTTGGGGGTATAGCTTCATTAATGCTAACATACTCATCCTGCTGCAGCCACGTTTCTGTTATACAAAATAAATCAATATGATGATCAGCAATGAGATCATTTACTAGAAGAGATTTTGATGATAATGATCAAATGTTCAACAGTCCACATTTGATCGCAGTGTTATTTGAGACTGACTTTGTGGCTGTTTTCATTTCAGTTAGGTTATTGTTTTTAGCTCCTCTTCTGTTTAGTTTGGGTTTATTAACATTTCTAAATTTAGGTGATCGGGGGACAGAAACAGTTTCTATACCTAAACATAGACAGAGACTCTATTCTATTCTCAGCAGGTGATTGCTCTGACTGAGGCGTAGAGGAGCGTGTTAAACTGCGGCTGTGCCTCCTGGTCTCGACTCGGGATTGTCAGGGTTTTGGATTTGTAATAAAATCAGCCATATTCCTAGAAATGAGAGCGGCCCCCGTCCATGGTGGAATGGACACCATCTCTCCTAATTAGACCAGGTCTCCCCCAGAAAGACTTCCAGTTATCTATGTAGCCCACGTTGTTTTCGGGACACCACCTCAACAGCCAGCGGCAAAGATATCACTGTGCACAGGGGAGGCAGACAAACCAAAGGCTGAACTGAGCTAGAAAAGTAAGCCTTTTGGTTGACAAATGTTGAACATACATTGTATTTTGGGGTTTCTGTTCTGGATCAGAAAGGAACAAAAGTCAGGGGCCTTATGATATCTTGCTGATTGCTGTTTTTTCCTGAAAATTTGTTGCACTTTCGGGTAGTTTATTTTTTATTTAATCCTGATTATCTGCTTGCTTCAGCTGAAGACAGATGACAGACTATTCATTGTGTGTTATGACGTCCTGCGAAAACAAGGATATATACTTAGTTGTGTCTGTCTCTATTTAGTCTCACAAGGTTTATTACGCATGCATTTAGTAAAAAAATGTTTTCTTGCCATCTTGTATAAGACATAAAATTTCTTTGTTATCTTGATGATCGGGTTATCACTTCATGGCTTTACTACACTGTTTAAGCGCAATATTTGTCACAGTCCATCAATGCCAATAAGAGCTTACATAATGTATAAGGACTGCACTTTCAAATACAAGCACCTGCATCTCTTTTGATGATTGCAAACCTTATAAAAGAAGCTCAGGCAAATTATTCTGGTATGTATTGCTCAAATGTGGCCCAAACAGTGTTATGCTGCAGTGTTGCAGTGGCTGCAGGCTCTGCGGGGGGGCGTGGCAGAGTAAACAAACGGCACTTCACTGCAGATTTTACTTTCACAATCTATTTATTGGCTGGCTTTTTCCCTTACTACCATGACAACCTATACATCTCAGCCATATACAATGTCAGATAAAGGCTGAATGTAAAAAAAAGTCAGTAAAAGGCTGATAATACATGACGACCGTAATTTTTTCCAGTTGTCTTTCTCAGAGAAATATTTGAACAAGTTCATCTGAAAATGCAGTCAGCAGTTAATACATAATGACCTGTAGATATTAGCTTAATGCTATCAATTAGTTTACCCAAGTAAGTGTCACTGAGTTGGCTAAGTATAAAAAAGCTCTAAGTATACTTTTTCTCCGCTAATTCGCTGCCTTATTCCTCATGACTACACTTCTCTGGCTCTGACCTGGTGCCTGATGTGATGCCGCTTTCAGGCTGCGCTCTCACAAGTATTTGACTCCAATAAGATCCCCCAACCACCCTACTTCCTCACTCCCCTTTCCTCCCCTCCTCCCACTGTTGCACTCATCATCACACAGGCTGTGCTGTGAAGGTGGGGAGATGTGGCAGTGGTGCATTTGCGACAAAAAAATAAATAAATAAAAGAAATTTGAAGCCGTGGCTGCTATAATTTAGCAGTAGCGGGCCGTCACTGCTAAATGAATGTAGAGGAAACACTGTGCTGGTGATCTGTCCTTATTTTAGCAATGTAGTTGGAGCTTAAAGCAAGTTTAAACCATGGTGTTCAGGGTAGTGAATAGAGTTGTAACTAGGTTTTATTTAGTGCTAAATATTATCATAGAGCTCATTCTATCTAATGACCATGAGGGGCTGATTCCATTCATTCATTCATCTTCTACCACTTATCCGTTTCCAGGTCACTGGAGCCAATCCCAGTTTACACTGGGTGAGGGTGGGGTACACTCTGGACAGGTCATTAGTCCATCACAGTGCCAACACACAAAGATAGACAGAGACCAACAACCAACAATCACACTCACACTCAGACCTACAGACAATTTAGCATCAACAACTAACCCGACATGATGTCTTCTAATGGTAGAAGGAAACCAGCGTACCTGGAGGAAACCCACACAGGCATGTGGAGAACATGTAAAATATACACAGAAAGGCCCCAGGCCGGGAATTGATCCTGCCACCATAAGGTTAAAATATTTGGGTAACTATGTTCATGATTTTCTACATGAATGCATATTTACATATTTTTTTAAGTGCTGAATAGCTACTACAAGCACCAGAGGTTGTCATCTCTAGGGTTTTAAGTTATTTTCCTTATTCAAATTCATATAATTCCATGTTAATGAAAATTCATTTACATCTCAATAAATTCTAAACACCAGCTATTTAATTTGGATACTTTGTTTATAGAGGTTATGAAGCTAACAGGAAAATTAAAAAAACAAACAAACAAAAAAAAAAAACAGTATGCTCCTTGACATTTCTGATAACTTGCGTCAGTGGGTGGGATTATTATTATTTTTAAAAATTTTTTTAGCAAATAGTGAATTCTTAAAGCAACTGACAAATTAGCATAAGGTATTAAGGTAATAGCATTATAATTAGCATGCAAGGTTGCAGGGTGAATTTACTGCTAAACTGATAAGATTAGAGTGGCGGCACAGTGATCCAAAGACGTCTTCATAGCCACGAGTACTTTGTACCCCGGCCATAATGTGTTGCGCTTACATGTTCTCCCTGTGCCTATGTGGGATCCTTCAGCTCCCCAAGCTTCCTCCCAAAGTCCAAAAGCATGAACGTTTAAGTTAACAGGTGACTCTGATTTCCATATAGGGCTGATTGTAAGTGTGAATGATTGCTTGTCTATATGTATCAGTGCCGTGATAGACTTGTGACCTGTCTAGGGTCCTCACCCAATGGCTACAGCCCCCCAGGACCCTCATATAGGTGGTAATGGAAATGTGATTTTGCCTCACATTCACTGAATGACTGCAATATTAGCTGCACAAACCTGTACTATATTTGACAGAAGATGCAACTACTGTGATCTAGTAACATGTAACCATGGTGTCATTATCGAATGAATGAATTCTGTAAATGCTGAATTGTGCCGTCATCCCTTCAAACAAGATGTGTAAATTTGTTAATAACTTCATGCTCTGTCCCTGTCAACACACACACACACACACACAAAAGATATTTATGTTGTTTTCCAACCGAAAGATTAATGGAAATAGATGTAATATACAAAATATTATATACAGCTCATGTTCTGTACAATATCTGATTTCCACTTATATTATTGATTAAGTCAGTTTAATGCACTTAACTCATCACCGCCACAGGCAAATGTCTGACAATTACCGTGCTGTCACAAGATACATAGACGAGGACAGCATGACTACATTTTCATGGAAATCAGCAACCATCACAAAATGGAAGCTGCAGGCAGTGTGTTGAGATTTTTATGCGGAATATTCAGAGTACACAAATTCAGGACACAAACAGTGGGCTAGTGACCTCAGTAAATGAGGCTCTCCAGCATTTTAGCTCACATTCCCAAAAGTCAGAGTGGCTCATCACATTATTTATTTCAGTCCAATGAAATACACTTGGGAGACACAACATACCCCACAGGAGAGAAATGCATGGGTTGGGTTAGCATGATTAGCTCAGTGTCTGCTCAACAGCAGCTTTACTCATTAGAAGTGCAAAATATTTTACATATGATACGTACACTTATTGCATGATTAGATCACTTAGCAAATATTGCTGTGTACTGAGGGAGTTACAACAGATAGACACAAGAGACCTTGAATTGTAATGAACTGAATTTTATCAAAAGGTGGTCTCTTCGAACCATATCTCACTTGTAGCACTCACATTTCTGCCATTTTTAAGATCTCCACGAAGCCTTTTATGAGGTTGGTGAAAAATTGACATTTACATGCTCTGTTTCAAAAAACTTCCTGGGGCTACATTCACTTTTATATGAATAACACAACCAGAAAGGCTTAGTGGAGCTTTTTCCTTTTTGCCAACATGCTGCTTAGAGTGATTGTTTTTCTCCTGCCTGTTCATTTTCCTCAGGTTTTTTTCCAAGCGCAAGATCCCGCCTCCATGTTTTGAACACTTTTTTTAACGTACCTTAACATCTATCACATTATCAAGTGTGTCAGTAACAACTGTTATGTCCTGGTCTGAGTCCAGGGGAGAACAGGGCTAACAAATTACTATGACCAGAAAGGGAGAAAATAATATGCTAGTATTTTAGTAATTTCTTAAGGTGAAATCAAAATATCATACAGAACAGTCCTAATATAACTAATCAATCTACACCATTTACAAAATGAACACAATCCATTCAAAAGGAGGGACGATAAACAAACAAAAGACTGAATCAGTACAGTTTGAGCTAAACACAGTCATTCCACTAGTAAGCCTATACAATTTCATCTGGGAAACAAATGCACACTTTTAGGCTACTAGCACTATTAGCTGAACAAGCACACAGTAAACTAGACACAGAGGTTCACAGCTGAATTACCTTCTGAGGGGTAGAACTGTGACAAAGAGTGCAGCAATGTGAACCTAAGGTCACAGTGGAATAGGAAGAAGATGCACAGCAGGGAGGGCAGAGTTCTTGCACCATTTTAAGAGTAAAATTTAATGCTTTTTAAGACCTTTCGAAGACAATTTTTTTAAATGTTGATTTATTTATTTATTTTTACTTACAATTTAAACCTGGCTCTGCTGTGGCTAGCTGCTGCCACATACCGCTGGGGCTTTCCTCCTTTCATATGCAACTGGACAGCTTTCAGACCCGTTGTCTCTATCAAAAAAAGACTTTTTACATAATTTGCACATTGCCTCGTTGTTTTCGGCCTGCGCCAACCACCTCCTAAATGCATCCTCTTCCATCCATTTGTCATTAATTTTGCACTTCCTCATCTTTGCATGTTGAACCACTCACTTCCACAACCACGACATGTAATGGTGGCATGCAGCCCAGCATCAGTCTGTCGCTGACATACCATAAAACGGCTATTATTCGTGGAGTCTCTCTTTTACTCCATGGTCTCTGTACTTAGTTTTACAGTCAACCACTGTGCTTTCCCATTGGTATTAAACGCACTGCCTGGAAATTGAATACCTATCACAAATTTATGGTGAATTTAAGACAATTTAACGCCTTAATTACATGGATTTTAATTTAAGACTTTTTAAGGACCCGCGGGAGCCCTGCACGGGATGGGTTAGAGGACTTGCAATAGGCACAGATTGGCACAGGCCTTGATGAACTTACAGACATAGGGCATGTTGGGCCACCAGAAGCACAGTCTGATAAATATCATGGTGTGATTAACTCTGGAGTGACAGGTAAGAAGAGATGAGTGTCCCAAGTCTATCAATAGTCGCTATATCACGATATAAATCAAATAACTATTTCTGTCAAGTTTAAAGGTTCCTTTTTACTCCTATGTGAGATGTGAAGCTACCACATTAATATTGGTTGAATTATTATTTATTTTCTGTCATAAGTGAAACATATGAAATGTACTACAGAACTTGTAGAACTGTATTTAAAATAAAAAATAGGTTATATAATAAACTAAAATCTTAGTTCTAATCAGTCAGAAGCTTCAAGTGTTACAGGAGAACACAAACAAACAACTAAATTCTTTGGTCAATTACAAAAAAATAAAATAGGTAATATAAAATAGAAAAGTCTCAACACAAAAGCTCGACACAATTTGCACCGCACGCTTCTCTGCTTCATGTCGGACTTTGAATAGCCAAAATATCCCCATACTACCGAATTCCTCTGACCTTTCTTCTCAAAATGTCCTCATCTTTTGAGCCTTGGGGTGTCTTCTTCAGGGACACTGTCCCTCGTGTTCACATTTTCTGCCATTTTTTCACGTATTTCGCTCCCACTACCAATGTACTGGTGGCCAAAACATAAGCACATGTGCTTACTTTTAAGCCGGCTGCATCATCTACACTCTCTAGGTGTGTGTCAACCGAGACTGACATGACTCTCTTCCAAGCTGTGTGATTGGCTCGGCACGGCGCTATTCTCATTATCATTGGCTGTTCGTCTTGTCTGTCAAAACATGGATATAATGAGTTCTATCAACCATGTCTTTCATTTCTATGGAAAAGTTATTTCGTGATAATTATCGTTATAGTTTTATCAACCAGCCCTACCAGAGCAGACCAATCTAGGGAAAAAATGACAGTCTGAAGGACTGTTTCCTGGATCAGGTTCAGTTCTTTCTGCCTCTCTAAGTTCTCTATCTTTCATACTGCAGCAGCCACTAAGCAGGTGGGTGGGTGAGGTAGGGACTTTTGATTGAGCAAATTTCTCTCTGTGATGTTATCTGAGGTGGTTATCAAGGCGAGTACAGAGCTAGATGAGTGAATTTAACCAATGTTCCTCATCCTGATGGGCAAGTTCATCCTTAATAGCAACAGAAAACCCACAAACAAAAGATCCTTGCAAGAAGGCACAGTTCAGTCGGTCTCTGTGGCTAAAATTCTGATTTCAACTGAATAGTCTGGCATTGATCTGTTAGCTTGGTGAATGGAAAAAAAGATGGCTGGAAACAATCTGCCCCTCAGCAGGTTGGCCAAAGACTTTACGCATCTCATCAATTAAACTCAGATATGAGTTGCGCTCCCAAAGTGTGGTGGCCAACTGAGCAGCCCGACCAGTAAGTAACCCCACTCGGTTAGCAATGCACGCCTAGTCTGACCCATAGGATACAGTTTGCTGTAGTCCCACTCAGGCATGGGGAAGAAGGGTTCTGTAGTGGGGAGGGTAAAGGGCAGCAACTTGAGGAGAAACCTAGGAAGTAACGAGTGGTTTCAGAGAAAGGGGGGAGATGGGCTGCCATTTGACCTAGACAGGCCTGAATCTGAGCCGGGATGGCTGAATGTGTCTGGAAATACTCTCTAATTGCCTGAAGAGCTCTGGAGTGTTGGCCCAGGACTAAGGCTTGATGGAGGGCAGCTGGGTCTGCTGGGTCCACATGGCCAGATTGTTCTGTCATACTTAGAGATTATCAGGACCTAAAAGCAGAGACCGAGGTAAGAGACGCACGCCGTCAGCAAATCTTAAGTTTGATTTATCTCTCAGCGACAATGAGTCTCTTTAACAACCAGAGGACTTGGATTTGGTGGTACGAAATTCTTGGTCTTGATCTTGCCTGGTAAGAGTCTGCGTTTTGTTTATGGATGGTAGAAGAGAAGAAAGAGCCGACTGCGGGCTGGTTAGCTATACGGACTAAACAGCTGATGGGGAAACAGCTAACTGTGCTGTCAGCTGATGCCGATAAAAGATAGCTAAAGGAGGGAAAAAGATACAGACAACATGCGTCCGAACAAAATGCCAGCGTTTCAAGAAGTTGAGGAATTGAAACACAAAATAAGTTTCTGCTGTGAGCCAACAGCAGAAAAACATACTTACTCTGGTTGAGGAGGTAAAAGTCCTGCGCATTCAAAATGCAGAAAAGGATAAACGGATCGCTTACCTGGAGAGTCGGGTCGCTGATTTAGAGCAATATACTCCGTTGAACGATGTTGTCATCACTGGGTTCCAAGTGAGACCTCAGTCATATGCGAGAGCAGTGACCAGGGATAGTGGAGAGGAACTAGGCGAGACAGATGCAAACACTACCGAGCAACAGGTGGCGGCTTTTTTACAGTCTACAGGGATAGATCTGGACAGTGATAACACTGAAGCCTGTCACCTTCTTCCCAAAAGAGGTGCCAATGACAAATCATCTGCTATTATTATGAGGTTTGTGAACAGAAAACACAAGATGGCACTCCTGAAACAAGGGAAGAAATTAAAGGGAAAAAATGTTTACATCAGTGTGCATTTGACATAACACAAGCATAATGCTGAAATTGCAAAAAAGCCACGTTATCTGAGGAAAATAAAAACCAGAAGAGGTAAAGGTGCTAATGGTGAGAAGTATGGAGAATCGGGGGAGAGATATCAATAACCAACCATCTAAACACATACTTACATACATAATTATGACACCTACTAAAAGAACTCATACATCTGCATTTTGGGAAACTAGTAACATGACAGAGACAACTGGGGAGCATGGATCACAGGAACTGCAAACATTTCAATATACTGAACAGAATACACAGGATATTGAACATGACCTAGACCCAGATAATAACTTTTTCAACTCTGTCAGCAACAACTGCTGCTACTATACGGAGGAAAAATACAGCCATATTAATAAGGATGGGAAACCCTCAGTTATACATACAAATGGTAGAAGTCTCTATGCAAACGTCACACACATTAAGCAATACTTAAGGCAATTGTCACAACCAATAAATGTGATTGCAATATCGGAAACATGGATCAATATAAAGAAAGGTGTGGACTTTGGGCTGGAGGGCTATGAATATATACATGTAGACCGTCAAAACAAAGGGGGGAGAGGAGTAGCTTTTTATGGGGATAACAATTTGAGCTTTGGGGTGTTGTAAAACTTATCGGGACTGTTAATAATGTTCTGGAGTGCATAACAATAGAAATATATAAAGGCAAAAACAAAAGTACACTTATTAGTTGTATATATAGGACACCGGGTTCCAATATTGAATTGTTCAAGGACTGGATGGAGGAAATGTTTACAAAGAAAACTCATTAGAGGAGTTTAATCTGTGGGGATTTTAACATCGACTTCCTTAACCCTAATATCACAAAATGACAAATGATTTTATCAATATGATATATAGCTTGAATTTATACCCTGCAATTACTGGACCCACCAGAATAACAGACCACTGTGCCACTCTTATTGATAATATTTTTACAAATGACATTTTGAATAAAACAATTAGTGGAATATTACTTTGTGACATCAGTGACCATCTTCCTGTGTTTATAATATTTGATATGATATAACTCATCAATCAGATAAAGAAAGGACAGTGTATATAAGAGTAAAATCAGGAGAATCACTAAATGCATTTAAGAATGATTTGTTCGAACAGAACTGGGATGTTGTATATTGTGATGATTATGTAAATAGAGCATATGATTCATTTCTGAAATTATTCAAAGAATTATATAATAAATTTGTCCTGTAAGATCAGTCAGTAAATAATCTAAGGATAAGCACCATCCATGGATTACAAAGGCTATAAAAACTGCTTGTAAGAAGAAAAATACACTTTATAGAGAATTCATAGGAAAGAGAACCAAGGAGGCAGAGATAAAATATGAAAAATATAAGAATAAGTTAATTAATATTATAAGGGCCAGCACAAGAGATTATTATAGTAAAATAGTCAATGATAACAAAAGTAACACCGGGGAAATATGGAATATATTAAATAAGGTGATAAGGAATGGCCCAAGAAAGGACATAATATGGATGAGGTTGTCGACAAGTTCAATGAATTCTTTGTAAATGTGGGACCTGATTTAGCAGACAAAATTCCTGATCAAATAACTGCTGATGGATGGAGGGACAATCTTATTGATAGGAACATAAGTTCAATGTTTATTACAGAAATAAAAGAAAAGGAATTAGTAGATACTGTCATGGGATGTAAAAACAAAAAATCCACAGATTGTTATGACATCAGTGTGACTGCAGTGTAGAGTGTATGTAGCCATCTCGATTTCTGTCTCCTTTTAACTCCAGGGGCCGGCACACTACTACAAAGAGAGAGGGAGAGCGCATTCAGTTGAGCAGCTGCACCTGTGCTACTTGACTCACCTGGCACTAGTCTCCTGAGCTCTACTCCACAGCTCTCTCTCTCCTGCAGCTCGCACCAAACCACACCCCTCTTCACAGTGTAGTTGAAGGTATTTCAAAGCCACTGACATACATTTGCAACTTATCATTTAACACTGGTGTATTTCCAAATAAAATGAAAACAGCTAAAATCATAAATTTGTTCAAATCTGGGAATAAGCACCACTTTATGAAATACAAAGTGGTTTCTATGCTTCCACAGTTTGCTAAAATTCTTGAAAAACTTTTTATCAAGCGGCTGGATAATTTCATAGGCAAACACAAACTTCTCACCGATAGTCAGTATGGATTCAGGGCAGATAGATCAACAGCATTGGCATTAATGGATTCAGTAGAGGCGATAACAAAGGCTATAGTTCAAACACAGCATGTAATTGGAATATTTGTTGATTTGAACAAAGCTTTTGATACTGTTAAGCATAATATATTATTAGATAAAGTAGATCGGTATGGAATTAGAGGTTTAAGTTAATGGTGAATGAAGAGCTACTTGGATAACAAAAAACAATTTGTAAAACTGGGTGATTATTGTTCTAGACCATTGCAAACTACTTGTGGTGTCTTACTTACAGAAATTAGTATTAAACGTTGTCACAGAATTTGACAAATTAAAAGTATGGTTTAATCAAGATAAATTACCATTAAACTTAAATAAAACAAAAATTATGCATTTTGGTGGCTGGAAAAATAACACACAGACAGAAGCTTTACTGGATGGTGTTGCAATTGAAAGAGTAAATGCAATTAAATTTCTTGGGGTGACAATACACGGAAAAATGAGCTGGAAACCCCACATCAAGCATTTACAACATATCTAATGGTATCTAATATCTAATAAAAGATGCTAGATGTTAGTAAAATAAGTGCTATAAAATAAATTACATACATATACTGTATATATATATACAGTATATATATATATATATATATATATATGTCACACACATGTTAAACAAATTGTTAGTTTTTGCAAAAGTAAGTAATAGTAATAAGTGCTGTTTTGTTTTTTTTTTGTTTTTTATCGAACAGAATAGAAAGGTATTCTAGCGGATCCTTCCATGGTGGTCGGGGGGCTTGGACGACTGAATAAAGTTTTTTCTGAGATGGAGGTGTGTCCATTATTTCATATTAAGACCTGATGGTTCTATAGAATTAAAAATACTGATCCACTTCCTTTCTGTCTTTTTCTGCAGGGTTGACCAATTTCTCCTGCTTTCCAGACCAAAGGCTGTAATTGAAAATGTGCAGGAGGCATGCCTTACTTACTTTCTTGATTTTAGTCTCATTTCCAACATATTTTTGATTTCCCCAATATATAGTTTTTGTCACTGTTGGCATCTTATGCCATAAACCACATTTGTGGTTTTAAGATTAATAGTTCTCTTAGTTCTCTTACCTGTCAGAGGATTCATGAGGAATTTCAGGTGGGTGAAATGTTCCATTCTAGGTGGGGTTTCCTTCTTCATCTTAGCATGTAACTGGATATCTTGTAAATTTTTATTTCTCCTGTATGCTGAGATAATACTGAAGTCTCTCAGAGCTGTGTTTTCCTCCTGGGCCTGTTGGAAGTAGGCCTTGAGTTGGGAGCCCAGTTTCCCAGTGGTCTGAGAGTAGGTGGACACAAAAGGTATTGAAGATCTGTCATCCTTTACCTTCTGGTAAGTGCTTGACCCGGAAAATAGTCTTCTGATGTCCGTTTTGATATATCTAAGGATCTCTTGCTGTAACCCCGAGCTGCCATTGCTGTAAATAGTGTGTGTGTGGCCCTGTCTACATCTTCCTGAAAGGAACGGATCAGTTGAGATTTAATGATGCCTCTGAAAGTGTGTTTGGGGTGAAAACTGGTTTTATGTAACAGAGTATGTCTATCAGTGTCTTTAAACCATACTCTTGTGCCCAGGATTTTCCTCTCTGTTGTGTCTGAAATAAAGAATACTTGTGTGTCTAAAAACTCCAATGGTTCATTTTGTATGTTGTGTGTGATTTTGATGGCAGGATGGTGTGTGTTAAGGATGTCCAAGAAGGTCTCGAAGTCATCCCTGGAACCCCCACAATACAATGAGAAAGAAAGATTGTGACCCTGCCCGGAGGAAGCCCGAGGCTCCCTTCTGGAGCCAGGCCTGGAAGGAGGGCTCACCAGCGAGTGCCTGGTGGTGGGGTACACCATGGAGCTTGGCCAGGCACAGCCCAAAGAAGCAGCATAGCACTTTCTTCACCTCGTGGGCCCACCACCTGCGGGGATAATCAGTTGGGTCAGGTGCGCTGCTAGTTAGGTGGCAGTGAAGGCAGACAGCCTTGATGACCCAGACCTGGGCAGCCGGAGCTTGTGCGGGAGGTGGAGCAATACCAGCTGGATCTGGTGGGGCTTACTTCTACACACAGCCTTGGTTCTGGATCCCTACTCCTGGAGAGGCGTTGGACTCTATTCTTCTCTGGAGCTGCTCATGGGGTGAGTGCTCCACCGGGCTGGTGGAGATACTCACAAGCCCCCAGCTGCACACCACTCCATTGGGGTTTTCCCCAGTGGACAAGAGGGTCGCCTACCTACACCTCATGGCTCATGGTTGTGTGTGTGTGTGTGTGGGGGGGGACTCTGACTGTTGGTTGTACATTTATGCAGCAAACAGCAGTTCTGAGTATCCGGCCTTTTATGGGGCTCCGGTAGGGGGCTCCACTCCTAGTCCTATTGGTAGACTTCAACGCACACATGGGCAATGATGGAGATATCTGCAGGGGCATGATTGGGAGGAATGGCCTTCCTGATCTGAACCCGAGCGGTGGTTTGTTGTTGGACTTTTGTGCTAGCCATGGACTGTCCATAACGAACACCATGTTCAAGCATAAGGATGCTCAAAAGTGTACTTGGTACCAGACCACCCTAGGCCAAAGGTCAATGATCGATTTTGTGATCGTGTCCTCTGATCTGATCTCCTGGCATGAGAAGGACTTTCGGGAGGCACCAAGGTGTTTCTTGAAAACTGTTTGGCATCACAGGAGGAGAAAGCGGGGGACCATCCAAGCCATTTATGGTAAGGATGGATCACTGTTAACCTCGACTGAGGAGGTCGTGCGGTGGAAAGAGCACTTTGAGGAACTCCTGAACCCAACTTGCACAGCTCTGGGGTGGAGGCAGAGCTGGAAGATGATGGATGAACATCGTCGATCTCCCGGGAGGAGGTCACTGAGGTCGTTAAACAACTCCACAGTGGCCCCGATACGCTGAAGGCTCTGGGTGTTGATGTGCTGTCGTGGTTGAAACGGCACTTTAACATTGTGTGGACGTCTGGGACAGTGCCAAAGGACCGGGGTGGTGGTTCCCTTGTTTAAAAAGGGGGGCCAGAGGATGTGTGCCAATTACTGGGGCATCACACTCCTCAGCCTCCGTGGGAAAGTCTACTCCAAGGTGCTGGAAAGGATTGTCCGGCCAATTGTCGAACCTCTGATTGAAGAGGAACAATGTTGATTCTGTCCTAGTTGTGGAAAGACAGACCAGATCTTTACTCTTGCTCGTATCCTGGAGGGGGCCTGGGAGTATGCCCATCTAGTCTGCATGTGTTTTGTAGACTTAGAGAAGGCATACGACCGGGTTCATGGACAGAATATTGAGGCATAGCCATGGGGGAGGAGGGCTGCAGTTCGGGGAGCTGAAGGTTACCCTTCCATCTCTGCCCCCTGCTGCCTTGTCTGTAGCTGCAGTACCTTTACACATATTCACCCCATTTTTACACCCAGGGAATAATACATCCAACACTGCAGACACTACTGACACTGATGCCCACACCTCATACTCACTGACGGTGGGAGGGGGGGGCTAGGTGGGGTTTAAGCGCCCCCCAAAAAAATCGTAGCCCTCCCTAAGTACCAACAAGCAAAAATAACGAAACTGTAAGCAGCATCCACAATCAACTGCTGCGTTGCTATGCTGTTGCTGGGAGAGCTGTCAAAGCTGTAACATATGTATCAAACCCAATCAAATCACACATTACGAAAAAAGTTACATGTATACGAGAGAGCTAGCGTGCGTGTGTGCCCAACAGACAGTTAAAATTCGTAAGCCCCCCCCACCACCTCCAATGAAGACTTTCTGGCACTGTTGCTGCTCATACTTGTATATACAGCTGTATATAGCTCTCACAGCAGAATGTCTGTAAGGAGGACGAGGTTCTCGCTGACAAGCAGCTTTCTCACTAGGAGAGGAACTGCAGTCTGGCCCAAGAGCTTCCACAAATTAAAAAGGAACAGGTGGAACTCTGCACCAGTCTGGAGGGAGAACATCTGGTGCTGAAGCAGGATATTGAAATCTTTATGTTGACCCCTACTTGTGAGGAAAGTGAATGTTAAGATCAGACTGTGCACTCAAGTCCTGATGAAACTCAAGAGTGCAGCAGAGAAAGAGCCTTTTGTCAGCACATCAGTTAAAAGGTTTGTGGTACTGTGAGTACCACAGTAAAGTTCTCCAGGTTCTCTGAAGCAACAACAGACTAATAATAATAATAATAATAATAATAATAATAATAACTAATAATAAAAAAAATATAAAATAAAAAATAAAGAATGCACTGAGAAGAGTTTTTAACAGAGAAAAGTAAATAATTTGTTTGTTGTGCTTGTTTGAATAACTCAAGCTTCTCTTGTTTGTGCTTTGTTGCCTGACTTGAATATCTGCCATTTTACTGTTTTCCCCAAAGGAGCACAATGGAAACTGACTAACTGCAGTCTTGTATGGACTTTTACTATTGTCAAATTAATAAATCTGTAAATATATATTCAATTAACATCAAGAGTTTACATTTAATTCTTTGTACAAATCTATGAATTCACATTAAACTTTTCAGGTGCTATGGACTTTTTGTCATTCCAATCACAATATTTACATCAAAATGCTTTAGGTATTGTTGGGGTCGCCTCACATGTGCTCTGAAAAGAACAATAGAGAGGCCTACATATCCCTCCAAAAGCCTGGTCCAGAGTTGTCTGCCTATTTGAAAATGGCGCCATGACCCCCAGGATCCACCCCTAAGGTATGAATCTGAGTTTGGACAGGAGGGCATTGGCTGGACGCCGGGGCGAGCGCAGACTGCTGTGTTTCTTTTTTTTTTTTTTTTTTTTTTTTTGTTTCTTTCTGTTTTTCCCGTTTTTTTTTTTCTTCCCCTTGAACACGGCGCAGACCGCTGCAAGCAGCTGATCCACGCTGCAAAGACCAGCACACCAACTTTGTTACCTGAAGTTAACGAAGAACATCGTCTTCTGTGATCTTCCCCGCTGCTGCCAAGGAATTCATCACATCGCCATTGTCTGAGGAGAACACAGACCGTTCGCGTTGCGGAAACTCGGAGTGGATTTCTCTCTCTCTCTCTCTCTCCTTTTTACTACCTCACTCTGGAGGAGCAGAGCAACAAAAGTAAGAGGTTTATGTCTGGGCAGAGACTATTAGGATAGCGCGCATTGCATTTTGTTTCACTGTGTCTTTTGTTTATTTGGGATTCAGTTTTTGTTCATTGCTTTGCTTTGTTTTATTTCCCTTAAATCCCATAAGTTGAATTGATTAGTGCTGCTGTGACCTTTCGCCTTCTTTCTTCATCTCACACACACCTCATACATCCTCCATTCAAATGCAGCGCTCAGTCTTGGCTCCAGTCGGTGCATGATCGACGTCACTCCGTCGCCATCTTGGTTCCAGCGGGTGCGTGATCGACGTCAGTCCGTCGCCCACGTGACCTTGCAGCCATCTTTAGTGCATACACACACACACACACTCCCGCCCCCCCCCACCCAACACACGCACATATGCTCGCACACCCACACATACACACTCAAGACTCACAGGTAGACTATTGCAATTGCTGTTCCGATGTCATGGTGATTGTCACTGTAATTACTCACTCACTAATTACTCACTGTAATTAGTTGGTGATGTATGTGATTGGAAAACTGAACTATAAAAGCCACTTATCCTGAGTAAGGTTATCTTGAATAATTCTTGTCATTAATAAATTCTGTTATAATTTAATAATAATAAATAATAAATAATTTCCTTGTTTATGATTATTGTGACTATAATTGTGACAATTGCTGGATTCATAACAGTAAGTCAGTGCTCAAATTTACTCCTTTTGTTAACCCTTTTGAGACTCGATATTGATTTTGCTAATTTGGACATTGGTCCCTGGTAACAGGGTGGTGCCCCAAAATTTGCTACTTATAGTAAATATCCTTAGACGTCAATCAGTTTCATAATCATTGATATTAATTGCCAGTCTCCAAATTGCTCCTACTGGTGCACAACAGTATGTAATTTTTCCCCACTGGAAGCTATCCTATTCATTACTATCTCAGAGAAATTGCAGACTATTCCTTTAAATGTGAATTCAGATGGTCAATGTAGTAAAACTACATTTTAAATGAGCAACTTTTCATATATAAATATTATAGAATTGTGGGAAATGCAATTGAGGAAGGGCTCTAATTTGGACCCCCGCCAACGTCTATATCATGGTTATGCCCTTTGGTACTGTTGTGTCTCATCAATTTTATAAATTTCTATCATGTCTCATTGTGCACTTCCTTTTTTATTTTGTACTAATTTCTTCTCTCTTATTTTCAGATCCTGACTTCCTGTGTGTGGGTTTTTGTTTTTCTGCCAGTGTGATTGTCAACCCCACCCTGATTGATTTCACCTGTGTTCCCCTACCTCATGTATAAATAGTCCCTGTCACCCTTGTTATTGTGCCAGTTTGTCTTGTTCAGTATCCCAGCTAGGTTTTGTTATTATCAGGTTTGGTCCAAGTCTTGTGTTGATATTTTTTGATTCCAGTAAGTTTATCCTGTGTCGTACTTTGTCCTTCTGTTGAGCGTTTTATTTCGTACTTTGAAAATCATCCTTGAGTGCACCTTTTTTTAAATTGCAATTTAAATTTTAAGTATTTCTGTTATACCATCCTTTGGAGAGTCCACCAGTTTTGTGTCCAAGGTTGTTACAACATACTGAAAAGGATTTTTTTTTTTATTTAGTACACAGGTCCTTGTAGCTTGATAACTTAAAAAAACAATTCTGTAAGAATGACTGGAACAGCCGTAGGGCACCTGCTCCCTTTCTCTCCCCTTTAACTTCTCAGCGGATCACCTGTTTAACCACAGGGCAAAGTGCCTCAGCCAAACTTTGCCTGAGTTCTGTCTTGAAGTGTATTTTGATAATCCCTGTTTACCTGAGCCTTATTCTGTGTTGTATTTTCAAATACCAGCTCAGAACAATGACCTCCAGCTAAAGAAAAAAATAAGTAAAATAAATAATCATGAACCTGCCTGAATTCTAACAATTCACTGGAGAATATCTTCAGTTTAATTGTGTTGAAAAAAAATTATGATGCTATATAAAATAATAGTGGGCATTGCTGCCCTTTGTTCTTCGTATATATTTCACAAGGTGAGAGGAATTTGAAATTCAGCTCCAAGTTGGCACGAATGTGTTACATCAGAAACTAAAATCAGACTTTACTATCTGTGTTTGGTTCTGATCCAGTCTACATTATGTCCACCACAGTCTCAGATTTTTTTAGCTGATCCCAGAGGAGAATCCCATGTGGCCTTGAACTATTGTCGATTTTTCCAACAGGAACTCAGAGTTATTCATTGACAACCAGTACAATTTTAAAAGATATTGATGTTTTGGTGTGATACACAAAATATGTGATATACAGCTCATGTACTATACAGTATCTGATCTCCACTAATATTAAGTCAATTTAATGTGCTAAACCCATCACCACCACCACAGGCAAATATCCGGCAAATATCATGTCATCACATGATACATAGACAAGGACTGAGCATGAAGCAGCGCTTCATGAAGTACTTAAAAAGTGCAGTGCAGAACAGCACACAGCCTGACAGTACTGAGGAGGAAGCTGTTCCTCAGCTTGGTGGTCCTCGTCTGGATGCAGCCAAGCCTCTTGCCTGAAGGGGGGACAAAACAGTCTGTGTGCGGGGTGGGTGGGGTATGTCATGATGCAGGTTGCTCTGTCCCTGAATCTGCTGTCAGAGGGGGTGTAAACCATATCCGCTTGTCCTGCAGTGCCTGCTTCTCTGCCACTGTGCCGCTGTGATACCACACTGTGCGTGCCACCACACACCTGTGAAGGAGTTCTGGATGTTGATGCCAAACCTCACCCTTTTCAGCTTAGTCAGAACAAAATCTGCTCGGCTCTCCACCGATCTGTACTCCAACCCAATTTACTCTTCTCTCTTCTATTTAGGTCTGTTAGCACTGTGGTAATCTCCACAAGGAATGTTTGGAGAGTCAATATAAATTCTTCATGTTTACTTTGATAGTCCACACAAAAACACCATGTCAATTTTCATACATAAAAATGTCAGGCTCAGTGCTTTCAGGTTGCTGTTCTACTGTGGGATATCAGATGAAAAGAGCTACTGACTTGATAACAGTGATGACAGCGTTTCAGTCCTATGCTTTATTTTCCTCTATAATCTATGATTTCTAATTTTCATAGAATTGTTCCCGTTGAACTCTGCAAACATTCACTGGAAGTTTTATCAAAATGTCTGCTTGCCTCATATCTTAAATACTGCAATTAGAGTTCTGCACATCCTTCTAACAGTCTGAATCTTTAAAGCAGAAAGCTCTGCAGCCTCCTTCACCCTCCTGCGAGGGAGATGACTAAAAATTGCAGGCAGAGGCTACATGTCTCCATACTGTCAGATTTGAAGAGGAGGTTCTTATTTCTCTCCCTCCCTCTCTATCTTACTTGCTCTGCCTCTCCCTCTCTCTCTTGCTCCCTAATTCAATCCCTTTCCCTCTCTGTCTCTCGCTCTCTCTCTCTCTCTCAAACACACACGCATCTAATCATCTATGCTCTCACGATGTGTGGATCCACAGGTCTGATAAACCATGCAGGCATCATTCTATCTATCTGAGGCACTTTGGAGAAGGATTTGAGTCACAGCTCATGTGAGAGGTGAGTCATTTTTTTATCGCTTGTGTCTCTCACAATGTAGCCTTATAAAGCTGCCTTTTTCCATGATTTTTTTTTTTTTTTTAGTCATCTGTGACTTCTAGTCACAGAGTATGTGGTAGCTAATATTAAATGGGCTCAAAGGATCCTCAAGTATGGCTATGATTTTGTTAGGCATTATCATTATTTATTTTTTCTGCCCTCTGAGATTTCATATGATGAAAACTTCTCATTGCCCACATTTTAATCTGTGATTGAATTTGCAGACTTTGTCCAAGGCATTATATGACTGAACATGTTGCGGGATATTTTAATTTTTTTGTTTAAGATTAATGGTCTCAACAATATGTCACATCCAGTCAATCACTGCATATTAGCACACAATTATTAAAAAATGCATATCGCAATGTCTCAGATCAAATCAAGCATGCTGACAACTGCTAGTATTTTGCTTTTCTGAAATACTGCATCATAACAGTCGCTACTCAGCCGCTGTACATGAAAATCTGATTCACCTTAAATACATTTAAGGTGAATACATTGCTTTCATTTTTAATAGCGATAAAGCTGCACAGAAAAAAATCTCACAAAGTTCCCCTTGAGCTGCTCTGCTACTTTCTATGAAAAAACAAACATGGAGAGGTCCAAATGTTGCTTTGTTTCATGGCATTATGCCAGGTCTGTATTTACATTAGCTTTAAGTTACTAAATGTACAGCAAGGATATCTTGTAGTAGCTGTAGCTGTGTTTCAGCTTAGAGCTGGGGGCAGTTAAGTCACATGATGTTACACAGTGTGGCACAAAACCTGAGCAAATTGGATAGGTTAGTGCAACAATTAACTAGCACAAGAATTAATAAATGCCACCACATTGTGAATAAAATGCTCTGCAAGCTCAACCTGTTGGTGTTGTTAGAATTGTTGTTGCACACAGATTAGTCATCACTGTCAAAAAGCAGCTGCGGTGTGGGGAGCTCCTGGAAGCAAATCTCCTGCTGTGAAAAAGAATAGTTAGTTAATAAAACGTAGTTGTTTGTGTCATACCTGCATCTTCCTCCTCTCATCCAAAGTGGATTTATTTTTTTATATAAATTTGAAAATTTTGACAAAATTAATTTATAGATACAACCTGTATTTTTATATGCTGTAGTGCACATTAGATGTTTCATTTTGTAAATGTGATTGCCAAGGATTTCGCACAAGAATTAGTAGCTGGCATTAACTTCGCTTAACTTAGTTTAGTTTATGTCTCTGTCTCTCTGTCTGTGTGTGTGTGCGTGTGCACTGCATGTATAGATGTATATATGTACAGGGCCATGACAGTCACAGTTGGTTGTCCTTAGGATATTCCAATTGGTACTTAATCTAAATTATCCTTAATTTAGAACCCTAACCCTCTAATTATTAAACTCAGTCTAAACTCTTCATCATAACTTGAATCTTGATGCGGTCATCTGGGGAAAATTCCATATGAGACTATTTTTCTGATTGTATAGCCATGGCGATTTCATGTTTTGCTACAAACCATGTCATGGTCATTGGAGTCAGTCAGGTCATAGGATCAGCTGCATTTTGATGTCAGCATAGATCTCAGTAGGTTGTGCTACATCAAGTCTGTAAAAATAAAATCTAAATTAATTTATCTCATTCATTTAACTAGATTTCATTAGCTCATTTAATCTTTACCCCGTAATTTTTCTATTTTAGGATGTAGGTATATATTTTATCATTTTCCTATTTTACACAGGAACATTTAATTGCTGCATGCATGCAATGTTAGCAAAAAGGGCAGATCAGAAAAAAAAAACTCAAATCATACCAATTTGAGACTATTTTTGCATGGTACATGCACTACTTATTCACTTCCTCTTGCTCTTTCCTTCTCATCCCAGAGTAATGAATTTCACTGAATGAGTCATTACTTAGTGAAAGCAGATACAAACTTAAGTTATCAACTTAAGGTCATAAAAATTCTCATAAAATTGTTATTTGAAGCATTTACCATGGTTATCTAGTTAATAACAAGTTTCAGTTCTGTAAGCATTTGAGATTTTATCCAGCCCTCAATAAAAAAAAGAAAAACTTTCTAATACTAAGTCATGTTTGACATTTTGAAAGTGGACCATGTTCCTAGCTGTGAGCATGTCAGTAACAATGCATAATAATACGTAGTAATACATTAAGTCGCTGTTTCAGTCTTATATTGATCCCATATGGTGAAACTCGACTCAAGGCTCTTATTTAGGGCATTAAACTGGATGATTAGAACAAATTTGAACAACAGATTTTTAACTACACTCAAAGTGTGTTGGCCAATCAGGGGGAACTAACATGCACTAATATGCACACACATCATGAGACCAGCAACCAAAACAAACAACAGACGACTCAGATCATAAGCCAGACAGAGGGGCATGACTTAGTTTTCAGCTCAGGATATCATTATTACACAGAAAGTTTGTTGTTTGCAGCTATTTCATTGTTTAAAATCATCTTTAAATTGCTTCAAAGCTGCAGCAGCTTCTAAATATATAGCAGTTATGTCATTTCCTCTCATTCACTGTATTCTCTTTATGTATACCCATCGCCAGCATACAGATTGTTTTTTATGTCTCATAAATATTTCCCTGTGATTAGATTTCATTACATTTGTCGCATTGTGCATAAGTGACGGTGCTGTGCTGTGAATGAATCATGTTGAAAGGTGCACAAACACAAACTCACTAATACAGGATGATAGCGATTAAGTTCTTGATTGTCTGTATGTCCACCTCAGTAACCTGCCCTGGACCCTTGAGTTTTTGTGTTTTATTGATTTACAACAACATGATACAACCTGATTTGGACTCAAGAATGGACCAGTTGTGATTTGAGGGGAACTAATTAGTTGGCAGGGGCATAGAGTAATGAGCCGATACTATCCCATAATAATATTAAATTACTTCAAATATAAAAATATGCTCACAGTTTAATAACACTTCATATATTGTGTTTGAGCTGCTCCAGTCTTAATGCGTAGGTTGAGGGTGTTAAGCCTTGTCAGCTTTTATATCCATATAAGTTTTAATCATTATCATTTGGCCTGACATAGTTTAGGACTATGGACAATGTCTATGTGTCTGTTCTGTAACAGACAGAGACCCAGAGACCCCACTGGAAACAAACTGTCTTAGACTGACGGACAGAAAGACAACAGAGTTGAAGAGGGAAGTATATTCATGTTACTATGACAGGCTCATTTTTTTTGCTAAATTAATCATACAGTCATACAGTAATGACTTTAAATTAAGTACAGTATCACTAACAGCTTAAACACTGAAACTGTGACACAAGTCAGGTCAGAGCAAAAGTAAATGCCCATCCCTCTATGCAGCAAGAACAACCTGAATGTGAATTTAGTTAAATCATTACAGGTCCATGTTTTTTAAGTCAATGAAAACTCTTGAATCCCCAGCTAATACAAAAATAATTCCACAAGCTGGAAAAACTGCATCTGCACATAACAAATCCATGCTAATGCTCACTCTAATTGCTGAAAATTCTGTATCATAAAGAGCAGCTAACCTTTTGGTCTAAACAGCTGCTGTTCAGATGTTAATGCACCACCACTATATGATGATAGTATATATACACTATATATCAGAAAAATCAGACACGGTGCTGTTGAGGATTGGGGGGGGGGGTAGGGTGGGCAGGTTCCTCCTGAAATCCACTGTCATCTCCACAGTCTTGAGTGGATTTAGATCCAGGTGGTTCTGACTACACCAGATAACCAGTCAGTCAACCTTGTGCCTGTAGGCAGACTCACGACTGTCCTGGATGAGGCCAATGACTGTTGTGTCATCTGCAAACTTTAGAAGTTTCACAGAGGAGTCATCCAAGGTGCAGTCGTTGGTGTAGAGGGAGAAGAGCAATGGGGAAAGAACACACCCCTGGGGGGTGCCAGTGCTAATGGTACAGATGTTGGAGAGGATGCTATCCAGGCTCATCTGCTATGTCTTGTCGGTGAGGAAGTTGTAAATCCAATAACAGGTGGGGGCCAGCATGGTGAGCTGAGTGAGTTTGTCCTTTAGGGCTTCCGGGATAATGGTGTTGAACACTGAGCTGAAGTCCACAAACAGGATCTGTGCATATGTTCCCGGGGAGTCGAGGTGTTGGAGGATGAAGTGCAGTCCCATGTTGACTGCATCATCCACCGACCTGTTGATCCGGTAGGCAAACTGCAGGGGTTCCAGCAGCAGTCCTGTGATGTCCTTCAGGTGATTATGTACCAATCTCTCAAAGGTTTTCATGACTATAACAGCTTTATGTGGATAAAAGGGCGATGGGCCTTTAGTCATTCAACCTTGTCATGGTGGGTTTCTTGAGGACTGGGATGATGGTGGAGTGTTATGTGGATATAAAAGCATCCATATATACTATATAGATGCTTTTTAGTGGACTTACTTTAAAATACAAACGATCAAACACTATTCAATCTATAGAAGGGTATTTTGTTTAAATCTTTTATTTGGAGATCTGTGGATTTTTAGGCTCACCCTTCCAAGTCTACCAAGTGCTGAGTTTCACAGGCTGATCTGTTACACTTCCATTTGGCCCAACATCCCCCAACTGTATTTACAACAGTAGATGACTCACCTGACACATGTAACATTGAGGGGTGTATGCATAATTCACCTCTCTTTGCAGTCTTGTAAATGATTCACTGTTTGATATACCAGTACGTTTATGAGGAGATAATTGTATATAATAAAAGTGGTCTATGATTATATGAGGAGATGGAGCTGAGCAGGGTGTGGTGTGGATGTGAAGGCACAGAGCTCAGGTGCACTGTGGTTCTATTTAACATCTAACTCTAATGCTACTTAATTATAAGTTCTGGGAGCTATTAGTACAATGTCGCACCTGACTGATTCCTTACTGTTTTGTTTTTTGGGATGTGTGTGTTCTCCACTCTACTGGTCAAATAATTAATAAAATCCTAATAAATAAATATGCAAAATTAATATAAGCTTAAATTCAGAGAGACAGTGATTGGAATCAGGATCAAAAAACAAAACATCAGAACTTTCCCACAACAGACAGTTTCTTCAAAAAGGCTCTTGTTCCTCAGACCACCAAGACTCTATTCATCAATCTATTCATCCATGCCTGTAGATTTTCACTTCCAGTACCAGTGACGAACAGGACTCTGCTGTGTGCAGTATGTTTGTGATCACTCAACCCATCTAAGTTAACAAATTATATTATTAAAAATATATTAAATGAAAAGTTCATTAATGGAAGAATGGATTGATTAAGCTTGTAGGAGACCCAGCAGATCTCAAGACTCTTCTTAGCAATCAGTCTGATCAGGTACATTCATAGTCACAGATAACTGCTTGGCCACACTCTGTCAAAGCTCCTTTTGAGCATGTGCATGATGTGTGTATGTGCGTGTGTGTCTAATCCAATCTAAACTACTAACGTAAAGCGTAGCATCAATTCATCAACTTCAAGTGGATGAAAACAGGAATTTGTTTACATTTTATGTCTTTTGCTGATTAAAACTTAGAATTTGTTTCATCAGAGCATATGCATGTGTCAGATACAGGCTTTGATGAAACACTTTCACTGTCTTTATTCTGGATTATATTAATATAGGATGTAATTTTGAGTCATTATAACAGGTCAGCTTCTGAATGTGTTCATGATAAAATCAGCCTTGTGACAGCCTTGTGACAATCCATACTAGATTGATGGATGGATAAAGATATGCAATTTGTGTCAAACTAAAATAACCAATTGAGATAACATCTCTTCAGCCACTGAGAACATTGAAACTTTTGGGGACAGCACAATAATGGCAAGGGCTGTTGCAGGTTCAGCCTGGGGCCTTTCTGTGGGGAGTTTGCATGTTCTCCCTGTACGGGTTTCCTCCTGCCATCCAAACACTCAATCACTTTCATCCACTTTATCTATTTCCAGGTTGCAGGGCTGCTGGAGCCAATTCCAGCCAATTCCAGCCAATTCCAGCACACATTGGGCAAGGACCGGGGTACACCCTGGGTGTACACAACATGCAAGGACAAACAACCACTCATACTCACATTCAAACCTACGGTCAACCTACGGTCAATTTAACATTGCCAGTTAACATATACATGCATGTCTTTGGACAATGAGAGGAAACAGGGGGAGAACATGCAAACTCCACACAGAAAGGACCAGGGCTGGGAACCAAACCCACAACCTTCTTATTGTGGGGCGACAGCGCTAACCACTACGCCGCTGTGCTGCCCCCCGTCCAAACACGTTTGGGTTAATTGGTGACTCTAAGTTATAGGTCTGAGTGTGAGTGGTTGTTAGTCTCTGTCTCTCTCTATGTGTTGGCCCTGTGATGGACTGGTGACCCGTCCAGAGTGTACCGGGCCTCACCCAGTGTGAGCTCAGATTGGCTCCAGCACCCCCTGCCGACCAAATTTGCTACCATAATAAAAAAACTAAGTGTGACACTTTAAATTCGCCTGATCAGTTTTACCTTGTCATCTACTTATTTACTCCCTTCTCTTTTCTGTTCAATGCCCATACTTAATCCCTTTATTTCTGGCAATGTCTCATACTGTGAATTTTTAAGCAAAGGAGCTGATGCGGCCCCTGTGCAAATATGTACACAACAATATTGAGTCATTTGACATCACCAGAGGGTTTGTTAGCCCAGTCATGAGTTTAGAAATAGGAGAGACACTTTCCCGCAGGAAAGACTTGTAGGGTTTATTTTCACACAAGGCTTTTCTTTGGCCCAAACTCACGTAAGTGTCATGTATGGGACCTTTGCTCTTGTCTTTCATAAGCAAAATGGGGCATTTCAAACAAACTTTAATTTCATTATGTTTGGTCAGCTGACAGTGTGACTGAACACCATATAAAGGTTTCTTCATTTAAATGTAATCTTTTGATAATTGATGTTTCACATGACTTTATAACATGACTTCCCCCAAAAATACACTGTTTTCCACATATCAGTCCAATCAAGACAAGTGGAAAATGTGTTATATGAATTTGTTTTTTGGTTCTAAAGTTTGACTTTGACAAGAGTGTGTGTAGTTTTGATTGTAGTGCCTCATTTTACACCTCATTTTACACATTATAACGGTTAAAAATTGCTTATCAAAAATTTGAATTTGCTGTGAGTTTGGGATCATTAGCTGTACCCGCTGTCCACTGCTTGTCCAGCTTCAACGACCAAGACGACTTTGGCTTTTGTTGCTGAATGATATGTAGCACACTTGACACTGCGCTGTCAAAACTCTCATTAGGTCTGTCTGTATATTCCAGGTAATGTGAAATATTGCAGCTCACAGTGAAGTCTTTCTTCCTTTCCAGTCTGCTTAGAAAATGCCATCTCAACATGAACAGCAGTAACCTGACCCAAGCCACAGCAGGGATGAATGTTTCTGATGAGTCTCCCTACTATGAGGAGGGTCTCCTGGGTAACTCCACCTGGGGTTACTACCACCAAAACTACACCATGCCCCCTCTACTGTTCCCAGACAAGACCAGTACTTCCAAACCTGTAGCATGCGAGCAGGTCCACATTGCTATAGAGGTGTGTGTTTGTGTGTGAGTAACACTAAACTGACAAACCCCTAATGTTTCTGTGTTGGTTTGTTAACACTGTCAGGTTTTTGAGTATTTTCTGTTGTATTTGCTATTCCTCTTTCATATATGTCAACAAAATGATCTGTTGTTTTTATCTTGTGACCCCTTTAAAGACTGCAGAGGCCAAAACTCACTACTGTGTCATGTCTTTTCCTTCTGAATCAAATCATTCTGATTCAAGATTTTGCAGCAACATGTTTCCATGGAAGTTTTGTGATGTGCACAAAAATGATGGTGTTTTGCATGAATTACATTTTTGTACATTTCCCCATGCAAATTGCTCACACGCTACAATTTGACAGTAATTTGATCAGTTCATATATTCAGGCTGTAGCTTCTATAGACCATTTTTTTCTCTTTAGACTTTTAAATGTATTACCATCAAAATGTAAATGCGTTGAATGATATCCTTCTCTTCTCAGGTCTTTCTGATCCTGGGTATCATCTCTCTGCTGGAGAACATCTTGGTCATCATAGCAATTGCGAAGAACAGGAACCTCCACTCACCCATGTACTTCTTTGTCTGCAGGTGAACTACAACATAAAATAGATGTTTCAGTGAGTTTGCCATGTAGGGATATTTATTGAGGAATTCCATATACATTTCACCACATACGTTATTAGTCAGTAAGTCATCTCTTCAGAGTTCATCCTCTGCATGGTAATGGTCATTTTTGACCCGTGTGTTATAAAAGCATTTACATGACAGAAAAAAGTTCAAAGGCCACAAACACAAACTCTCTCTAACACACATACACACAACAAAGAAACTGGATTCCTATTGATGTATGAATTGAACTTGAATTTGCACCTTCACCTCTGACCTGCAGCTAACCCCTCACAAGATCCCAGACAAAACAAAAAAAGCTAATTCAGTGGAGAGGAACCCCCAGAGAACGAATCTCCAGTTGGTTACTTGCTGAAGCCATGACTGGACATATCACTGTCCAGCAGGTCCTGGACCAGATTTTTCCAGAGGTTCAGGATGAGCAAGAACACTATGATGCGGAAGAAGAGGTATCTGAAGAAGAAGATGAGGAGGAATACAACACAGACCAAGAAGCATCTTCAGATGAAGAAGATTTGACCCAAGCTGACAGAGAGACATATTTATCCAAGAACAGTAAAATAACATGGTCCTCATCAAACACGGACAGCACCCCAGAAAGAGCTGCAGCACAAAACATCGTTAGGATGACCCCAGGGCCAACAAGATATTCAGCTGCCCATGCCAAGGACATCTCCTCCAATTAGAATGCTAATAGAGCCACAACCCTAGATCTAAAACTAGCCTCAATATTCTTCGGCTGATAAACGGGATTACGCATTATGCATGATTGCTGTACTGATAAGGCAATCAAATAACTGGGTCTCTTCGCTGTAGACAGGGCAACTCGACTGTGCCAACAGGCTTCCAGCACCGTCACAATGTCAACATGGCAGGCAGAAATTGCTGCCAAGTAGACCTTTAAGGAGGAGGGGGACAAACCTTTGTCTAGCATGCTCTGAAGGAAACACAAAACAACCCTTATACTGCAGTAAATCGGACCTCCCTACGCACCGCACACCAGCGCGTAAAGACTTGCCATTTATGCCAGCTCACAGCCTTGCTGTGCCATTACCTCCACAAACTCCTTGTGGAAGAGTCCTTTGCAGCCAGCTCTGCTGTGGCTCCTTCCTCATTTCTGGACTCCTCTTCTCCGCCACAAAACTCGCCGACAGCTTCCTGTTCCCCATAATCCTCTTCCTCCACGCCCAACATGGCATCCAACTGGCGGGCATGAAAATCAGAGAGTTCCTCTTGTCTTTCTACAGTGGGCTGAATAAAGCTCTAAAAAACGACAGCAGGTGCTCGGGGAGTAACATAGACACAGGGGCGGCCTCAGGTGCGTCATAGCGCGGGAGAATATCACCTGGGTGTTCAGACCAAGATGTGACTTGGGTGGTGGTAGACGTTTATAAATAAAATTTTATTTAGCAGTGGTGCCAATGACAGCTTGACAGCATGAGTAAGAACTCAAGTTCGAAATAAAGTAAAACCATGTTTCAATGTGGGTTAATATCTCTTGCAATCTGAAATTGAAACTATGAAACACTTGTAAAATCCAGGAAAAGCACAAAGCACAAAAATGCAAGATCACTGTTGGAATGACTGAGCCACTTTCCTTAAGGTGCCATTTGTAAATGTATCATTAGATTAGTCATGATGTGATTTATTTTGATGAATTAATTAAAGATCATGTAATTGATAAGATTATTTTAATTAATTTCTGTACCAACACAATCAAACACTGATTTGTTTGTAAAAGGAGCCCAAAGGGCAGCTTTTCTGTCATCTTAAACCGTCTTGTGTTATGTCCATTTGTTAAGTTGAGAAAGACACAAAGTCAAAGGTCATGTGCATACATCACCAGAATAATGTTCAGGGACCAAAGAAAATGCCCTCTGGAGGGAAATGATGGGACGGGTTGGGCTACAGGGTACACCAAGCCACCATCCACAAACACGGCTGTGTTGGCAGGAGGAAGTACACTTTGCATGTTTAATTGGCTGAGCTTGGTGGTAATGAGGTTGATAGTGTCTATCAGATCCTGGAGGAAGCCATCTCATAAGATTTGTTTTCCTTTTAAAGTGCAGTGGGGAGTCTTCATCTGCTGGGTCCACGCAATGACCAGATTGTTCTGTGGATTGTAATCTAGCAGATTCTTTAGGATGCAGAACCAGACACCAAGTTAGAGAGGGGAGATTAGCAATTAATTTAATGTGAAAGACAGTGAAAGGGGTCTTGGGAGAAAAGGAGAGGTTCCAATTAGCACTGGAGAAGTTGGGGAATGAACCTGCTGGAGCAGCACATGGCACAATGAAAAGGCAGAAAGCTTTGTGGGGCAGAGGCTCGAGTGCACAGAGCACACTCAGCCAGTACAGGCATTTATTTATTTATTTATTTATTCATCATTTCAGTGTGAATATTCAATCAACATTGAAACAACAGTCAATAAATCCCATTCCATTTCGGAAGATATGATTTATTTATAATCAGCCTCCATCATGTGGAGGCTGATTATAATCATATCTTCATATCTTCCGATCTTATCTTCCGATTACAAATGATCCTGATGAAGTTAAGTGCTGAATCAGAATGATCTTCACTTGCCCTAACTTATCTGCTTGTTGCAGTCTGGCCGTAGCAGACATGCTGGTGAGTGTGTCCAACGCCTGGGAGACCATCATCATTTACCTTCTTAACAACAAGCAGCTGGTGGTGGAGGAGCACTTCATCCGGCAAATGGACAATGTGTTTGACTCTATGATCTGCATCTCTGTTGTTGCATCGATGTGCAGCCTACTGGCCATTGCTGTGGACAGGTAATGACAGTTTTTGGTGTATATGAATAGATACAAACACTTCACTAAAAACATTTGTGTTTTTACCCACTGTCAAAAGGCTCTGTTCATAATTGCAATCCATTCATTCATTAATCTTCTACAGTTTACGTGGGGGGTGCTGGAGCAGATCCCAGCTCACATTGGGCGAGGGTGGGTACAACCTGGACAGGTCACCAGTCCATCACAGGGCCAACACACAGAGACAGACAGAGACCAACAACCACTCACACTCAGACCTACGGATAACTTAGAGTCACCAATTAACCCAAACATGATGTCTGTGGATGGTGGGAGGAAATCAGAGTACCTGGAGGAAACCCACACAGGCAAAGGAAGAACATGCAAACTCCACACAGAAAGGCCCCAGGTCATGGACTCAAACCCATGAACATCTGGTACTTGAACAGCTCTAACCACTATGCTGCCATGATCCCCATAATTGCATAACTCAATACACAAAACTCATAGATTTAACTAAGAAACATAAGCCACAAAATGTATTTAGCTAGCAAAAGAAATATATGATTTCATTCTTTTACAGAAACTACATGGCAAGAAAATGCATTTGTTGGTGAAGTACTGCACCTAATTTGTTTCATAAGGAAATTACACAACAATATCATCTGAGTCATTTTCAGTTTCTATGAGGCAGAAAGCACTAATTAATCAGTAGCAGGCAGGGACGGTTTATTAGAAAATACTATGTAGGTGAGTGATAGGGAAATGTAGTAGCCATATTTTTTTTGGAGGGATACCAGGGAGCAAAAATCTGAATGAGAATGAATTTATTAATTGTTCTGCTGTGATGTTGTTATGCACAAGGTGGTGAGCCCATCTGTTGTACAGTGTTGGAATAGAGCTGAGCTTAGTGTGGACACTTACAGATTGGCATGATTGAAGGCATGTGTATGTGTAATAAATGAATGTACAGCCATGGAGACTTTGCATTGAGTGACTGATGGCTAGTATTGCACAATAATATAGAAGTGAGGCAATCCAAATTCAGATCTAATCAGCCAACTGAGACTTCTGATGAATACACAGCCATTGCTCACTGTCCGCAACATTACACTGAACTGTTTCTGCCTCTTAACGGAAGTTTTTCCTTACTACTGTCACCAAGTGCTTGCTCATCGGGGGATCTGTTGGGTCTCTTTAAATCATTTTATAAAGTGTGCCATGTAACTTTGTTATGATTTGGCTATATAAATAAACCTGATTTGATTTGAACTAATGTTGACTGTCTGGACATCCTAAGGACTGGTACTGGGTCTGATCTAGCAAAATTTAATTGATCAAAATTAGATCCTGTTTTTACTGTGTTCTGCTGTATTTCCTGTGTTCTCAGCCTCCTAATGCAGACTCTATGCTTTATGGTACATTTTCCAATAAGTGGCACAAATGAGCACCATGTTATATTGAAGAAGACTGAGGCCATGAACCCATTAGGAAAATGTTTTTAATGAGCTAATAAACCTCATGAGAAGGAGGAAAATTTCCATTCTAGCTAGTAAACATATGCTACCTCCTAAATTGCAGGGTTAGGGTTAGGGTTAGGGTTTAATTGTTTTCATTTTAATTGTAGCTAATGCTCCCAACTTTGTTTGACTGCAATTATATATCAATGCAGCCCTTTAAAAGGTACATAAGTTTGCACATATTATCTGCAGTACCTCAGAATTCTGTTCCTGTAACCCTGTATAGAACAAAGTGGTGAGTCTCCATAACTACAGAGAGGCAATGGCTTTGGTATACAAAAATATCCTTGGACCCAAGGGATTTCCTCAAAGCTCAACTCTGTTGAGACAGATGTAGGATAGATGGATCTAAACTGACGCTTAAAAAAAATCACACACACTGACAAATTAAAAAATGTATATTTGGTACTGGACCTTCAATCGTCAAATAGCAATTGGCGTTGTGATTTATTTGCAAAAAGGTCACAATTTAATAGTTTATTTTGCAAGTCACTTGCTGGGTTTGTCCTATAGTGCTCCAGTAGTTTGTCTCTAAATGTCAGCCCTGTGATAAACGGGAGACCTGTTCACTTCTGTCCCAACCTCAAAGATAAGATGTTTAGTTATTGGAGTGGTCAACTCAAAATTTTATAGGTTTCTTGTAAACTTTGACAGAAAATCATTGACTCCTTTTTGAAATCATTATACTTTGCTATCCACAGATACGTCACTATCTTCTATGCCTTGCGATACCACAACATTATGACAGTGAGGAGAGCTGGCTGCATCATCATGGGAATCTGGACCTTCTGCACAGGCTGCGGTATAGTCTTCATCGTCTACTCTGACACCACCCCCGTTATCATCTGCCTGGTCTGTATGTTCTTCGCCATGCTGCTCATCATGGCCTCCCTGTACAGCCACATGTTTATGCTAGCCCGGTCGCACGTGAAGCGAATTGCAGCCCTGCCTGGCTACAACTCCATTCACCAGCGAGCCAGCATGAAGGGGGCAATAACACTGACCATCCTGCTGGGGATCTTTATTGTCTGCTGGGCCCCCTTTTTTCTCCACCTGATTCTGATGATCTCTTGTCCACGGAACCTCTACTGCGTGTGCTTCATGTCCCACTTCAACATGTACCTCATCCTCATTATGTGCAACTCTGTTATTGACCCGCTGATCTACGCCTTTAGAAGCCAGGAGATGAGGAAGACTTTTAAGGAGATCCTCTGCTGTTGCAGCCTGCGGAACATCTGTAATAACTTCTGTGCTCTGACAGGTAAGAACTGACTGACACAGACTGAGAGGAATGAGTGAAAATTCATCACTCTCCTGGATGACCTTTTTTTTTTTTTCCAAATCTACAGATAAATGACAATTTAAAGGAAAAGGCTGAAAGAGGAATGAAGAAACAGGATGGCAGTGTGCCTCATCACTGGGGGATTTAGGAGTATGATGTGACCTTCAAAGAATTACCTAAGTGAACAATTAGACTGGACTGGACTTGGACTGATGGTGGTGAAGGGGTGCTGTCTAACCCATGACAGCACCCCTTCACCACCACATCAAAGCAGTAAATGAAGGATGATGCTTTGTAAGAAGAGACTGAACACCTTTAATGTTGGTTTTCCTTTCATTTGTCACCCACTATCATGAGTACAACACTGCATATAGGAACACTTTTATTTTAACAATGCATGCTTTTCTGCGTTCCCTTTTATTAATATTCATTAATTGTTGTGGTTAGTGTTACTGCTAGGTCCAAACGACTATGTAAAGTCAGAGGACACTTCACAAAGTACGATAAATGTTTACTGACCACTTCTTATCACTGATGGAGGCTATGTTATCATTGACCTTGTGTCCAGCATCTCAGTTGGTTCATGGGTGAGACACATTTTCACAAGATAGATGTGTGCAAATAATCCGTTTCTGCTGCTTTGATAAAAACAATCTTTTTAATAATTGTCCAACCCAAATTGGCTCACATGGCTGTGAGGTTCCATGTATTATGATTACTTCGGACTGCAAGATGTACTTTACAAGTCAACAGCTGTTTATTCACTTTAAAGTCATATTAGAGTAGTAATTTACTATTGTCCAAAATCTTACATTTTGTATTATTACAATGTTTTGGTGTAGTCAAACCCTATGAAACATTTTACCAGTTCAGATGGTTAATCACAAGCAACATTGTCAAAGCCACTGTACTTTGCATGACATGAAAAGGAACTATGATACATGCTTTAAATGTGATTGTAGGGATGTCAAATAGTGAAACTCAAATGTAAATTATATAATCCCATGACTGGAACTGAAAAAGGAAAGGAACTCTTTAAGCAATTTCCATTGACTCAATTCAGGAGTATATTCTGTAAATAAGTTCATGAATTGTCATCAAGTTTCTCACTTCATATTTTTGCTCTTCTGTCTGATGATGAATGCAGTAGGAAAGTATGAAGATGTGATGCAATTTTTTAAAATCTATTATTATAAGATAAGAAAAGTAAACTGATGAGTGATTAAGTCAATAAGTCAATAATGATATTATTTTTCTAATCAGAGACATCAGAGGTTTAGTTTTTATTTCTAATCATTATTATAAAGTCTCCTTGTCTGATGATGAATGCAGTAGGAAAGTATGAAGATGTGCTGCAATTTTTTTAAATCTATTATTATAAGATAAGAAAACTAAACTGATGAGTGATTAAGTCAATAAGTCAATATTGATATTATTTTTCTAATCAGAGGTTTAATTTTTATTTCTAATCATTATTATAAAGTCTCCTTGTCTTATGGGAGGGAGAGATGGGAGGGATGAAGATGAGTTAAGGCTTCATTATTGTTCACATTATCATCACATTATATTTCAATGAAAAATGAAGCTGGAATATTTATGATGTAATTATGGAGTGTGATAATCCAATTGGGTTCTGTGTTTATTTCTCTACAGCCTTAGACACAGTGGAGTCTGATAGTATGTTACTGTTGTTTGCTTGCTGCAAGTGAGTGAACAGTTTGCTACTGAATCTCTGCCTCTGTTTACTACTGTGTGTTAAACTTAAGAAACTCAATCTCTCATAGGTTTATACTCGAAATGTAAAAACTGAATGTGCAAAGAGCTTCATTGTGTGTCTCCGTGGTGCCTAACCTCCTTTAAAGAACTTTATAAAATAAATCACTTATCAGCTCAAACTGCTTTTCAAACAATAAAATACGCATCATTGTTATGTGGAAGATGTAGAGTATTTGTTTTGCAGTGTTGCATATTAATATTAATTGCAAAGGACGGTGAGATATTTGGGATATTTGTATCTTCACAATGATTCATAGCATCTTCATGCATGCAGAAAAAAATGAAAGCTGTTTTGGTAACAAACAAAAAAAAATCTAATTTTTGTTCTATGGTGTATTTCCGATGAACAATTATGATACCATACACAACTGTATACTAAATAAATATGCTTTTATTAAAACAAACTCATAAGACTGCATGTATTGTCTTTTCCCATCTCTGTTTTTCTCAGTTTGCATTCGCCTGTACAGTGAGACATCTTTGCCTTTTTTCTGTTGCTTATGAAGCACTTAGCTCTTGTTCCCACAGAAACAGCAGCCCAACTGCTGACATAATGGTGTGACATCATATAACTCCGGGCAGAGTTAACACCCACATACTGACTACTAATTGCATGTCCTCTGTTATTGCGCAGTGAGATAAGGACAACAGCTGTGGGGTTGAATCAATGATGCCTAAAATTAACAATTTAATTTGTTGTGAAGATATCAGAATAAAAGCAAGCAGTAAGACAAAGGGCTGTTTTCTTATCATTGTTCCCACCAGGAGCTAAAGGTAGGTGTGAATGATGCTGAGGTCCTTGCTCTACAATTGGGAATAATAGCTTGTTCTGTAAGTAAAACAGATTATTGAAGATATGCCTCAAAAAATAATTGTATGACTCTATGAGCAGTATTGGAAAAGATTAGCAATCGGGGTGAAACAAGAGTCGTGAGAGAAAGTAACGTTGTTGGAGGAGTGGATGGTTAGACAGCTAGTGACGCAGGGAAGAGATCAACAGATGCAAATCCATTCTCTAAACAGTATAAATGAGCACACGCTGTTTTACTCCTATCAAATTTAATGCTTTCATTTTTAACAAACTGCCGCTTTGGGGTTTCTGCAACTCTCAATACTATACTGTGATTTTCTTGTCGAACATCCTCCTGAAAGTTCCAAAAAGAACTGAATAAAATGTTTTGCTGTGTGCTAAGGATGCCAGACTCATCAGGTGTGTGTGTTGAACCATCTCACTCGATCACATGTTGTAGGCCAACATCTGAAATGGATGGTGACGCAGTGTTTTAATTACTCGTTACAGCCTTAAAATACACCTCATCACTTAGTGCACCTTGAGAGATCTTGACTTTTGACATTAAATGACTAAATCTAATAATAATAATTGAACCTTTGAGTTAATATTTGAATAAACGTTTAAAACATTTCTTCAAGGTGTTCCTGAAATATTACATTTATGAGACTGTGACAAATGGACAAAAACACTTCAGCAGTTCTGTGAAAGGAAACGCATTGTTGATAAGAGACACCTGATGGGTTTAAGCTGACAGAAAGGTTGAATTTTGGGCTCATTAATACAGCTTAACAATGGTTTAAATTTTGGACATTGTAAATTGCTCATGCTTTAATCGGTTACCTGTTTGGTGATTAAATCATCAAAAATTTCTCCATGTTCAAAGGGGGTACACTTCTGGCTCCATGTTGTACACACTCACTTGGTGCATGCAGAACAGTCAGTCACATGTGCTTTTTCACACACTGAAGAGCAAAGGGAATTTGTCCAAGTAGCTTTGATCTGGTTTGAGTGATATCCCAGGCAGGGAAAATTAAAGGAAGAAAGGCAAATTTTTGCTGGAGCACCCATAGCTGCTCATCAACAGTACAGGTCTATGTTCCCTCCTAGAAGTAAATGCATGTAATCTGGTGAAAGTGGATTAGCCACTGTTTCCAAGGTTAAATAAAGGCCACTAAAGGATGTTTCTATGGGCATCATTTCCAATTTGCAAAAAGCAGCATTTTCTTGAAGGTTTCTCTGAGCTCTGGGCTGCGGAACGCGTAAATGGTGGGGTCGATAAGTGCATGGCTCATCAGCAGCACCATGTGTAGCTGGAACAATGATCGGTAACACTCACAGTATGGGTTTGTGGGGCACACCATGATAATGATAAGATGAAGGAAAAATGGCCCCCAACATACCATGAATGCCCCAAACAGAATGGTGAGAGTGAGGGCCCCCCTCATACTGCTACCCCAGCGCTGCTGATGGTGACAGTTCCTCCCCCCACTGCTTGGAAGAGCTGCAATCTTCCTAGCATGGATGCGTGCCAGCATGAACATATAGACATAGAGAAAGCATATAATCACCAAAGAAATTATGAAAAAGCTGACAAAGCAGATCATGATAAACGTGGAGGCAAAGAATGTCACCATGGATATAGCCGACATCCCACATGTTATCCAAATGACACCCAGGATGGCCCTGGTGCGCTGCATTGTCATGATGTTATGATATCGCAGTGCATGGAAGATTGTGATGTAACTGAAAATGAAAACAAGTGAGTTAACTGTTGCAGTTGCTTATAAATACCTGCCTAATGTTTCTGTGATCAAATTAAATCCCTACATTTAGAATTCCTTACCGGTCTACAGCAATAGCCAGGAAACTGGAAATGGAGCCAAGGAACGACATGCACAGCAGACAGTCCATCACATCATCCAGCTTGGTCTCAGAAGGACCTTTCTTCTCCAAGTGTCCTACATCTGCAAATGTGATCATCAGGTTCTCACAAGTTTTGGTGAGGCTGGCGATGGTGTTGAAGGCAGCCAGGCTGCAGATGAAATAATACATGGGCGAATGGAGGTTCCTGTTGCATGTCACCGCTACTACAACCAGAACGTTCTCAGCCAGGCTTGCTAATCCAATGGTGAAGAAAAGAAAGATGGGGACTTTCACATCAGGACAATCCGACTGGGTCACCAAGGTGGTGTTCATAGTTTGCCAGGGTGGTTCTCTATGTGGGTTAAAAAGCTGATTAACATCAAGACTACAACAGCATAGACATCAATAACGTCATCTGGAGTCTGCAAGTTGTTGTGCAAAGCTTGACAAAAAGGTTCACGAGGGACATTATCATTTAATACATCTTATTCCTCCTTGCCAAGGTCATGCTTAAGGTTGGGTCAACAGTGTGCCCCAGAAGTAAAACAGGATTATCCCAATTTTAAATCTTCCTGTAAGCTTGAAAGTGATACTGTGCACTTTGGGAAAATGTACAAAGCTGAATTGGTCACAGTGTGACTACTTCCTGGAGTGAAGTTAAAGTTTTACAGTGGGAGGCAGGTGATATTTTCGTCCTTGAACGTCCTTCTATGTTCTACTATCCAGGTGGGGTTTATCTTGGCACCACATTTACAGTCAATCTCATCAATTGCATCAATACTTTCTTCATGATGAATAGTGCAACCTTTTGTCCAGGAGCTCATTCTGTCCGTCAGCAAAATACTCCGTTCAATATTAACCACATTTTTAAAGGAATATTTGCTGATAATCAATTAAAATGAAAAGTACTTTGGAATCTTAGCTATGAGTCAGATTCCTGTCAGGCTGCAGACTGAGGATAATATCATGAGTACACCAAGTTCGCTGATGTCCCTTTCGTTTGTCAACCTCAAAACAACCTCCATGTTTTTTGAATTACCAAGGACTATACATGAAGTCCAATAGCTTACACTTCTAATTGAAATTGTCATTTCACAGACTTTACCACCTCCTATGAGCTTTAAATGATCATTGTTGTAAAAACAGAAATGTAAAAGTGAAATTTTAATGTACCATTTTTCACTTTGGTGTTAAACTGTGGTGTTATTGTTCAATGGCTATATGAAAAATCCAATAAATTCATTAAGCAATTTTTCAAGAAGATCCAAAATCTCACTGATAAGATGCCATAACTTCTCCAAAAATGTAAAAGAAAATACACCAGACTGTCTAACAACAATGAAGCAATGAGAGAGAAATACTGACTATTATTATTTATGATGAGGTATTGAAGACTGAAGCAGACACATATGCATGCTCCAATGCAATGACAGTGCAAATGCTCTTGTATGATGAGCAAGTAAGAGCAGTTGTTGGTAATGGTTGTGATCTAAGTTTAGGAATTTGTGGTGGTGGGAGGGGTCACTGTTCAGCATGGTAAACAACAGCAAATGTGAGCTGGTAAAGGTCAAAACTGTGTGGTGAACAATATCTGTTTTAGAGTTAGTGGATTACTCATACATTATTTGTCAATCTGTGTTAGTCTGCTCCAGAGCAGGTCACTGTTGGCAGCCTTGGACCCCTGCCACTCAAACAGATAAAGCTTTTTGTGCACCTTCAGTAAAAAAAAACTGTGTGTGTACTGCCTGACAAAAGGCCTGATCACATAGTTATCTGTGATGTACAGATTGGACATACTGACCACATAATGAAGGTGTAATTCCACTGGTGGTGTACTTCAGGAAATAATCATTTCATCAGGCTTGGTATCTGTGTTAGTGTGTGTGTATGTGTGTGTGTGCGTGTGTGTGGCATCTGCCAGATCATCGATTAGGTGACAATATTAAATTGATTCCAGCGTCTGTGTACCTTTTCTGCAATTTCAGGCACACTTGCAAACGTCAAAACTAATAGAATTTTCAATTGAAAAGCTTTTCCTATGTAGCCATTACTTTGCACAATTGCTCATTCACTTCTCACTTGCCTGTCATATTACACTTATATAATTTTTTTCTCATTTCTATTTTTATCCTCTCCAGCTGCAATGGCACCTTTAGCCTCGGGAATCATGAAAGTTTAATTCAATCTCCACTGATTCAGCTGATGCCGTTACTGTTGATACAAATCAACAAAACTTGAAACTTTTATTTCTTAGAGCATTGAAGTGTCTCTAACACTGTTCAGTTCATGACTGTATCTTAAAAGATCCACAGCTAAGTAACTGATGCTGCAGAACTAACCTGCTCTCCAGCTGGATAGCTGTCAAATTTAGTCACAATGAACGGTCAGAGACAGACTCATAAAGTACAGAGTCAAAAGTCATTTTGCATACATTAAATTTTTGTCATGTTCAAGTTTATAAGTAAAGTTTAGACTAATAAACTGAGTTCTGCTTTTTTTTCTGTTTTTCAGTTTACAGATCCAAAGTCTATGGCCATTTTTGTAAACAGTGAAAGTAATCAATGAGTCCAAAAGTTAATCAGAAATACATCAGGGCCTGTGTGTATCACAGAGTTCATCCACATCAAACTTCAAGGTTCATTTATAGTTATTTGCATGTTTGCACATGAAAAAAATGTTATGAGGTTAGGACACCAGCAATGATAATGTAAAGAGCTCCAGTCACATGTCGGCAGAATGTCAGACAAGTCCATCTTGCATGCCTTCATATAACATATAGACCAGGAATTTATATACAGCCTATATTACATATAGAATCATATGATATAATCACTAATAAAAAAAAATCCCTAAAAAAATCACCAGTCTAACGGTCTCTAAGTGGCAGCTATGTTTGAGCCAAGTTGTTCTGGTTTTAATGCTCTGTAGCCTCTTGCCTCTGGGGAGGGGGTGAAACTGTATCAGATCTGCCTGTGGGCAGATGGACAGTCTATGTCATGTTGAATAGGGAGGAGCAACTACTGCCACGAAAAAGCTAAAATATTATTTCCCATGACAACATCATTTGAAACTGTGACTATACGTGTGCCACCCAAATTAAAGGTAATATATGCGCACCGACCTATCCTAACCAAACTGGGAGTTTGACTATACAGTGTATGCTCTATAGGGAAGGTATCCATATCAGGGCTGTGTACTGACATTTTTGGGGCAGGTGGTCAAGCAAAGCAAAGGGAATATCTGCCTCCGTATTTCTCTACTTTAATACCCACAGTTTTCCAAATGTTTATTACTGGACAGATTTCAACATTATCATTGTTTACACAAATACAACTGTCTTTACATTTCCCACTAGAGCAGACAACAACAAACTAACAATAGCACATAAGGAGGGAAATGATATTCAAATGTAGTCAGATAAAGAGTTTTTAGTTTTTAGTTTTTTAGTAAAATGTTTTTAGTTTTTTTTTACTCATCCCCGATGAACTGTCTACTCTCATATGAATTCATCTGAATTAGTTGTTGAAAATACTACCAATGTGAAACTGCAGCGTTTAACTGAACCCCTTAGTTGAGGCTGGTAAAAACCAAGGAGAGCTGAAACTATGTCCAGTCTTATTATACCTATTTGGAAAGATAGAATTTTTTTTGGTCCATCCAGACATACCAACTCTGGAGTTTTCAAAATAAAAGAGATCCAGGAGCGTTTTCAAAGCTCTCTGTTAGGAAACTACAATCATTGGAGAGGATGTGAAAACATAGCAAAAGAATTTCAAAGTTAGAATTTGAAATTTAATCATTTGGATATGTATTTATCAGGAAACATACAAGAAAAACATGAACATGACAAATGAAAAATTTGTGGTCTACTCAAAAAAGCCATCATCACTAGAACTTTTTATGCTAAGGTTTTCTTTCCACTTCAGGCTTCTCTCTCCGTAACTTTCCCTTTCCAAATTCCAAAACCGCTGCACATTTTTTTCTGCCTTATCTTCTTATGATCCCGTTGTTACCTCCATGGTTTCTGTGCTGGAGATCAAATGGCTAAATTTACAGGGCATGATGTTATACTGTTGGATGTTCCACATAGTCATATGATCTGTCCTCCCACAGGTGATAGTGAGAAATACAAAGACTTTCAGCTTTATTGTGCACTAACTGTTGCAGCAGTAGAGCTGAAGCCAAATAAAATGTCAATTGCCTGAAAACGAAGATGATGCACTTTGGAGCACGTCATGACACCCACAGCTGGAGTCCAGTGAGGCTGTAAATGTGTGAGTTATGTGTATCTGAGGTTGCAAAGATATGATTCCAAGGTAACACAGTTTTAAGGGTTGCATGTAAAAGAGGGTGTCCATTTTTTCCTGTTTCTTGAAAACTATTAAAATTTCTCTGCAAGGTCATGCTAAAGTGAACTGTGACAATGAAAGAACTGGCCCTCAGCAGGGAGCACTCATGGAAAGGTGATCAAGGCCAGATGCAGAACATACTAATAGAGCCTGAACTCTACAAAGTGGGAACAGCAATGATAATGTAAATGTCGTCACATGTTGGCAGAATGTCAGACAAGTCCATCTTGCATGCCTTCTTATAACATATAGACCAGGAATTTATATACAGCCTATTTTACATATAGACCTGACTGAAATTCTCTGCTTTTAATTTAGTGGAAAAGGTTTTGAAGCACTACCTTCTATAGCAACCCTCAGCAGTGTCTTATCCTTGAAAAACATATTAGTCTGATAGTTTACAACTAGTGTAGCTACATAAGACTTTAAAAATTCAGGACATTGGCTGCCTGGTACTTACAGCTACATGAGGTTGCATAAAATAATACACATGCCCCAATTACTCCACAGAGTCCTTAATTGGACACTGCAAATATAAAAGCTTGAATTAAATGAAAAATAATGCAAAAGCCTTACTTGTTCTTCCTGCTACCAGCTGCTAAACAACTTTCCTCTTTAAAGGCATTTTAGAAGATGATTTGCCTTTTCTTGTCATGATTTCAAGCATCTAAACAAAAGCTGAAAGTGTCGGTCTGAGAGTGTTCTATGAAGTGGATAATGTTTCCATGAGAAAGACCAGGAAGAGTGTTATTGTAGCCTTGAAAGGCTGCTTTGCCAAGGCTGTGACACATGTTATTTAGTCTGTTTCTGTTTTCTTTTTTGCCAGAACGTCCCTAATAATATCCGTACAAGGACACTCACTCCCTGCATTTCTATTTTTCTCTTAGCCTAGACAGTTCTCATGTTATTGACTAAATTAAATTTAAATTTGCTTTTATTCCACTTTCTTGGAAAAATTATTGAAAATACGCTTCAACAAGAATATCTTTGCATTAACTTTTATACCACTGGCCACATAAAATTATTTTTAAAACTATTTTTTGTTGTTGTTGTTGAACTAATTGAGTCTGAATTAATCCCTCTTTTCTCTCACTATGTTGTATATTATTTTGCAGTCGGATGACCACTCTTTCTGCAGATGATGCAGATTAAATGGATGTAATACTTGATATTTACATCAAAGTTTCCTGTTACTCTTTAGTGATGTATGTCACTTTTGGATTAATTAAATAATTTAATTTAAATGTACATACACAATCAGTCAGAAGTTTGGATGCACTTCCCCATTCAAATGTATCGGGAAAGTATGTCCAAAGGTTTGACTGGTACTGTAAATGTATAGGTGTGCATGTTTGTGTGAGTGTGTGTGTGGTGGCTTGTGGGCCAATTAAAGAATCAAAAGATTGCTTTTTCATGAAAGCAGCTTTTTATTTGCTGTTTGTTGTCTACAGGAAATGTATTTTATGCAGATAAATGGGTTGTTGTCTCGTAATAATCATTATCATCATTGTGTTCTGAACAAAGATGAGCAATCACTTATTTGGTCAATATCTATGTATATTAATAACAATTCCAACCAGACAGTTGATCTCTGATGTGTCTATAACTAAAAGTTTAAGCCATTTATGCCACTGCAGATGTGATTATGTGATTTCAATATCGTGGATGATGAATATCTTGACAGATATCCCACGTAAATTCCTTCAGTAACCTATATTTTCATATTTTTGCAGAACACACAACTTATTAGATTCTTGACACCTGAAATATTTATATACCAAACAGTACTCCAGGGTCAAATCCAGCAATGCAACAAAATTAAGAAAAGGATTTGCTCTTATTTTTCTCTTAGTAATGAATAGCTGTGTCTGCTGCTCCTCTCAGACATCACTCTGGTATTATTTACATTTTTACACCTCCTGGTGGACACTCCAGGCACTGAAAATTCAACTGCAGTACAGTACAACTTGACAAATCATTTTGTAATGGCTGTAAAGCTGTAAATCTCAAATGTTATATCAAATCAAATCAAATCATATTTATTTATATAACACCAAATCATAACAAAGTTACATCATAGCAGTTTACATATAGAGTCTAACTCTTTATAAAGAGATTTAAAGAGACCCAACAGTTCCCCCGATGAGCAAGCAGTTGGCAACAGTGGCAAGGAAAAACTTCCTTTAAGAGGCAGAAACCTTGGGCAAAACCAGGCTCAGGGGGGACATCTGCCTCGACTGATTGGTTCAGAGAGAGAGAGAAAGATAGAGAGAGGCATGGGTGGGGAAAGGCAATGTTGGGTAGAGTAGGGAGGGAATGAAATCAGGAGGAGGGGATATTCAAAACAGGTACAAGCAGGAACATGATGCTGCATGGAGTTCATGGAGATGATCCTGTAGTATGGAATTCATGAGAATAAGGGAGCAGCAGGCATTGCAGGTACATGGGGTGGCAATGAGTCATCACTTGCAGGATGAGGACAGGGAGAGAGAGGAGAGGAACTGGGAGAGACAGAGACTTCGGGAGAGCATGGTTAGTGAATGGTTACACGTGCTTAGAGCTGGGAGAAACAGGGACTTCGGAGAATCATTGTTATTGATATGTCAGCACATGCAAGGGAGAGGGAGAGCGAAAGAGTGGGAGAGGTGTTCAGTCCTTCCCCCAGCAGCCTAGGGCTATAGCAGAATTGCTACAGTGTAGATGGACTTTAACTTTTTAACTATAAGCTCTTCGTACAGAAATGTTTTAAGCCTAGTCTTGAAAATTGCTAAAGAGACCTCCCCGCGGACCAATACTGGAAGTTGGTTCCATAGAAGGGGAGCCTGATAACTGAACGATCTGCCTCCTGATTTACTCTTGGAGACTCTAGGAACCACAAGTACACCTCCATCTAGAGAGAGGAGTGGCCTGCTAGGACAATAAGGAACTAGGAGCTCTCTGAGATATGATTGAGCTTGACCATTAAGAGCTTTATATGTTAACAGAAGGATTTTAAATTCTACTCTATATTTTACCAGCAGCCAATGAAGAGCAGCTCACACTGTGATCTCTTTTCCTAGTTCCTGTTAATATCCATACAGCAGCATTCTGAATCAACTGAAGGCCTTTCAGAGATTTGTTTGGACAGCCAGATAGTAATGAATTACAGTAGTCCAGCCTAGAAGTTACAAATGCATGGACTAGTTTTTCTGCATTATCTTGAGAGACGATGTTTCTGATTTTCCTAATGTTTCTGAGGGGGAAGAAAGCTGCCCTACTGACTTGTTTTATGTGAGATACATGTCCTGGTCAAAAGTTACTCCAAGGTTTATTTCAGTAGAGCTAGAACCCATGTAATGCTTACCAGACAGATTAGATGATTAGATAGGATTTCTCTGAGTTTTACAATCTGTATATATACTATTTATATTTTGATATTTCCACTTGATTTTACTTAATCATATGCTCACTTACTTGAATTTTATCTTTAACTTCACAACTGTAACAAACCAAATTTCTCAAGTGGATTCATCAGGTATTTCTGATTCTGAATGGACAAAAGAAGGAGAAGGAACCACATTATATTAATTAGAGAACATAAGGCAAGACAGAAATCCAATAAGCTTTACTGATTATTGGCCAAGTTCATGCAGTCCCCAAATTCATTGATTCCAAAAAAACCAAGACTTTACTCTTCTGTCTTTCCTGCTGCTGCTGACTTTAACCTGATTACAAATTTTAACCCCCATATAGACAATGAGTTCACATGAGTGTGTGACAGTGATATACACTAATTAACCATAACATTATGACCACTGACAGATGAAATGAGTAACAGTGATTATCTGTCTGAAAGACACATATCAGCGGGTGGATATAGTTGGCAGCAAGTGAGCTTTATTAATAGTTAGCCTCACACCTAGAAGATTCTGGGTGAAGTGTGGATTTTGCATGTTCTCCCTGTGCTTGTGTGAGTTCCCTCTTTGGTCCCAAATTTCCTCCCACTGTACAAAGAATTTATATAGTGACTGTTAAATTGCCCTTAATCTTAATCACATTAATCTTAATGTGATCATTAGTGGTTGTTTGTCTCTTCATGTCAGCTCTGCAACAGACTGGTGACCTGTCCAGGGTGCAGGAAATTGGATGCATGCCCTTACCAAATTCCAACTAGATTGGGTTCCAGCCCCACTGCAACCCTGACAGATTGGAGGTAGATAATGAATGGACTATTATGTCCTGAGATTGAACAGGGCCAGTGCACAGGATCACTGAAACGCTTTAAGAACACATTAAGAGAGCAAGAAATACAGGTTAATCAACTCTTGACAAGAATAGCTGTTAAATGGAAAGCATTCCAGGTGACTATCCAATGAAGCAGGATAAGATAATGCTAATATGTCCAATGCTTCCATGCCAGTAAATGGTGCATAATCCAAAATATGAAAAACATTTTTGCTTTTGTGAATTTCTCCATTGTGGGACAATAAAGGAAAATCTAATCTAATCTTTTAGAGCAGCATGGTGGTAAAGTCGTTGTCAAACCATGTTAGGTTCCTACATGAATGCAGGTGTTAATTCATATTTTGGTGTTTTTATTTATGCAGTGTAGTAATACACATAAATGAAAACCTATGAATGGATAGGCGTGTCCAAGCTGCTGACTTTAGTCTATACTGGATCCTCTGCACCGTGCTGTGTCTATGGCTTGGCCCCGGCTGAAGCGAACCGCTGAGATCTGCTGCCCCCTGACGGTGACGTAAGCCGGACGGGCGACGTGAAGGAATTTCCGCCGACGTCAATGCGTATGTCCATAACAGGGCTGCAGCTGTCTGAGACCAACAATAACAAGCCGTACCGACAACTTCACGACCGCTCCAACGGAACCTGACAGCGCCACAGGCTGCCGACACTCACAAAATGCGGCTCTCCAAATAACTCCGGCCTCCGTCTCCTCGTCCTCCGAACCAAAACCGCGTTGTCGTCGCTGCCAAAGCCGCGGAATAAACACGGAGGCTCGGCCGCAGGGAGAGCAGGGCAGTTCGGGGCTGCCTCTGGGTTAGCGGGCCCGTTTGCTGTACCGGTGCCGTTATTTTCCCTGCAGTGTCCCGCTGCGCCCGTCCGTCCTTTCACTACACAGCGTGTGAACCGTTTAACCCGCGGTAACATGCAGGCCAACGGGGCGGGACAGAACCGGGATTCAGAAGTGTCCTGCAGAAACGGAGCTCAAAACGGCGAGTCGTCCTCCGCCGGGGCAGCTCACTCCAACGGAGTGGTGTCAGTCACCAACAATGGAAACACTGTCAGCAACAACAACAACAACAACGGAGTGTCGGGGCAGCCTGCGGCCAACAGTAGCAACGGCTCGTCGGAGGGGAAGAAAAAGAAGCGTCTGTCTCAGTCGGAGGAGGATGTCATCCGGCTGATAGGACAACACCTCCACGGCCTCGGGCTCAAGTAAGTCGGCCGCTTTAGGCACCGTTTCCTCGACCAGCTATATGATGTCCTGTGCCGGGATAGTGATAATGAGTTGTGGAAGAGGGTGCAAAAAAAAAAAAAAAAAAAAAAAAAAAAGAGAGAGAGAGAGAGCCCGGTTCTGGCCCCCGGTTTTAAATGTCAGGAGTCCATAGGTCCCGCAGGTGTTTGGTACGGTGTCTCCACAGGACATGGTCACTGTTAAACAGAGTGTTCATCTTCCTGTCGCACATGTGTATACGAAGGCGGTGTGGCAGAGATATCAAACAGCTCTGTGAGTATCATATTATGTAGTAATATCCTGCAAGAATAATTTATATTAGTTGATTATATTATTCTTGACAGATGTTAGGTTCAGGTCTTACGGCTTATCAGTGGCTGTGCTACATTCTCTGATCTCATGTGGTGTGTTGACACAAAGAAAAAGTAACGACCTATCGAGATAGTTTTATATACTTTTCTTTCTTGGTGTCACAGTTTTTTAATAAGTTTGTGTCAAGTGTCTGTAGGTGATCAATTTTACAAGATCCTACCTTAAGCCTTAAGTTATAGTTAAGCTACTTAATGTTACTTATGTTATTGAGCCAATTACATGCAGTTTCATTACCATCATTGTGTAATTCTCAATATGTAGACAGTGGTTACAGAATCTGACCTGTCTCTCAGTCCCTTCAGTGTATTGTGCCCCACAGTCATATGCTTTTTTTTTTTTTTATAAGTTTCTCACAGGCCAACATAGACATGTTAAAACTTGGACATGAGTGTTGATCTTCGTTGGTCTTCGATAATGATTGATTTTGTCCACTGTCCACAGTCAGACGGTGGACCTCCTGATGCAGGAGTCTGGCTGTAGGCTGGAGCACCCCTCTGCTACCAAGTTTCGCAACCATGTCATGGAAGGAGAGTGGGATAAGGTGCAGCCCACTTATCTTCAATGCACATCCGTTTAGTAATCTGTACAGTGCATGTATGGGCATGCTTTGTGAAAAAACATGTTTCTTTACTCTTTGATAGTCAACTAAACTCAGCAAAACATAACAGATTTTCTTACTTTACTCAGGCTGAGAGTGACCTGAATGAGCTGAAGGCATTGATGCACTCCCCAAGTGCAATAGTGGTAAGTGGCAAGTCCATCAGTGCTCAGATCACTGAGAGACAGTTTTTCTCTGTTGTTTTGTCTAACTATGTAAACAGGGACAATGCAAAAAGGATGAGCTGGTTTTAGAGATGTGCATTAACAAAAGAGAGCAGAGAAAATATTAGTTTCACAGAAACCACAAGAAACTCTGATATGACAGGATTCACCTCAGCAATGAGAACAAAACACATGATGTGTGTGCCTTTCCCCACCCATGCCTCTCTCTATCTTTCTCTCTCTCTCTGAACCAATCGGTCGAGGCAGGTGTCCCCCCTGAGCCTGGTTTTGCCCAAGGTTTCTGCCTCTTAAAGGAAGTTTTTCCTTGCCACTGTTGCCAAGTGCTTGCTCATCGGGGGAACACATGAGCATGATGAGATAATAAGACTGCAAATCCTGATTCTGTAGCTCAGAGATTCATACTGCCTCAGAGGTGACTGGTGCTTTTTACTGCATGTTACTTTTGATTTAATTTTATTTTTAATTCATCAACAACTGTGAAGAAGGGGTGGAGCCAGTCACTGTGTGTGATTGACAGTCCATCACAACAACAGCAGTGCAGAGATTTCACGCTGATAGACACGCTGTCATCTTGACGATAACAATGTGTTTAAATGTGTGATATAGATAGAGTTTGAGTAGCAGCAGTGTATTACTGTCTCTGTAGAACTAGTTGGTTCCAGTGTGAAGACCGCATTCTACACTTATGGACTATGAACATGGTGTAAAGGCAGGCTGAAGAAAGGATTAAAGACTCAGTCCAGTGTGTGTGTAATACAATACTACAGTTTGGTGTTATATTGGCAAATGTAGATATTGTGATGGCCATTGCTCTTTCTCTCCCTTTCTCTGCCTCCCTCATCTTCTTGCCCTCTCTTGTCTACTGATCTGTCTCGTTATATCTATTTCTGGCTTGCCCTCTCTTGTCCACACCGACCTCTCCTGTCCTCTATTTCTTATTTCTTTGATCATCCTTTTTTTCTCCTTTCCTGTCTCAATTTTTTTGTTGTTCTTTTGTCTCTTTTCCCATCTTGTCCTCTCTTGTTCTTTATTATCTCCTCTCATCTTCTTCTCTTAAGCGGATGAAGTTCCTCTTGTTGCAACAGAAGTATCTCGAGTATCTAGAGGATGGGAAAGTCTTGGAGGCCCTGCAAGTCCTCAGAGCTGAGCTGACTCCCCTAAAGTTCAACACAGAGCGGATCCACATCCTAAGTGGGTAAGTTCAATTGTAGCGAAGGAGCTGAGTTATAGTGTAAATAACTAATGGAATCAGAGTGAGCACTTGCATGAAGAAGGGAAGCAGAAAGGACTGTGCAGCCCCTCTCTCAACTTCACTGTCATTTGTTTCAAAGACAGTGGTCATAACTGTACTTTGACTGGCAGGGCTGTTAGAGGCCAATAACCAACAGAACTGAAGCTGCGTGATCAAAATGAGGTCTTAAGTCACAGTGGAAAGTGCCTGAAACAAGACCTCCACGCATTAGAAAAACAAAACAAACATTTGTCTGCATTGACAGTGTTTATGATGACCATTATTTTTCCATCATATCCAGCTTAGCACCTATGAACATGATCATATCATCTTTCACAGGCAGCAGGAGAGTTTTAAGTGTGACATGCTGATTCATCTCCCCACAAAACAATAAAAATCTACCTTTCAAAGCCCAGTATATACAGTTGAAACCAGAAGTTTACATAGACTATATAAAGAGACCCATAACCTTTTTTTCTCACCATCTAACGTTAAATCAGATTAAACTTTTCCTGTTTTTGGTCAATTAAGATTACCAAAATTATTTCTATTTGCTAAATGCCAGAATAATGAGAGAGATATTTTTTAGACAACCTTTTATTACTTTTTATTACTTTCTATTACTTTCTTACATAATTTTCATTAGAATTTGGTAGCATTATCAAAAAAATGTCTGGAAAATTATCACTGGCTTCCAGCAAGTCATATCCAGTGACTTGCTGGAAGCCAGTGCTAACAGTGACAGTTCTCTGTGAACTCAGTCTAAAAGCAAGAATGAGCATGTGTGACAGTAGCTGAGCATCTGTAACCTTGTGTGTTAAAGGTACCTGATGTGCAGTCATGCAGAGGACCTACGAGTCAAAGCAGAGTGGGAAGGCAAAGGCACGGCATCCCGAACCAAACTGCTGGACAAACTGCAGAGTGAGTGCAGGCTGAGTCACACCCACACTCTTCCTGTAACTAACACTCCCCGTGTGCCATCACTTCTATCTGTCTGAACACTGACTTGGCCTTAACAGAAGCATGTCCTCATGTAGTGTGTGTTTGCCCTGAAACCCTGTAGCTGCCTGCTCCAGGACATCAGGTGCTTCCTGCATAGAATAAGATTCCAGTGGATTATACAGTATGTGTAAATAAGACCAGAAATACTATCACTCCATCTTCTAGCACTTATCCATTTCCGGGTCACGGGGTGCTAGAGCCAATCCCGGCCAATGCTCCAGGTCAAGGTGGTGTACACCCTGGACAGGTCACCAGTCCATTGCAAGGCCAACACATATAGAGAGAAAACCACTTACACCCATGCTTACAGGTACTTTAGAGTCACCAGGTAACCTAGACATGCATGTCTTTGGACGGTGGGAGGAAAGCCATGTAGGCACAGGGAGAACATGCAAATGCACAGAAAACCGAACCCACGGCCTTCTTGCTGGGGTCATATTATTATTGTTGTTGCTGCTGCTGCTATACTTGTTATAATAATAATATTTATATTAATATTAATTACATTTGCAGTAATTTAATTTGGGTCATGATGCTCTTAGAGTCTGCCATTACATTGATAATATATGATAAAATGTAAAAAATATTAATGGAGTATGACATTTAAAAAGCTCTACTCATTGTTCAAAAGTCACATATCAATGTTTTTGTTGGATCATGAAGAAAGCAATAAGAAGAAAGGATCATATATTCTCTTCTGATTGGATCTCTGGACTTTTTGATATATAATAGCACCTGATGTAAAACTCCACTGAGGTAGTTTTTGCTTCTTAAAACCACAAATATATATTGTAATGAATATCAACACTTAAAATAAAACACTGGAGTGGATAAACCTTTTCTGATAAGGTAGTTGTTTTTCTTGTGTCCTAGCTTAATATTCATGAGTGTATCTGACAGCAGCCCTGACTAAAGTGACTGGAAACATTTAGTTCGTTTAACATGTACAAATATTCACAAGTACCTGAAGCTGTGCTTCTCTAAATATATAGGCATAAAAACATCTCTGCAACATTATAGAAGAGAAGGATGTTTTTGAGCCTACTCTACACTACACTACTGGCTAGTAGTGCATCCAACACACACACACCTTCTAAATGTCTGCAAGGCATTCTGCAGATCACCAAGTTTAATGGTTAATTTAACTTTCTCTGTGCAACAAAACGGGCTAAAATTAGAGAGAACAAACCAAAATATAAGAAATATGAGAAATAGTCACACACATGTACAGTCCCATGACTGTAGTATTGGAACAGCAAGGCCAGTTCCTTTCTTTTGTTGTTCACTGAAGACAATAATTAAGCATTTCAGCTTTTATTTCCTGGTATTTACATCTAGATGTGTTTAAACATTTTCGGACATACCACCTTTTGTTTGAACCCACCCATTTTTCAAGTGAGCAAAACTATTGTAATATGTGACTGACTGGTGTTTTTTTTGCCCAGGTGTTGTCTTTTAAATTGATTGTTTAAGCATTAAATAGCTCTTGATGACTGCGCTTGGTTTTAGCCTTGGGTTTCACCTGTAAAGACTGCATTTCTTTTTTATTAATTTCTTAATAAAAAGGATAAACCAACATGAACATAAGAGAGCCATCTATGTGAGACAAGCAAGCCATTTTAAAGATGAGAAAAGAAGGAAAATCTATCAGAGAAATTGGACAAACATTGGGCATAGACAACACAACAATTTAGAATTTCCTGAAAAAGAAAGAAACTACAGGTTTACATCTACTTATGATCCAAAGCTTACAAGCTCATCTTTGCAGCATGGTGGAGGTAGTGTCATGGCTTGGGTTTGCATGGCTGCTTCTGCAAAAGGCTAATTAATATTTATTAATGATGTAACTCATGATGGTAGCAGCAGAATTAATTTTTAAGTCTACAAAAATATTATGTCTGCCAGTTTACAGAGAAATACATCCAAATGAATGGGGAGGAAGTTTATCATGCAGCAGGACAATTACCCAAAACACACAGCCAACACAACCAAAGACTTCATCAGGAGAAAAAAATGGAAGGTTTTAGACTGGCCAAGTCAATCATCGGAACTTAACCCAATAGAGCATGCAGCTCACTTCCTGTAGAGCTGACTGTAGGGAAAAACCTCCCAAAACAAAGAATAACTGAAAGAGGCTGCGCTAAAAGCCTGGAAAAGGAATCACAAATGAAGAATGCAAAAGTTTGGTGATGTCAGTGGGTTGCAGGCTTGATGCAGTTATTGCAAGCAAAGTTTATGTAACCCAATAATCAATGCTATATACTTTAAGACTATCTGTTTCTTTACTTTAGCTCACCTAAAAATGGGTTGGTCTAATACAAAAGGTCATATGTAAGTTGTTTAACACATAAAACAAACAACAAAAATAAATACCAGGAAATAAAAGCTGAAATTCTGAACTCTTGTCTCATATTCATCTTTTGATCTTTAACCCAAAAGTCTTCAGTTAGCAACAAAAACAAAGGAATTGGCCTCACTGTTGCAATAATTTTGGAGGGGACTGCATGTATGTTCACCTACATGGAGAAGCTGAGCGCAGAATTGATAAGAGGATGTGAGTGATTCTGTTGATGACGTTTCTCCTGAAGGATCAGGGTTGCATTGTACTTAAGTGTTTTCTAATGAATCTCATTCATGCTCTGAACTGTGGATTTATATTTGCACAGCCTACCTGCCTCCCTCAGTAATGCTGCCCCCTCGGCGCCTGCAGACTCTGCTGAAGCAGGCAGTGGAGCTGCAGCGGGAGCGCTGCCTGTATCACAACACCAAGCTGGACAGTGGACTGGACTCTGTGTCCCTGCTCCTGGACCACACCTGCAGTCGGTACAATCCCACACACAGTGCTGAACCAGAATGCAAGGCTGAGGGATGTTTGTGTTTTTTATGTAGACTGAATTTGTTTCCAGATTTTCTCATTAGTAATGACTGACGCCTGCTCAGGGTGGTCTGCCTGCAGCTACGGAGAATTTTGTATTAATATACAGACACAGGTAAAGATGGAGTTAATGTGATTGGGCAGCAGATGAAATAAACACGAGGGGGGAAAGAAGTTAAGTAGAAATATGAACATTAAAATTCAGCATTGTTGAACTACTGCAACAACAGCTGACTCTTAGCAAGTGTTGTGAAAGGTGCATTGCATTCATCTCTTTGAATCAGCTGCAGGTAATCTCTGATCAGGTTTCTGACAGCTCATTGGGGGCATGTCTCGTGAGTTAAGGGTCATTAATACCAGGGGTTAAATTGGGCTGGAGTTGTCCTGGGCTCAGCCCCAGCACATAATCATAACTAGTTTCTCCGTTTTCCCTGCTTTCATTAAAAGCAGCACGCAGTTAGATCCATAAATGTTTGGGCACTGACACAATTCTCAGCATGTCAGCTCTGAACACCACAACAATGAACAGGTAAAAAAAAAAAAAAAACATGGCCTAATATTTCGCTCAAGTTATGTCGTGAGTTTAATGCAAGTTAGTCTGCAGCAGGTTGCCTCCAGTTTTTGGTGGCTAACTGTTAGATTAAGGAAGTTGGTATGCTCTAGTCAGAATGAAGTTAAAAATAGCAAGAGAGCAACTCATGTTCCACCACGATTAGCACTTAATTCTTAGAACCCACACATGCACCCATGGCAACCCTGAGGCCACAGAGCCCCCACACATAACAAATCCCAATTAGACCAGCGATTAACACTAAATTTAGACTGCACTATAAAAGTCAAATCATAAAAGCTGTCATTTATTTCTGTTTTCTTGCTTTAAAAACAAAATGCAAAGCACTGTAAGAAAGCACTATATGATTGTACAAATGTGTTTCGAGGAAAGAGCTTTGAATGCAGTCCAATATGTGTCTTCCTGATGCGTAGGAAACAGTTCCCCTGCTATACTCAGCAGATTCTGACTGAACACTGCAATGAAGTTTGGTTCTGCAAGTTTTCCCACAACGGCACAAAACTGGCAACTGGATCCAAAGACACCACAGTCATTGTATGGCACGTTGACATGGTAACTGGTTGTTTACTCCCCATTAGTCAGGAAACATCAGTGCAGTGTGTGAGAGCTGAAGTTACTGGAGTAAAGACATGTCTGTTGGTCAACAGGAAACCCAGCAGCTGAAGCTGATGAGGACTCTAGAGGGTCACGCTTACGGTGTTTCATACCTGGCATGGAGTCCTGATGATGCCTATCTGATAGCCTGTGGTCCTGATGACTGCTCAGAGCTGTGGCTGTGGAACATACAGGTACAATAGCCTGCTAGCCATTCCCAGGCAGTGTGGATCATACTGGGGTAATCATAGAAATCAGCACTGAGGTTTTATATTTCACACAAGATGAGCCTCTTCCTCCTCTGAATTAAATGTAATAAAACAACTGGAGAACTGACATAATGATCTCATGATCACATCAAGATCTCACATCTGTTTTGTTGACAGCCTGTTTGTCTGTTTTGGTTTGGCACAGTTTATGCTTGTGGTCATTATTAAATCTGAAAGGGAACAGTCAGCCAGTAAGAAATGGTGTTTTCAGGTGGAGAGTCATCGGTGTTGTAGAGTGTGTGGGATCTACTCTGTATTTGTCCTCTTCTGCTGTACAGACGGGGGAGTTACGAACAAAGATGAGTCAGTCACATGAGGATAGCCTGACTAGTGTGGCCTGGAACCCAGATGGTAAACGTTTCGTCACCGGGGGACAGAGAGGACAGTTCTACCAGTGTGTGAGTGCTTAAAACAGCACACACACACGCACACACTCATTGTGTCAGGGCCCACAGGCTCCTTGTGTTATTTACACAAATCTCCATTCCATTTTGAGTTGGACCAGTCTGAGTGATAAAAGGAACCTTGTGTAAGGATCAAACTTCATTTTTTCTTGACATCTGTTTAAAAAGGTTAAAATGAACACCAGTGTTTATTCGTTTCACTCCATCTTTTCTGCTTCTGAGGTCAACTTGCTAAGCAGCTAGCTTTCTGTTGAGTCAGTATAGGCTCTAGTCTGACATAGCTGTTTACAGGGTGTGTTATAATGTCTTTATTGGAAAAAACTATGTATGCACATAGACATACATACACACACACACACACACAAACACTTTATGGTGCTTCATCTCCAATATGTTAAGCTGCAGGATATTTGTATATATTGAAACATTAATAAAGAATGGGAACTGTGAGGGAGCAACAGTCTGATTAATTGGTTATAGAAACAATAACAGCTCTTGCTCATGTGTTTGCTGGTGTTGTGTAAACAGATGTTAAATTCCATGTTGTCCCTTGTTTTTCTCCTGCAGCAGAATTGATATGTGGTTAGAGCATCTTTCACCAGAAGAGCGCCACCAGTGGAAACTTAAACGTTTGTTGCGTAATGACCTTTCATTTAGTCACCAGGTCAGACGTTCATACAGACTAGGAAGACCGAATAATAGAACTGGACCTGATCATCTCTGCAGTTTTCCATTCAAATAAAAAACACACTGACTAGAATCTTACTCTATATCCTGCTCCTGACTACATGTTGTTTCCATCTGACTCCCAGGACCTGGATGGAAACCTGTTGGACTCTTGGGAAGGGGTTCGGGTGCAGTGCCTGTGGTGTCTGAGTGACGGCCGGAATGTCCTTGCATCCGACACCCACCAACGTATCAGAGGATATAGCTTTGAGGACCTGACAGACAGAAATATGTACGTCACATCCAGACTGGCTGAGTAACCCCAACACCCACTGTTCCCGTTTGCAAGATGTCTCAATCAAACGTTATGAATACATATGAATTAGATCTGTTAGCTTTTCTGTGCCAGGAAGATGGGACATTAGAGACTGACCTTCAGGAACCAAAGTCAAATTTAGGTGAGAAACCTTGTGTGTAAATTGTATTACCAGGCCCTGATCTAATTGGATTGTGGTGGAAGGAGTTCAAAGGACACTGTGAACCATAACTTAAGAATCCTTGCTCCAAGAAGTGTTTAACATGTTACAATAAGTAATGAGACTTTAGAACCAAGTTAAACATCAGCTTCACTGTGACATCATGTTTTGACATGGATGTAAACTGGAACCTAAAAGGTTGGTGGAGCAGGAACAGCTGTGAGTTGGTCATTCATGTTCTTTTTGTGTGTTGTGTCTGTGGATCATGTTGTCTGTTGTTACAGAGTGCAAGAGGACCATCCCATCATGTCTTTCACTGTGTCCAAAAATGGGAGGTTAGCACTGCTGAATGTTGCAACACAGGTGAGCAGCTGGTTGGACACTGTGCTAGTCTCTCTTCGGATTCAGTCCAGTGCAGCACAGTGTGTCTCAGTCAGTCTTCTGTGCTTGCAGGGAGTGCACCTTTGGGACCTGCAGGATCGGGTGCTGGTCAGAAAGTACCAAGGGGTCACCCAGGGCTTCTACACTATTCACTCCTGCCTTGGGGGGCACAATGAAGACTTCATCGCCAGTGGTAGTGAAGGTAAGGCAACGTGATGAAGTCAACATGAGGTCTGTCTAAAGAAAACATGAAAATAGAAAAAGTTAACATCAATAGGTTGTATATATAAGTATAAATGAAGAGTGAAGTGATGCCATCATTCACATTTGTACAGCCTGAGAGGTCCTCCTCCCTGTGATTAAACAGACCTGCGTCCGTTCTCCCATTAGACCACAAAGTGTACATCTGGCACCGGCGCAGCGAGCTGCCCATTGCTGAGCTGACAGGCCACACCCGCACAGTCAATTGTGTGAGCTGGAACCCCGTTCTGCCTGGACTACTGGCCAGCGCCTCAGATGATGGAACTGTTCGGATCTGGGGACCCGCCCCTTTCCTGGACGTCCAGAATGCAGAGGGGCTCAATGGTATGAACATGTCAACTGATGTGAATGATTTTTTGAAAAGTTGTGGACCTCATTTGTGAATGAAATCTATGTGCTGTTGTATTCATTATATCATCAGGCTGCACTACAGTAACAACAGAAAAGGTCTGAGTCCAGAAGTTGTTGCAGATCCAGTGGCGTGACAGCACGTCTGAGCAAGTGATCAAGTGATCTGTGAGGTTGTGACCTCTGTCTCCTTCCTGTCCTGTCAGAATGCTGCAGCATGGACAGCTGATGACCTGCTGGAGCTCTGCACCTGAGGAGTGTTAAGACTCTGTAGACACTTGAATGGATGAAGCAGAGGAAGGCTTTGGTGATTGGACAGCTGCTTCCTGGAGGTGGGGCCAACAGGGCTCAATGTCAGGATGTCACAAAACAACGATGTCAGACTCAAGTCACGTGACTAAGACCAGACCCAGCTGATCAAAGCTGGACTCCTGGACCTCCAGTATCTGACCCACCTCCTCCTGTCTGGATCCTGTTCCTTCAGTACCATCCAGGACCACACATGTCCTTTTATTTATTCTCAGCTACATTATTTATTCATGATTAATTCAATGACTAGTGCTAAACTGTGGCAGGTGGAGGGTGGAGGGTGTAGTTTTTTTCAGCTGCTTACAGCTTCCTCCCTCCATCTGCTCCTGAAGCTCTGAATGATTTTTGCTGCAGGAGCATTGGATGCTATCACACTTGAAGAGGAGGATGTGTGCACTTCAGACACCTGTTAACTTGTCTTTTCAAATGCACATGTTTTTTTCCTTCAGCTTTTCTGCATACAGCCAGAGGAAGAATTGGCTGAGCATGTTGCACAGGACCACATTTTTGATGGTAACATGTGTTTTATACTTTGTATATATCTATTAAAGAGTGTTGAGTTATGGCTGCTGCTGGGAGTCACGTCCTCCCACCTCACTCTATTGCAGCCACAGCATCTTTAAACTTTGGTTGAGTTGTTTCATTTTTAAGTTTCACTTATTATCACAGTGTTTTCTTTTTGATTTAGTGGAGCTGTGACATTTAAGTAGATATTCCCTGATTACCAACAAATTCTTGTCTCAATTGTCAACTGCTTTAAAAGATGAGGCAGGGGCTTCTTCTGTCCCATGGTCAGAACCATCAGTGTGTTAGTCTGTTTCCCTCCTCTTACTGTGTGTCTCAGATCTGTGCTCGTTGGTTCCTACTGAGGACATTAGTATATTTCATGTTTAAGAAAAAAAATAAAAAATCATTAACTGAAATAGCTGCTAGCCGGAGTTTTTATCAAACAAACAGGAGGGACTTGAACATTGGTTAAGGAGCATTAATCTATATTTGTTATTTTATTGTGTGATAAACTGAGAATAAAGTACAGCATGTGTCATGGTGGTGAAGAGTCATGTGGCACAATAAGTCAGTGTGTTTTTGACAGTGGAACTCTATGGAGACTTCAGACTGTAGACACACACACATATACACTGCACTACTTTGTAAAAGTAGAAAAGAGAATTTCCAGCCATATCCCCTTGAGTTCAATGTGACTTTGAGGAAACAGTAACACACTGATGGAGACAGCCAGTCTGACACATATGTACACAAATGTAACATAAAGTTATAATAGAACTGCTCTTAGAGTCAGGAGAACAGGTCTTGCCTGATGTGATGTTATGTGTAATATGTGCTGTGTAGTTGTATCGCATGTTCCACAGGCAGACAGGAAGAAGATTATGCCCAGGGTTCCCTCACCTGGTTCTGCAGTCAGATGTGAGATGCTCTTCCTCACTGTTGAAATGGAAAGCAGTACATTCACACCTGGTGACGGAGACAGAGAAAACCAGGAAACACTTTTTCTTTTCAGTTTGTTTATTTATACATATATATAAATTCCAAAATTTTCTGGTCCTGGATGACACCTGCCGGACTGTGGGAACCCTGTTCATCTCCCCAGGCACCATCACAGTCACCACCAGCTTCAGCTCTGCCATTACAGAACACACCACCCTAGATGTCACAAACACGTGCTATTCTAGCCTCTTTCTGCATTTTGTTTATTCAAGTATTTCCGGCTTCTCTTTCTGCTGTAAGAAGCCAAAGTAGAACTTTGTTTGCTTGCAGGCAGTTTTACATTTTAGATGTGTTATTACAAAAGTGATCGTACTGTTCTGTATTGTTCTGTAGGAAAAGTATTATGTATGCATACAAATATTTTAAATAAAGAATTCAGGGTTTTAAAATGGATCTTACGCTGAAACTTGTTCCGAAGTGAGCAGTTTGTTTCTTTACCCTTTGACTGAACAGATAAGTCTGTGTGAATGTGTTGTTTGGTCAAGTATGGTTTAGTTAACCAATGTTGGCCGGTTTCTAGTTTTTAGCTAGTTAATATTCACTTGTATTTAACTCTAGCCTCAAGTTATAGTTTAACTAATGCTGGCTCATAGCATGCTATTTGATTTAATTTGAAAATCTTTAATGTCAATTTCAATTTTAAGGGCAATTTGGTTTGCAAAAGAAGTTAAAACAATCATATTTTACATGGCAACACAGTAAATCATACATGACAATAAAATAAATAGTGCAAATTCAAAACACATAATACACAGTCACCACAGTTTCACGGGTGTATCGTTTCCAACAAGCTCAGCTACAGCTTATTTAATAATCTACTAGCAGATGGAACAAAGGAGTTTGATTTTGCCCTACAGGGAAAAGTGTATCTTCTCTTAGAAAGGAGAAGCTGAAACTCTACATGAAGAGGATGGAGCAGGTTCTCCAGAATGGCCTTTGCCCTCTGGGTGACTCTAGCTTGATACACATTTCCCAGATTGTTCAGGCTAATGCCAGTCAACTTTGCAGCCTCTCGGGGATTACGTCACACACACTAGACTAAATAATTACCATGGGGGGACACACATATACACCCAGAAGGAAAACCAGATATTATCATCAATTAATAATAAAAAAAAAAAAAAACCCGACGCCCCGGACGGGAAGTAACTAGTGGACATGTCCGGGGAAGGGAGGACGTTTGGTAAGTCTATACAAGAGTAAACTATTTTATTCTGATTCTAAATACAAAATAGGAAATAAATAACCAAAAGGCTTGTCGTGTCTGTCCCTCTCTTCTATACACGCCCAGCGCCACTTATTTTAAGTCCGCTGTCTGTTGTTAGGACGTCTTCCCCTGGATTCATAAACCATCTCTCCATCATCTCCAACAGTGACTTCGAAAAACGCCGGCTTGTGTGCTGCGTTCATTAGACTTGGAACCGAGACTTCTATAATCCAACTCGGAAATTTCCGACTTCCGATATCATAGCGTTCACGCTACAGGTTAACTCGGAGGAGAAAAAATAATTTGGCATATTTTTACCGTTTGCTGAACGCTAAGATATGTGCATCATCCATTTATGTTTATTTTGAAAGCAGTTATTTCCGAGTTTGACAACTTAAGACTCATTTTTCCCAATTTGTTATGAATGCAGCATCACCTGCTGCTGGACCTCAACCAGGTTTTCCAAAACCCACCCCCACTACTTCTGATTGGCTAGTTTGTTTTTGAGTGCCTTTAGAGCCACTCTAGTTTGGTTGAGAGGGGAAGCTACGTTACTCTCGTTCCATTGGCGACCTCAATTGACTGTTCGAATATGAAAATATCCCGCATCAATGAGGTTTTTTTTTATATATATAATAATGTTGATGTGCTGGAAAACTTTAAACCCTGCATATAGGTTCCTGGGCCTTCTTCATATTCCTATGCAGGCCACTTTTTTAAGCAATGTAATTTGTCATTTATAATACAATTTGCATTTTGAATATCTAGTTGATGGAGCTGAAATAATATTGAGTTGGTCAGTGATTGGTTGACCTGGAGGAAAGCTCAGACAAAATAAAGAGATGTACATATGTTAACACCTCTTCAAAACAAATTATTCACTGCTGCTGTTACCATGGAGTCAAAAGAGGACAAGCAGTTTGTCTTTCATGTTTATTTATGAAACTCCACATTTCCCTCAAGAAACAAAGTTAACACTGCATAAGACATTAAACTGTGGAGTGATTCATACATGAACCCGTTCACCAGTTCTCCCAGTTCACCCATGCCTAAAGAAATAAGTAGAGAGAGCAGGTATGAATGTCCTGACACAGAGGCCAATGCTGAAGTCACTTGGTAAACATCATAATCATCAGTGCACAACTGAGGTCAGGTCCACACACACAAACACACGCGCTTCTTTGAGCAACCAGTTTTATGGGCAAACACATGACCCCTCATTCCACAGCATCCAGTTGTGATGTCATATCCCTCCAGCACAGCAGATAGGACTGATGTGTTTAGTGTGACTGTCCTTCATTCATAATAATTCAGATTATTAAGACATACATACTACCACACATGATTTTGTGTGTGCGCGTATTTGTACTGAACCATAGTGCATGATCAGTGGAGTGTGATGCTGGAGGTCTGCTAACTCCTGTTTGCACAGAGACTCAGAACAGGATCAGTGATGAACATCAATGTTGTGATAGTCACAGAGCTTTCACTTCAATACCAACATGACAAACACCACTATGTACTGGCTCCTGATAAACTTTTTCCATTATGACCAAACATGCTGAACAACCTTACATGTTTATTCAGGTGTCACATCACGGAAACAAAGGCGGAACTATGCTGGGTTAAACAACAAGTGCCAGCCATCCAGCACCAAATGACAAGTTGGGCCATTAATCACCTGATCTTTAGTTACACACACTCACTGTCTTCATCCGAAAGTCTTTGAATATAGTTAGGCTTCGTATGAACTACTTGTCTTACTTAGTTGACTTTTGTGGGATTCCTTTCTTTTTTGTTCTTTGTTCTTCATGAAGGTGCTATATAGCTGAAGGTTATTGTTATTACTGTATCTGACAGGAAATATTTTAGTTTCTTTTTGGTTCTTTGTTCTTTATGAAGGTGCTATATAGCTGAAGGTTATTGTTATTACTGTATCTGACAGAGGAAATATTTTATCTCATTGTCCCAGATCGAATAGGTCAGAAGGGCTGACAGACAGCAATAAGATCTGATTGAGTTTTTTTCTAAACTAAATGTGACATGAAACCAGGATTTACTTGTGGAAGCAAAAAGAAAAAGGCACAATAGGGAAGAAATTAAATCTGAAGATTTATGGGCCTCTAACATTCCACAAGCTGAGCAGCAGCAGAGTCAGACACTCAGCTGGAAGACCAGTGGAGGTGGCTCAGTCTCCATGTGAATGGGATCATTGGAGTAAAACATGGGCCTGCCTGTGCCTCTGGCGAACTACCAGCACCTACACTCTACACCTAGCCTCAGCCCCACATGACAGGGGCATACACAGTGAATGCTCACACTTAATTTGATACATCTACATATCAGCCAATCATGAGACGTGGCATCTTAAGGTGAGGAAAGGCAAAACAATCATAATGCTGGGTTGTTGTTATTTTTTAAAAATACTTTTTCCAAAACTCTGCTTTGAGATGTATGGCCGTGTATGTATGATTTGTTAAGGAGAGTCATGCCACGGGCTGCATCTGCCTACTGCCCTCTGACTCAGTCCATTCTGCCAATTCATCTCACCTTGAGGCTGCTGCTCAATGAAAAATCCTGAAACGGATTATGTCACAAGTAGAGTTTGTCATGATAGTACTGAAGTGTTAAACAATTCGTACTCTGGGATTCAGATAACACTGGTTTCAGGGCCATCTCTGGCTGTTCTGATAAGTTTGGTGCACACAGGACTAAAGAGGCTGGGGAGTTAGCGGGGACAGTGAACCCTGGAGTATGGTAGCTGGGGTCAGAGAGCCTGCTGAGGGCATCAGTCATTGATCAGAGCCAGGATCATGCTGCAGAAACAAGGTGGAGAAACACATGTTAGCAGAGGCAGTGAGGCTGACTGCTGCAGTCTGAGCACTGAACACTGATGCTGTCACCTGTACAGGTAGATGAAGAAGCAGAGCAGGTGGTAGCCCAGTTTAATCATTGCCTCCTTCATGTGGGACTTGAGCTGGCCTCGGTTGTGAATCTCAGTGGGGTCAAACACGCCCATGTTTCCCATAGGGACCTTCACGTGCCTGCAGGGAAAAGAACAGTGAATCTTGTGTTGATACCTACAGTGGACCCAAGACGTGCTGTTTGTGACAATATGTATAATTAAAGAAAAAAAAAACCTAACCAAAAATAATAAAATCACTATAATACACAGCTCCTGAGACACTGCTGTACACTGCTTCACTGCAGGAGTAAATCTGTAGCTACATCACATTATTAACTCTCCAGAGGAGCCTGGCCTGAGGGTCACTGCAGGAGGCAGCAATATACAGAACACACCTGTAAATGTTCCAGGCTGCTACAGGCAGGTTGAGGAGGAGGATGAACCAGTGCATGGAGACGAGCATCAGCATGGTGGACAGACACTGGCCCACCATCTCTGGAATGACCCACTGAAACATAGCAGGATGAACACACATGCTCACATGTCACACACAATAGTGGAGACTCAGGACACAGTTGTATGATGGTAGGAGCCAATAATACATCATCTTAAAAAAAATCTAATGTAATAATCAATGAGTGATAGTCACAGAAGGAGGCCCTCAGACGAATGATCCAGGCTATGACTCACTTTGTTCAGTTTAGAGCAGCATGCTCGAGCGTTGATGTAGTCACACTCCAGGTCAGACAGGGTGATGATCTGAGCACTCAGTCAAGGTGGCACACACATCAACATTACCTGTGTCTAGAGGACAGGCTGACATCACCTATCTCTCCTTCATAAACTGTCTCATACACTGTGTTGGGTTCGTTCACTGCTCTACGACAAACATGGACATAAAGCGAGGAAGTCTACATGAGGTTGTATTCACACAGAACCTGCTCTGAATGTGTAGAGAACCAAGAGAAGTTGCTCCAGTCGCAGCCTTTATGTTATGTACGTGTGAGTGTCGTTGTGAGTCTGTTGTGTTGCTCCAGCTCCAGGCTGAAAGGACGTGCTGATGTTGGTGGTGTTCACGAGCAGTTACAAACACACACCTGCTCTCCGGTCGCCGTCCGACAGCCGTAAACATGACGGAGAATTCCGGCTACAGATCCGGGGGGCGTATCTGACTGCTTCCTGACGGATGGATTGTGTTGTTGTAACCAAACCTGGACCTGCCGTCGCCCCGCGGACAGAAAGTGGTTTATCGGAGATCGCAGTGGCCTCACCAACACCGGAGCAGCGGGCCGGTCTGCAGAGGCCCGCGCTCAGAGAACAGGACCCACCCAGCTGCTGCGGTCACCGAGCCGCGCGCTCCGCCCGGCACCTGACCAGAAAGGATACGAAGTAGACTGAGAGGAAAATCAGTGCACAGCAGTCCACCAGCGACAAGATGAACACTGCCGCCTCCATCTTCCTTCTTTCGTCACTCAATCACTGCCATTTCCGGCCGGCCACCTTCAGCTGCGGGGAGCTGACGCGGTGCCGCCTGGTGGAGCGGAGAGGAAGCTGAGGGGGGTGGGGTGGGGGGGTGGAGCCAATGCCAGCTCACACTGGGTGAGGGCGGGGTACAAGCAAGCACGCAAACCCGTGACCTTCTGCATCACCGCAAACCACTATGCCACGTGCTGCCTATATTTGCTTACTTATTCAATAATCATATTTGAAAGGAACGTTAAATTCTTCCCTAAAAACCCATTTCTTTTCTATGACCTTTCATAAATGAGCACATGCTATTTCTAGAAACTATTTCTAAAAACTGTAATTTTTTAGTGCCTTCAGTAATTTAATTTATTTATTTATTTATTTTTGTTTATTATTATATTATTATGTATTTTCATAAGCATGCCAGACCTTAACCACAGTTAATTTGCATCCATAGCCCTTTGGCAGGAAACAGCTGCCAAGTTTGCCAAGTATCACACCTTCAAACACTACCTCATTTATAAGAGACACAGAACTCTTGTTTTTTCTTGTGAATTTCTGCGAGAACTAGTATGAAAGTATGGAAAGCAACACATGTGATGACAGACGCTTCTCCTTAAAAATAACTCACCTGCTGTCAGTCACGAAGAGGGCAGGGCTGCAGGGAAGAACATGAGAGCAGTCAGGCATGAAGGCAACAGGAGGGAATTTCTTCTAGCCAAACAAAGATGCTTTAAAATTAGAATATCAGTGTCCCTGAGAAGAAACAACACAGAGAACAGAGTCCAGGAGCTGAATCCCTGTACAGAGGAACAGCAGAGAGGACAGGACCATGCCTTGGACTGCTTTGATCATCTGTTCTCATCTCACACTTCTTACTGTGATCCTAGAGACAGGACAAGCTGCTGCTGAAAATGACACCAGAGTGCCAGCAGCTACAGCCCCAGGAGATGTTATAATCGGAGGAATGTTTTCAATTCATGAAGATGTAGAGAAGAGGAAGAAGGGTTCATTTGAACCACAGATTCAACCATGTGTTAGGTGAGTTCATTAAACATTGATTTTTTGGATAAATGGGCGGATTAAATAAGATTATTCTCCTTTCTGCTCCCTTTCATTCAGATTTGGGAATGTTGTTTATATTGTATGTTTTTTTTTCAATGAATGAAATAAAATAAATAAATAAAATTAGCAAATGATAACAGCAGCACACACTCAATGGCTTTCTTTGAAGCTTTCAACACATCTTACAATTTTTTTTCAGTGGCTAATGATAAAGTTCTATAAAAAAGGAACTTTATAACATAAATTATGAAATTGAAATAATCCCTTACTGTCTCCATTCCTGTCCCTGCAAAATTATTTTCGTCTCCCTGCAGTCCGTTAATTAATAATAATAATAATGATAACAATAATAATATACTCCAGCAGTATACTGCTGGAGTATATTATTTTTGCCATACTTATTATTGTTGATGCTGTTGTTGATTTATTATTTTTTGTCCTGTTCACTCAGGTTTAAAAACAGAGGCTTAGTCCACACTCTAGCTATGATCAATGCTATAGAGGTGATGAATAAACAGCCTCAGCTGAGAGCTGTGAACATCACCCTAGGATACCGGATCACGGACTCATGCTCTGATGTCAGCACGGCTCTGAGAGCTACCACAGACTTCTTAAAACAGGGGCAATGCCATGCAGGAAGCAGCAACTGCGGACAGCCAATAATGGCTATTATAGGTGCTGCCCTCTCCGAAACATCCATCGCCATTGCCAGGCAACTGACACTCCAGATGGTTCCTCAGGTAAGAACTAGGATCAGATAGCTGACTCAGAGTGAAAGCAGGATGGAATTGAAAAGCAGCCAAACAGAGTCATCGCCAGTAAATGTCATACAGATTTATTATGATCATAACATCAGTTGCTAATGCATGATTGACAGTATTTCCCCCTCACAGGTAAGGTAAGGGTGTGTGTGTGGGCTGAAATGTGATTGCTATTAATGTGACAAGGTGACCAAGCAGCAGTTAATAGCCGTAAGAAGTAGCAGTAGCAGATGTCCCCACAGTTACTCTGCAAAAGAGCATTAAATTAATTTCCTTTTCATTATTTTACAATTTATAGTCCTAAACCTTCCAACATAGAAATTAACCCTCCATAATAGAGTTTAGGACAATTAGGACATTATCTGATGAATCTGAACTTTTGATCTATTTGATACTTTCTGAAATATTTCATGTTTTTTGAATGTTTCCCCAAAACTTTTTTACATAACTTTTCAGGCATTTTTCTGATTTTCAACCCCTTTTTCTCTTTCATGCTGTCAGCTACAAACGCAAATCAAATCAAACTTGAAACTAACAATATAAGGTTTTTTGTCAATCTCATTCTTAGTTTTTACACAGGGGATCATGTTCATGTTTTGTAACAGTTTTAGGCCTTTAGGGCCTTCAGCTTTTTTCCTTAGTTTATTCATATTACTACAAGAGCAAGTGAAAAATTCATGTTCAAATTTTCTTCCTCGACAGAGTGACAACCAAAGCTAATCCAGAATTTTTGTCATATGCAGGACTAGCTACCAAATGTCCCTCAGTATTATTAACAGCTCAAAATCAGGAGGGAGGCATCATCTCTCTCAGAAAATATGAAACTCAGAATGATGGTAGTGACAATTTTTAATGGAAAGATCTGAGTGGATTGTTATACTGCTTTCTTTATGCAGATGTAAAGAAGGGGTTAAGCTTAATATATCACTATGCAAACATTTGCAGACACACAGGCACCGAGATGCACGAATAAACAAATTTACAGAGACATGCAAAAGACATACATTAATACATTGATCCAAACTAAAAATCATTTGACTGCTTGATACATGATACACCTTTAATTGTTGTGCACTACTGATACAACAGTTTTCACTTTTCCATCTTAGCCAACTATTATAATTGCCTCTTCACACAAATTAAACCAATGACACAGTTTAGCTTCAGCTTGTGCAGAGGTAGCAATCCCCCTGTTTCTTGTGAATACATGTCTGTGGTGATTTAGCCTTTAACTTTTTGACAGTTAGACATCTTTGTTTCCTGAGTTTTACTTGTTTGATCACTGAAAATATTAAAATCCATGAATGCTAAGTAATTAGTGACTAGGGCTCCGCACAGAGTCACTGTTGCCTCTATAGCAACAGAGGCAACAGTGACTACTATTGTTATCCTGCGCGTTTACTATTCTTTTTAATAATATTATTATTCCTCTTCCGTAAGAATTTTGTTTCGCTTCTTGTCGGAGGGCTTTGAATTTAGCCCCACGGACCAAAGCCCATCATGTGGGGCCTGTTTGGGATCGGTGTGCTATCCGATTTCAGGGTAGAATACGATATTTTGGCGCCGTAAACGGCGAAAACGTGGACTCCATTAATTTCCTATGAGAGACAGCGAAAAACCTCAAAAATCTTCACCTTTTTCAAACCTCTGATACTTTGGCATACGTCCAGCTACACAGTCCATTTTACCATCAAAGCGGAGGAAAACTTGTTGCCTTTCAAGTGGTGTTTTCATCTTTCTGATATCTGTAATACTTTTCGAACAGCGATTGTTCAAGCGTGATGCTCGTCTCACCTCATTTCTGCTGTTTCCCGTGTGTGTATTGCACGGAATGTTGGTGGCTTTTTGAGTGGCGGACACTTAAGTCAGAGTGCGTGAGTGAGCTGAAGATTCTCTAAAAATTAATTTTTAAATCGCCCTCACGGCCACATAGTTTAAGGTACGCGCCTCATTTTCTCCAAAGTAGTAGAGATTCTTGTCCTCTCTTGAAAAATATCTTTACTTTAACGTCGGACAAACCAAATTTAAACTGTGCCCCTCTAAAGGACATGCTCACCCCTCGTCTCTCCTATTACTCACCATGTATTTTTCTCTGACCAGAAGGAGAGGAGTTCACATTTTCATGCGTTTTTAACTCGCTCTCCTGTCCACATTTTACATCCTAGAAACACCAAAACACACACACAGCTTCAGACACTTGTTGTGGCGCTCAGCGTCTGCTCGGTTTTCTGATAGCAGTTACCGTTTTGTCACAAATTGCCTCCAAGTGAGAGGCTCGCCGAGAGAAATGAACCTGTTTTCTAATGGGTTCTCTGAGAAGGATGATGCAATCCAAGCTCAGACACACAGCTGCAGTCAATTAAGTCATCAGACTCCTCTGATAGGAGAGCAGCTGAACAACTGCTACCACTGACATTTGTGTTAGACTGCAGGGGACACACAGACACATACACACAAATACATATAGACACGCATATGCATACCTACACAGACACACATATAGATAGACGGGCACACAAAAACACAGCCAGGCACATGCAAAGAGACACAAATATACAGACAAAGAGCCCTATACATAAGTACATACAGACATACACAGACACAAACACACACGTATACAGAGAGACACACAGAGACAGTGGCTCACACACAGACACATTTACAGACGCACACACGCACAAATATACAAACAACCACTGACACACAAATTTACACACAGAAACACAAGAATTGTGCACTGGAATTGCGCCAAATCAAAGTCCCAACAGCACACACCCCGAGTCACTCTCAAAATTTCTGCCAAGGAATTTTTCTAATTGTATTAGCTGCATTGTAAAGGAATTAAGTATATTTATTAGTAAAGTGCATTTACTCTCCGTAAATCACAAGTAATTGTTTTTTGAGGTACTTGCATATATTTAAATTTTAAGTGATTTCATGCTTTCATTCGCATATTTCTGAATGAAATATGCAATGCCCTTTCTACTTGGCTAAATTTATTTGAAAGCTTTAGTTGGTAAGACACTGTGAATGCTGTCACACTTCAGTTGACTGAATCACCTGCACTTCACTACTTTTTCAACTGGAAAAAGGTGTTTGTATAATTCCCACACTATGTGTAATTAATAACTAATAAATACTTCATTCTGTGCTCTGGGGACTGTTGGATCAGCTCAAAGGATTTAAAGGTCCTGAAGAAGAAGTGTTCGCACAAAATTGTTCACTAGAACCAGCACTGTGATTTTTTGTCAGCCCACAATGGGCCCAGGCATGTTATACATGGAGCAGGAACACACCTGTGACGAAACAAATCAAAGTGTTTGGCACTCTATCACATAAATGTCAAAGCTCAGCAGAGATTACACTGGATAATTTGGAGCAGATCAGTTCACTAGCTGGTAAAACTGGGCACTCAATAGCAGAGAGCACACACAAAGGACATGGTCTGACACGATGCATACTATTCACTGGAGCATTAAGCCAGATTTTTTCAGATTTGATATGTCTATGTCTTTACTCACACCTAGAAACATCACATCTTTGCCTTGTGTTCTCCAGATAAGTTGTACTTCAACTGCTGTGAGTCTGAGTGATAAGAGCCGATTCCCAGCATTCATGAGGACCATCCCAAATGACCTGCACCAGACAGCCGCTATGGCCCATCTGCTAGAATGCAATAACTGGACTTGGGTGGGCATCATCATCACAGATGGATCATATGGCCGGTCAGCTCTTGAAAGTTTTACATCCAGTGCCTCAAACAAGAGCATCTGCGTGGCCTTCAAATGGATCCTCCCTGTCTTTGTGACCAGTGAGGGTGTCAGCTATGCTATCAAGCAGACTGCCACAGAAATTCTCCAAAATCCCAAGGTGAAAGTCATTGTGTCCTTTGCAAAGGCGTCTCACATGGAGGCCCTTTTTGAGGAGCTAAAGAATCAGACACGAAGCAAAGGAAATAGCATGGAATTGATGAAACGAGTTTGGGTGGCCAGTGACAGCTGGTCTTTGTCCATGTCTGTACTACAAAAAATAACTCTAAAAGAAATTGGATATGTTGTGGGTTTCACCTTCAAAAATGGTAATGTGTCATCATTTAAGGATTACCTGAGCAAAATGGATGCTGATGGACACAGAAACACAGACAATAACCCCTTCCTGCAGCAGTTCTACACGCAGCTAAATGACAGTCGCTTCTCTACAGATGCTGAGCTGGTTTCTGAGGGTGTGAAGCTCCTAAAAAAAGAAACTGACAATGACACAATCTTAAGCCTGGAGATGGCTGTGAGTGCCATTGCTCAGGCTGTAGCATCTGTCTGCAAGAAAGAAGACTGCAAAACACCAGGCAAAGTGCAGCCCTGGAAGGTTAATTAGTTACACATGACTGTGTGTGTGTGTGTGTGTGTGTGTGTGTGTGTGTCTGGGTTCAGGTGGCAGCATCAGGTTCAAACCATTGGTGTCATTAAATCTATGCATCATATATATTATGTTAAATGTAATATGACACAAACACAGCAACAATTGGGAATCTTGTCTCACACCTGGAGATACACCACACCTGGACCCAGCAGTGAGGCAATGACGAGAACAGGAGTTTGGTTTAGAAAATAGGGTTTTTATTTACCCAAAAGCAATACAAACCAAAAGCTTAATATCCAGCCCTATAAAAGAGGTCAACAAAATAGAACTCTACTCAAAATAGCAACAAAGAGGTGTTAACTGAACAAATAAACCTCCCAAAATGAGACACGAGGGAACATACTATACTATAATATACTGGCTCGGCCAAACCAAATAACACACAAGGGGAAAACAAGATGGACGCACACTATAACCAATACAATGCAAATGAAATCTTCTAAACCTAAACCTAAATCCCCCTCCCTCCAGCCTAGCAACACATGGTATGGCCTGATTGCCAGGCTTCAGAATTTAAGAGTCCTCCACCATTGGCCAAGTCTTTTATGTTCTCCATAAAAGCAGTTCCAATCTCCACCTTCTGGAAGGAATATATTATTGGCTGTAGATATATCCAGAGGTCTCTGTTTCCCTGGCAAGAGGCCTGTAGAACTGAAGTGCAAACAATTTCTGCAAGAGTCTGTTCATCCTCACTAAGTGGAGGAATTTATCAGGGACTTAAACTTAATCTGATGACGATGATAACAGCTGATCATGTCCTGCAGGTAAATAAAGCTCTGTCGAAGCAGGAGTTTGAGCTGCAAGGAAAGATATACATGTTTGACTCAAATGGAGACATCAACCAGGGCTATGAGGTGGTCATGTGGCAGTCTAATGGACGAGAGGTTGACGTCCATAATTTTGTGGCTGAATATGACTTAAACACCAACAGCTTCCATTACACCAACCGAAGCACCATCCAAAAATTCATTAACCTGAAGGTAAGCCCAACTGCCAGCCATTTTCGACTGTTACAGCTGACTTTACAATACAGGCCACATATTGCATTTTAAAAAATTATCTCTCTCTCTCTCTCTCTCTCTCTCTCTCTCTCATATATATATATAGCTATATCTATATATCATATATATCTATATTTATCTATATATAGATAGATATAGATAGATATATATATATCTATACATCTATATAGTGCTTTTGCACAGCACTATGCATATATATGTACAGTATATTACAGTGCTGTGAACAAGTATTTGCCCCCTTTGTGATTTCTTACTATTTTGCATTTGTGTCACACTGTTTCAGATCGTTAAACATATTTAAATATTAAACAGAGATAATCCAAGTAAAGATGAAATTCAGTTTTTCTGTTATGATTTCATTTGTTAAGAAAAAAATACTATCCAAACCTACATGATCCTTTGTGAAAAAGTAAATGCACCTCTTGTTAAATGATAAGGTAACTGATTAATCTTATTATTGTGGAAAGCTGAATTCAATTTCACAGCCACTCCCAGGCCTGATTGCTGCCAGACCTTTCAAATCAAGACATCATTTAAATAGAACTTATGTCGCCACGTATATCGGCCTTGTGAGAGACTAACCTTACAACCGGACAAGATGTGCTTTAGAGTTGCAGTACCTGAACATAACGAACATAACTGGTCACCATTTACCCAGAGTTTTAGGTTCTGGGGAGTTGGCAGGACATCATATGTTGCCCCTATCAAAAATCTAATCCTACTTTCCTCCATACTCCACTGCTTTTTCCAACTAAGCTTTTTCTTCTCTACACTTTCCCAGTTCAACCACTGTCCCTGCTTAGCCTGAACCACTGCCCTTGCACCTCTTAATATGTCTTCCTATCTATGAACCTGCTCTACAATTAGCTTCCTCTTCTCTTTGGGATCTGCTCTACTCCACACCGGTTTGCCTGAGCCAAGCCCAAAGCCTCCCCGGCCTATCTGTACATTACCCACAATCTCTGTATGCCTAAGAGCTGCTTCTGCTTCCTGCACTGCCATTCTTGGGTTCCATTTTCTCCCCTTGGTTGGGTTTGGAACCACATTACTAACAACCACATCTTTACTCCCAGATAACAGGAGCTCTGTCCTAACCTTAGTACATTTACACTCCTCCACTAAACTAGATACTGGGAGCTGAAGTATGCCTTTCCCATACAGTGCCACAGTGCTTAAACATCTCGGAACCCCGAGCCACATCCTAATGTAAAAGCTTACTAGTCTTTCCATTTTCTCTGCTGCCGATATTGGAATCTTATGTACTGACAGTGGCCACATCAACCTAGGAAATAATCCAAACTGCAAAAACCACAGCTTCAACTTTCCTGGAAGTCTTGATTTATCTATTCTATCCAGTCCCTCAGCAACATCCTTCCTAAACTGCACTACCTGTTCTCCGTCATGCAAACCTGCCTTGTACCACCTACCTAAGCTCTTTACTGCTTTTTCCCTAATTATTGGAATTGCCTCTTCATCTATTACAAACTTTCAATCACTTAATCTTCCTCTACTTATTGAGATACTTCTAGACTTACTAGGCTTGATTCTCATACTAGCCCATTTTAAGTTTTTATTAAGTCTCTCAAGTATTCTTTTCATACATGGCACCATTGTAGTTATCAACGTCATGTCGTCCATATATTCCCTAATTGTTGTAAGTCAGTCAGACTCTTCAAACTAAGGATGGACAATAAAAGGAAATTCTGGAATTAAGTTTGATGCAATATCTCTACTCTTGACAATGGTCTCAGGCCTGTTTCTTGTCCTCAGAACATCTTCTCAAAATGCTCAAACAGCTGCAAACCTGGACAGAGCAAGAAAACAGCTGAGGGTCAACACACCTGTTGCTATGAGTGTATTAACTGTGCTAAGAACTACTACTCCAATGGTATAGGTAAGACCCCATCCAAGACACGCATACTCGCACACTTGTCACTTGTGACCAAGATGAAGAAACATCTGGTCCAGCGCTGACTACAGGAAGTAATTGGCTGTCTTTAAAGTCTACATCCGCACTGAGGGATCTCAGCAATAAGTCTGATGTGTGGGTGAGTCAGTGTGAGACTAAGACACTAAAAGTTGACTAAAATGCAACAAGTACGCTCTGTTCTTTTACCAGATCCACACTTAACCAACTGGCCCAGAACCTAGATCTTGGGTTGAAGCAGGTCTTTGTGAGCCCAAATGTAATTCTTTGTGTACCTGTGCTCCCTCCTCCCTGCAGACATGGACCAGTGTTTGACCTGCGACGAAGGCAAAGAGTGGTCTGATGAGGGTAGTTCCAACTGCACCCCCAAAGCCCAGATCTACTTCTCCTGGCATGATGGCTTTGCTGTGGTGCTCCTGACCTTCGCTGCTATGGGCATCGTCTTGGTCTTTATGGTATCAGCTCTGTTCTTTCACAAGAGAGCCACTCCAGTTGTGAAGGCTGCCGGGGGGCCCCTGAGCCAGGTCATCCTGTTCTCTCTGGTCATCAGCTATGTCAGCGCTGTGCTGTTTGTGGGCCGACCCAACGGCATCCAATGTAAGGCACAACAGATGATGTTTGGCATCAGCTTTACTCTTTGCATCTCCTGCATCCTGGTCAAGAGCCTGAGGATCCTGATGGCCTTCCAGCTCAACCCTGCAGTGCAGGTGGTCTTGAGGCAGGTCCACAAGCCATATGTCACAGTCGGTATTGTTGTGGGCTTGCAGGTTGTTATCTGCATCTGCTGGCTGGCCCTCAGGAGCCCTTCTAAAGAGATTCTCAACCTGCCAAAAACTCTGCTGGAGCGATGTAACAAGGGCTCATACGTGGCCTTTGGGGTGATGCTAGGTTACATTGCTATCTTAGCTTTTGTGTGTTTTATCTGCGCTTTCAAAGGACGTAAACTTCCACAGCACTACAACGAGGCAAAGTTCATTACCTTCAGCACGCTGCTTTTCCTCATCTCCTGGCTGCTCTTTATCCCCATCTACGTCACCACTCCAGGACGGTATATTTCAGCAGTGGAGATGACTGTCATCCTCATCTCCAACTACAGCATCTTAAGCTGTCATTTCTTCCCCAAGTGCTTCACAATGCTCTTTAAAAAGGAAAAAAACACAGAGAGTGCTTTCAGGAAGAACTTGTATGAGTATTCAAACAAATCCGTTGACTCTGTGTCTTGGAGTTCATGGTCTGAGTCACAGTCCAGCTCTCAGCATGTCATCATCAGTACTCTGTCCCCTGTTGTGCCTCCTGCCAAATCTGCTGTGGTGACAGACTGCAAAGACACAACCACCTTCAAAGGTTTGTACAGAGGCCAACACTCATGGCACTGCCACAGTAGAAGAAGCAGCATTTGACGGTCATTGTAAAAAGCTTATACCAACTGTTCTAATCAGATTTATTTATATAGTGCCAAATCATAACAAAGTTACATCAAGGCACTTTACATATAGAACAGGTCTAGACCAAACTCTTTATAAAGCTATTAACCGTTCAATCTGAAGAATTCTCGTTTCTTCCATGAAAGGTCATGCATGTTTTTAAACTGTAAAATAAGGAGGATCTCTGAACACTGGATGCTTGTCACATCAAAACACGAGTCATCAGCAGACTCCAGCTGATCACATGTCTGCTGACCCAACCAATGTTTACAGTTCAACAAAGTTTTTCAAAGAGTGTATAATCAAGTCATCAAGCATCATAATTATGCAAAAAAACTGATTAGGAGTACAATGGCCTGAACTGTCAACATAATGCATTTTAAGAAAAAAGTCAGAAACATCTTTGAGTTTTACAATTCATGAGCTGTAAATAATCATAAAGCAACAGACGTGTGACAGACCTCATAGATGCTGTTCAATTATATATTATTCACTCTATAAATGAGCATATAACACTTATTTTTAATTATATCTTCCCAATAGAAGAATTTTATTTGAAGATTTGTCAAATACATAGTGTGAAATCAAAGCTCCATCTGTGCTATGAAAAGATCCAGAGACATCCACGGGATATTTCCTAACAATATATGAGGTACTTGCACTGCTGTTTAAAATAAATCAACTGTTTAAATACTAAAGAGACTGCATTGGTGATAGGGTGGAGTTAAATGGCGGTACCTGAGTTAAGTGTGGTGCTGCTCCCTCATTAAATCAAAGAGCTCTCGATTAACAAAGCAGGCACTCACTCCTTCGCTCTATCCAGAGACAAGCTGAGCTCATCACTAACACGGACTAACACATTTGGACACTACTTACATATTCAACATCATAACAATATTCTGAAACTGTGCAACACTTTTCAATAATAAATTTACGTTTTTTTTATGTGCTGCCCCACATTTCAGTTCTAAACAAAAAAAAAAAAACTGTTTCTGGATCAGAAATCACTCCACATCCTATACTGTTCTATTTTCTTACCATATGTAAATTATTGTATTGAGGGGAAATAACTATGAGTTCAATCTATTCACCACGGATCACTCATAATGTTGGTTTAATCAGCCAAAATTACAAAAACTTACAGACTTAGTGAAATTCCAAACAGTAAATATCAAGTACAAATCTCATAAAATCCTTCCACCACCAAATGAATGAACTGGGCGCGTGACAGTCTCTAGGTCTTCACAGGTTACTATTACTAATTATTTATTTATTACCGTATTTTTCCCACTATAAGGTGCACTTAAAATTCTTACATTTTCTCAAAAAAACGGCAGAGTGACACCTTATAATCCGGTGCACCTTATGTATGAATTCTTGCTTTGCTTACTGACCTCAAACCAATTTTATGTGGTACACTGCGCTCAAAAATCTATCAAAATGTTTTAGTGCGACTTTGGTAAGTGACGAAGCTGCTCCGCTTGATGGATTGTCAGAGCATTCCCAGCTGACACAAGGCAGGCCAGTGAGAAAGGGTGGGATTGGATGTTTTTCTCACTCCTTTTTGGACATTGATAACAACTAAGTTGTTCATTGTCTGTTGTTACTTTCTTCTTTTTTGATGTTCAAAATAAACTTTCAAATAAAATAAGTCAGTCATTGTTCATTACTATATACCTGTCTCACTAACTATTAACTAACAACTCTGTATTCGTGTTTTATTACAAATTCCAATAAAATCATGAAAAACTTAATGTAAAATGATTGTCAAATAATTGATGATGAACTCTGGAATGTTATTCAACATCTTTTATAAGACAGTATGAAGCACATGGGGACTGAATGTTACTCTTGAGTCACAATAATTCTAGTTCAGGTTTCTGCACAAGATGAAACTATGAAAAACTGCTGACTTCATATCCCCCTACTTCAGACAGACTGGTTCAATGTGAGATGTCATGTCACTTATACCCTATTACAACATGGACTGGAGTTCATATTCCTGACCAGGTTTCCAGTTTCTCCTGCCTGCAGCCATCCCATAATGATTATACCAATCCAGGTGCCTTCTTGTAGAGCCCTAGTCCACCACTGACAGAACAAGGATACTGAGGCAGTGAGGTGAGAAGGTTTAATATTTAAATCTCCTGTGGTTTCCCTGTCTGTACCACCTTTATTTGAGGTGACAGAACTGGATGGGCCGGTTCAGAGCTGGGGACTTTCCGAGTGAAACTCAATGTCATGTTGTACCCAACACTGTTTACTTCCTCATCCTAAAGTTTTGAGGACAGTACCGAAGCAGCATTACTTAAGTGTTTTTAGTGTACATTTTGAGTTTCTGGACCTCACTTCAGTGTATACATATATATATATATAGAAATGTCAATGAATGATTTTCTTTTCTAAAATGCAATCTGTGTGTGTGTTTTATTGAAGTTGTGATGCTGTGCCTATACCTTGCATGGGCGCTACTGACATCAAACAGGTAAACACTGAACCACTGTTACTTTTCTCTTCTTTTTGATTTGTTTGGTTGTATTTTGCCACTGCATGAATCCCATTGCATGATTTCTGAGACACATTACAATTATCTGTTCATCTGGCCATGTTAGAACTACTGTATGTGATCATGTTTTCTGTCATATTGTACTGTCAGAGTCTTTAGATAGAACTAGACCAGCTTTCCTGTGATGAATCAATATATTTTTCTGCGAATCAGAGTTGTGAGAGTTGTGAGAATCAAATCAAATATAGCAACAAGGACCAACTATCCTGTACCACAGGTAAATCCACTTCTTAGCAAATTCTTCTATATGTGCATTCATGCATTTTTTTCTCTTAGAGACAAGAGTAAATACATTCCATCATCCCAGTCAGTCCACACTCAGTTCCTTATAACAGCCTATAATCGACTTTTCCTCTGGGTGAAAGGTAACCCAGTGGGGCATAGGTGTTACAGTCCTCGCTGTGACTTTTAACTAAAGCTGCCAGATAAATGTATTAAAATAAAAACATAGGATATATGAAATAATATATTATATCCACCAATTTTACATAACTACAGTATTACTATAATTGTAAATATTCAATTACTTTCCATCACAGTAGTGATGTCAAATTACGGTAGTCATTCTGACTTTTTAACTGTGAAACATCTTTGGTTGCTTTGGATTTATATTTAGGGTTGTTGTGCTCGTCAGTGTCACGCCGGAAAACGTGGTGTGAGTGCGTTGCAGGGAGGACCCAAATGCAGGAGCCGGAAAACCAGGTAGGTGACGATGAAAAACACTTTAATAACGAACTGACAGAGCAGGAACAGAATCTGGCAAAGAACTAACAAGGACTAGACAGGGCATGGACAGAGCAAGGACAAGGCAGGAACAAAACAACAATGATCCGACAAGGACTAGACGGAAAACAGGACTTAAATACACCGTGCTAGACAAGACACAGGTGATCCACATTAGGGCAGGGATGGCAATCAACATGGGACACAACCAGGAAGTAACATAACAGGGAACACGCAGGAACCAGGACTACAAAATAAAACAGGAAGTTAGATGGACAGAACACTAAACACCAGAATTAACTCAAAACCTGACAGTCAGGTTGCTTAGGGGTGCGCACATTCGCCAGTCAAGTCTGTTTTTTATAGATCACAACCTTTGCGTAGAAAGTGACGTAAGCCACGTTTGTAAATGAGGGCCCTGGAGAGCTACTTTCCTGCACGTTTTAGATGTTCCCTGCTCCCACATAACTGACTCAAATGATCAGCTCATCATCAAGCTCTGCTGAGGGCTGATAAGGAGCTACTCATTTGAATCAGGTGTTTTGGAGCAGGAAACATCTAAAACATTAAGGACAGTAACTCTGCAGGACCAAAAATTGGCTTCAGCCATTGTTGATCTGACAAAAGATCATAACACATCCTCTGAGCAGCTGTACAGTGGTGTGAAAGTGTTTGCCCCCTTTATGGTTTCTCATTTGTTTGCATTTTGTCACACTTAAATGTTTCAGATCATCAAACAAATTTAAATATTAGGCAAAGATGACCCCGTGACCCAGGAAACAGAAGCAGTTTAAGATGAATGAATGAATGAAAGACAAAGATGACACAAGTAAACACAAGTAAGCACAAAATGCTGTTTTTTTAAATGAAGGTTTTTATTATTTAGGGGGAAAAAAATCCAAACCTACATGGCAAGGGATTGCCCGCCCCCACCTTCCCCCTTTAAAACTTAAATTAACTGTGGTTTATCGCATCTTTGGAAAGCTGAGTTCAATTTCTCTAGCCACACCCAGGCCTGAATTTTTCCACACTTCTTTTCAATCAAGATATCAGAGTAGTAGAGTACTTAGAGTAAATAGGGCCTGTCTGACAAAGGGAAGTAGACTAAAAGATCCCCAAAAACTAGACATCATTCTCCAATGCAAAGAAATTCAGGAACAAATGTGAAACAAAGTAATTGAGTCCTATCAGTCTGAAAAAGGTTATAAAGCCATTTCTTAAGCTTTGGGACTCCAACGGACCACAGTAATAGCCATTATTCACAAATGGCAAAAACATGAAACAGTGGTGAACCTTTTCAGGAGTGGCCAGCCAACCAAAATTACCCCAAGAGTGCAGCGACAACTCAACCAAGAGGTCACAAAAGACACCACAACATCATCCAAAGAACTGTAGGCCTCACTTGCCTCAGTTAAAGTCAATGTTCATGACACCACCATAAGAAAGAGATTGGGCAAAAATGGCCTGCAAGGCAGAGTTCTAAGACAAACACCACTGCTGAGCAAAAAGAACATAAGAGGCTTATGTCAGTTTTTCCAGAAAACAGCTTGATGATTCTCAAGACTTTTGGGGAAATGTTCTGTGGACTGATGAGAAAAAAAGATGTGTGTCCCATTCCATCCAACACAGCATTTCAGAAAAGGAACATCACACCCACAGTAAAATATGGCAGTGGTAGTGTGATGGCCTGGGGCTGTTTTGCTGCTTCGGGACGTGGAAGACTTCCTGTGGTAAATGGAACCATGAATTCTGCTGTCTACCAAAAAACCCTGAAGGAGGAGGTGTCCAGCTATCTGTTCATGATCTCAAGCTGAAGCATGCTTGGGTTCTGCAGCAGGACAATCAAAAACACACCAGCAAGTCCAACTCTGAATGGCTTGAAAAAAACAAAATGAAGTCAAAGTACTGACCTGAATCAGATAGAGATGCTGTGGCATGACCTTAAAAAGGCAGTTCATGCCCAAAAACCCTCCAATGTGGCTGAATTACAATTTTCCAACAATGAGTGGGCCAAATGCCTCAACAGTGCTCTAAAAAAAACTCACTGCCAGTTGTTGCAAATTGATTGCAGTTGTTGCTGCTAACGGTGGCCCAACCAGTTATTAGGTTTAGGGGGCAATCAGTTTTTCATACAGGGCCATGAGGGTTTGGATTTTTTTTTTTTTCCCCTTCATTTAAACGTTTGTTTTAAAAACTGCATTTTGTATTTGCTTGTGCCATCTTTGTTTACTATTTGACTTTGTTTGATCTGAAACATTTAAGTGACAAACATGCGAAAAATTAAGAAATCAGGAAGGGGGCAAACACTTTTTCACACCATTATATCTACAGGACAGCTAGCTGTTTAGCATGCTAAACTCAGTGGAAGAAAACGTGATAAAATGTCTATATCATCATCTTTTCTACAGTTCAGTGTAAACTTCTGAAAGGTAACAGGAGTTGAAAAACATAACAGCAGGTCATTAAAAAGGACTGCAGTGCATTCAGTTTGTAGCCGATAAATCAGTTTATTAATTCTTGTTACACAATCAAAGTGTGTGTCCCCACTCAGAGCCAGGTCCTAGTCAGACCCAAGGAAACAAAACACACTTATACTGAGAGCCACAACAAAACAGCAACTCAACTCCAACAGGAGAAAAACAAAAACACTACCAAAAACCTAAAAAAATGATATACAATTATACAAACCAGAAATATTAGAAAACTATACACAATTCAATGTGCTTGATGTCATTTCTGCATTACAAATATTTTTCATTCCTCATAAATATTTGATTCGTTTCATGTTTGATTCTCCAGCAGCCAATGGTGCTCAGATGTGCACAATTGAGAAAAAAACAAAACAAAACAAAAAACTGTCCAATCATGGTCGTGGCATGATGCCAGGAACCAAAGAAGAACGAACAAACAAAAAAAACCCCACTTTGCTTCCATTCCAAGACTTCACCCACAACCTAAGAACATGGAAAATAAAAATCTGAATAAAGGTTTAGCAGAGACAAACATCCTCAGCATGATAGAAACATAACAACTGCATATCAGCCAGGAAACATAATTGCATATCACACCTTCTTGTAGCCACTTAAATACTCTGGTTACATTTTCTCACATGTATATATAATATACAAAACCCTCCAAGTCGACTCATCCCATTACAGAAACAAGTGACTTCAGAAGAGAAAAAAAAAAAAAAAAAAAAAAAAAATCGTAGTAGTCTTGTGGGTGGAAAAAAGAAGATTAGGAAGACTGCTGCACACAGCGCACACACTGCCCTCACACAGAAAAGAAGCAGCAAACACTGTCACAGATCTCAAACCACCAGAAGGCTGCAGACCAGATACAGGTTCGAGGGTGCAGCTGTCTTCAGTCAGAGCAGTGGGTGCAGGAGAGGAGCAGCTCCTCTGCCGCTCCAACAAGACCAACCGGTAAAGACCTCAAGTGTCCAGGTGCTCATCTAATCCTTTTACACAGGAGCAGAGAGCACAAGTGTGGCAACAGCAGCACACAAAGAAGAACTGTATTCCCATCCACGAGTTACAAATCAGTCTCTACTGCCCCAACAGGGGGGGGGGGGTCTCTCTCTCTCTCCCCCTCTCTCTCTCCCCCTCTCTCTCTCCCCCTCTCTCTCCCCCTCTCTCTCTCTCCCTCTCCCTCCCTCTCCCTCTCCCTCTCTCTCACTCTCTCAGAGGTAGTTGGGATGTGAATGTTGATTTGTTTCTGACTGTAACATAAACATTATGACTTTAATCATAACAGGAGGTCAAAGGAACATTAAAGGAAGAGATCTCCTGTTTTACGTGAATTTGTGTTTCACAACAGGAAGCCACTCAGCTGAACCTTGGTTCAAAATATTGGCTCTTACTGTCTCAGACAAGGTCAACAAGTTCAATCAGCTCTCACTGTCTCTCTCTATTTTCACAGACCTCTATGTCTCTTCAGAGTGTGCGTTGTTGTGAAGGCATACTAGAGGTGTAGGTGCAGGGAGGAAGTGGTGAAGCTGGTCCAGCAGAGACAAGGTAAGGTACCAGGAGAATTCCCAGACCAGCAGGCCCAGACTCAGAGACAAAGAAAAATGGGCATTGGATATGATGTGGAGTTAAAGCTGGAAACCATCCATGGGCCCCTCCTGCTGCTGGAAGACAAACTGGCCTTGACTCTGGTCCACCTGTGGAGCCAAACTGGCATCCTCCTCCTCTACGCCGAAGTAGTGCTCGATCAGGTCAAAGGCCTTCTGGTAGATCTCCTGGTTCTCATGGCTCTGCAGGAACTCGATCTTGTCCAGGCCTTAAGCAGGGGCAGGGAGACAGGAACGAACACACAAACACAAACACAAACACACACACACACACTTTTATTCAACCACAATCCAAAACTTTCATTAAATAGAAATCAATGTTGCTTTTCATTTATTAAAAGGAATAAATAGACTAAATCCTGCCCTGTGTTAGTACGCGGGTTATGTTGTGTAGCTCAGGTACTGTGATTAGACCATTTTGAGGTCAATTACTTGGTCTGCCAGGGGTGTCAGCAAAATGTCCCTACTGCTGATGAGTCATAATAATGCATGAACAATATAAAGCTCACATTTTAATGTACATTTGAATGTCAGATGTGGTTTGATGTGATCTGTCAGAGAGAAAGAGAAGATTCAGTTGTTTTTAATAATGAAAGAACTGTCCCATAGATATTTGTTGAAACGGCTGTTGTCATGTCAAGTGTTGTGTTATGCTGTGCTGTGCTGCAGAGCTTTACCATAAGCCTCCTCTATGAGAGAACAGTATGGGTTGATGCCAGTTCCGTTCTGTTTGGCCTCTTGTTCTCCCAGTCTAAGGATGTTCTCCAGACCATTCAGAGAAACCTGCACGATCTTAGAGTCCATCACAGTCAGCAGGTCACACATGGGTTTGATGGCATTCAGAGACACCAGATACCTGTTCAGATAGGGAGGTATTCATTGATTTATATTTTTGTTTGAATAGTGAAATTATCCCCATATAATTTATTATTTACATTTAAGGTTTTTTTTTTTTTTTTTTTTTTTAATTACTTCAGGGAGATCATAGTGGTGATACTAATGCTTCTCCAAAACCACATGCTCTTAAAGTGGAAAAATGAAAAACCATGGCCTACCTTATAAAACGCCCACTCCTGATATACATACTGTACAATACTGTACAATGATAAGAAAATATCTAAGTGAAGGTGAGTGCACCTGATTTGTACAGGTGTGCCTCCTGAGGTGGCATTGGTGATGGCCCACGCTGCCTCCTTTCTTGTGCGGAACTCAGCCTTCTGGAGGATCTCAATCAGGACCGGGAAGATGTTGGCATCAATCACATTCTGATAAGAAAAGACATGCTGTCAGCTGCACTGAACAACAGATTTTCCTCACACAGGAAATACTAAGGTCAGGTAAAGCAGCCAAAACCTGGATCTGAGCTCTGTTTCCTGCTGTGATGTTGGACACAGTCCAGCATGCTTCCTTCTTGATAGACTCCTTGGGGCTGCTGAGGAGGTGGAGTAAACAAGGCAGAGCTGAGCAGTTCAAGATTACCTGAGGTGATAGAGGGAAATCAGAGCACATGCTGAATAATAGTGTTGCTCCTATGTGAATTAATGAGGGGCTGAAGAGAGAGAATCTGTGTCTACCTGAGTCTGGATGTCATCTCCTGTCACAATATTTCCGACTGCACGCAAGGCAGGCGAGACCACCTTATAGTCACTGTGCCTACGGGGGAGACACACAAACATCCAGGCAAATTTCCCCCAAACACACTGAGAATCTGATTCAATCATCTGCTTGTGGGAATTATTATCTCCTGACTCAGAGAACAAAAGAAATTACATTAAAATCACCTACTCAACTAACCAACACAGTTTCCCATCAGACCAACAACTTACAGGAATGTTCCAGGATATTTCTTCCTTGTGCACTTCACAAGAATATGCCAACTATAGAGGGTGGTGCTTCCTTCATACTGTTGTGCTGTTCTGGAATTTGAGATTCTAAGTGAAACAGTTGTGTAATTCTATTTCAAACATTTATATATAAGTGTGAACTCAAACAAACAAGGGGTTTCCACCCGACTGACATCCACCTGTTGTCAGTTCACTTCAGTGGGGTGGAGGGGTAAAAAAAAAAAAAAAAAAGGAAGAAGCTGGAAAAAAATAATGGACTTGTGAAACAAAGCTTCTCTTTCTTTTCCATGCAGCAAGAACAAAAGTTTAGTTTTTTCATACTAAAATCCATAGTAATTGTGAAGCTGATTATTTCTCTCACTGAAAATCATCCATTATTGCCCCACCCCTACCTGTCATCCTGGCCTGTTTCCTCAACTGCTCAAATAACTACTCTGATGTGGTCTTTCAGCTTCTTACATTAGCAGCTCCACCAGCCTGCGGCAGACCCCTGAGTCAATGACTGTCTGGATCTTCTCATTGGGGCCGTCAGAGAGGTAGGACAGGGCCCAGCAGGCATCAGCCAACACATCTGGATCACTGCTGAACAGAAGCCTGGACAGTACACTGAGACAAGGAGACACCTGACACCAGAGGAAGACAACAAAGAGAGGGATGCTGCTTTAGATTTGGACCTATTCAACAGGATTCCAGGTCAGTCTGACAGCTAAACTGACCTTGGCAAACTCTGGAGGTGGGTTCTTCCCTCTGCACAGATTAGACAGAGCCCATACTGCATTGCGGGTTGTTGTGAGGCGGTTGGATTTAGCAAGTAGCCTGTATGTGACACAAGAAACAAAGTCCAGTTGTAAAGTGAATACAAGGTGACACATGGCACATGCTGACAGACATGAGGGGTAGACTTACTGCTGCAGGGACGGCAGGATCCCACAGTTCAGAACATAGTCTCTGCACTCTGCATTATCTCCTGCGATATTTCCCAATGCCCAAACTGCCTGAAACACACCAACACATGGTCAACATAATCTGACAGGCCTACAACACCTGTGTGGGTCAACAGTTCAGATTCATCTTCAAGTTTTTCCATAGCGTGGACCATCAGTGAGCATTTGGCTAGAGCAGGGGTCGGCAACCCGCGGCTCTTTCATCCTTATACTGCGGCTCTGAGTGGCTTGGGAAAATAAATTACTAAAAAAAAAAAAACTAAGTATTTAATTGAAGTGTATTTTATTTGTGTTAGTTCTTTAATATTTTAGTTTTAAATTGGAAGATTATTGTGATCCTGACATATTAGAATAAATATATTTTATTGTTTTTCGTCGCTCCAAATAAACGTCATACTCGCGAAAGCCGGTATACCCGCCAAAACGCCGTCCATTTGTCGCGACTTTCAACCCCAGCAAGGCCAAGTATGGAGAAATGTAAGAAAAGAAAAATATCTGAAGAAAATAGAACATTCAATGATGCCTGGGCAGATTCATTTGCATTTACCTCTGATGAGAGTGGCCTACCAGTATGCCTAATTTGTGGAGAAAAACTGTCTAACAATAAAAGGTCAAATGTCGCAAGACATTTCAACATTACACACAGAGCCTTTGCTGAAAAATATCCAGAGGGAGAAGAGAGAAAAAAAAGCTGTTTCGGAACTGATGCGGAAGGCTGATCTGACGAAAAATCACTTAAAGAAGTGGGTGAAGTCTGCAAATTCAACTACATATGCAAGTTTTGTGGCCGCTCAGGAAATAGTCAGGCATGGGAAACCGTTCACAGATGGAGATTATATGAAACAATCATTCCTTAAGATTTCAGAACACCTATTCGCGGACTTTAAAAACAAGCATGAAATTGTGCAGAAAATCAGAGAGATGCCTCTCTCTGCGAAGACTGTCAAAGACAGAACCATAAAAATGGCAGAAAATATCACAAAACAGCAAATTAAAGACATCAATTCAGCTGCAGCGTACTCAATCGCCTGTGATGAGTCCAAAGACAAAAGTGACATTGAACAAATAGCGCTGTTCTGCTGATATGTGAACTCTGCCGGACCACAGGAAGAAATGGTTGAGCTGATACCACTAAAAGGCCAGACACGGGGGGAGGACATCTGTGAGGCTGTGATTGATTGTTTACGAGCCAAAGAAATAAAAAACAACCCACCTAGTGTCAGTGGCTACTGATGGGGCACCGAGTATGACTGGAGCGCACAGGGGCTTTGTGGCCTTGCTGCAGCATCCTGCACCAAGAGGCATTGTGCGCGCAAACTTTTCCTTCAGAATGTACAGAGATCATGAATGTTGTCATTCAGATTGTCAATAAAATAATGGCAAAAGGTTTAAATCACCGCCAGTTCCGTTCGTTACTGGATGAGGTGGACAGCACATACTCTGATCTCCTGCTGCACAACAGAGTCCGGTGGCTGTCCAGAGGAGAGGTGCTGAAACGTTTTGCTGCATGTCTGGGAGAGGTGAAAACTTTCATGAGCAGCAAAGGGCTCACCTTTCCTGAGCTGGAACAGCCAGAGTGGCTGGAAAAGCTGCACTTCATGGTGGACATGACAGCGAACCTGAACACGCTGAACACAACTCTTCAGGGGAGAGGAGGCACAGCGCTACACATGCTGGAGGAGGTGTTAGCGTTTGAGTGCAAACTGACAGTTTTAGCCAGAGATTTACAGAGAGGCACACTGTCTCACTTCCCCTCTTTAAGGGAGTTCCAACAAGCTCACAAGGTGATCAATTCAGAGTATTTGCAGTCTGCAATCACCACAATGCAAGCATCGTTTGGGAAACGATTCCGTGAGTTCAGAGAGGAAAAAACCACATTGTCCTTCCCCGTCATTCCCCTGAACATCGATCCATCCCTGCTAAATGTGACTGCATTTGCAGGTGTAAGTCAACCTGATCTGGAGCTGGAGCTGGCTGACATAGCTGACAAACACATGTGGGTGTCCAAATTCAAACGCTTGACAGAGGACCTTGAAGATGTTGCCCGTCAGAAGGCCACTCTTGCTCAGAATCACAAATGGAGTGATATTGAGAACCTTCCAGGACCGGACAAACTCGTGTTTGAAACATGGAATGCCATCCCCGACACCTACATGAACATGAAGACATATGCCTTTGGAGTCCTGTCGATCTTCGGATCCACATATGTATCGAATCAAATCAAATCAGATTTATTTGTATAGCGCCAAATCATAACAAAGTTACATCAAGGCACTTTACATATAGAGCAGGTCTAGACCAAACTCTTTATAAATTTATTTAAAGAGACGCAACAGATCCCCCGATGAGCAAGCACTTGGCAACAGTGGCAAGGAAAAACTTCCTTTAAGAGGCAGAAACCTCGAGCAGAACCAGGCTCAGGGGGGGCGGCCATCTGCCTCGACCGGTTGTATATGTATGTGAGCAGCTATTCTCCACCATGAATTACATTAAAAACAAACACCGCTCACGCCTCACAGATGACAGCTTACAGTCCTGCGTAAAGATGAGTGACTTTGTACAGCCCCGATTTGCAGACGCTGTGCGCAGAGGTTCAGGAACAGAAGTCCCATTAACCAGGTAAAATAAATATTTATGCAGATATTTTTCAAATATTTATTTTTCATTGTTTAGTGACACAGTGCTTTTTTCCCCAATTTATTTTTTAAATTCAGGTCAAGGCTCCGCTACATGCTCTGAAAGCCCAAAGGCGATATAAGGATGCCGGCTCACAGCATTTTTTTGCTTTTGTTTGCTACATGGATAATTTAAGTTCAGCTTTTTCATTTATTTGAAAGAGACATTCAGACATTGTATTATTTTTCAAGAATTCAAAATGTTCAAAATGTGTTCATTACATAGATAAAATTAAATTTTCTCTGTAGCACTTCACTGTGGATTTCATAAGCAACACACTTTAGTTGTTTATACAAAGTGTAAAGGTAAGAAAAAGCAATATATACATAAATATCTTCATTTTAGATAAGATGATAGCCCATCTTCAAAAGGGTAGTCAAAGCACTAATAAGTGTACGGCTGGGGTGAACCCCGAAGCATGAAAGGGAAGTTGTTGTTGTTTTTTTAAATATTTTTTCTTTCTATTTAATAAATGCGTTCATAAATAAATTCATTTTAGATGTCAGTGTTTTCTTTTCCGTGGAAACCGGATCAAATGGCTCTTTCGGTGTTAAAGGTTGCCGACCCCTGGTCTAATACAACTATACATATTTAAACAAACCCACATCTCTGTGTATCTATGTGTTGACTATCACCCAAATGAGAGTAGTATGATTGAGCCTGATGGCATTGTGTTGCAGTCTCTCACCTGTTCCTGGACATCCTCATACTCGGAGTTCAGCAACTCAATGAAAATAGGAACAGCCCCTGTCTCAATCACCACTTTGGTGTGGAGAAAGGTGCCGGAGGCAATGTTGGTGAGGGCCCAGGCTGCCTCAAACTATAGGTAACACAAGTAAATACAACACAATCAGTCAGCCTTGTAGGGAAATGAGACACAGATTCTCCTGTCCTGCTGAATAGGCACTAGAGATATGAGATTCATCACACTGAGACACCAGGTCTGATGGGTGGGGATGTCAGACCCACTAACCAGATGTGTTATTGAAAACACAGCTTTCAGTAACACACACACACAGTATCATAGTCTTGTGATCTTTGTGAACATTGTGCAGCTGTGTGGAGTTCTCACCTGTAGTGTGCAATTTTCACTTCTCTTCAAAAACTCCACAAAACAAGTGACAACGCCGGGTGTGGAGATGACCTCGTCTATGGGTGGGTTGGGTTCTGCAGAGGAACAGATCAGAAGTCTTCTACAACTGAACAGAGCATCAAGATTCTCATCATTTGGACTGACTGAGGTGTGTAACAAGGCTGTGGTTTTGAACAACTATTGCACATGAAACAAAGTTCTCCTTAGACCTCAACAGAATGCAAACTATCTTATGTTACAATCAGTGAAACCAGTACTAAGTGAGTCCACCTGCCGTCTGTTTGTTATAATCATTTAAATTAATACGCATTGCTGGTCACCAGTGCAGATGTCTGTCTGTTGAAATGTAAGCACTGTCTTCTGTCACTTCAATCTCTGTTGAGTTGATCAGTGGCATAGTTGGACAACAGACACCGAGTTAAAAATGTGATGATATAGAAACCTCTGATCTTATAATTTTCATTAATATTACATTATATTGCCATGATGCAACACAAACCTTTAGAGAGTAATTTCCTGAATTTCTGTGTAGCGATGAGTTGCTGGTCTGGATCTTCAGAGAAGATCATCTGGATCATATCAGGAGTTATCACTCCATCCTGCACAAAGACCACCATCTGATAAATATTCAAAGAACTCTGAGTTTGCTCAGTTAAGCGTCTGGCTAAACAAAGCAACAGAAACACAAGATCTTTGGCAGATGAGGTAGAGCCACAGATCAGCTTCAGGCCAGACTGATACACACTATTATATACTTACACCTGTGACAGGTACTGTGGAGCTGATATCTGGATCCTGGATTGGACACTCCAGCATGGATTCATCGTTAGAAGGTACACACACATTTCTCCTCTTGAACAGCTGTCCACACAGAGCCACAGTCATATGATTAACACACTGTTGGCCGGATGAACTGACAGTAACAATATAAACATCAACACACAGTGACCTCTCCACCTTACTTTATTCAAATACAGATTTACTCTCTAATGCATTCTAGACCCTGAAAATTTTCCCTGGTTATGTTTTCAGATTGGCTTAGTGTTGAGTTTCGTACCAAGAGGCTGCGGGGAGGAAATATGAGCGAGAAATCTTTAATGGCAAAATAAGCAAAATACTCTTTAATGTGTAAGGTGGTTTGGTTATTTCATTTGATGAGCATTTGTCCAGCTTAGAGCTCAAGCTACTCTGAGATTTTTTTTTTCTTTTTTAATTATGCTCCAGCTGGTGAATCAATTTTAACCAAAGTTGAAAATAATGATCAATTATGTGAGCACTAGTGGTTGGGTGGTTCAGAGCGCATGCCATGTAATCCCAGTTTTATATGGCCAAATAACTCTAAAGAAATAAGAATAATAATAATGATAGTGAAATGGTTAAAAACAAACAGCAAAAAAAAAAAAAATCAGTGAAAATAAAAAGCATTTTGAATTAAAAAATAAGTGAATTGCTTTTTTTGCATATTGTGCAGCTCTCATACAAAGAGAGCATACTAACAACCACATACAAACTTTTATACTCTTGGAATACATTGTTCTGTTGCTAATGTAAATACTCAGACATACTGTGCTTTTAATGTTTAATAAAAACGTGCCATCAATGGCACCATTGTGAGTGACTGTTTAATTAAACGTGTCACATTTGATATAAACTATTTAATAATGCAAGCAAATTATAATGTATGCGGTCGTAAATTCTGTTCCCATTAATATCCCTTTAATATCTTAACAGTGTGAATAAACAATAGTTATTCAAATTAAATCATTATTTTGTCACTGTCTGTCTTATGACTGCTTTGTGCTTTCTGTACTTTTTGTACGCCTTCAACATGCCAATTCCAAAGGCCATGAAATATTACAGATAATTTTCACATTTTCCTAAATTTTGTAAACATTTTAATTTAATTACAGCATTCATGGTCTCAAAATAAATTACATTCATGACTACCGCTTCTACTGATTTTACCATATCACCTTTAAGGATCAAATGCAGCATGTCTCCAAATATTAATTATTATTAAAGGAAAGATTTGTGTGAAAGTTTTTAATACTCAGATTATATTTGTGGTTCGTATATTTTATTGGGAGTCTATCTAGACAGTCTATCTGGGACATTGTTAAAATTTCCCTTACTAAGACATAACCAGTTGGCTTCTTCACTAATTCTTCAATCCCATCTGAAATCCCATCAGGCAAAATTTAGTTTTTAGATTCCCTATCATATCCATGTACACTTAGAAGGATCCATGAATTTCCTTCAGTGTTCTGCACTACAAAAATCCAGTGTCCATCTGTATCTTGTGTAAAATTGATGATTTCTCACAGTTATTCAAACTTATGGAGACTCCAGCAGTCCTGCTAATACCATTACTAGATAAAATAGATTACTTCAAAATATTGAGTCCTCCCTGTTGGTATGAATCTCTTGTTAAAAAAAACAAAACAAAACAAAAAAACCAAAACATCAACATATCTATGGTCAAATGTGCACTTCATGCTATTCCCTCACAACACATTTTCAGTATCAAGTTACCATATTTGGAAGTGCACACTGCCACCCTCTGTCCTGCAGTATGTTCACCTCCAGTCTGTGCTGCTGCTTACAAAGGCTGAAAAAAAATGATCAGCCAATCACAGAACTGACTGCAGCCTTTCTGCCTTGATAGAGTCATTCTGCTGAAAGAGCCAATTGTGCAATAAAAAGGCACTTTGAAAAATCTTAATTATGAAATAGGGGAAAACCATGTTATTGTTAAAAAAAAAAATGCCAGATGAACTTATACCAAAATTATATTTCACAAAAATAGAATTATGATAATGTAATCGATTTAATATTGATGGAAAAGATTTCCTAAAAAATTTAATATGTTTCATAAAGATTAAAGCTTTTTTTATTATTATTTATTTCACAATATTTTATTTCATAAGTGATTAATAAGCCTATTATCGCATTAAAATTACAATATAGTTGATTGAAAAGACTAAAACTGGGCAAAAAAGGGTACAGGATGCTAAAAACATTAGCCTAGCTCAAAGGCTACAAGCCAGATGGATGAGGCTTGTGTTGCGTCTCATAACTCAGCTCTCTGGTTCACAGCCAATATTATCAGGATAAAAACCTAGCACTTATTATACTAGCTATGTGTAAATAATAAAATAATAAGTCTGTAGAATACACTGCTTAAAATACCCAACCTGAATGAGTTTGCTTTCAACACCACAGCCTGGGGTCTACAAATTTTCACAACACTAACACAAGTTAGGACTAATCATTCTGCATTTTTCATTGTGCTTTAAATGAGGTCAAATATTTTACCTGCTCCTCTCTTTTCTGTTTGCGTAGCTGGATTCCTTCTTCCTCTCGTCTTCTACGCATCTCTTGAGGATTCAGTGCTTTATTCTTATAGTTCCTCATCCTGTAGCTGTCTTTCCCTGGACTCGCCATTGCATCTACAGAGAAACGGTAAAGGACAAGTAATCATGAATCATTCATACATACACACATACATGCAATGGATTGTGACTCAGTAACGGCATTGAACTTGTACTTAAAATGGATAAATTACGTTAAAATTAAATGAAAAACAGAAAACTTTCTACTTAGGAAGGAAATGAATTTCAAAGAGGACGTTTTTTGACAAGTTACTTCATATCTCCACAAAACACTAACTGCAGCGTGCAATGAGTTGCATTGAGGCAAAGGTTACGAAGTCTTATACAGGGATAGAGCCAGAGTCAAGTCACAATAGCTGAGTTACATTGAAGTTAGGAGAACAAGCCTGCCACAACGGCCCAGTTTAATGTCCACAGGCTTGGTATATATGAATACTGACCAAATAGCCTATGGATCATTGAGGGCTGATCAATGGATGGTAAACAGGAGGACTTGATCGATGACACTGGCTTTAATATGGGGGCTGGACCGGCGTTCATGTTCATCAGTACCTGCAAGTACATGCAAAGACCATGCAGGTCCCATCTCTCAAATGTGGGGTGGGGCGCAGACTCAAAAAAAAAAAATAAAATAAAAAATAAAACACCTTCATTAGAGCTGGTGCTGGAAGTGGTCTTTCCAGTCCTCTCCACCTGAGGAGAGATCGGGGTCGTATGCGATAACGGACAGCTACTCAGGTGGAGGCCGTGTGACACCCATCGTCCCCCCGCACAGGAAAGGAGGTCATGGCCAACTCCTTCCCACAAACAGCACGAGCTTAAGTGTTTGCGTTGTTCCGTCCGGGTCCCGGTTTTAAAGCCCCAGCCGAAGGACGCCTACGGCACTATAGTCAACTTTACTACCACCTCCCCAGGCAACACATCAACACGGGTCTCGACTGCTCCTGGTCAGTCATGAACTAGCCTCAGTGCTAGCTCCTCAGCTAACCCTCCACTGTGTCACACATGGTGGTTGTATCTAGTTGCACTGACAGCTTCCACACCGCCGCAGGGCTGCATGGAACCTCTTACCCACTGAGGAGCAGACCTACCTGGGATTGTGCACGGCTCTATGGTCGCTTATAGCGCTGCTGCTCTTCCTCTGTTTCCAGGAGCAAAATGGCGTCCGACTAAAGCTGTCCCAGCAAGCCCCTTGCATCAACATCATACTGCGTCACTTCCGTCAGCTGACGGCTAGACCTGAACCGGACCGAGGGACCCCAGATAATCCTAGAATTAAATTGGCTGTTTCCTGTTCAATCCTAAAAACTAGAGTATATAAAAACTGTCACATTTAATAAATATTCGCTTATTATCCCCACAGCGGCTAAATCTGCACTGCCATAGCAATCAACTGCAAGAAAATAATTATAAAACGTAACTATGGAAATTACGTAGATTGAAAAACTAATAAAACACATACACAATCTGATATTTGCAAAAAAATTCATATAAGTGATATGAGTGGCATCTTGATGGGTCATGAGCTTGTGCCCAGGACCGATGCCTGCAGCACTGATAACACAGCAGTAGACAGAGGACAGAAGAACATTCAGGACAATCATTTATTAACAACATTAAAGTGGACAGTTCGTCGATGAAATTGCAAATGCTCCATAATACAAACATATTGGTTTGGTAGGTATCATCAGCAGGAAACAGAGCAGGATCACAATGAGGTAGAGAGGTTACAGAGGTCCGAGGGAATTACCGTGATATCAAGACTGAGGCTCGGTGGATTCAGCAGTACACCATTAAAATTAGGTTGATCGATTTCAGGCAGATGTAACCATTGCCTAGAGTAAAGAGTCTGTAAATGAGTATAGCATGCTATAAATACCAGGAAACCCTCAAACAGAGTGGCTGTTTTCTTCTTCGACCAGGGGGGCCGATTTATGTTTCTACTAGTGGGTACTCACCGTGCTTGCATGACTCATTGCTATTTTGACGCGCACACATAAGGTAGCTGGGAAGTGCTCCAAGAGCGAGGAAAAAAGTGCTGCGAGAGAGCTGTTACCAGCGCGCCAAACTATCACTCAAAAAAATCGCCCCGCTCGCACGAGGGGGGGGGGCGGTACTGGTTCTGCTGTGATTGGTCGCTAGCTCTGATTGACACCAATTCTCTGCTGAAACGAAGAACAGCGTCTGGGCAGATTTGGCCGAATTCAGGCACTTGTTAACGAAAACAGTGACGTGTGAAATGTCATGTTTCTGAGTATAATTTACGCGCTCACAGTGCGCGTGTGGATATAATACGGATAATAATACGAGTTCTTTTTGGCACTAATGTGTGAGCGCTCCGATCCCAAAGCACCCATGGAATCGACGCCTGGAGCATGTCTGCTACAACAGAAATATATTCTTTTCGTGCACCTGTATTGAGGTTCAGATCTGGTCTGATAGTGAGATTGGCCATTCAAAACCCCAGAAATATAGAGAAATAACAGTACACTGTGAATTAATGTGTTTTACAATGCGGTTTCATACGGAGGAGTTTTTGTGCCACTATGAAATAAATAAGTACATCATTAAGTAAATAAATTGTTAAAGAAATAATTAATTAAATAATTACTTAAATGTATCTTAATTAAAATACTAATTAATTCTATGTAAAAACACATAATTATTTCAGTATTTAATTAATTATTTCATGGTCCTGCGATGCAGTGTTTCATTAATTTATTTTATCTGTCAAACTCACCCATCAAAGTCAGTGGGCGGGACTAAAACCTGATTGGTTACCCAGAGTATTAAGTCAAAACAGTTCGAATCCAGATAATGGATTGATGCAGAGCTAGTGAACATACTCCGATACACTGGGTGGCGCTAATGCACCTTAACAACAAAAGGGTCTGCACAGACTGTAGAAATGGGTCAAGAGTAGTATTCAGTCCTGCGAGTTGCGGGAGTCGGACGAAAAGTCGAAAAGTTCCCCAGAGCTGCTGAGAAAAGCGGTTAATTTGATCGAGGAAGCAATAAGCATAACTTCTTTGGCTCCGACGGCTCGGTCACCCACCGCTCCCACTCTGTCACGTCACGTTAACGTTGCACCGACTCCGGCGGCTCGGTCTGCCACTCCCAGAACCGCTCCATCTCGTGGACCTGTCCCATGTAAGCTAAGTAATTTAATTAATTTAATGTTAACCAGTAATCAATGACTCGGGACACAGGTGTGGGTTAAATTAGTAAACTATTTGGAGCTGGATCAAATGTGTTTGTATGCGGGATGTTAGGTGTGTAATGATAGGAGCATTTAGTGTTAGCTGGTAGCAGATAGAAAGAAGGTGAGACTAGCTGTTTTAGCTGACTGGTGACCAATTAATTTGTGATATTTTTCTGTGTTGTAGCCCACACCACCATGGATAACAAATCTCCACCTGTCAGAAAATTGTTAACACACAAAAATACAGCTGTACTGTAAAACAATTCTGCTGACATCTATTAAAAGACGCAGTCTTAATCGACTAATCACTACTAATCACTGACCTGATGAGCTTATGATTGCCATCCATATGCCATAAACAGTTTGGGCCAGGAACAGACTACTGCCGTTGTCTTAATACACACAGCCTTAGACGTCTCATGTAGACTCCCTCTACATCGACTCGGCATAAAAACTCTTGCACTCTTGAGACTGAGGAGAGAAGAATGAAATACATAACCACACACTCTAGCTACTTAGCTAGTACTGGAACATAAATACTTGTGTGGAGTCACTTATTTTGAGTAAACAGTGGTGTGATAATAATATAGTGAGGTGTGTAAAAGTATTACAGTACAGAACCACCATATCCTCAAAATAACCACAGTTAATTCAATTTTCTGACAAATAATTAACAAGTTGCTACACCAAACTTCAGGATTGGATATTTTAATACATGGCTAACTGGCCTCAAGTAAACTGCAAATAATGCTGCCCATACATCAGAAGATTTGAAAATACTCTTGAAAAACTCTGGTCTCAGACCTGCTCACATCTAAAGACAACTTTATGGAGTTTTTAATCACAGACTGAGATTTTACAAAAACTGTGAATCTTTCTGGGTCACTGTTTACAAGACTACAAATACATTCTTTTAGTAAATACCACGTTAATTAATAATGTAATTACATATGATTAGGTTAGGTTTAGGCACAAAAACCACTTGGATAGGGTCAGGATTTTTTTTCCCCCTTTTAATTACCGGTTATTAAATTTGAGTAACTAATTTTACAATTTGAACAGGCGCTCCTCTTTCTGTACAGCTTGGGACCTTCGACTTCTCACCGGTGTTTCCTGTTCATCCATGCCACTCTTGTGATTGTTTATCCTCCAGGTTTCCTGTTTTAGATTTTGTTAGAGCTCATCTATTGGTTGTTGATATGTCATGTCACCACAAAGACTGAAAGACTTCAGATAATATCAAACACGTTTGATGTTGTTTTAAGGCCAAGACTAGGTAAAGACTGGTCGAAATCATCTCAGATTACCACCTTACACTAAAAGATCGAGATAATGTGACTCCAGTAAAACTCCCAAGATTTCCTTAAGACTTGAGTTTTGAGTCTGTGACTAAGGTTAGGTGTAAACTCAGCATAAGATGACTGACGCATTGCAAATAGAAACGTAGGCTGCTTGGACATTATTTTAAATTAGCAAGACTCACTATTCTACTGTATAGTTCATATTTAAATAATAAATACAGTATACATACATTAATTACATACATACATACATACATACATACATACATACATACATACATACATACATACATACATACATACATACATTTAATTACTCCGCGCTTCTGTTAAATACTGCATTCTACATTATGTTCTAACCTGTTCTATGTATAACACACTGTTGCTAGGGACGCTGATACAATCAGAGGAGCATAAAGGAGGTTCAAGAGGAACTATGCAGGATATTTTTTTTATCATTCTACATTATCCTTTACATCCTGGTCATATTATACTTACGTGTAACACGCACACCTCTTCCATTCACAAGACCATGCATTAGCTTGTAGCCGGTGTTTGGATGTCTTCTGTGGAGTTCTGTTACAATATGGTCCAATTCTTCATTATTCACAACTGAGTAGAGGTCCGTTTTTCTGCACAAATAAAAACGACATTAATATCGAGTTCGTTATACTACTCGTAATATCATTTCAGAGTGGACGAAACTGGCGATTCATAAAGTTAAAACTTAAAAATTGTGTGTAAATACCTTACACTTTTTTGTTTCATACGCCTTCTGATGGTCCTCTTTGACACTCCGAACATCGCTGCAATTTGACAAGCTGGTCCTCCGGAAAGAATGTTCCAGAACTGAACTCGGAATGTCAAACGCCCTAGTCCCTGTGTGTGTTGTGTCTGTTGCGCCCTGGTACCAGAGAAGCGGCGGAGCACTTCTTCTAAATTTGCAGTCACTCTGCTTTATACACTACATGCTCTGGGTCTGCAGGTCCTGCTTCCACATATTCGGCGAGGTCTAAAAGATCTCTCAACAACTTTCGTGAAAGTTCATGCAAGTCCTCCATTGCCGCCATGTTTGGAAAGGCTGACTGACTTAAAACCAAAGCAATGGATCAGACTAGATTGGCATTAGTGCACCCACTGACTTTGATAGGTGACTTTGACAGATAAAACAAATTCATGAAACATTGCATCACACGACCATGAAATAATTAATTAAATACTGAATTAATTGTATGTGTTTTTACATAAAATGAATTTGTGTTTTATGTATGTAATGACACATTTAAGTAATTATTTAATTATATATTTATTTATTCAATTAAGTATTTTAATAGTTTCAATGTCCCTGCTCATTTGATTGAGAATATTACAGATTTCTTTAAATATTGGACTAATTCTCAGTCTGGGCCAGTTGGAGGTGGTAACGCATCAATTCGAAGTTTATTCACCAATAAACCGAAGAAGAAGAAGAAGAAGAATCGTGTCGGTTTCGCAACATCAGAAAGGAAAGGAAAGGAAAGAAAGGAAAACGGACGGACCGCAGCGTCTTTTGTCTTGTCGTGAGTACATGTTTACTGTATGAGTATGACAGACAGCTGAATGTGATTCTCTGAGCGAAAACCTACCGGAGTTTGGGTCATTGTGAGTCTATCATCCAGTCACACAGTTCGCTCCGTTATTTGTGTCTCACCACCCAGACTCCATTCAAAAATGGGATAATTCACAGTGGTGCCATTAACGGCACAGTGAGCCCTGTGTAACTTTTACTGACCCCACAGTATATACCTGTCTTTATTATGACATACACATACAACGCCAAACAGCTCTCATTCAGAAACAAGACCATGTTTTAATAAAGGAGTCCCTGCAGGTTTCATTCAACAGATACACATAAACCTAACTTTGATACTGTAGTTGTGAATCAGTGAACAGGGCCAGATAGATAAAGGGGAATGAATGTGGTGAAACAGGATGACAGTCTCCACCCTCAGGTCACAGGGGCCACTGAGTGCCTGAGAAGGACCAGGATGAAATGAATCATATACTGTGACTGTTGCCAGAACTTCATGAGATTCCAGACAGGTTTCACCTTTCCCAATGACTACAGGGAAGTTGTTGTTGGAGATTGAAATATTAATGAGATGAGTTTCTGGTTGTATCTGCTTGTAATGTTGAAGAAATGTTTCCAGAGTCAGAGTCTATCTGGTTCCTTTCTAATGTATGACAGTGAAGTACATCTGATGCTTGGTCAGCTCTTTGTTATATTTAATTAGTTATTTTGTATTATGTTACATTTTCCTTTGTAAGGGTAGGGTGTATTGATGATAACTGGAGCTGCTGCTCCTCAAACTGAAATGCTCTTAGAAAGTACTCCTTAACATCGGGTCCTTTGGACCCAGCTGTGTGATACTCTCTCTTTCTGTTGTTGGAAAGTAGCCTGTGTGCATCTGCAGACCGGAGCCATGCTGACCTGTGACATCTGTGGTAAGGAGGTACTTCTGTTGGAGGAAATGAAGACGCATCTCCTTCTCAGCCACCTGGAAAATGCCATTAAGTGTCCGCTTTGCTCCCTGTCAGGAGAATCATATGATGAACTGTGTTTTCACATTAGCTCTGCTCATCCAGAGGAGCAGCTCACAGTGCAGGGCCCCACTGACATCATATCCAGCTCTGGTGGAACAGAAACTGGCCGCACTGACAGGGAGCTGTCCCAGACCTCCCAGTCCTGCTCAGCTGAGGACAGCTGTGATACAGCTGGTGGAGGGTCCAACAGGGACCCGGGTGTCATTTCAGACTCAAGGCAACTTGAACTAAACAGCACACCTGAAAGTAGGTGTTTGTCACTTGGGAGAACTGAACTCATCACGTTGGGTCCTGAAACACGAACAGAAACTATAAATTACCATAAAGAGGACAATGATTGGTTTGAATCTGGGCACAACAAACCCAAAGAGAAGCGGCTGTTCTCACCGAGAAAAGGTGATTCACCCTCCTCAAAGTTTATTTAAATTTTTAGAGTTGGTGTTGACTTGATCTGTTTGTTACAGATAAGCTGTTCTCTTGCCCCATGTGTGCACTGGTCTGCAACAGCTGCTTCATCCTGCAGGAGCATGTTGAGCTGCATCTGGAGGAGCAGCATTCCGTTGAGGGTAACTGCTCTGCATACAGAATGTACAGTTCAGGTACCTGATATTTTTAAATGTGATAAACATCTAATTTGAAAAGCTCATATTTGCCTTAAGGGTAAACCCCAGAAACCTGGCATGAATTTAAATACCTGCAGGACTAATGGCACTCCCACTAGAAACTAAATTATTCATTGCTAATTAATTGCTAATTTCTGTTAATTAGAAAAGCTAATATTTTAAACCATATCTTATTGTTGAAAGTTGGTGGTGAGGTTTCACACTTAGATTTAGTAATTTCTAAAATTATAAATGTTTGTAAATACCAGCCATTTGAATGTTCAAAGTTTTTATCTATTTTATTTTTGTTATTTCCTTTTATTTGCATATGATTTAGACTACCAAGTTTGGACACACTTTCCTATTCATTTGAATGAGAAAGTGTGTCCAAACCTTTGACTGGTAGGTAGATTTTTATTTAGTTTTTGTCTTCTCTGTCTCGTATTTGACAGTGACAGTGAGTGTTAGGGAACACAGTAGTTGTGAAATCTGTTGCAGTCAGAAACTAGAAACCTGACCTCATTTAACTCTTTTGGAACACCATGATGAATAATGTGGAACATGTGTTTTAACAGATGGTTCATGGGCAGGTCCATTATTATTGAAGGATCATATACTTCACAGATGTTTCTCAAAGTCTCCCTGCCTTATATGAAACTGGACTGACAAGTTTCCATTTGCATTGTAGGAGAGAGGAGACTTGAGTGTCCAATTTGCTCTGTCATCTACAATGACAGCTTTTCTCTGCAGGAACATGTGGAATTGCACTTAGACCATCAAGCAGGTGGGGATAAATCACATAATTCACTCAGTTCTCTCTGTCTGTTTAAAGACCTCTGTGCAGTTTCATTTATATATCTGACTTGATGCCCCCTTAGCCTCTGGTTCAGCGACTGTAGGGAGTCTGGGCTCAGACCTAAAACTGGCCACACAGCTGCAGCAGGAGGAGGAACAGCAGTGGAGGCATGAGGCGGCCCAGCAGGAGAGAGAGGATTTCAAGAAGCTGCAGGTCTGGACTCTGCACCAGAATCCCTTCTGTGCACATGCTGGTTGAAAGCTTACATTACATTTTCCCTTTTCAAACCCCAGAGGCACTCTGGATAAACGGCATAAACGTCATTATGCATAGTCATATAAGCTGAACCCTCAACATCAACACTTTTTCAGTCACTTTCACTCCAGTGAAAGCCAGAATAAGCACACTCCAGTGAGCTGCTGGGACGCACTGAGTCCCAACAGCTGTTAGGTCCACTCATCACAGACACATGATCATCTTAGCTTCAACTAAACATCTAAAATTCAAATGACAATGAACCAGGGACATGTTTATACTGAAATGCTCTGCCCTGTGGTGTAAACTCATCCCACACACAAAGTGAGAACATATTTGTATAAATGTTTTTAAGAATATAAATATGATATTCATATAATTAATTACAGCTCAAACAACAATTAATGTTAGCTAGAAGTTGTAAGGTTAACAAACCAGCAGCTCCTGGCACACACTCCATGTTGGGTTTGACTCTACCTTAGTTTAACTGTCTCCACTGCAGAGTCAAATACAGTCCTATGCTAACTTTTATTCAAACAATACCAGTGTGCCTTTAGTTACCTCTTATCTGAACATGATGCTGATCAGTCAAATTCTGTCATGTTTATGTTGCTACACTGTTGAGGCTGTCCAGATGAGGAGCAGCTAACAGTGTCACTTATCCCCAACGTATGATTGTCATTCATATTCATATTCATATTGTATGAGTGTTAGAACCCGAAGTGATGTCTTTTCTCGGTGCCATTTGGAGTTTGACTACAAATTATTGTTGCAATATAAAGGGCTTACAAATTGATTCTACATACTTTCATCAAAATTGACTACAGGTCTTATCTAAATGTTGAAAAATGAATACCGAAACAGTTATAATTCTACAAAAGTCTCACAAATCAAACAGAGCCCTGTTAGTTTTATTTTGAATATGAAATATGATGTTGTAGACCATTTTCCCTTAACTACACCAAACTTTATGAAACACGGTTCACTCAGGTATTACAGTCCACACAGCATGATATTTGCTGTTGATTTCACAAGTTCATGATGGGGTCAGATTCCTGTCTCAGACCCATTTCTGCAGTTTAGTGTTTGGTCAGTCTTTCCTGTCTGAAGTTTGTGGTTCTCTCTGAGTGAATGTGGTACAGCAGTACATGTTTGGGTATGTGTAAACTTTCTGTCTTATGCTTGCACATGACTCACCTTGACTTGTGTGGTGTCACTCTGCAGATGCAATTTGGCCTGGACGGCAAAGGGGGCTACCGCAGACAAATGGAGAGGACTATGGAGAAAGCGGTGGCCAGGGGCCACATGGGAGCTGCAGAATTTCACCACAGGAAGGCCGAGATGATGGAGTCTCTGGCTTCAGGGGTTGATGACGGCAGAACCAGAACCATGGGTATGTTTGTTCGTATCCACAATCTTGTAGCCTTGCTCCCCTAAACTTTGTGAAAGGAGAAAGGACAGACTGCTGATTGCAAGTCTTTTTAGGGTTTTTTTTAGGTCTTTTCAGTCATCACTGAGGTTTGATGCTATTGCAGTCTATTCCCACACTGACATCATGTGAAATAAAATTATAAATTTGTTGCTGTCATCCTTTCTTTTCCCTCTGCTCATTGATCTTTCATGATGGTCATGATGCAAGGCAGAGACATCGATAAGAAGAATTATTAAGAAGGTTTAAGAACTGGAAACCATCTAAGTGCAGTTTTTACTTGGTAAAAACTTTTACTAACTACATTGGCCACAACGGCCAATTAAAGATTTCAAGGGAATAGCAATCCTAGTAGAAAAGGCTAATTTAATAAACCAGATGGTCAGAGCCTGCCAGGATATAGAGAAAGGTAGGTCCAGTAAACTACTGTGTTTCTTGGTTATAATGTTTCCTTTACATTCATTTAGGAGTACCTAGGCATTTTTTCATTATTTCTTTTAATTGTCTCAAATAAACCATCGCCGAATTTCTCCACCTTCACAGCACAACCTGGTGATGAGCATAACGGTGGGGGGTGGTCCTATTGGAGTTAATACGACGATGTTAATTACTCACAAGAGCATGGCCTTAAAGTGACATCAGGCACCCAGGCACCAGGTCAGAGAGTCAGACGAGTGTCGTCCTGGAAAATAGGGCAGTGACTTACCAGAGAAAAGGTAGACTTAATAGTTTAGAGATAACTCATCAAGATTTCATCTGAAACACAAATTTTACAAGTTAAATAGACATTCCAAATTGCATTGTAGGATTCCTGTCCTACAGGACAGATGGCCAGCTAATGTTACGTAACATACTGGTAGTTAATTAGGCCCAGTGCCAACTCAGTAACGCTAATGTGGGTAAACTAATTGATATTGTTAAGCTAATAACTACACGCCATGATGCATTAACTGCTGACTGCATTTTCAGATGAGCTTGTTTAAATATTTCTTGAAGAAGAGAGAGACAACTGATGAAGGTCATGCTCATCAGGTATCATTAGCCTTTTACTGACACATAAATGATTATGGTTAGATAAAACATTGTAATCATATAGACAATTAACATTCGACGAGGAGTAGTGGAACAAAGTGAAGAGCAAGTAAAGAGTAGCACAGGCTATCAGGCTGGGAACCTAAATGGGTTGAAAAAACAAATATGTTTCTACTCATGGTTCTACCATACTGACAATGGTGAGTGTTAGTGAACCTTTTTTTCCTTTCTTGTTTTTTTTTTTTTTTTTTTTTGCATCATATACATGGCAATATTTCTGTTTACGTCGCCCCAGCCCCCAGAAAGCCTGCCCCCGCTGCTGAAAAAAATCCTAGAGCGAAAACTTTGATATATGCATATAAATGTATGTAAGTGCGGTTAAATTCTTCTAGCCCTTCCAAGGGGCTCAGTACTTTTAACTTCCTTGATCTCCTATGTGGGTATTTGCAGGTGACGATGTATGAGGAGAGCAGATGTCTGCCGTCATTACTTGTTACTTTAGTGGTCTTGTAGTGTCTTAGTCATGCTAGTTAAGACTGATTGCATTGTTGCCAGCACCCATAAGCTACAAACAAAAGATTTTGTTTGTGCCAAGGGTTTATTCCCTAGTTAGCAGACACTGGCTTTTCTCAGTAACTGGGAATAGGCTGAGCAGTGCCATGACTCCACTTTTAAGTTCTCTGTGACTCGAGCACTCTTACAGTTGAGGCTGTCCTGATGCAAACAGCTCAGGACAAGGAAATTGCCATCATCTTTTCATTAAGAGCTTGTCATTGTGCTGAAACAAGGTATTTTACCTCAGAGAAAGGAAGTCAAGGAGTTGTATGGACAATGGGGAAGTGATGTCAATCATTCTTTCATTCATCTTCTACCACTTATCCGTTTCTGGATCATGGGGGTTGCTGGAGCAAATCCCAGCTCACTCTGGACGAGAGCACGGTACACCGTGGACAGGTCACCAGTCCATCACAGGGCCAACACACAGAGACAGAGAAGAACAACCACTCACGCTCCCACTCAGACCTTAACAGTCACCAGTTAACCCAAACATGTATGTCTTGGGATGGTGGGAAATAACCGGAGTACCTAGAGGAAACCCATGCAAGCAGTGGGGGAACATGCAAACGCACAGAAAGGCCCCAGGGCGGGAACCAAAACCATGACCTTCTTGCTGCGGGGCAGCACTAACCACTGTTTTGCCGTGCTGCCCGGAAGTGATGTCACCACATAGAAAAGGAAACCGCAGAATATACCTGAACATTTGACTGCCCCACCACCACCCAGTTCTTTGCAAGGAATTAAAAAACATCAAGTTGACACCTTATACAAAGAATATCATCAAACTCAAACTTTCGCTTCCCACAGCTCACTTATGATAGTAGCATGGAGTGTTATACAAATGTGTAGCTTCAAAGTATTGTTTGTGGATTCAATATTGCCTGGGTGTTACAGCTGTACCTGTGCTCGGGTTTCTGGATAAATTTTCCAGCAATCCAATTGGTGGTGATTTGGAAATGATGACTTAAAAGTGTAGAAAATAAGGGTGGCTAATGAATTTTAAAGTACAGTGAATTGTTACATGGTATCTCACAGTATATGTCTCTGTATGCTCCACCTGTTTTATAACTTACGGTTATCTTCCTGTCTTATTCTTGCCTAAGTGATATCTTGTTAACACTTCATATTTGGCATAAAGAAACTAAAGAAACTGACATTCATTTGATCTCCCAACACTAGATTTTGGTGAATACTCACAGTCATAGTCAAAACAAATTTATTTAAGGCTAACATTTCATGATGACATTTTCCAAGATGTCTGTACAATATGAGAAAAATTTATAAAAGCGATAAAATAGTTCAATATTGCATTGGCAGTATGAACTGTACCAATGAACTGAAATGTGCTAGTAACAGTCTGATCTCTTCCTCTGTCATGCCAGCTAACCTCCCCCTTCATCTGCTAAGTTATAGACTGTATGCATATGGACTATGAGTCTGTAAAGTGAAGCCAGTACAAAATAATAATCATTGGGCAACTCCACTCCAGAAAAAAGAATAATATTGGTTAGAAGTCAATTGGAAAACTGCACCACTTCTTATCTTGATTTATTGGAGAACAGAACAGCTCAGATCCGCCCCTCAGTCCTCCCCACCTTAACATTTTCAACTAAATATAGTTTCTTCTAGCTTTAAAAACCTGGAGGCTTAACAAACCAATGGGCTTAAATTGAGGTTGAAGTGGAGGTCTCATCATCTTTAATAACACAAAGCTGTGTAATATCATTTTTATCTTATCTCATCAATACAATACAGCTAATCTGGTTCTCTTTTGATATTTGAAATTACTAGATTATTGGTTATATAGAATAAAATTCACCAACATAAGGGCTCTAACAACTCATTCAGGTGTATTGTAGATGTGAAGATACTGCCAATGGACTTAAGTTGTTTGAGGAGAATAATCCATATGTGGCAACCTTGTGTAGATGCTCTTTACTTGCACAATGTCTTGTCTTCCCTACTTCAACCTAACTTATTACAAAACCATACAATTGTTCAGCACACTGGATAATACCTGTAAAGAACATTTCATATGAAAAATAACTGCTTGCACAATATGCTCAGCCTTTGAGAACAATTTTTCCTTATGTACACAGTTACTACCAAAGTTGCTACTTGTCTCCTACTGTCATTCCTGTCCTGTTTGCAGTCTCCTACTTAATGACATATAAACTATCAAAAAATAAAGAAATGAAATATACAAGGAAATGATAAATAACTATCCCCTCCAGTCCATTTCAGTTTCCCCACTCATGAAATAAAAATATAATATATAATATATAAATATATTCTAACAACTTAAACTTCTTTAGACTTCTCACTCCTTCCATAGTCAATGACATCTGGCCTGCATGCTGCCAGTAGTGAACAAGGCATGGTCTTCCTATGTATGAGTGCATGTTTGTGTATGTGCTCATCAGTATGTTGATGTGTGTCATTCTGCCCCTCCACAGCTGTGACATACAGACAGTAGAAGAACAGGAGAAGTGGCAACTCCACCAAAATGAAAAAAATTGGAGCATGTGAATGTTTTGGTATAAATATGCTCTTGCCTTTGGCATGAGGCAAGTGTTAATTTGGGACCCTGGTTCGGACCCACAAATTTGATACTGCTAATGCATGTTAATAATACCATTCCCATAGCAAAGGTCATTAGGCGTGAAGAATAAGGTAAAATGATGCTGCTATAACCATAAAATCTTTTTAAGTTTGATGGCAAAGCAGCAGACTTTGGGTCCTGACATTGGGTTACCAGCCGACAGGATGAGTGGCCTTTGTAAACCATTCAATGTGGTCTGTCCTGTTGTTAAAAGTGAGGTAAACACACAGACATCAGTAGCACACACCCGTGTTTTACTAATGAGCAAAGAGTTTGAAGGCGTTCTGAAGGTGTTTCCAGCCTTCACTCTGACAGTTAGTACCCTGAAGCATGAGACTTAGTTCTGCCGTAGCCAAACAGCCTGTTAGGACTTTGGAATTAATGTTCCTGTTCCAGTGTCTCTCATTATCAGGCCAGGCTTTTATCATGGACCCTTTTTTTTTTTTAAATCCTCTTCTGTCTTACACAGTATTTTTGGAGAAAATCCAGCGGGGTCCAATTGAGTTGTCTGTCCTGAAACCATGGTCTCTGGCACAGACCATGTTCTCCGGTACGGACCAGTGGGCCCTACCAGCTCCTCAGTAGTCTGTCCTGTGGTCCCTGTGGTCTGGATCAGTTGGTAAGTGGTCTGTGGTGCGGCTTTTGTAATGTAAATGCACCCTCTCCCTTTTCTGGTCTTTTTGGGGGCACTCTTAGCTGGATAAATGTGTCAGAGATCATAAACTTTTGTCAGCAAAATACAGTCATCAATTATTTTTATTATTTATGCAGGTCCACGTAGTCAGGACCAGCTCCTCAGTGGTCGCAACCAGCTGGTCTCTGGCACAGAGCAATGGTCCCTACCACTAGGAGTGCTAAAGATACTGGTCCTTACCAGCGGCACAGTGGTCATGACCAGCTTCTGGCAAAAGTCACATCACAGACCACTCACCAACTGGGACCACAGGGAACACAGGATAGACCACAGAGGAGCTAGGAGGGACCACTGGTCTGTGCCAGAGACCAGCTGGTCGTAACTAGTGTCTCTTGCGTCCCTAGTGGCTGGTCTCTGCCAGAGACCATGGTCTCAGGACAGACTACAGAATTGGCTACACCCCCTCTCAATAATCATTTGTGTGTCTTTAAGTGCATATTAGTGTGTCTTTTAATACACCAACCATATTTGTTGTTTGTAGTTGCCTATACAAGCAACTGTCAACTTATGTAAGTCACGTGAACATTAACAGTTCAATGAGTTAGTCATGTAAAGAGCATGGTGTAGTGTGGGTGCAGCATCAGTTCAGGTGCTGTTTTCATGTGTCATTAGATGACATGGCATGCTGTGACCTCAGCACAAATGACAAATACTACCAATTTGCGCTGTTCATGTTTTAGAATTTTAGACAGCTCCATTAAAGAGTGACACCAAAGGTCTTAGCTGGACCAGGACCGTTTCAGTCCAGTGTGTTAACCCCTTAGCCCCAGGAGCCCCTCCTCTCCACCAGATAATTACTGATGTACTGCGCTGAGTGTTTTAAAACCATTTGAGGAGAATGATCCATCTTCAGCTTCCTGGCTAAGATTTTGGATGCATTGCAGTGTCAACACATCTGGATGGTCCAAGACTCTTAATCATAGTCGCAGCTCTTGGTTGATCAGGTGTTTATGATGGTACAAGCTGCTTTTTATTTCACTTTTTAAAATTTCATTTCAGACATGTACAAAATACATTCATCTAAAAAAAAAAAAAAGACTGATGTTCTAATAAGTCATGCTACTAGGCATGTTAGCCATTTTAGTCAAGATCCATGTTTGTATTTACCTTCTCAACATCAATGTGTTCATCTTGTCATCACAGCCACAGTGTGGTTCTTTATTCTCTGATGTGCAAACCCTCGGCTGCTCTCTTCGCTGAGCTGCTGAACTGTATGAATTGAGCAGGATCCGTCTAATTGGCACTCTCCTCACTTTTGTGCAGGTGTGACCAGAGTGTTGTACGAATACTACCAGACCGAATCCAGAGATGTGGCTCATGTGTGGCTGAGTGCAGATACTGACCACTACTCTTCCTCAGCAGGGGATAAGGGCTGGGGCTGCGGCTACAGAAATTTGCAGATGCTCATCTCCTGCCTGCTTAGAGTGGACATGTATCTGCCCTACCTGCAAGGTGCACAAACACACTCACCTGTATATATCAGTATAAATTTTCATCTCCCATGTTTCTCTCTGGAGCTCTAAAAAAACAAGCAAGTCACAAAAGAGCACCTTCATACTTATGAACCTGTATAACTTAATATAGAACCTACACCTGCTATTTAATCAGAAAACACAAGGACATTTACCTGCAGACTTGGCAGACCTCAACTGATGTCTCAGCACACACTCGCCATTTTTATTTAAGTTCATGACGGCAGGGGGGCTTAAGTCCCCCTTCAAAAAGTAGGCAAAAATAAAAATACTGAAAAATGCTGTAAGCAGCATTGCTATGCCGTTGCTGGGAGAGATGTGAATACTGTAACATATGTATCAAACCAATCAAATCACACATTACGAAAAAGTTTCTTACGAGGCAATCTGAACTGATGTTTGCCTGGCTGGCTGACCTGACCTCATCTGCAACAACTGGTAGCGAACAGTAGCGATCCTACCGACAGCATTTAGCCTGTGTGTGAATGTGGGAGAGAGCTCAGTGTTTTTTTGCGAATAGGTGGATGGATTCTACTAGCCTATATTTTATAATGGTAGTAGGCCTATTCAGCGAGTGAAAGTTGTTCATGTTGCAGTGTGTGCCCAATTTTCCTGAGTTGGACTGCGGTTAATTTACTCTGATATAAGTTGTTTCGTTGTATTCAGGTTTTTGTCTCAGAGAGTAGGCTATGGAATTTTACTTCACTCATGCTGTGTGCTTGTGTGTGGGTGCAAGGCCCTGCTCTTTGACAGCAGGTGCAACAGGTGGAGACAACAGTATTTAAATATTTAAATGAGGGTTTTGTGTCTTAGTGGAGAGTTGGACCAGCAGAAAGCTGTAACCAGAATGCTCTGACAGCTCATCTGCAGGAACCCCAACCATCCCGCAAGAGCGCAGAGTGTGTGTGTGTGATTGATCATGTGTGCATACGAAAGAGCTAGCGTGCGTGTGACTGACAGACAGTTAAAATTCGTAACAACCACACTGTATCTTTGCTGAACACACATCAGCCACAGGGGTAAGTTCACCATACATAACACTAGAGCCAAAAGTAGAAACAGTAAAAAACACCACTGGAAGAGACAGTGTCCAAAACATGGCCCCTGAAGTTTTTAGAATGGCAGCTCACACTCAGATGAAGGGCAGCTAAGGTGCATGATCGCTAACTTTAAAAGGCCAAGCATTAATAACGACTGTTTTCCTGTGTTGCCCCATGTACACTCAAACACACTGATGTTGCGTTCCCCATGCAGAGAGGGTTGTGCCAAGCATTCCCCAGTTGCAGCGTATGATCGAGGAGGCTTGGAGAGCAGGACTGGATCCACAAGGTGCATCCCACTTCAACCAGAAGCTGCAGGGGACGCGAGCCTGGATTGGAGCCACAGAGATCTACAGTCTCCTCATCTCTCTGGGAATCAGGTGACCAGGACCTAACCGAAGAAATTACTATGAAAAGTGTTGTCACATAGCATGAGCAATCAGACAAATAATTTTCAAGCTTTGCAATTATTGCTGAAAATCTGCCTAATTGCTCTGTTTTTTATGCTGTGACCTGATTGTATGTGTGTGGGTTTGTAATATGTGAAAGGAAACGTGATTCAAAGGATAGTTATGGATCTAGCTGCAGCTTTTCCTCAAACCAAGTCATGAATCTGATTAGCCTGTGAGGAGTGTTGTGTTTTTCACTCTGTGCTGTTAAACTAGAATGAGTTTTACTTAAAACATGCATAGCTCAGGAAGTTGTGAGGAAATGAGTAGAAGAAAGTATTGCACTAAAAACTAAAATATAGCTTGGCTGCTGTCCTTGTTGGAACAACCCAGTCTGAGGTCCAGACTATGTCCTGCAGATATGATGCTTGGCATTCAGGCCGAAGGGTTCAATCTTCATTTCATCATACCAGAGAATTCTGTTTCTTATTGTCTGAGAATCTTTCAGATGCCTTTTGGCAAACTGCAGGTGGGCTGTCGTGTATTTTTTTGAGGAGTGGCTTCCGCCTGGCTGCTCTATCATACAGGCCTGATTGGTGGAGTGTTGCAAAAATGGTTTCCTTCAGAAGGTTTGCCTCTCGCCACAGAGCAACACCGGAGCTCCATTAGAGAGCTCAATGGGTTATTGGTCACCCTCCCTGACTAAGGCTCTTTAACCCAAAATGCTCAGATTGGCCAGGCGACTAGTTATTGCAAAAGCGGCCATTGACAGATGATTGAGGTCACTGTGCTCATAGGGGCCTTCAATGGTGTAGAAATGTTTCTGTAACCTTCCCCAGATCTGTGCCTTGATACAATCCTGTCTTGGAGGTCCACAGACAATTCTTTGATCTTGATGGCTTGGTTTGTGCTCTGACATGCGCTGTCCTCTATGGGACCTTATATAGACAGGTCTGTGCCTTTCCAAATCATGTCCAATCAACTGAATTGACTGCAGATGGACTCCTATCAAGTTGTAAAAACATCTGAAGGATGATCAGTGGGAAAAGGACGCACGTGAACTCGATTTTTTTAATATCATGGCAAAAGATGTGAATGCTTCTGTAGATGTGATTTTTTTTTTTTTTCTCTCTCTGTCTCTTTTTTTTCTCTTTGTGATTGAGGAAATTTTTGTATAAATTAGTAGGAAAATAATATAATCCATTATGGAATAAGGCTGTAACATAACAAAATGTGGAAAAAGTTTAGTGCTGTGCATACTCTCTGGATCAGTGATTTCCGACTGTTGTGCCGCGGCACAGAAGACCACCAAATCTCACCCAACCAGCACTTGAAGCCTTAAAGTATCCAGGTGAAACTTTACAATCCTCCACAGCACACCCACGCACTGCACCACTGCAGTTGGGAATCACTGCTCCAGATACACTGTATGAGGTTGGCCTTGGGCGACATGTGAATGTGATCAGGCTGGTGCTGTGTGTCTTTTCAGTGCCCACATCATTGACTTCCACCGACCAACAGGCCCAAGAGACACCCACCCCCAACTGTTTGACTGGGTGAAGCAATACTACTGTGACCCTAGCAGAAGCAGCAGGCTGCCCCCCAGTGTCATCCAGACCTCCCTGCCCCCACTGTACCTGCAGCACGAAGGTATAGAGCCTACACTACTACACTGTTTACACACCGTATTTGCTGGACACTAGACTCTATCCATCAGTCAGACATATATTATGATCACCTGCCTAACATTTTGTTGGTTCCCCTTTTGCTGCCAAAACAGCCATTGTCCTTCAAGGGATGGACTCCACTAGACCCCTGAAGGTGTGCTGTGGTATCTGGTACCAAGATATTTGCAGCAGATCCTTTAAGTCCCATGAGTTGTTAGGTGGGGCCCCCATGGATCAGACTTGTTTGTCCAACATGTCCCACAGATGCTCGATTGGACTGAGATCTGGGGAGAAATGTAGTTCATCAGACCAGGCCACCTTCTTCCATTGTTCTGTGGTCCAGTTGAGGACAAATGTTCAAATGCTGGCTGTATTTGTATGTATTCCAGCCATTAACAGGTGTAATACTGAATAGATAATCAGTGTCATTCACTTCACCTGGCAGTGGACTGAAGGTTATTCCTGATATATATTTACATAAAATTTTTAATAGTCTGGTGTGGGATGCTCACTCTTAAGAATAAAAACAGGCATTGTGCATAGCATGGTGGACGAATGTAGCAAAATTGGGGGTAACCATAAATAACCTGTCAAATTTACATTTTGTCAAGTCTCAAATAAAAATCGCAAACATCTTTTCAGATTCCATTCATTCTCTTTTGAAATCATTCAGATCTTTTGCTCCTACACCTATTTATCTTTTAAACAAATGAGTAATTTTTGTTCAACTTATCCTTATTTATTCTAATCTGTAAGGAAAGGGCTAGGATCTATTTTTTGTTTCCTTTGCAATTCTTTTTTTTAATCTTTGTTTGTATTGTAGTTTTTTTTTTTTCCCAGTTTGTTAATGTTAGGGTGGAAACTGGCCACACAATATTTGCCCAATGGGGTCACAATAAAGGTCAATTGACCTTATTTATAATGGTTTCCAATTGGACATACAGGGTAGTAAATTTTAAATCTGACACTTCACAAAAATTTATAATGCATCAAAATCGCTGTTTGTGCTAATTATTCACATATCTGAGGCTGTGATATCTCGCAAAAAGTAATTCAGTTTGCATTAAGCATTTGGAAAGTTCCAAATTGGCCAATTGGCATTTTTTCATAAATAATATTGGCATCCTGCAAATGTAAACATTCATCTGTATTCATCTGTATCAAAATTATAAGATTTTTAGAACAAATTTTGGTCCATTGACTTAAAAGGGTAGTAAATTTGTATACAGTTTATTATTGACCTATTAGAAAAATGCAATGCCAAATTCATCGCAACATACAGTCCCTTACAGATATTAAAATAACACTTTCATAAAAACAGTGTTTTGTTTACTTTTAGTGTTTCATCCTTTAGTTTCCGCTTGTTTTGGGTTTCACCTGGAGGAAAAAGGCCTTTGTTGCTTTAATATTGACCATTATTTTTGAAACTTATCATTTCTCCAGCCAAATGAATTGGTTTTGGTTGGGACATTTATCCTCCTTTCATTTTCTAAAATGAAACTAAATCATCTGTAACCTGCTGATGAGCTATACCAGTAAGAGATCATATCCCTCTTGCACTTAATTAAAACTGGAAAAGTGTTAGTGCCAGTTTATCAGGTCCATGATCAGCAAATTTCTCTGATCCCTTTCACTCGAAAACAGGTCATGTGGTCCCGTTAACATCAACATCTTTGACATCAAGGTTATGCATTTAAACATGCCGACTATGGAGTCACAGAATGATTCCACATTTTTAAATCTCTTGTTTGTTAATGATTGCACATAAATCTGTGTGTTTTAAACATTCACATCTCTCAGCAGAGTTGAAGGCCAAATTCTTTGATCAATTTGTTTTGTGTAAGAAAACATGGTGAAAGGTAACCATACCAAACATAGCATAATGTTTGGATTGTCATTCTACTATTTGTGAATGATAACGTATTTTTGCTGATGATTGGAATAAACTAATTGGATTGGGACTTGTTTTTCTTTTTTGTTTTTATTTTTAAAATCTTCCTGTTTTTTACCAACTCATTGCTTATCAATACAAGCGGTTAAAGACCACGCGGTAGATAAAAACAGTATTTACCTCAAGACATCTGTATTGTTTTTTGAGACTATTGCTAGTAGTAGATTAATCTCTTGTTTTTTTGCTGCAGAGAAGAGGTGTATTTGCATTTGTATGTGACAGAATGAAGTTAAAATAAACTCCAGTTGGTATTGAGGGGGTTGATCTCAGAAAGCAGGTGATTTTGTTAACTCTAAACAACGGAAGTTTTCTGATTCAGAAAGGGAGGTAACTTGAACTCAGTAGGTTACTATGGTAACTGGCTGTGTGAACCTAACTAGCTTTTTTCAAGAAACTTGTAGTTGATCTGCTGCATACACCTGTAGTTGTAATATGTACATATATCTACATAGATATAATTTTCCTGAACATGGCACCACCTTTAGGACCCTATAGATGAAGTAGCTGCATTAGTATGCAGATAGTTTAATACATGTTAAATAAGAGAGTTAAATAAAACTCAGGAGATGATTATCAGACTTTGAATAAATACGTTATATTTCCAGATGACTGTTTTTCTTCACATTTGAAGAATGTGCATCACCACAGGATTTTAGGTGAATTAATTGAATTATGTGAAAATTAATGAATATGAATTGAGTTGTGTTAATAACATAATGCTGCAATTTCAGACTGGAATTAGTAATTTGAATTTCTTTGAGGATGAGCCCAGTGATTGACTGCATCAATAGCACTCACATTCCCGTCACTGCTCCTTCCCAAATGAAGCTGATCATGTGAATAAGTCCAAAAACCTTATTAATGTGCACACCATACATCACCCAGTGTCTCAAAATGTCAAAGCCTATATCACAAACCTATAACTCACATTTATAATCCTCTGGGCCATCAAGATCATATGTGATTATGGACATATTATTGTCAGTGTGGAGGCAAAGTGTCCTGGTCGGGGCATGAATGGTTAGGGTTAGGGTTAGGTGCTAACCTCTCTAGCCCTAGCTGGACTAGAGTTAACTTACTCAGAGTAGATTGAGCCAACTCAAATCACCTGTTCCGAAATCGGTTTCCCAACTCAGAGTAAGCCAACCCAGAGTTTAGGGTTAGGGTTAGGGTTAGACTCAGAGTTTGTTGAACATCCTTATTGAAATAAATCCATGGCAATGAAGGAACATGTTACCATGAGACTCAGCGAGTCTCTCTGATGTTTTTGTTTTGAACTGGAGCTTTGAGTGTAAGATATGATTTGATCTGATGATATGATCACGTTTTGGCACACTGATTTGTATCAGTGTATCATCCACTGGATGTGGAAGGTCTGTATAACAACTCCATAAAGAGTTTGGTCTAGACCTGTACTGTATGTAAGGTGCCTTAATGTTACTCCGTTATCATTTGTCGCTATATAAATAAATAAATATATATATAAATAAATAAATAAATATATAAATAAATAAATAAATAAATATATAAATAAAGATTTTTGTGACATGTCTTTCACCGACCCATTCTCCTTCTATCTAAACAATATCACATCTCTCCCCCTCCCTGGTCCTCTCTCCTCTCCCTCTCCCTCTCCCTCTCCCTGATTCGTTCTCCCCTTCCTCTTCCTGGTCCCCCTCTGCTAATGCACATCCTCCTGCAGGACACAGCCGATCTATAGTGGGCTTGGAGCAGAAGAAGAATGGGAGTCTGTGCTTACTGGTCCTGGATCCAGGTTCCTCCTCATCAGACACCAGTAAGCTGTTAAACAGGGATACCATCTCCAGGGCCATCCGCCATGTCAGGAAGTTCTCTGGGAGCCTGAAACACAAACAGTACCAGGTGGTGTCAGTGCAGGGGGTGTTGACTGCTGAGGAGAAACAGGTGAGATCAGCGACAGTCTGAACTGAACTTGAAGTGAATCAGAACCTTGGCATGCCTGTCTCTGAGATATGTAGTCGCTCTTTGCTGTGGCATGGTTAGGAGACGCTATACAAAGACCTTGTTGATGGTCTGTACTTGAAAAAGAGGTTCAAAGCTGTTTGAATGAATGACTTGTGCTTGTTCTTACAGAGAAGCATCTTCAGCTCTGGGACGTTGCGAGCTGAGAGGATCCCATGAACAGTAACACTTTTCAAACTGTGAACAAATCTAATTTCTCTTGTATTTAATATTCTTTTTTTCTTTTAAAAGTTAGTCATTATTATATACTCTATTTTGAAAATATTTAAATAAAGTATTTTCTCTCCATGTGGTCCAATCATTTACATTGCACATCATCACACTGTTTAACTGATGAAGTCATGAGACATTGACAAGTCTCAGTTTTTGTGTGTAACCTCATTTGGATACTGTCTCATTATCACTTATCCATCAGGTTCGCAGGGGATATTAGAGCCAATTGTCTGTCTTTTAGACCCAGTACCAACTAGCCTTTTTAAAGAGATTTTTTACTTAATTGAGCTGTTAATTTTATATCTGATTAATGTGACCTTATCTTTCAGTTATGTACCTCAGACTCTTAAGACCGCAGTCATCAAACCCCAGCTTAAAAAGCCGAATCTTGATCCCGATGTTTTGGCCAACTATAGACCCATATCAAAACTTCCATTCATTTTTACAATCCATCCATCTGCATGGCAATGGTTTGCTTGAAGAGTTTCAGTCAGGATTTAGAGCCCATCATAGCACAGAAACAGCGCTGGTTAAAGTCCTCAATGATAATCTAATGGCTTCAGACAATGGAACAGCCTCCATACTTCTCTTAGATCTCAGTGCTGCATTTGACACAATAGATCATAACATTTTACTACAGAGACCAGAACATGAAATGCAGACGACACTCAGCTGTACCTATCAATGAAGTCAGTCAGATTGTCAAACTGCAGACATGTTTTGAAGACATAAAGCTCTGGATGACCCAAATTTTTTTTCTTCTTAAGTCTGACAAAACTGAAGTTATTGTACTCGGCCCTAAGCACCTCGGAGAAATGCAATCTAATCATCTAATCAGTCTGGACGGCATTAGTTTGGCTTCTAGCTCCACTTTAAGAAACCTTGGAGTAACTTTTGACCAGGACATGTCTTTTGTCCCTCACATAGAACAAGTCAGGAGGGCAACTTTCTTCCACCTGAGAAACATTAGGAAAATCAGAAACATCCTCTCTCAAGAGGATGCAGAGAAAATAGTCCATGCATGTAACTTCTAGGCTGGACTCATTACTCACTCATTACTACCTGGATGTCCAAACAAATCTTTTTAAGGCCTTCAGTTGATTCAGAATGCTGCTGCACAAATATTAACAGGAACTAGGAAAAGAGATCACATCTCTCCTGTGTGAGCTGCTCTTCATTGGCTGTTGGTAAAATACAAAATAGAATTTAAAATCCTCTATTCTGTTAATATATAAAGCTCTTAATGGCCAAGGTCCATCATATCTCAGAGAGCTCATAGTTCCTTATTGTCCTAGCAGGTCACTCTCTCTAGATGGAGGTTGACTTGTGGTTCCTAAAGTCTCCAAGAGTAAATCAGGAGACAGATCTTTCAGTTATCAGGCTCCTCTTCTATGGAACCAACAATGGAACGTCTCTAGCAATTTTCAAGACCTAACTTAAAACATTTCTGTATAACAGAGCTTATAGTTAAAAAGTCCATCTACTCTTCTACCATCTACTCTGCAATAGGCCTGGGCTGCTGGGGGAAGAGCGGATAATTAGAAGATGAATGAATAAATGACATCACTTCCCCACTGCCCATACAACGAGTAGACTACCTTTCTCTGAGGAACCTCAGTTCAGCACCCTATTCCCAGTACAGGTTACTGAGAAAAGCCACTGTTTGCCAACTGGGGATTGGCTCCAGCACCCCCACCCCCGTAGAAGATGAATGATTGATGAATTGATTAATATGGCTCTTCTCAATCTTCAGAAAAAAATGTAAGTGGACTTTGAGTACAAAAAAAGGACAATTCTTTGAAAAGAAGTATACCTCTGAACCTAGGAGCTGACAGGTGTGGAAACTCCAAACATGTGTGACCATAGCCTACATTGGCCAGACAGTTGTAATCCCTTGTTACAACCGTCCCTGAAACAACTAGTCAGTGACTTTCAGTCAAATTCTTTACCTTGTTCTTTCATCTAAGAAACGTAGATCATAATTTTCATTTGAATCGCTTAACCCCAAATCTAATTTTCGAATAATTACGAACCAAAATTCCTGTGGAGCTCTCAGCTAGGACAGTCCATTCAACCCCACACTACTACCCCGCTGACTAAGTGACCCCCTGGCAGCCCCTCCTCTTCTCTCCTCTCCTAGGCACTGATGTGATCTGAGTCCGAGCTGGACTCTGAGCTGATTTTTATATGCGTGCGTAAAGACGCGTGCTCGATACGCATCTCCAGAGGCAAAGAGGAGGAACCTCCGGGCGCCGCAACTCTGAGGTCATATAAGAGGTTTCATCCCGGTGGCAGCGAGATCATCTCCTGCTCGCCGTGAAGTGGTTCCCTCAGTCGGACACAGGAGCGAATTGAACAGGTAGTAGACAGACAGATTACTTTTATTCACATGGGTTTTTTGACCTTTACAAGAGCGCAAACTGCTACTGTGATTAACACAGGTAAAGAAAACGCGCCTTTGCTTCTGTTGTGCCTCAGCTGTCATGGACTCAAATCATGCCGAGACTCACAACGACGAACTGGTGCTGCACAGAGGTTTCACGCTGATCAGAGGGACTCACGATCCGGATGATGTGGACCAGATTAAACACCTGGAGATCAGAGACTCTGACGTGTTTGTTGCCACCTACCCTAAATCAGGTGAGAGGAACACAGAGGGCCCAGCACACACGCTGTTTTTCCCGCAGTGGGAATGCACTAATGTCATTGTTGTTTGTTGTGCCTTCTGCATAAAAGAAGGGACGAGGCTGATCAATGTACAGCATTTTCACACTATTGTCCTTCTCTCCTGAATGTAACAAATGGATGTGAGAAAACCATCAGTGAGTTCTGTATAGACAGAGTAATCAGGACATAGTTCATCAGAGGAGAAAGTAAGGGTATGCTCATACCCCAGGCTGTCTGTCTTTCTCTCTCACAGGGACCATCTGGTTGCAGCAGATCCTGCTGCTAGTAGAGGCAAAGGGAGATGTGACAGCCATCAGAAACCCCACCATCGTATCCAACGCTGATATAATGCCCTGGATGGAGAGCATTGGCACCAGAGAGATGTTCATCACAGCCCCATCACCCAGAATGAGGGTCACCCATCTGCAGCCCCAATTCATGCCTCTTGCTCTGAGCCAGAGGGGCAAGGTCAGCTCAGCCAACTGCATATCACAGACACCTACTTTTGCATGAGCAACACATCAACATGTAATCAGCTGTACGCATGTATAAGAACATTTAAAGGTCCGTACTGTATAAACCTCTGTGGTTGGGTTCTATATTAATACAGTGAAGGTATCAAAGGTCCACGGAATAATGCTTACAATCTGTATTCAGAAACTGAGCTTTAAACTGCCAGGACTTCTGGGATTTTGTGATTTCACAAAAAAGCAGTATGCACTCCATCTCTCAGTGAGAACGTTGACCTGCAGCGACAACACGCTGATGTTTACTGATTTCATCTCTGTTTTGTTGCACCTATGTTCCCTGATGTTTGCTTTAGTTGTTCTTGTGATCTCCTGTCTGGCATCAGCATGAGATGGAAAATGTTCAAATCAGCCCATCGACATGGAAAAAAAAATTCGCATGAACCCTTTCCCCGCCAATCACAAAATGTTCTGTCAATCCGTGTTTTCGCAATTATAGTACAGGGGGTGCTTTTGCAGATTTTGTGAATTACTACGGTACTCCTTGTTTGACTACAAATAACTTTTATTCCTCATCAACGGAGTATACACCATCATTGCACTTTGCAATTGAAAATGCCGTCTCCATGAAAAAAAATAACTTTAGAAGCATTACAAGTTCTTATAGACACAGACTCGGACAATTTCATCTACAATGTTTGTTTAGAAGAATTTAGAAACAACAGACAAAGAGGAGGTGAGGGAGACACGGAGATCGGGCTGACAGTGGAGGCGTATAGGATCGGTTCAAACTGATTAATATTGCTATTTTTCTTATTTTGTATACAGTGTTACAATATGTAAACAAGAAACAGTAAAAAGTCTAAATAGCATATCAGTTTTATCTCGAAAGTAAATGTCAACACGATTTTCTCAGTTTTTTGTTCAAAATTGATGTTTTTTTCATGAAAATTACCAATATTCACATGTATTCAGGTCTCAAAAATTAGTGGATATGATCAAAAAGGTTGGAGCTGGCTGGCAACTTTTTAATAAAACTCTGGCAGGGAGAGTGCTAACAAGGAGACTACAATTTTATGCCCCAGAAAGGTTTTGACATGAACAGGTGCAGGCTGATACACTGACAATGTCTGTTTAATAGAAATGGGAATTGTTTGACTTGTTTCAATCTCCCTCAGGTGATCTACGTGGCAAGAAACCCCAAAGATGTTCTTGTGTCTTACTTCTACTTCCATAAAATGGCAAAAATGTTGGAGACGCCAAAGGATTTTAACGATTTCTTTGAGAAGTTCCTGAGAGGAGATTGTGAGAACAGCTCCTCCTATCTTCCTTGCCTGATATTTTCATGACCATTGTCTGAAGTGTGATGCTGACACTGGGCCTTGTACATTTCAGTGTTCGGGTGCAGCTGGTTTGACCACATTAAGGCTTGGTACTCAGTGAAGGACGAGATGAATATGTTGTTCTTCACATTCGAAGAAATGATTCAAGTGAGAACTCAGATCTTTTCCATGCATGCTTTCTCATCCCATGTTGTGGTGTCAGTTTGCTTTAACAGTTTGTGATGCTGTGTCTCTTCGAAGGACCTAAAGTCTGTAGTTCAGAGGATCTCCCTGTTTCTGGGTAAAGACCTGACAAATGAGGAGCAAGCCAATGTGGTTAAGCACAGCACCTTCAAGAAAATGAAGGACATTCCTCAAGCCAACTACAAGCAGGTGTCTGAAGAAATGTTCAACCACCAAAACGGCATGTTCATGAGGAAAGGTAGGCATGCTTACAGGATCTCAACTGTCAACGTGAAGAATTACAGATCATGTCAGATACATATATCAACCATGTACTAATACGACATCTTTGGAAATATTTGAACTGCAAATAGAGGGCCAAACTCTTCATCTAAACAATATGAAGTGTAAAAGATGGCTCTCGAGTTATAGATTTTTGGAATTTGGGGCCGACTAGACAATTAGGATTGACAAGGTGATGTTAGAGGCTGAAACTGAACCTAGCCTATGACTGGCCCTACATACAGGGATTTTAAATCTGAAATGACCTACTTTTTGGCCACTTGAGATCAAGAGAACCAAGCTCCAAATATAACAATGACATATCATCATCATTAATGTTGACACACCTACGTCTGTCACAAACAGGTGAGTCCAGTGGAATAGGTGATGTTTTAATGTTTTCCACACAGAAGGCTCAGAACATCATATTCCCCAAAAATGAATGACTTTAACTCAGTGACTTTTATTCAGCAGAAAAGCACCATCATGTGAGGTAAAGCAGACAAATGGGGCTCCTTTTATCCCCAACACAGATGAAAGAGGGCCCTGGTGTTTCACAGCTATATGAACAACTATAAGCCCTCAAGACATAATACAGAGCCTGGGGGTGCACAGTCCAATTCATCTGCACTCCCCATTGCTTGCATACGAGTCACCTGTTACATGGGGGACTGGTTTTACTTCCAGCATCTGCCAATGGTCTGCATGTTAGAAATTTACAGGGGGGGATCAATGTGCACTTTGTCTGGGCCCCCGAGAGTCTGGTAGGATACAGACAGGTCCATAAATATTGGGTCATTGACACAATTCTCATCTTTTTGGCTCTATACAACACCACAATGGATTTGAAATTAAACGAACAACATGTGCGTTAACTGCAGACTTTCAGCTTTTATTTGAGGGTATTTACAACCAAATCAGGTGAATGGTGTAGGAATTACAACAGTTTCTATATGTGCCTCCCACTTTTTAAGGGACCAAAAGTAATGGGACAATTGGCTGCTCAGCTGTTCCATGGCCAGGTGTGTGTTATTCTCTCATTAACCCATTTACAAGGAGCAGATAAAAGGTCTAGAGTTCATTTCAAGTGTGCTATTTGCATTTGGAATCTGTTGCTGTCAACTCTCAATATGAGAAACAAAGAGCTGTCACTATCAGTGAAGCAAGCCATCATTAGGCTGAAAAATCAAAACAAACTCATCAGAGAGATAGCAAAAACATTAGGTGTGGTCAAATCAACTGGAACATTCTTAAAAAGAAAGAACACACCGGTGAGCTCAGCAACACCAAAAGAGACCGGAAGACCACGGAAAACAACTGTGGTGGATGGCAGAAGAGTTCTTTCCCTGGTGAAGAAAAACCCCTTCACAACAGTTGGCCGGATTAAGAACACTCAACAATCAAGAGAAGACTTCACCGGAGTAAATACAGAGGGTTCATCACAAGATGTAAACCATTGGTGAGCCTCACAAACAGGAAGACTAGATTAGAGTTTGCCAAACAACATCTAAACAAGCCTTTACAGTTCTGGAATAATATCCTATGGACAGATGAAACGAAGATCAACTTGTAACAGAATGATGGGAGGAGAAGAGTATGGAGAAGGGATAGGAATTGCTCATGAGCATGGTGGTGGTAGTGTCATGGCGTGGGCATGTATGGCTGCCAATGGAACTGGTTCCCTTGTATGTATTGATGATGTGACTGCTGACAAAAGCAGCAGGGTGAATTCTGAAGTGATTCGGGCAATATTATCTGCTCATATTCAGCCAAATGCTTCAGAACTCATTGGACGGAGCTTCACAGGGCAGATGGACAATGACCCGATGCGTACTGCGAAAGCAACCAAAGAGCTTTTTAAGGCAAAGTGGTGGAATGTTATGCAATGGCCAAGTCAATCACCTGACCTGAATCCAATTATGCATGCTCAATCTGATTCACTTCTGAAGACTTGCTGAAGACAAAACTGAAGGGAAAATGCCCCAAGAACAAGCAGGAACTGAAGACAGTCACAGTAGAGGCCTGGCAGAGCATCACCATGGGTGAAACCCAGCGTCTGGTGATGTCTATGCGTTCCAGACTTCAGACTGTAATTGGCAGCAAAGGATTTGCCACCAAGTATTAAAAAGTGAAAGTTTGATTTGATTGTTAGTTTGTCCTATAACTTTTGGGCCCTTTAAAAAGTGGGAGGCACATATAGAAACTGTTGTAATTCCTACACCGTTCACCTGATTTGGTTGTAAAAACCCTCAAATAAAAGCTGAAAGTCTGCAGTTAAAGCACATCTTGTTCGTTTCATTTCAAATCCATTATGGTGGTGTATAGAGCCAAAAAGATGAGAATTGTGTCAATGTCCCAATATTTAGGGACCTGACTGTAACTACATATGTCTATAGCTCAGGCTTATTCTGACTGGTTGGTTGAAGACCAGAGGTTTGGCTGTGAAACAAGCTGAAGAAGGATAACCTGTTTAATATGCACTATGTCCTCATCTTTCTCCTTCCATGTGCTGTGAACTTCAGGCACCATTGGTGACTGGAAAAATCATTTCACCGTGGCCCAGAATGAGAGATTTGACCAGGTCTTTCAAAAAGAGATGAAGGATTTTCCTGTGTCGTTTATCTGGGACATCAAAGACATTGAATGACCACCTGTTTAGGGTTGTCTCATTACAAATGTCACAAAAAGAACAGTTAGATGCTGCTTCATGAACTAAAAAAACAAAACCCACATCTTATCCTCTTAACTATGGTGGCACAGCGCAACTATCTATGCAAATCTGTATCAGGTCTGAAATTGCTGTTGATATTTTCCTATGGTCCAGCAGTCAGTTTGATCCAGAAGGTAGAGATTGACTCAGCTGAAGTTTAGTTTAGTCCCCAGTCATGTTCCCAATCTGAGTGACCACCAAAATTTGTCAGATCACAGGACTAACACAAAGCATAAAGTTATGACAGTCAGTGTGAAGAGAGACCTTAACCTCAGGAAGATGTTCATTAACACTTAATTTTGCAATATTTTCCCTTAGAATAGAGTAAACTGAATAAACTATAGTGCGCCCATAATTTCGGAATCATGTCAGTGGAAGAGCAACAATGCCAAGTACATCTAAATTATATATTGTTAATATAACATTGTATTTTATTCACTTCTCATTCAATAAACACTGAAACACTGACATCTGTCTTTCATCTGTGTGATCATTTCAACCCTGCATATTTAGATCAAATCTGATTAAATCTAATATTTTGTATACCACCAAATTATAACATGAAACATGACATGAGTAAATTCTTGTGGGATGAAAAAAACCGAGAGTTAAATTGGAGATCTTGAAACGGGCCAAAGGGGGGACTTGCTCTCCCCAATCTGAAGAACTACTATTATGCTTCTCAAGTGTACCCAGTACAGGTTTGGTTAAACGATCATTCCAAAGTGTGTGCAAAGTGTGCCATGTTTCATTAAAAACAATACCCTTCTAGAGGACAGAAGGAAAAAACACAGACTACAGGAAGAAACAGAAACAGGAAAGTTAGTGACATGTAATGGAGTGGTATAAATACATGAGGGTGGGAGGGGGCTCAGTGCCTCACCCAAAGTCTAGGCCAGGGGTCGGCAAACCGCGGTTCTTTCATCCCTCTGCCGTGGCTCCCTATGGCTTTGAGAAAATCACATCAATAAATAATAGCTATTTAATTTGAATACATTTTATTCTTTTATTTTCTTCAATGTAATAGTTATGATTCTAGAGATTTAGGTGATCTTGCAGCATCAAAATAAAATGTTTTCTAAATATTTTGTCAATCAAAATATGCCCACCTTGTTTGTGTCACCTTTTGCTGAGAGGCTGATGACTTATTTTGAGCTCTTGACGCCCAGTAAGTTAAGGTAGGTTTTGTGGCTGCAGGTGGGTTTTATTTGGTGGAACCACGCCCAAATTGCTCTTTTAATGCTGAAGTTTGCCAGCCCCTGGTCTAAGCCTATAGCAGCATAACTAAAGAAACAGGGATAGTATTATACATATAATTATAGCTTTTTAACTGTAGGCTTTGTCATAAAGAAAGGTTTTAAGCCTGATCTTGAAAGCTGCAACAGAGTCCCACCACCCAATACTCGGAGTTGGTTCCATAGCAGAGGAGCCTGATAACTGAAAGATCTGCCTCCTGTGTACTCTTGGAGACTCTTAAGAACCTCAAATAAACCAACATCCAGAGAGCAAAGAGACTTGCTGAGACAGTAAGGAACTATGAGCTCTCTGAGATATGATGGCGTTTGGTCATTAAGAGCTTATACATTAACAGAAGGATTTTGAATTCTATTCTGATTTTAACTGGGAGCTGATGCAGAGAAGATAACACAGGAGAAATGTGATCTCTTTTTCTAGTTCCTGAAAATATTCTTGCAGCAGCGTTCTGAATCAACTGAAGGCCTTTCAGAGAATTGATGGGATATCCTGAAAGCTGTGATTTACAGTAGTCTAGTCTCGAGATCACAAATGGATGGACTAGTTTTTGTACATTTACTTCAGACAGGATGTTTCTGAGCTTTGCAATACTGCGTAGGTGAAACAAGACTGTTTGTTTTATATGAGGACAAAGGACAGATCCTGATCAAAAATTACTCCAAGATTCCTAACAGTGGAACTGGAGGCCACAGTAATGCTGTCCAGGGTGGTTAAATTATTAGATAATGCTTCATTAAGGTGCTTAGGGCAAAGTACAATAACTTCAGTTTTTTCTGGGTTTAGAAGTAAAAAGTTCCAGGTCATCCAGACTTTTATGTTTGAAAGAGATGCCTGAAGTCTGACTGGCTGTTTAGTTTTGTGCGGCTTTAGTACGCAGTACAACTGAATATCATCTGCATAACAGTGAAGATTTAAGCTGTGCTTCCTGATAATATTACCTAAAGGAAGTAGATATAGAGTGAAGAGGATCATTGTTTTGTTCCACAACTTACCAATAAAGTTTTTACCCAATAATACATTTTAGTGTCAAAACACATGGATGATCGCACTAGAAGAACCATAGTGATTAATTGATGAAAACAAATGAACAACATCAATTATCTACATTGTTTATAAATGGGAAACTTTCTTGATTAACAAATTTAAAAAAAAGGACCAAAAAATGTATAGAAATTTACCAGCAGAGCCACTCAGTGAAAGTCAAAGCTGTTCTAATTGGAGAAAATAAAGATTGTCTTGAGCCCAGTGAATATGAGAAGGTGATGCCAGTGATTTGCATTTCATTAGACTGAGTCTCCTGGCCAAAAAGAGTGGTAAAAGCCAGGAGGTCTTTAACTGCAGAGAGAGTTGGTTAACATAGGCAAGACTTAAACAATGCAACAAAAGCATCAGGCGCAATTAAATAAAAAACTTTGACAAATCTTTGTGCAATGATGAGTAAAGTATGAGCATATGTACATTGCAGGTGAATGCTGGTTTCTTTTGTATGCAGGAGACAGCCCATCATAAATTGCAAAGAGGCATTAGTATAATTGATGTAATTAAACAATTTACACTGAATAAGGCTATGCCTTGTGCAAACACAGGATTTATGAACTTGTTTTAAAACATCCATCCAAGTTCCCTCTGGTTTGCCTCCCACAAATCCTTCTCCCATAACATCTCCATGGAGATGACCTAAAAGATGAAAGTTGTGTATGGAAAAGGGGAGGAATGGATAGAATAGGTAAGTCGTGATGGAGGGCATTGAAAGGCCTCATATTCAAGCCGTTATTTAAAAATTCTTACATTGCCATGCCACCGAGCAGTTTAGATCTTTGTGGATATTGCTTCAACATCAAACAAAAGAGATATATATCGAAAGACATACATTAGGAAAGGTGTGAGAGAATATAGACTGTATTACTTCAGGCAACCAAGGAAAAATTAACAACAAACCTGTGATCAGATGAGTAAAGAGATGTATAAAATGTGTGGGAGCAAACTTCTTAGTTTTATATTTATATACTTTAGTTTTTTTTGTAATTCAGATTCTGAATCTCACTTGTTTTTTCATATTTTCTTTTTCTTGGGGGGGGGGGGGGCTTTTGGTTTGATTTTTGACTGTGAAGTATCTTCTAATGATACCTCATTCAGCTCAAAGCTACCTCAGGTCACCAAGCAAAAAAAAAAAAAAGTCTCATAGGTGGATTTACTAGAGTCTAGAGACGGTTTGTAATAATGGGGGACATTCACACAATGCTTCACCAATTGAAGTTTCCAGAAGGCAATGTTGATTTTCTGTAGTTTCTGCGGTGACCTGGGGGTGATACAAGTCTTAATCATCAAGAGTATTTGCATGATTGCGCACCTGTGTGGCACTGTTTCATCACCCAGCTGAGCAAACTATGCACTCAGATGGACAGCTGAAGATAATAAGAAACATTTAGACCTAAAGTTATTGACACAAAGCTAAATAATATCTATGTTGATGATTGCCATCTGTGTCAACAGAGGAAATGAGGATGACACAATACTGCTCAATAAAGAGTTCTCAGCTGAGTGTCAAATTGAAGGGTTCCACCTCTTCAAATTGTTAATGGCCGTTGGGTGTTATTCTCAATTCCTGAAGCAGACAGAGCTAAAGAGGTCAAAGAGCGCAACCTGGACAGAAATTGACTTCAAACAGAAAGTATGTGGCATGCAGCAGAGTGTGGAAGATTAATTAATCCACAGCCACACACGAAGAGGATTATTACCTATGTTTAGCTCCATATACAGTATGGCCCGCAAGGATTTCTCACATTCTTCATTCTGCCTGCTAAACTGCAAGCGCAAGACCAGTGGAGCATAAAATATTATAATAATGATAATAATAATAATAATAAATCACTGACTTCAGGGTTAGAAGATGCCTCAAGCCCAGCAGACACATCACTATTTTTCAGTTGGTAATTACCATCTGAAAAATTGTATGACACAGTGATGTAGTAAAGACGTTTGAATAATGAGAACGGGTAGCACTGTGTCCTAGTGCTTAGTGCATCACAAAAAGGTGGCAGGTCTGGTTCCCAGGTCTAGGGCCTTTCTCTGCAGCGCTTGCATGTTCTCCCAGTGCTTTCGTAGGTTTCCTCCAGGTAATACGGTTTCTTCTCACAGTCGAAAGACAGTGTGAAGGTTTTGACCTTTTGCAGTTTGCATTTTATTCCTTGTTTATCTAATTTCTTTTTGTCAATTTGCAACAGTTGCAAATGCAAGGCTCCAACTAAGAAGTCTTATTTTAAAGGGCATCTAGACAATCAAGTTTTTCTTAAGCACAAGCGTCTATTAATCTCAGTCAGCTCAAGAGTGACTTCCAAAGCTGGTCACTGTCATATATTTAAAAAAAAATATTAATTTCTAGAGAGTCAGCAGTTTTACCTGAATCTGTTTGGATTTGAGAAATGTGGCAAGTAGCAGCCATTTGGGGCAACTTGTGGGACAGCTGCTTTCTGGCTTTATCATGTTCAAAAAAAAATAGTATCTCAATTGGTGCATCAGTTTGAGAAAATTTTTGCTCATCAGTTGAATAAGTAATTATTTAACCCCTAATATATCTCCCACAGCAAAGAAGTGGATGCATCAGGTATTTTGTGTATGCTCACCAAAAAATGCAGCAGATTTGGAAGGTGAGCAAACCTTAGAGGAGGAGCAGTCTAACTGAATTTTGAGCCAGCAATTAAAGTTGCATTCTAAAATTAAACATCGTGAAGAGATATCAGGAGAGTTGAGAAGAGACATCTAAAATTGCCTTATCAGCATAATTTCGAGGATGTAGATTTGCCAAAAATCAAGTTAATGTTACGTAACTGGCCAGTAGTAACAAAGAATTAATGATTTGGATCAGAACTTTGATGGTCAATATTCAAAGCTTCCATTGTTGAAGGTGCAGTGGTATCCCGTGGTCTAAGGGGCAGTAACCCCCATGGACATCAGTGGTCAATGAAGCCAGCTGAAGGAGGAGTAGGACAATAGGACGATGGTGGATGGTGGATGATGGGAAATCATTGCACAATACCCTGGGCGAAGTCGCTGAGGTAGTTAAACAATTCCACATTGGCAAAGTTCCAGGGGTTGATGAGATACACCCTGAAATGTTGAAGCCTCTGGGTGTTGAGGGGCTATCTTGCATGGAAGTCAGGGACGGTGCCAAAGGAGTTGCAGGCCTGGGTGGCGGGCCCTCTTTTCAAGAAGGGGGACCAGAGAGTGTGTGCCAAGGACATCACCCTGGTTAGGGCATCTGGTAAGGATGCCACCAGGGCACCTCCCTAAGGAGGTCCTCCTGGCATGTCCAACTGAGAGACCTCAGGGCAGACCCAAGACCAGGTGGAGCGATTATATCTCCTCACTGGGCTGGGAACAACATGGGATCCCCCAGTCAGAGTTAGCTGAGGTTGCTGGGGAAAAATAAGTGTGAGGCTCCCTGCTCAAGCTGCTACCCCCACAACCTGGATTTGGGGAAGTGGTTGAAGATGGATGGAACGAGTAGAAATATATTTGAACACTTGTTTATCTCTTGCTATACTTAATGAGATACTGCCCTCTTCTGGCTCGATCAGGTGGGACATCCTGCAGGTCAATTAGCACGAGAGCCAAGTCACACATGTATCTGGCCACTTTAATGGTTCGGACATAGAAACAGACACTGGTGGATATGTATGTGTTTGTAGAAGAGTCTTTAAAAAATGAGTACAGCTGTTGTGTGGTCAGAGAATCACGTCTCAGAGAGGATCAGTCCTCAGTCCTCCACCTCCTGCTTCAGTCCTCATCACTGCCCATCTCTAAAGGGTCAAAGTCTGGGTCATCCTCATCCAGGTCTAAATCATCAATGTCCTGGAACAGTGATTCATCCACTTCCACATTGTTTCCAGCTGCAGAAGGAGAAAGAAGAGTATTGACTCATTTGTTTCCCAAACTTAAGACTTAAAGGATTTTACATACTGGTCAAACTAACTGCATTCTCAGAGACGTCCCCCTGCAGTCTCATACATGTTTATACCAAAGAGGACAAATGCCATTCATATATCAGCTGATATCTGGAGGTTGTGACTTGAAACCTGCCCTAGGCCCGTGGTCCACACAGGGTACACACAGACCTGAAGCCAGTTTTATGGTTAGGACTATATGTCAGGCAAGAAATAAAAGGTGTTGTTTTACACTAATTAAATTAAACCGATTTAATCATTTTCATTCCTTTGTCCTGAAAAGCAGGAACACCCTCAGTCTCCGAAACACTAACCGTCTTCAAGGAACTGAATGTCTGATGTATCTAGGTTGTGGTCTCTCTCAAACAGCTGTTTACCTGGAGAGGAAGGCATCAAATGACCATCACTTCATGAGTTTGTCAAATCAAAGTTCCAGATTATGAGCTTTGACAGTAAATTGTTTTTACCAGTGAGTTTGGGTTTTCCTGCCTGCTCCTCCTCCTTCTGTTTTTTCCTCCTCAGCTCAGCCAACTCCATCTCAAACTGGGCTTTCCATGCCAAGAAGTTTTCAATGGTCACCACTGTGCCCTGGAATGCCACCTGTCTCACACACACGTTTTTACTTTTACTATCCTTGGCAGTTTGACATATTCATGCCTACAAAATTAACTGATTAAACTTGAGATAGCTAAAGAGAAATGTATTTAAGTCATACCATACACCCTGATTTTCTTACCTTCTCTGCTTCCTCTGCCTCTCTTTCTTTCTGTCGCTTCTCCTCCTCTTGTCTGTTTTTCATCAAATCCACAATTTCATTGAGTTTCTCCTGAACTGCTGTCACCAGGGTGAAGATCATCACCATTCCCAGGTTTTCTTCTGCCTGCAGGGACCACACACACACGGTGCTGTTCACACTGGTGCATTGTGTCTGATCAGTAAACACTGATGATTGGATTAGTTAGTAGTGCTGTCAGTTACTGATACACCTGCTACAACAACCTATTACTGTGGAGACCTCTGTTCTTCAGATATTGTGATTTTTGTTATTAAGAGGAACGCTACACTCATCCAGTGAGTGAGTTATGCACTTCACACCTGGAACCTGGACACAGCCTTCCAGGCTGCTAGCTTTGGGCTACAACCATAATCCAAATCCAGTCAGTTTTCACGTCATCATGGTTATGGTTTACATTCCACTATCTGCTAATCTGGTAACCCAATGCTTGTTTTTAGTTTTCAGTGAGTGACACTCAAATTTCTGCACATTTGAATTTGTACATTTATCAACTAATGAATTGTGTACTTTTTACTATCAATATTTTCTTCCTCCATCATCTTCAGCAGTTGTAACAAGTGGATTTCCCTGCATAGATCAATAACAGCTTTATTGATTCTGACATTTAGGTAAAGAGAAGGAATACTAATAATAATTGTTGTTGGAGAACACATATCCAAACCATCCCCCTGGGCAGATCCTGGACACAGGATTTGGCTTAAGCTGCCCATTGCAAGTTGAAGTAAACAGACCTGCTGCTGCAGTAAGGTGAGGATATCCTTTACATACTGGTCTTCCAAGTTCTCCTGGGAGTGGATTTCCCATAGCGGAGCTTCATCTGGGTACTTATCTACATATGTGAACCTGAGTGTTGCCTCCACAGCTGCAGTCAGAAAACAGACAGATGGTCTTAAACCTCATTGCCATGAACTGTGTGAAACTTCATATCTTATTGCAATGACAACTACGTATCCAGAGGTTGACATCGAAATACTCACTTTCTCCATGTTCTCCAGCATCTGATGTGACAGTGATGGTGAAGCTTGTGGGTTCATCTGAAAGTACTGAAAACAAACAGTTACTGGGACCAGTCCACATACCGGTATGCCACAGTCCCCTAAGGAATCCCGAGTCTCAGACCAGAAAGTACAGTACAAACACTTTCCCAGCACCAGATTTACGTGACTCACTGCTACGTTCCCCTGAGCTGCTACAGTTTGCTGAAGTCTAGAGTTCAGACTATGAATCATGGTGGATCCATATTCGTTATAGATCTCTAACAACTCAGTAAAGATTTTGGTCTAGAACTGCTCAGTGCGATTTATAAAACAATTTAATTTGATTTGATCCTACAGAGCAGAGCAGGCCCGCGTGCTGAACCTGTCGGTCTTTACGCTCATCAGTGTGGGCACTATTTCAGTTGCTCTGAGTTAGTTAGCCTGTGCGCTAGCTACCCTGTATCTCCCGCCTACTCTCTGGGACTCAGACCTGTGAACGAGTCAGGGTAGATGGACTCTATCGCCTCCAGCTCATTCTTCTGCTCTTCAGCGTAGTCTGTCATTGTGGTGGGGCTGTAGGTTATCTGGACGTTAAAACGACCATCCCGCTGAGCGGAGCTAACACCAGCTAACACCGGCTAGCACACCGTACACTCACACGGTGTTCTTCTTGCTCTGCGTCTACTTCTTTTGCTTCTTCTTCTTCTACGGGGTTTTACAGACGTGTAGACCCCTGACGTCACATGCCTGCCTCCTCTGGATTCAGTTGTCCACTACAATAAATCCCTTCATTTGTATGACGGTAGCCTTGTGTCCTAATGAAAATACTAAAGGAAGGCATAGAGTGTATATCTACCTTTGTTGGTTTTTGTTTCATAATAAGGAAAACGTCCTTCGTGTGTGTCTTTGCATGTGTAAAATAAAGCCAGCCTGGGTGGCGCCCTCTCACATCTAGTCGATGACTGTGACGTTCACGTCCAAAGAAGAAGTCGGAGCCCCCAGGGTTGCTGCTATAGCCGCTACAACCTGTCGTCAAGCTAACGTGTCCACCGCTCGGACAGTAGCTCTTTACTCATTACTCATGGTTTCACTTTATTTTCGCCCCAGCACTTAGCCTGATCAGTTGACGGAGGAATCAGGGAGCGGGTCTCACAGCGGCAAGAGTTAAGGTAAGGGGCCAGCTGACTGAAACAGTAGAGCTGGGTTAATTTATCTTAGCTAGTTTGTGGTGTGCTAAGTACGAGCTAATATCACACACCTTAGTTTAAAATCCCGGTATGTGAATTGAATTTTGTAAGCGAAAGGAAACGCTAATATTAGAGGAGTCGCCCATAAATGAACGTAAGTGTCATGTCCCTGTGTGAACGAGTCAGAAATAGAAATTTTCCGGTTCATTGTGCGTCAACAATCCCATTGCTAACTGTTTTTGGTGTCTCTTAGTTTAAATGCGTACAAGTCTCTGAGCAAGCCTCACATCCTTTACAGTGACGCCAATTTTTCCAGTGTGTACTCAGTCACCTTGTATTTGTTATGTCTCCAAGCTCCTGAGCCCCTGTGTTGTCCCTGATCAGTGTTGTTGTCTCTTAGCATGGCGCAGAAGTCAGGAGAGGAGCGTCTGAAAGAGATGGAGGCAGAGATGGCTCTGTGAGTACAACTGATACACAAAGACACTCACTCACTCTTACAGGACATGAAACACAATCTTCCCAGTAACCTGAGTGTGCAAGTGACTGATCTGTGGTTCATCACAGCCCACTTTAGTGAGTTCAGGCTAAGCTGAGTATGGCCACTGATGCCCTGGTCCGGTTTATCTAACTCACAGGCTTACTCAATATAGCTTCATATATAATCAGGACCAGAATGAAACCATGCACTTTACATAATAAAGTCACTTTCATGATTCATCCACAAGTAGACCGTAAGACTGTAAGACAAAATGACTGTGTTTGGATCAGTGATGTAATTGGTGGCCGATCTCCCTTTTTTGCTGCAGTTTTGAGCAGGAGGTTCTTGGTGGTCCAATACCGGTATCAGGAAGTCCACCTGTTATTGAGGCAGTTCCCATCACTCTGGCTGTCCCTGCAGTTCCAGTGGTGCGGCCCATCATCGGCACAAATACCTACAGACAGGTTTGTACTGCTCCACTATCTGTCTGGTAATGCGTTGGATGTATATAAAAACAAAAGCACTGTTTATTTTCATTGTTGAAATTCTATTTAATAATGAAAGACCTTGGTCCTTTGCAGGTCAGGCTGAATCTTTCTGTCTCTGTCTTTTTTCTCTTAGGTCCAGCAGACATTAGAGGCCAGGGCTGCTAGTTTTGTTGGTCCTCCACCAGCTTTTGTTGGACCAAGTGAGCATGCATTCTGACATACATAAGCATTTGATACCTTAGGGTAGGGCTAAAAAGTAGGGACAGGGGGTGTGTTGGAACTGGGCCTTAGTCCAGGTCTGATGACTCCAGTTAGTCAGGGGAGTGTCACAGTGTGTTCTTAGTTCAAAATGATTGTGTTTGAACATTGTTATGACACAGATAAAGATCAGATCACATTTTTCTTTTTTCCATTGGATAAAAACCCAGAAGTCCGAGTACCTCAGGTCACTCCACATTCATCTTCATATAGATGTGATTATGGAGGACATAGACTCATGTCAAATGTGCCGTCATACTGTTTTCCTCAGATGTTTCGTCTATTTGACACTGTGATTTGTGTCTGTCCCAGTCCCTCCAGTTCGCCCCCCACCTCCTCCCATGATGAGGCCAGCATTTGTCCCCCACATCCTGCAGAGACCTGGTAAGGTTACCAAAGAACACTGACTGATTTATTAATTATAACAGTATTTCTTATTTGAGTTGTTAAGGCTGAAATGTAATGGGTTTGTTTTTCCACAAATAAGACATAATAGTATGTAGTACAGCATGTGAATTTTTGTTTTGACCTGGGCTTTAACAGTGTCGAAGTTAATGAATTTGCATATTGTCTTGCTATTTGCGTGTATTACTAAGTACAGTGTTTACTTTTACATGTGCACTGATGGGACTGATGGGACAGTTGATGCAACATTGTGTCTGAGCTGTGATAAACAATCTAAAGTCTGCTTCATATTTATTTATTTTTGTTCAGGTCTTTATCAGATAGACTTTCCATATTCCTTTCATGTCCATACAATAACATATAACATGAAATCACATGTCTTGGTAATAACATCGCATTTCACCAACCAACACATCTGCACTCTAAAGGAGGTCAGAGGTCATAAATAGACTTATTTATGTTTTCTGGCTCCTCATCCATGTTTCTGTCCTGGTGCTTGTTGTCAGGTGGTCAGAGGCTGCCCATGATGCGTGGCCCTCCAATAGCACCTCCCCTACCCCGGCCTCCACCACCTCCTCCCATGATGCTCCCTCCTTCCCTACAGGGCCAGACACCTCAGGGTCCTACTCAGCCCATGCAGCACATGGGAGCCGCCACTCAGGTCAGAGCTCAAAGCGGCAGAAAGCGTTGGTGTGACGTTGCAGCTGCAGTTTGTGTGCATGCTACTCAGCTCATTATGGCTGATTATTAATCTAATGCTGAGATGTTATATCACAAACTCTTGTGACTGCATCTGGGTGTGTCTGTGTTTTTCACTTAGGTTGGTGACATGGTCTCGATTGTGTCAGTCCCAACCACAAGACAGGGAGCCCCGCCTCCTGTCAAACCTTCACAGTCCATCATCCAGGCAGCCCCAACTGTGTACTCTGCTCCTCCTGCTCCAGTCGGACATAAAAAAATTGATATTAGAGCTCAGAGACAAGCCAGAATGGTGAGACAATTATTATTGATCAGACAGAGGGATGTTGGTGGGTCTGGACGTTTGCTTGAACACAAGCCACATCATCTGTACATGACTGTTGTGGTAGACATGACTAAATTAGAAGCTGGGTCGGGGTTGTGGTAACGGTTCATGCGTTGGATGTGAATCTTCCAGGAGGAACTGGCAGCACGGGTTGCAGAGCAGCAGTCAGCAGTGATGGCAGCAGGTCTACTGGACAAGAAAGACAGTGACGACAGCAACGCTGTCATTGGTCCCAGCATGCCCGAGCCTGAGCCCTCCCACACTGAGGTATGGATGGCCACCATTCAGCTTCCTGCTGCTAATGCTGAACTTCCATAAAGTAAGGATTTACTGAGGCCTGAAAGTGCAACTCAGTGCAATAGTTTGTGGACACATGAGCCATGATAGTGAACAGTGGCAGTTAGTGAAATTACTTCTATGTGTAGTTCTCAGGTCAAAAAAGTCTTAATTCTTACCATTACTCCATCAGTACTCCATAGCTGATGATGCACCATGGTTTCATGGCCATTCATGGCACCATAGGTTGAACCACAGCAGTTTCTGCAGTGTGTGCACCTCCAGAAACAGCTACCAGTGATATGTAGGTGAAGATATCACAATGTGTGTGTGTGCTTATCAGCCCGTGGAAAGTACAACCGAGGACAAAAAGAAAACAAAGGTTGAGAAGGTGAAGAAGTGTATTCGTACTGCAGCAGGGACGTCCTGGGAGGATCCCAGCCTGTTGGAGTGGGAATCAGGTAAAAGTTCCTGCAGCCACTAGAAGCTCAGCATGTAAAACCCTAAGAAACTTGATTTCATATCAATTTAATACCTCCTTGAATTGCATGTCAGCAGTTAGGTTGTCCACCAGGTGATTGCATTTGTTTATAGGAGGTTATTGGGCTAGTTTTCCATCAGTGTCGTTAGAGGATTAACTGCTTCTCTGAGCTGCTACAGGATGAATGGAATGCTGAATCCCATTCTGTCTATTTTTGCAGATGATTTCCGCATTTTCTGTGGTGATCTTGGTAACGAGGTGAATGATGACATCCTGGCCCGGGCCTTCAGCAGATACCCGTCTTTCCTCAAAGCTAAGGTTGACCTGATTTTCTGTTTTTGCTGTGATCATGTCTGTACACAATTCTTTGTCTTCCTTGTCGGCTCCAACATTTCACTCACATAAATGGTGATTTCAAATAGTGACATCCATTATCAAATTATCCAGGTTAATCTGAGCTGTTTACTTGATTATTGCATTCACTTCAAATCTATTATTGATAACTAAATTTCTCCAATCCGTCTACAACCATGTGTTTAACCTAAGCATATTTACAGAAGGGTGGTTTAACAAACTGTCACAAGGTTTAAGTTCCAACTTTACATCATTGTTAAACCATGTGACAATGGATATGAGAGGCCAGACTCATTCTACTCTTTCCATATAGAATATGGAAATATAAATCTTAGTCTACAGTGAGTCTGGAACCTCTCTATGATTTTTTGTGATTTTATAAGATTCTCTAAAAAGACCTGTCCTTCTGTGGCACAATGCAAATATTTAATATAACCCTTTCATAGAATCTCTCATAGATTGAATCTCATTGTTTGGTTGTGATTATGCTGTTAAAGCCTTGTGTATGTAATATGTAATGTAATGTCTTCAGGTGGTGAGAGACAAACGCACAGGGAAGACTAAAGGTTACGGCTTTGTCAGCTTCAAAGATCCAAATGACTACGTCAGAGCCATGAGGGAAATGAATGGTCAGTCGTCAGACAATCTGAGTCTGTGTACTTCCCCTTTCCTCATCTGTCTCATGTTGACTTTATCTATGGAGTGAATAACTCATTTTAATATATGCAAAATCTGTGTCCAGGGAAGTACGTTGGCAGCCGTCCCATCAAACTGAGAAAGAGCATGTGGAAGGATCGTAACATTGAAGTGGTTCGCAAGAAACAGAAGGAGAAGAAGAAGCTGGGTCTAAGATAGTGTCAGTACATGGTGTGTGTTGTCCTATTTTGATCAGGTCAGAAGATATCCCATGGTTGTTTAGGTTGAAACTTTTATTTCTCCAATAAAACCAGAATTTTTATGTTTGAAGAATCTTCTCAGTGTTGTTGGTGGTTCTAAAAACTGTTTAATAAAATCAAATTTATTTATTTATATAGTGCCAAATCCCATATAAAGCACAGTAATGGCAGATGTGTTTCTGATAGATGTCTCTCCCACACTTCAGCCAGTAACAGAATACAGACATCAGCAGGCTCATGAGGTCCCTGAGGTATAGCTTTACACTCAGAACAGAGGCTAGGTCCTCCAGAGTCTGGATTAGCCATGACATATTTCATCACTGCATTTAACACAACCAATAAGATCATTTACACAATCTTACATTACAACACAATACAAATATACCAGCGCAAAAGATGTCTCAGTCCAGTGTAATGTAATGACTAAGGTCACTGCATGTCTCCAGGTGAACAATGAAGCGGAGCAAACAGCTGAAGGAAGCAGAGTGACTTCACCAGAAGACCACAACCCTTACAGCGGTGTGGCTTTATGGCTAGAAAGATAATGACTGCTGGTGTAGGCAGTTGCCTGTCGCTACAAGGACACCTGAGTATCAACAACCCAAAGGTTATAAACTGAAATTGATTCTCCGTGGCTCATGATTGTGTTAGTGTGTTGGTGGTGGGCATCAGACTCCAGCTCCCAACAACTCTTCTACAGCTGTCCGTCCACTGAAGATGACATCATTCACTGACACACCGTCATAGGAAGAGCCAATCAGAGACAGTGAGAGATTTTTCTTCTTTATGAAGGTGCGCATGGAGTCTGGGAGGACAGATACACATATTAACATGAAATGTGACTACACCTGCTACACATGGTATCAAGTCAACACTCACCTACTCTCCGATGGTGTCCTAGATAATACTGAGGTATACAGTCCTGAAGAGAACACATGACATGAGCTTCACCTTCTAACCAAGGGGGAAAAAAAGCATGAATCTGTTTTGGGTCTATCCCTATCGTACCCTCTCTAGAGCCACCCAGCTCCAGCTTGGCACTGATGTGACTCCCAGGTGGGTCTGCACTGCCTCAGTGGCTCTCTGTAAAAGGTGCTCCTCCTTTACTGTTTCTGGGTCCCCAAAGTCTTCCTGAAACCAGGCCCCGCCCATCATCACCTAGGAAAAAATTAATATAATGGGTAAATTCATATAATTAATATATAAACGGGACCAGAACTCAGGTGTGAAACAGCACACCTGAACTGAGGTCAGACCTGAACTCTATCAACCACAGCAGAGGAGCATGTTTGTGTGTGTCTGGTACCGTCAGTCTAGTAGTATGCCCATTAGGTTTGTTGTGCTCAGGGAAAGGAACAGAGTCATAGACGATGCCTAACAAACTCCGATCCTCTGATGATGGGACCAGGTGACCAAAACCCTGAAAACAGTTCCACAGGTTTTTTTTTTCTTTTTCAATTCTATCGTGGAAATAACATGCAAAAAAAAAAAAAAAAAAAAAAAAAAAAAATTTCAGTGACTTCAAAGATAACACGATAGACAAGCAAACAGACAGAAGCAGACAGTTATAGTGAATTTTGGGTGTGGGAGTGACAAGACACATTGCATCAACAACAAGAAATTTTGGTTTTTGCAGTGTGGCCAACTTGATTCTTGGTATTTTGTAATAGATATTTTGCTAACGATTTAGTCTAGAGATTTAAATCAGGTGAAAGCTGGATTCATTGTTAGTAGGTAGCTAATTTTGGGGAGAATTCTCATTTCAACAGTGGCCATTCTGATCTGGAGTGATATTAAGAATAATCAATTATGACTGTTCAGGGGAAACATTAATACCCAAATATTTGATGTGACATAATGGGATGTGATTTGAAGAGATGAGGGCTGCCACATCCAAACGATTACTATATAAGGGGAGTATGGAGGATTTGTTCCAGTTAACTAAGTAGTCAAAGAAAGAGGAAATGATTCAATAAGTCTCACTCCTTTTTGAAGTGATGACTGTGGAATTTGGTTCAAGAGTAATGTATCATTTGCCTAGAGACTTATTTTAGTGCCCATATTTGGAGATTTGAAATTCTTTTCTATGGGGGTTGTGATGGATGGCTGCTGCTAATGGTTCAATTAAAACTGTGGAGAGAAAAGGAGAGAGTGGACATCCGTGTTTAAACCCCCGTGCTTTCTGAATATTGTACATTTGTGATATCTGTGACTGTGGGTGAGATGTACTGTGGTTTGTCGCCACAAAAATAAATAAATAAATAAATGCTTTACCTCTGTGTGTGTGTGTGTCACTGTTGTGTAGTTTTATTGCTCTTACCATCACAGGCAGGATGGAACCATCATACTCCAGATTTACAACAGCAACTGTCACTGTGGCAATGTCTTGCAGCTCCTGGATGAGGGGTTGACAGGAGGATGGCAAGGTGGACGAGAGAGCTGGGTGGAGCAGGAGGGTGGGGTATAATAAGAACATCTATCTCTGATGTTTGTTGATGTTTTTGTGTCCCAGTAAGCAGGTTCCAGTTCATTATTTGATGATCCTGCAGCATCCAACTGACCAGAGACAAAATCTGTCAGACAACACTTACCTTTAGCTGGCAGAGCAGAAATTATATGATCAGCTGACACAGCTCCGTCTTCCAGGTGGATCTGCACACACGGATGCCTATGTGTTATCAAAGCTGCCAAACAGCACCATGATACAGGATGCCAACAGTTGATCAGATTCATTCACTGCAGGGGAGCCTTGACTGTGTCCATGAAGTTGATGCCCAGCTTTAGGCCAGAATGTAATGGACCATTGAGTGCATCATCATACCAACTCACAAATAAAACCAGTGTATGTGGAAACACTTCTGATTTGTTGAAAGACTGAGCTGTTTTGGGTGGCCTTATTTGCTTAGGCTGAGTGGCTGATTCCTGCACACATGAATCCTGATGAATCCAGCCAAGTGTGCACTCGCACCATGTGGTCGATAACATGAAAAAGTTTGTTTGATGTAGAGGGAAACTGTTGTTGACCAGGAACCTCAGAAGGCAGTCCAGAGTTCAGTTGAGCCACCAAGTCAGCGAGGGACTGGAGATGAGATTCAGCCACACAATCATATCTGGTGACTCCAGACTCCATGCTGGAGTAATTATCAAAACAAAAACCTACTTCACACACTGGGAAAGTATTCAATAGACATGAAGAAAACCTCCTCTCAAATCATCTGCCTTCATGTTTCCCTGATAGACATCTTATTCAATCTGCACATGGATGAGACAGGTGATTGGCAGTTTGAATCTTTATATTCTCTTTATAGTACCACATATTTTTTTGTGCTCCTAAGTTTCAATAACCTTCTACAGACTAAGAATAAGATATTACCACTCTTTGTCATCCCTAACCCTAACTCTTAGCAAACCCTATCTGTACTGCAACCTCTGTACAAAGAGTGTGGCTGATCAGGGGGTGAATGGACCCCTCAGTCACAGCTGAGACAGTAACGTGGCTCTGACTGCAGAACATGAGAACCTGCAGTGTTTTTGGTTCCTTACTGACCTTCCAACCTGAGGCCGATGGACAGATTTGTTTAACAACTGCATGTCTGTGAAGCTCCACTCTACTGCTTTTTTGGAGGAAGCCCGTGATGGATTCTGGGAGAGACTCAACCCCCCTCCTCAGGGACCACTGGGCCCAAGACTCTTTAGCAGATCTCTGAGCCAGAGGCCTGGCAGGGACCACAGGACTGGGACCTGCAGGTTTTCACACATACAGCTTTAGTTTGATTGGTAACAACAAGCATCAACAGACTGAGAGCATGGTCATAATTGTGGCCATCTTTGTTGGTATATTTAGCTTGTTTTGTTGTATGTTTGTTGTGTGGCTGTTTGGTGGTGTTTGATCATATGTTTTTTGAAGGCATCTTTGTTGTTCGGTTGTATATTTTTTTAGTTGTACGTTTTATGTATGTTGTTTGGTTGTATGTTTTTGTGTCATGTTTGTTGTGTAAGCAGCTGAATGCAGAATCAGTGTGTATGGTATTAACTCTCCTGCTACTTTTTTCGCTCCTTGTTGTGTGTTCAGTTGGTTTAGTGACACAGCACTGTACCTGAGCCCAGCAACATCCCCAGAGCCAGGGAACCTCTGCGCTGCTCCGCATTGTACAACACAGGAAAACAAGAACGCACACTCAGCTTCCTGCAGTCGCCTGCAAACACCCCACGACACAAACTGTCCACAGCGATGTCTGCAAGCTGTGAACACACAAACACACAGAGGATATTTAAAACACTACAGCAAGAGGTTATCGTTTCTTCATAACCACAGACAATGAATGAAAAATGTTATAGAGTTGCATTATCAACCTCAACAGATAGAGTCAGTTTTGTTCATGTTAATAATAACTCCTCTATGTACATGAAAAAGTTTGTCAATGCCACATGGAGAACAGGCCTCAGGTGACACAGTGAGAACCTGTAGGGTAATTTTTGACTGGGACAGTCTGACACATAAAACAAGTCTGTACAATCTCCTTTGCAACATTGTCAAAGTGAAAAACATAATGTCTCAAAAAGAAGCTAAAAAAATTACTCCAAGTTTACTCAAGTTAACTCTTGACTGGACCAAATTTTTATAGCCATCCAACCCTGAGCCAGGTCCTGTTAGAGGGAGTTTAACCTCTGCTCTCTTGTCAGGGACCAACTCTTCAGATAATGTAGATAGTGAAGAGATAGTGGAGAGAATAGAAAAACATGATCTAAATCTCAGTTGAAGGACACTTTAGAAATTGTTTGAAATGTTTAAAAAATGTGAACTTCTCCTCCAACCAGCAGGCAATGCTCCAGTCCAGCCAGTTTACTGTTACACCAACATGATGCAGTATTGATGTAGTGGTGAATGTCTATGACCTTTGCTCAGTGTCCACAGGGCACCTATACTGCAGGTAATGTTTGCCCCTGCACTCCCTCACCTCCTTCCCCAGCCTCCTGGAAACAAATGAGTGTATGGACTCGTCATCCTCCTTGCTTTTCTTTACCAGTATTTCCATACCAACACTCCAAAGGATGGGGCGAGAGAAGGGTGGGACTGTCCGCAGAAGGCCACTGAAACAGAGAGAAACAAACTGAAGTTGCAGTGGTTCATATGTTTACCATCATACTGTTATTTCATTCGGTGAATCTCCACATGAGCTCATGCCCACACGTGTCAATAGTCATTACTGATGTTCTGCCCGAACCAGCACAGAACCAGCTCAAATCATTATGGGATCAGAAGTAATGTTCCCTCTAAGATGCACGGTTGTGCAATCGCACACTGCAAATCTATGCAGCACATAATTTAAAATCGAATCTGAACTGCATCTTGCAATGCAACTTAGTAAGTGACTGGTGACATTAAGCGGTAACTACAGTAAAACAATGACGAACAATGTCCAACATACAACATACATACACAACATACATACTTGTTCATGAAAAACAAGATATTTCATTGTAAGTGGGCCAAAACACTTATATGAAAAGTAATCTAACAGAAATTACTGCTGTAATTTGATTCGTTTTTTAATAAGCCATGAAACTTGTTAATATTCCAGGTTCTGGACTGATGCGATACTGGTGCAGCCACAGTGTGCATGTCGGTGCTGCTGATGTTGCTCAGGGAGTTTGTGTGTTTGCTCAGACACATGAAAAATTAGGGGGAGCATTGGTCAGAAGGATCTGCATTTAAACAGATACTCAGTTGTTGATTATTGGTTGTTTCATCAGTAGTTGACAGTTAGGACTAGGAGGTGATGCTGTTGTTTCTGCTTTAAGCATCATGTCTAGATCATTTAGCTCCCATTGATACTGTTATTAATCTGAGAATTATCACAATCTCCACTGAGGAGCTTTTGTTTTTCTCTAAACCTGAACTGATTTGAGCCAGTCCTGCTGAAGAGACTGGGGCAAGGTCAGAGAAAACTAACTTACTTTAATGTGTAGGATTTGTGTGTGCTAGACTGCTTTCTTTCTGTAATACTCACGTTAGCATCTTTGGATTTAGCTCCTACTCTTGAGTTTGTGGGCATCACTCCATTCCGTGTTCAGCAGCAAAATGTAACTTATCATAAGACAATATCTTTTCGGTCTATCTCAGGTGTACTGTCACAGTATTCTGTCAACAAGTCTGAGGTTTTTTGATTAATAGATGGTTACACAAGATGACTCAGATCCTCTCCCCTGCCTTACAGAAGTTGTTCTGAATTGTTCTCTTATTTAAATAGTAATAATTTGTGCACTACGTATGCTGTAAAATTCATTTGCCTTTTTGGGGATAAATACACTTTTAGATTTCTTGTCTGGAAACTTTCCTGCTCCAAGAATAGCTTTATTCATTGTCTCTGTGTGTACAGTAGTAAAATCACATCTGGGGTCTACTGTATTATTGCTGCTGTATTACTTCTTTGTTGCATTTCTGAATGTTCCTAGATGAAATACATAGATAGGAACCTTGTGTTGCTGGAATGTTGGAAACTTGGAATGGTATATTATGTTGCACAGGAGATGTAATAATGGTGTGTTGAACATCTACATTGAGGCAACAGAAAATGGTGTCAGATGAGTGGTTGTAGCCATTGAGATTAAGGAGGAATGTGGTAGTAGGACAGAGGAAATGCCCAAGAAAATTTTATGATACTCCAGATAATAGAAAATAAAGCAGATGACAGAGTGAAGAAGAACGAGACAGAGAAAGAGGACATAGGGATAATCACTGACCTGTGAAGAGAAAACATGGACATGGTCTCCTGACTGCTGTGTGTCAGGTAGTGATTGTCTAATACGTTAATAATAAGCAAGTACCTTGAAGTGTATAATGACTCCCATTGCCAGAGGGGGAGACAAACCTCCATATATATAAAATACATAAAATATCAAGGGGAGATTATCTTGTTAGTCCAATACCTGATTCCTGATGGCATCCTGTGCAGCTGTTTGTTCACATACAGGTATCTGTTCTTTGAGGCCACATGACTATAGGTGACTGGCAGGACATCCCCCGCGAGACCCAGGTCATCCACCTATACACACACATGGATGTAAGGTAATAAGGTTCTTCACACCTGTAAGTATAGTGTTATCACTGCAAATTCGCTCTCTGAGTCCTAACTCACCATGTTGAGTGTGTTGCGTCCCACTGCCCCAGTGGGTCGGATCCCTCTGGGTCCATGTTCAAACACTGCCCCATCTGACCTCCTGGTGGACCACAACCAACCTCCAAACCGACTGCTGGACTCCAAAACTATGACCTGAGGAAAAGGGACAAACAGTTGATTCAGAATATTGAGAAAAGAAAGACACAGACTAGAGGAAAGATGAATGCTGTCTTATAGCGCTGTGTCATAAGCATTGAACTGTGCGTCCTGGACTGACTTTATGAAGGCTTCAGTTTAGAGAGCATCTTCTTCAGTCCACTCAAATAAAGGTGTGAATGAACTTCTCAGGATTTTGTGAAGTTACAAATAGGTGTGCCCTGGAAAACCAGTCAGTTCCATTGTATTCTACTGGTTAAGCTTTCAGACCCAGCACATATTTCATCTCTTTTTATTTCAGAGTCAACTGAATCTCTGTCTTATCCACGTTCAACTTCAGGAAGTCATTGCTCCCACACTGTGTAATGCAGACAGCATCATGCATCCTTGTCATTAGACTTTAGATTTTCCCTGCTGACATTTCCAACAGAAACATCATAATGAAACAAAGAACCTTTCCTTGTGCTACAACATGTCTGTTGATTTAAACTAACTGTGTTCTTCCTCCAGTGTCACCATCTCCTATTGTTCTGATGGAAGACACAGTGTGTAATGTGTATGTTGTATTAATGTCCATCAGACCAACAGCACAACTGAACATCTTGTGACCTACACACTACGTTTTCCTTCACCACCGCAGGTACTGACAGTTTTGTAGAAAATAATAGTGTGTGTCTTTGCCAGTTACCTTTGTAACCTGGGGGCTTTTGCACAGGTAGTAAGATGCTGCCAAGCCCCCAATTCCTCCTCCAAGGACTGCAACAGTTTTCATTGGCTAGAAGCAAAAACAGATTAAATCCAATGACCAACAATAAATGATAAGCAATGATGAATAATAACAACAACAACACAGGCCCAATTCAGTAGTTTTGAGACCACCAAAACATGGTCACATGTAGTCAAGAACAGCTTGAATGTGGTCTGGCGGATCAGCTCTAAAATGTGCCCACAATGTGTCTTAAGTGTGAACAGGTCTGGCGATGACAGTGAGAGGCCCTTTCCATGGTCCTGACATTTGACCCCTGAACTCCCATCCATTTTCTACATATTTCCAAAGCCTTTCTCTTCTAATCATCCTAAGTGTAACATCCTAAGTATCCTGGGTCCTCTGGTTTCACTCAGTCCCCCAGGGTGTAACTGAAGGACACGTCTGTGTGTCCTGATAGTAGAAACTGTTAGCTTATCAGCTGGGTCTCTGTTGCCCAGCTATCTGTCTTTTTGTCTTTCTCTGTGCTCCTGTTTCTCAGACCTCCTCTCTGCCTGTCTTTGGGCCCAGGTTGTAACTTGTTCCGTCTCTTTCTTTATTGTCAGACTATAACTGGTGGTGTCAGGGGCCTGCGGCAGCTCTTCAGAGGACCTGGGCAGGACCTGTTCCCTGTCCACAGCTCCACCTCGGCCCCTGGTGTTGTAGACGTTCGGGCATGGACTCTGTCTCCAGAATAAAACAACTGATCTAATAGTGCAAGCTATGAGGGAGATCTGCTACAGAGACCCAAGGACTGAAAATCTGTCAAGTAGCTGGACCTGGAATGCAGTAAACCAGAACAGCCCCACACCGCTACAGGTATTATCACACACAGAATCACAGACAGGCAGAGGGACACACAGAAGGGCAGAGGGACTTATACACAAAGGGACACACAGACAGAGGGGCAAACGGTAGGAAACTGTAGGACATTCAGCTGTTACCTTGATACGTGACGTTTCACCACAGACCGAGAACCGCGATCATTCGGACACTAGATACAGATATATTTCCGACCTGGTTCCTTCAGAATAAAGTTACACAGCGCTTTTTCTTCTTCTTTTGTTCTATCGTCACTGTCGCAAACAACAATTTTAGTGCATTGGTGCCTCCAGCTGGTCTGGCGTCTGAATCAGATTAGCACTGAGACCATACAATGGGGTGGGGCGGGGACTGTCATATCTTCATAATCAACTTAGTCTCTTACAGAAAATAAGAGAACACCCACTTCTTGACTTCTTTTACTGTTGGTCTATGACATGAAATTATAATTAAACAGTTTCAGATTCTCATCATGTGCCTATTGTCTTGTTCATACTGTGCAAAATAACTGTAGCCTACTGTCGTTTTAGCGACATCATTGCAATAGCATTATTGTTGTTGTTGTTTATTATAAAGAAGAAAAAGTTTTCATTTTGGATATTGTTCAGTTTAGGGTAGCACGGCGGCATAGTTCCGAAGCCGGGAACCGAACCCATGCCTCATGTTGTGGGTTGTGGGCCTTTCTGTGCATAGTTTGCATGTTCTACTTGTGTCTGTGTAGGTTTCAGCAGGTATTCTGGTTTCCTCCCACCATCCAACGACATCATGTTTGGGTTAATTGGTGACTCTAGATCAGGGGTGTCAAACTCAAATTCACAGTGGGCCAAAATGAAGAACTGGGATGAAGTCGCGGGCCAAACTCAATATTTATTGAAAAAATGGACTGGAGTGCATCTTTTCCTCTCTCCAGATATATAATATTGAACCTTTTCATATGGAAACAACATTAGTTTTGTGTAAACATTTAATCTGGAACAATCAAAGCTTAATATTATTGACACATGAGAAATTAAATTTGAAATAAAACACATATCAGTCGTATTAGTTTCTCATTATGTCTCTTTCCATCTGTAGCCTTTCAAGTTCCCATTTAATGGGACAACAGGCCAACAACAAAACAACCAAAAATAACTATTTCCTTCAATGAAAATTCAACTATTAACAGTCCATGCCTTGAAGTTGAAAAAGTGCATAAAGACAACATTCATTCAAGCTCAGTTTGCCCTGATTTATTGTGATGCATTGGTTCGAGCCCGATACCTGACATCTCTTCTTAGATGCAAGTGCATCAATGTCTGGGGTTAGGCTCTGAGCTGAGAAAATCCTCTGGACTGAGTGAAGATGTTCATCAGTGAGACAACTCCTTAGTGGTGCTTTATTCATCTTCATCAAAGAGAACAGTTGCTTAAAAAGACGTGCTGCCGAACATTAAGAGCATTTGAGTAGCTTGGGCACTTAGTTGGGGCAGTGTATCGGAGGAAACATGGAAACTGTGCAGCACCTGTGCAGCACCCACACACTCATACATTGACTTGACTGTGTCACTACACTGTGTTTCAGTCAGATCCATTTGGAGGTTGGCTGGTGCACTTTCCACGTCAACCGCAAACGGAATACTGAGTAGTCCAAACCTGCGTTTCAGGGCTTCAAAGTTGGCAAATCACCGGGTAAACTTGGTAAACTTGAGTTTTTCGGCAAACTGTGCACTAGGAAACACGGCGGGTGAGATATGTTTGTCCGAGGTGCCTGGTAGAATGGATGCAAACGATTGTCAACAGAAAGGGAGGGGGCGCTTAGTGGTCTCGGCTGATGCGCCAACGTAAAGCATTCTGGGATTTGTAGTATTAGCAGTGTATGCGCTATATACTGGCGGGCCACCTCTAATACGTATTTGGTATGATCTCGCGCTCCAAATATAATTACAGCGAGGGCCAGATTTGGCCCGCGGGCCTGAGTTTCACACCCGTGCTCTAGATTGTCCCTAGGTCTGAGTGTGAGTGGTTGTTCATTCACAGTGATGGACTGGTGACCTGACTTGGGTGTACCCCGCCCTCACCATATGCGACCCGGAAACGGAAAAGCGGCAGAAGATAGGTGGATGGATGGACGTTACTCAGTTTAACATTGAATCTGAAGTTTTTTGCTCCTCTTCAAACATGTTCATTCTCTTGTCCATCAGAGACTGTGTCAGATAATCCAGAACGATGTGAACCACTAAACATGTCCTGTGCTGGTTGTGATTCGATGGTTAGAACATGTCCAGTTTAGTTTATCGGAGGAATCGGTGATCCTCTTCATTATACCTACGCGTTGTCCCCCTCCCTGTCTCTCATAAAGCTGTCTGATTAGGTGCGTTTGAAAGACTGAGAAGTCTGAGGTTTCTCTTCTATCACTTTTCGGGATCTTGTAGGAAGATGAATGGATTCAGTTTCTAGGCTGTCAGGAGGTATTGAGCTTACCTGTGTAGGTTACCATGGTGACGAACAGCAGCTTTATGAGTCCAGTACACCAGAGATAACTCCCACAGCACAAGTAAGCTACGCAACATCTGTTAAGTCCTGGTTAAAAATGGTTAACGACTTTAATGATCACTATAACGCTCTCGCTCTCTCACAGATAGACAAGCCAAAATAGATTGTTCCTAAAAGGTTAATAGTATTTGTAATCCTCCATTCATTTTTTTTAAGTGAGCTGAGTCTCAATATTGATGTCTGCATCAGACTCCCTTTGCTCCGAGTACGATGCAGGAAAACAAAGTCTGTAGAAAAGACAAGTCTTTCCTCCTATTCTGAATAGTTTTGTTGTTTCATGCCGACACCTGTCATGTTTGACAAACATGGGACGCTTGATGTCATTGAGAAAAAGGCTTACAATGTGACCTGTGTGTGTCTCTGAGATTTTATCATAAAACTCACTTCACTGCTAACTGAATCAAAAATGATTTTCAAGATGAAATAAAAAAACATGTTTAAACAAATACTGAAAATTTATTATGAAAGCTCAACTTTCTTCTTTTCAGGGGTCGATCATACTGGAGCTTCATTCTGACGTGATAATGATAATGCCTGGTCAGATTAGGAGGAAGAAAAGCGGAGATCTGGTGTTTGTTCGACTTTGGTGTGCAAAAGTATACTCTTTATTCTTATTATATATCCAACTTTATTTTGCCCCGAACCCCTCCCCTCCACCCAGCCCCCACAACCGGTGGCATTCCCATGTCACCAGTTACTGTCACTGTTACAATAGCCAATCAGAGCTCACCTGCAGAAAGAAGGCAACCAAACAAAGAAGAGCAGAAAAAAGGGTTACTTTCAGTTTGTTTTTTCTTGTTAAATAGTAATAAATACATTGAGATGCAGTGGTTCTTACTTTATCATTTTCTCTTAAGCAGAAGGGTTAAAAAGTTTTTTTTTTTTATTTCTGTTTCTATTTCTTTTATTTCTTTAATTGATCTGTGTTGGATCTTTAGCAGCAATCCGGACCAGTTGTCATGGTGATTAGCAGCACAGAGAGGAGGAGCTGTCTGGAGGAGAAACACGACAGGAGAAGGAGATGAAGAAGAAAGTGGGGCGAAGAGGAGGATGAGGAGGAGAAGGAGATTCCTGTGAGTGCCAGCAAGGCATCAGTGTCCCGTCACCTTCTCCTCCATCCACCTCCCTCCCCCTCTCCGTGCTCTGTCAGTGCGGCGGCGAGAGACAGAGGGAGGACACAAACTCAAAGAAAAGGTGAATTTAACACAGACAGGAGAGAGAATCCATGAGTCCTGAATCACACATGTTGGTGCTGTCTTCTTTTGAAAACAGCCCGTCATCTCGATGCAGCAGGATATACTGTGTGTGTTTGTGTGTTAAGACTACTTGTCTCTAAGGGCTGCACATATGAATATGTTAATGTCATAACTAACCAGTGTGAACATGAACTCTCCGTTCACTTCCAGCAACAATATGGAGTAAAATAGAAAAGCATGGCTCCTCTCTCCTTCCTCTTCATCCTCCTCCTCCTCTCCAGGCTTAAACAACAACCAAATAGAACACACAACTCCTCAAACCCGAGAAAAATCAAATAATATTAAACAACAATAATAATATTAATAAAAACAAACCTGTCACAATCATTCCTTTCCAATTACAGTCGCAACAGAAGACAACAAACTAAAACAGGATAAAAGGAAAGTTTCCTCTGCATCCTCCTCCTTCCTCCTCCTCCTCTCATGCAGTACGAACTGTCTCCTTCAGCACAAAGTTCACTTCTTTGTCTCTGAACTCTGGCTGTATGTGTGTAGTTGTGTAGTAGTTGTAATTAAAATTGTATGGCTTTAGGGCATGGTTCAGGTTTTATCAAGAATTGGCTGGCCCCTCATCTGAGTCCGGCCTCCCTCTGCCCCCCGCAGCGGGGTTATTGTTGTTGGAGGCAGGGTAGTAGTCCTCAGGGGGTGGGGCTTGTGGCCCTGGGGCGGTGGGGGCCGTCCGAGTCCGGAAAGCAGACAGTCCAATTGGCAGAGCAAGGGGCAGGGAGGCTGAGCCAAACTGAGAGGCCTCCATGGAAGACACCGCCCCCAGGTGGTGCAGCCCTAAGGACACACCCACATCCATGCTGTCACTCATCTGGGGTGAGGATCCCTGCTGCCCCCCCCCTCCACTGATGCCCGTCTGTCCACCCTGCCGCAGGCCACGCCCACCGTTCCCATGGTGGGAGTAAGTTGGGTGGGGGTGGTGGGGCGCGTCCAGGAAGTGGCGCTGGTGTTGCTGGGAGGCAGCTGGCTTGTGGAGCAGCAACTGGGTGTATGCTGGGTCCTGACCCCCACCTCCACCATCACTGCCTGGCCACATCCTCATCTGCTGCTGGGAGGGAGCCTGTGGGAAGAAGTGCACACACAGAGTGATACTTAGTCCTGCTCCAATGGAGGAACTTACAGAACCCTGACTGAACACCACAAACTCCACCTGCTGTCTAAGCTCTGCTAAGGATGGAACACTAAATCCTGATTCTGTCACGGTCGTGTCCAGCAGATCAGTCAACACCAGCTAAATAAAAGAAATGGTATTAATAATATGATGAGGCCTGGCTGTCAGATCCTGTTTCTGAATTCAATCTGAGACAGAATCTCAGGCCTCAGGGACCCGAATCAATTAGTATATGTACACATGTCTCATGTTCAGCCAGCAAAGAGTGTTTAAGAGTGAATGTGTTTCTGAGCTGTAGACGGTGTGGATCCATGTGTACCTGAGGGCTGGTCATCTCATAGTCTGAATGTGTCACAGCAGAGTTGTAGTAGCGGTTACTGTAGCGGTAGTTGCGGTTGTCATTGGAAGAACCACTGGAGCCACCTGGATATAAAACAAGCCAACATTACACAGAGTACAACTCATATTACCTGGTCTGATCCAGTTCTGGACCCTCCACTCAGGAGTATGTTATCTTGCTGGGTAACAGCATCGGGACCCAGCAAACTAAACCAAAAGGACTTTTCAATTCAGCTTTGGAAAGGATGTTCTGCTGCACTCAAGTGTCATGGCTCACAGCTGGATGTCAGTCCTCTTCTACCATGAAAACACAGGGCAGAAACAGAGACTGGATTCACATTCATGTGATGTTTTTCAAGATCCTGTATTTGTGTGGACCTTTTCCACGAGTAAAGAGGAATCTGACCCACCTATGATCTGGGTTAAGCAGCACCAACTTCATCTGACACAGAGTCTACAAGGGGACAGACCTACCCCTTCTGACCACCTAGGACTGTCCAGAGAGGTACAGTGTGTGTGGAGCAGATAGTGTGTGTTTTACCAGAGCTGGAGACAGAGCTAGTAGTGGAGGTTGAATGGGAGTGGTCCATGGCAGGAGATGTGGACGTAGATGAACTGGTGTTGGTTCCTTCATCTGTTGTCTTCTTGAAGAAGTTGTGCTGCAGGGCGTAGAATGGTGTGATGCGGCTTTTAGGATCATAGTCCAACATGCGCAGGATCAGGTCTGGAACAAGACAGACACAATTATGATGATAATGAGGAAATTCTATGGTTTCCACAAGGAAGCAGGCGGACAGTCTTATATACCAATTCGTATAATGATTCATCTGACTGTATTTCTATTAGGGTCATCTATGCAGGGATTAACATCCAACTGCAGTTCTGTTATACCTTTAAACTTCAGGTAGTCACAGGGGGCGTGTCCTGGCTCCCCCGCCCTCCTCCCCCCAGGCCCTCCAGTCTCTACACCCAAAATCTCATGGAGACGCCGCGTGGCTGGGGGCTTATACTCCTGCAAGACACAAATAAATCAGGGCAGGACAATTTAAATTTAGGCTTAACATGCGGTGAAGGACTCACACGTATGCATCTACACACAGGCCCTTGTGGTACAGCCACAGTGGCATTAACAACATGTTTACATGTTAAAAACATGGCTGAGGCCTGCTGAAGCTTACTTCCTGCTTACTAACCATGTTCTGCCAAAGTCTCTGTCTCTCCCAGTTCCTCTCCTCTCTCTCCCTGTCCTCATCCTGCAGGCCATCCCATGCTCCTGCAACACCTGCTGGTCCCATATTTCATGAATTCTGTACTACAGCTCAACTCCAAGAACTTCATGCAGCAAGATGTTCCTGCCTATACCCTCCCCCCAATGCCTATCTCACTCTCTCTCCCACTCTCACCCCAACCGGTCGAGGCAGATGGCCAACCCCCCTGAGCCTGGTTCTGCTCGAGGTTTCTGCCTCTTAAAGGAAGTTTTTCCTTGCCACTGTTGCCAAGTGCTTGCTCATCGGGGGATCTGTTGGGTCTCTTTAAATAATTTTATAAAGAGTTTGGTCTAGACCTGCTCTATATGTGAAGTGCCTTGATATAACTTTGTTATGATTTGGCGCTATACAAATAAATCTGATTTGATTTGAAGACTGACCCTGATCATTTGAGGACCAAGTCTTTCACAGCATCCATCTATTACCTTTCTATCATGTACCTTCACTGTCACTCTAACAGCAGTCAGTTCAACACAATGTTAAAGGGAATGAAGTCAAAACCTTTTTGATGTCCTTGTTCTTCTTCACTGTCCATAGACCGTCTGACAGTTTGTCAAAATACTTCCTGGCTTTAGGGGCTGCATCAAGCATGTGGCTCGGAGGGACCCCAAGGACCTCCACAATCTTATTCATCTGGTCAACCTGGACAAACACACACTTTTAGTCTTTGTATTGTTTACATACACATGCTGTTGCAGGTGTTGTTTAGGTTCCTGATTGAGTTTTGCTAATTGGTCTTTATAAAACAGGTTTGTGTGAGAAGAATTTATGAATACTTTGTAAAATGATTATTAATGTCTGGTATTTTACAGCAGCTTTGTGAAGTGTGGTGATAACTGTAGTAAATAAGGTTTACTGTAGATGATGTCTAAGCAGCTCACGAATGCAGTATAGCTCCTGACTTCCCGTGTTACTGCACACCAGACTGGAGTCTGACTCATTACTGAGTGTGTGTCTGTGGTAAAGCTGTTGGTACCTCATTAGAACCGCTGAACAGAGGCTCTCCTGTGTGCATCTCCACCAGGATGCATCCCAAAGACCACATGTCAATGGCCAGATCATAGGGCATTCCCAAAAGGACCTCTGGAGAGCGGTAAAACCTGCTCTGGATGTACTGGTAGATCTTGACAAGGGGGAGAAGGAGGAAGTGATGAAGAGCAGTAAATCATTGTATCAATCTGCTGAAATTTTAATTTCTTGCTACACAAGTGACATTCTGATTTTAACCATTCATCAATAATCAAAACACAATCTGATGAAGCATCTGCTGACTGATCAGACGTGAAATGCTCTCAGAGACAGTTTAGATTTCAGAGAGGCTTCTGTTCCATCTACTGCCTTGTGTGAGGCACAGTGTCGTCCTCACAGAGCAACCACCAGAGAAGGCGCCTCAAAGAGAGGCTTCTGGGGAAAGACCCAGCTATGGATTTGCTCATTCATCACTACTCCATCTAGTTTATAACCCCAGCAATGAACTCATGAATGCATTGGCATTTTGGGAAGATGTGTACATGTGTGTGTTGTAAATGCGAGTGTAGCTCACCCTCTGTCCCAGCTGGCAGGAGGATCCAAAGTCGACTATCTTGATGGCAGATCTTTTGGGGTTACACAGCAGGATGTTCTCTGGTTTCAGGTCGCAGTGGATGATTGACAGCTCTGGAGTGGCCAGGAACAATAATGCTGCACAGAAATGGCCTCATTACTACTGTTTTCACCATCATCACCATCACCATCAACACTGAGTCTAAGTCTGAAACTAAGTTAGTTAAGTCAATATCTGAAACTGACAATTTTATGTTTTCTCTTTTATTCTAATTCATTTAAGCTGTATTAGTTTTCAGAAAACATCCTGTTGAATGCTTAGTAATCTAGTTATGCTTTGGATTACTAGACATTACTGGACATTGTTTAACTGAGTGACTTCTGACCTACCACTGATTCTGTCCTGTATTAAAAGTGCAACCAACAGTCTTCACTTTGGCCACCTGGGGGCAGAACTACACCACAAACTGAACCTCACGTGAGCATGTTTGTTCTTGCAGTGAGATTGTGTTGTTGTGTCTTTCAAAAAACCTGTACACAATGAGGATGTTTTAATGAGTTTGTCATCTACCTGCACACAGTGAGAGTGCGTTTTTGTGTCTGTCAATGATCTGTACACAGTAAAGATGTGTCTGTGTGTCTGTCACCCACCTGTACAGAGCTGCTGTGCAAATTTCCTGGTGAGGTTGAGGGATACTCCTCTGAAGTTGGTGTTCCTCAGCAGGTCATATAGGTTATAGCTCAACAACTCAAACACCAAACACAGATGGTTCCTAAACATAAAGTGGCGCTTCAGATGGACTGCGCACGCGCACACATACACAACAGACAGACAGAGAGAGAGACAGATGCGAGACAAGGGGGAGAGTTAACAGTTAAGTCAGATAATTTCCTGTCAGATGTACAGTGATAATGGCCAAACCTTATATAACATATGAGGTTATGAGCCAAGGTGGTGTCACCACCTCTACTTGGTTGAGATATTATTTTGTTAATGCATCTGATGGGGCAGAATCTTTTACCATCAGCTAAATCACTTTAATTTTGTTGAGATAAACTTTCGCTGGAGCTTTCAACAGTGTTTCACAGTCTGAAGTCATCATTTTCAGATTCAGCGGTCCTTATTTTGACAACAATACTGCCTCCTTAATGTCTGATGAAGATTGTGATGCACTTGAAAACTCTTTAAAAATAGAGGGAGCTTGTCTTGTGGAAGAGACAAACATAGTTGGTGTAGAGACGTATATCAAACACCTCTAATCCATGTTCAAGACCAGGATCAACATGGAAACAAGCTTTTAGCTTATTTGCATTGCTATTGTGGACACTTTAGACATGTTTTCTGGACTACATGTTTGCTGTTTTTTCTATTTAAAGAGGTTGATACGATGTGAGCATCTTCCTGTGGGTGGTACTGGAAACCAAAGACCTACAGTGTTTAAAAAAAAAAAAATAAAACAAAACAAAACACTGTTTCTCGATGTCAGTGAATATGTGTCAGAATCATGAGGACCGACACATTTACAGAAGGAAAGGTTTCTCTGTGAACAACTAATAGCACCTCACAGTCTAAGAGACTACGACCCTGACCACAGGGGAATCTGTCATACGCTAACACACCTGTATGCACAGGTGGCTGTTGTGACATTAATCTGTGTTACTTCTACAGCCCTGACCTATGTGTGTGTGTCTTTCTTACCTATGTAATATTTCATCTCAGTGTCGTGCTTGTTCATGAGCTCCAGCAGACGCAACTCAATCTGAGCCTGGTTCAGAAAAGCCTTTTTATTCTTTATGATCTTGATGGCGACCCATTCCTGCTCATGGTGGTCGTAGGCCTTCACCACCTGTAAGCATACACCAACACATTTAATATTACACAACACCACACACACACCTGAAGGCCTGCTCTGATTTAAGCTCACACAAACAAGTCTGTTCACACACAGATTCAACATAGCTTTTTGATATTGTCAGACTGCCATTCTTTATGCTAAACTAAGCTAAAGAACAGAAAATGTTCAACATCAACATCAGACTTAAACAACCAAATCGTGATTTCTGAGGACCACTCCTCCTTATTGTCTCCTCTGTGGACCTCACCTGCCCAAACGAGCCCTTTCCGATCAGTGAGTCTATCTCATAGCGGTCCAGCCACTTCTCTCCATTCTTCACAATATAGTCGTAGTTGTCGTCATCGTAGCCATCATTGTAGACTTTCCTCTCCTTCTTGGTGCTGCTGTCCTCTGGAGGGACCTGCTGGGCCCGCCGCTTCTTCTTAGTATAGTACACCTGCAGATCAATAAGAGCTCAAGGTCTCAGCTCTGCTTCATCACCAAACTTAAGATGTAAATCCTCAACTCAAAAGTCTTGATTGTGTTCTTCTTCTAGTCTGAGGTTCTGGTCTCTGTGTGCATAGAAGTGGTGCATTGGGAAGATCTGCTGTAACAGTTGACATACCTGCCACCAATACAGCTGTTGGTCCCTGCAGTAGTCACACATGTAGAGAGGACACACATCTATGTCTGTGCTCACTTACCTGTACCTTCCTTCTCTGACTCACAGTGAACAGTCTTATCAAAACAGCTCTAAATCGAACTCAACATTCACGCTTTATACTCTCTAAACTTTGCTGACTTTATGAAAACCAGACAACAGAGAGAACCATCAAGGTTAGTGAGCTCATCCCTAACTCCACCCTGGGGAACCATGATCCTGGTTTTATCTCAGGGACCCCAAACAACAGCATGTAACTATGTGTGCGTGTGTATGTGTGATACCTCATTGATGTGCTTGTAAGTTTTGATGAGGTCAACAGAGAGTTTCCTCAGTGGGGCGCTGGCAGGGTCTCTGAAACTAGGGGGGATCCTCCGCTGGAGTATGGTCATATCAGACAGCACCTGCACAGAAGCGCAACACACATTAATTACTCACATGCTCACACCTGCACCAACAACTAAAGATACACAACAATGTCAAACAATGCCTTGTTTAAGTTAAATACCACGTCATCATCCATCGTCACATTATTAAAGGAAATCAGAGTGGTAGTCAAGGTTCTGTGTGTTTGTTTACTGTCCCTTTAAATTATTCTTGACACCTATCAAGTTATGTCTTGCAGGTGCAGACAAACACACACCCATCCTATAAAATACATCACATTAGCATGGATGGTGTAGTGTGATCTATTGAACCACCTTCATCTGCTGCTGCTTCACACACCGAGTTTATCCTGCTTCTGAAACACTAGCACGCTTGGTGTGTTTAGGTAGACAGGCTGATGAAAGCCTGGTTCAGATTCTTTTTGAATATGACTTTCTTTTTACTAGAATATGTCCCTTCAGGGGACACAAAGTGCTCCAGGCAGCTCAGTATTCCAGGAGGGGAAGGAAACCATTAGCATTTTTATGTATATGCGGAAGACTCAATAACACCAGGGAGCAGGTGAACGACATGAATTCCCATGACTCTTTGCTGACATGATTCAACATATGGCTCCAGCAACCACATGATCTATAGGGGAAACCTGCTGATTGCAGCTCCTGACCAGCTGAGAACAGAACCATGAAGAGGAGCCCAGAACCTAAATGATACTAGTATCTGATCTCTAACCACATCCTGGACTTGAAGCCGTGTGATGAGGTCAAAGCAGGTGCACAGCAGCAGCCTGTGGGGTTCATGCTGGCAGGGCTTGAGGATGCTGGGAACATCCATTATGGCACAAGAGAAAACTCGAGTGGAGGTGGTTGGTGAGGGTGGAGCATGTTGGAATTGGTTGGTTACCACAGCAACCAACAGCACTTCAACCTTGGAAGTATCTGGATTAGCACTTATTTTCTGATTCACATGTATGAAATGTTAAAACACACGAGACCCATGACCCAAACAGCAAGCGGTGGTGGTCCTCTGAGCTGCTTGGTCTTCAAACTAGAAGCTACAGTGACTCAGCATCAGAGAGCTAGCTAGTTACCAGGCTGACTTCAGTAAGATGAGATAAAGACAAGAGTTGGTATTTGTTTTCACCTCTGGAGACAGATGTTAGTGAGTAGAGGAATGTTGTTTGATGTTGAACTCACAAAGTTTCTTCAAGACTGGTAAATAACTGCTAATGTAGCAAGAGCCAAACTTATATATAGGTCCTTTAACTGTAGATACGGATGAACTACTACTTAATTTTCATAGAAGATCACCTTATCTCTTGACAGTGGATGTGGCTTTACCTGAGGGGATGTGATTTTCACCAGGTCACAGTATGATGTGTAGTGATGATACATAAGTTTCTCTCATGGGACAGGACAACAACAAGTGACACAGGTAAACTTTATCTATACTACAGTATTACCGAGGACCATCACAACATTGTGTATGCACATGAGTGTGCGTGTTACCTGCTGCTGCTCGGCCATGGAGTGGATGGAGCTGAAGGTAGGGTGTGTATGTGTGTGCTGGCTGGTCATGGCTGGCTCAGCGAGGGAGAAGCCCTGGGCAGTGGAGGAGGAGGAGGAGGAGGAGGAGGAGGAGGAGGAGGTGGGCGGACATCCTGAGCTGCTTACACCTGAGGAAGGAGAGAGAGAAATGATCAGAGGGAAACTCCAACATTTTAATCTACTCCTCTTCATCCATCTACAATTCAAGGCAGACCACTACTTTTTCAAATGCAGCCAAACACAATACCATCTGAACCAAACACCACGAACAAGAGAGAGACATGTCCATTTTAAAATCAACCTGTCATGGAGACTTTTTTTTTTACTTTGTTAGTCATTGCCCAAAACATATCAATATATACCCCACTTATAAATGTGACCCAGTTGGCCCAGTTGGCAGGATGCTGGAGCTATAATTAAATTCCAAAAACAGTGTTCAAGGCCACACCCCTCAAACTGTGTTCAAACTGTGTTCTCTTCTGGACCATTGTAGTCCACCATATTAGAGTTTTGCTTATCAGTGCAATATGAATATGTTAATACTTTAGCAGGATATTGTCCATAACTGTGTTGTCTTAACTAAATCTTGATTAAACTGACTGAGGACATCCCAGAACACACCAGGATCAATTATGAACATGCAACAACAACAATAAAACAAAGCCACGAGCAAACAGATGGATGGGTGTACTCTTAATACTTTAACCTGATTTTAACTGTATGCTAGGACTTTTAACTTAATTGATACAAGGTTCATCTGAACTGTTTCTGTCTGATGAGTCCATAAAGTTTAAAATCTGTAAATTGATGCCTGTAGAATGGCTCTGTCCCTTCACCCCACTGTCTTATATTCAATGCTAGAATGTGCCTCCTTGACACTTGTGTTGAGATGAAGTGCATTTGTTTTCATATCACAGACATCCCCACTAATCAAACATCACACAAACATGAGGTTATACAAAGGGACTGTATGTACGTCAGGATGATGTTTCTGCTTAAACACTATGAAGATGAACTTTAAAGTTGCTAAAACACCTGGGTACCAACAATAGCTGTCTTTTACACTACACAATAAGCAGCATATACCTGGGGGCCAGATAAACACCTAGAATATAAATTTGGAAGAAAAAAAAAAAAAAAAAAAAGTTTGCAGAAAATCCTACAACAGCCAATCAGAGAGCTTTCTACCAATCAGTACTGAGATATCGACAGTTTGTAGACAGGGAGTATAGATAAATATGCATATATATATATATATATATATATATATATATATAGATAGATAGATAGACACACACACACACCATGAGCCTTTTCTTCAAAAAATTATTGCAAGTGCATGGCGAATCAGCTGGTCACAGTTTATAATTGATACATAATGATTTACTGGTATCTTTGTGAGTTACAACAATGATGAAAGACTGTTTGAACTCATGATTTGTAATATTGTATTCTAACGCCATGGTGTGTTGCTCCCTTGAACACCAGACTGGCGATCAGCTGATTTTGAGCCATTCTGCACAAAAAAATCTCAGCTCTCAGGGACAGTGGATGAAGAAAAGGCAATGAAGAGTTAAGATCTTCATCAGTCCACAGTCAGACAAACTGTCTACAGATGGACATGTTTCAGTCCTGAGAAGACTCTTTTTGGGAAAGGACTGAGTCTACCAGAAACTGCATAGAGGTTTCTCTGCAGCTGGATCACAACTGTTCATGAGTCCTCCACACATAGATCATGAAGTATGGAGTTTTGTTGCCATGGAAACCAAAGAGGAAGATGCTCCATCATTGACCTGAACAGCACGACTAGATAATGTCTGATGGACTGAGGACACTAAGACTCAACTGTCTGAGCGACACTTAACACCACAAAGACATCCTCCCACAGTTGAAGCAAGGTGGAAGGAGCAGTAGGATCTGGATCTTCACTGCCTCTGGACCTGAACATCCCCATATCACAAAGTAAAAAAAAAAAAAAGGTATCAAGGTTCTTCCAGGACAATGTCAAGGTGGCTCCACTTGCTGAAGCTCAGGAGAAGCAGGATAATGAACCTGACCATAAAAGAAAATTAAGCTCATGGACATTCTGATTAGCAGCTACTGAAGAACTGGTTTCAGATTCCTGGATCCAGAAGAGGTTCAAAAGTTGTTGAATCAAGGCTGATCTTACTGATCTTTTCTTTGGAAACTAAGTCAGCATACACCTGAGCTCTCCAAACTGCAGGAGCCACCCTTTATGGATCTTTCAGATTTAGACATTAATGCTAATGTTAGTTGGGAACCTTTGTCCTACTTCCTGTTTCAGTTCATGTTGTTACTTTTCAGTCAAATGACATGTTGGTAGATGTTGGTAAAACTCAGTACAGTGTCACCAAACATAATACAAAGATTGACAAATGTGTGGATATTTCATGACGTTCCCAGTGTCAAGCTCTGTACACAACAAAGCAATAACAGTGTTATGTATGCACATCATCTGCAACAACAAACCATGCGAAGAACAATTTGACCTACTAACGTGTCTAAAATTTTTATTTTGGAAGTGTGTTTGCTACAATGTCTGCTACTACTGAGGAAAAAATTACTTTAAAAAATTATGTTTCACAACAGAGTTGTTGAGACATCCAGTGTGGACCTCTCCTGACAGCCATCTGGCTGACTGCAGGTCAGAACATCCACAGCAGGATGACTACAGGCCAGAGCAGCTACGGTAGGCTGACCACAGGCTGACCGCAGGCTGACTGCAGGCCGCAGCAGCCATGGCGGGCTGCACTGGGTCATCACATGGACACCCTCAGATTTACATATAGAAGGAAAGTTGAGCTGCTGCTGCCCTCACAGAGGAGCACTGCTGCTCTCTGTACCTTTAAGAGTAAGATGTCTATTTTTATGTAAGTATAACATAATTCAGGACACTGAAAATGTAAGAATAGCTTTATAATTATAGGCTTTTTGTTATCCTCCACACAGACAGGCCCCATATTCAATGTTGTACAACTTCTTTGAATAACAACTTAAATTTTAAACAGAGCTGTGTTAAAGAATAGCTTTGGTGTTGGACTGCATGCTGTGTTGTGTGATGAAGTAAAGAAAGTAATCCAATCACTGTCACCGGGACTGTTGTGGTGCTCTGAGTCCTGGCCTGCTTACAGACATGACACTGCTGGAGAGAGAGAATATCTGCCTAGCACTGAGAAATCTGCACCATCTCTTTAAGAGACCAAGAGGCACTCACAGCACTTCCTCAATCTGGCATCCCCCTTCTTGCACTGCCATTGGTTAGGGCCCCCTCTTTTTCTGTCAGCTGATTCGCTGTTGGTATCTAAGGGCTGGCTGGCCAGCACTCTATAAATAAACCCTGTGCTGTCTCAGCAACCAGCCTACAATACTCATTAGCTACTTCTCTCCCTCCTCTTCCGCCTTCTCCTGCTAAGCAAGCAGCCTCCAATAGCAGCTCAGGCTCTGAGCAGCAGTCTGACATCCTCTCCCCTAGCAACCAACCACCCTACCAGCTGCACTCCCCCCCCCCCTTTATCCTTCCTGCTTTAAAACCTCTGCCACTGAGTCTGCCTGTTTATCCATCATTCATACATCTTCTCTTCTTCGTCTTTCATTTAGTAACAGACATCTTCACCTCTCTATCAGTCTGTATTGATGCACAATGATGTAACAAAATTTAGGGCAACAGTAAAGAGGTACTCCAGGCAGCACAACAAAAGGTAGAGAACAACATACAGAAACACAATAGTGCAACAAACAACAAAAGGCAGAGAACACCACACGTTACGACACAACACAATGCAGGCAACACACAGACCAGCACAACACACACAACCACGCAAATGGAAACACTTCCTGTTCATAACCAGTTCCTTAATGGTGAAAAACACTGAACCAACTGTTTACAGCAATTATAGTCCTAACCCCTGTAGTCCAGACAGTGAAACATTCACGTTAATACAAAACACAAACCAAACCCATTGTGTGTGTGTCATCTTAACATTTTAACTAACCTAACTGACCAACACGACACACATTTCATCTGAGAACAATAGCCTATCCAGTCTGACACCAACATGACACCCACTGTGACAGACTTAATTAGTACAAATAATCAACAAATCAAAATTGCTCTCAGTGGACCTTATACCTCCATCAAAGCCCATCATAAAACTAGGTCCAGGTAATCTGGATCTGGTGTTTGGAAATGTTCAGCTGGGCGCAGATCAAGCATCAAGTGCGAAACCAGGTTTTCACACTCATTCTGTCCACTCATTAACACAAACCAATCCCTTCCCAGTATCCCAGTTCTGTACTTCACATTACGTTAATGAAAGCTGGATGAATACTAAGTCACAACATTGACAGCTAACCTGTACAGCTGTTAAACATACCCACATGTGATTGAAGAACTGCACAATAGCCCACATCCACCAAGTAAATTTACATCTCTGAGAATCTACCATCTACATATCCACTCTTAACGCAATAAATAAATAAATAAATAAATAAATCTAAAAACCTTGAAATCCTGTAAACCAATGGGAGTATCTACTCACGTAGCTCCCACATTTGTTACTTCTCACACACACTTTGTGGGTTCATCTTCAAAGTAAGAATGCCAGGGGCTCTGCTCCTTTAGCCATGTCTAACTTTACTTTTAACCATCAGACAAAGAAAATAAACTAGAACATTTTTACTCTCAAGAAAGAAATGGAACACAAACAGGTCTCAAGTTAAGAGCATCTGATCTGATTCAGGACCATGGTCAACAAAGAGTGGGTTCTCTTGTCTTAGCCATGCAGCCATTGTGGTCCAGGCTGGAACAGCCAATTCTCTAGTTTACACATGTAGAGTAAATGTCCATAACTTGAACTTTGTGTAATGCTAACTGGTAAAAATGGGCAGGCGCACTGTCAAGCGTCTGCTGTTAGCAACAAGCACTAGTACAGTGTCACAGAGGCAGGAGAAATGCTTTGATTGATATATTGCTTATGCCCTTTTAGATCTTCATCATGTCACCAGTCATATATCAGCAGAGCAAGACCGTTGGTCAGGGTCAACACGTGTGATGTATAATCAAGCTTTAAATGATGGTTAACTGTCAATATAATTTCAGTTACTTTGCTTCCTGATAGCAGATCCAGATCCAGCCCAGGTCAAGGATGTAGGTCAGCTTGTTCAGACTAAGAAGACCCCAAAAAAGTTTGATCCGTATCACTCTTGTCTGCTGGTCTGGTATACAGAATATACAACAGCTGAATTCATTAAAGGAGGTAATAACTAGAACAGGAACTGAAGACCTGACATTCACAGTGTGAACAACAACAAGGCTGACTGTGATAACATAAACAGGAAATAACTATAAACACAGAGAGGGGGGCCTGGTGCTGGATCTGAAGCACAACAGAACAGGCTGATCATTAACAATGACAGCTGTCTGTCTTAAAACAACAACAGGTACATACAACTACACCACCACAGAGCAGTGAGGTGCCTCTTTAGGAGGGGGTGGAAAGCAGACACACAACTCTAATACACCTATTCAGTCTGAACATAGCAAGTGTGTGCTTTACCCCCAACAGACACATCAGAGTCCTATACTTCCAAAGAGGACCAATAACCAGCCACTGTCTCAATGACCCCAAACATGACATACACAGGTCTGTAAGAGGACACCTGTCTTACTAGTGATGAGGATGATGATGGTGGTTACCTTTGCTTATTGGCAAGTATCCCATTATAAGTATAAATAAGTTAGTTAGTTTGAGGTTAGGGTTAGGGTTAAAACCAGGTTCTTATGTCCTGCATCAGTCCATCTCAAGCCCCATGGTTCTGTAGTCCAAGCCAGGACCTCCCTCTTCACTCAAAAGCAAATGAGGACTTCTGAACAGGCTCACCCAAGTCTGGCAGGGAGTCAGACCTCCTACAACCAAGTAAGATTGTTCTGAAGATAAGCTCCATATACCAGCATGACTGGATCCCGGTGTTTAAGACATCCTAACTTTCATATCATACAGGTCCAGTAGCTTGAAGGTCAGACATCAGGTCACCATCACTCTGGTTTGCGATGTGCTGCAATCAAACAACATAGAATCTGTTGAGGACATCCAGGTTCTCACATGCACCATCAATGATGCACAGAACTCAGCTGAAATGGCTTGGGAGACGTTTCACAAAGAACCAGAACTTTGTATACAACCTGTAAGAGGCAAACTCATATGCAGGTGCTGTATTTAGGTAAGTCAAAGTCTCAGTGAGGGAAAGCCCACTGGAGGATCCATGGTACAGGAAGTGAGAAACAGTGACTCAAAAGCTCAGGAGCAGCTTCAAATGGACTTTGAAATCAGGGTTGTTTGATATCATTGGTCTCACTATTGGACCAACAACCGATGACTGTGCTGACAGATGAGGGTGGTAGAGTTGTCAGGATGATGGTGAACAGGACATCCTCTTCCACAGCAGTTGCTCTTTATCTTCATCACATGATCACAAACACTAACACAAAATACTAATCAACTCTGTGTAGTAATTGTAGCTAACTAAACACTTCTTCTGGACGTTCCTCTGGACGTTTCACAGTTAAAGCACAGCACTACCTTTACACTGAGATACATTTATGTGGAAGAGAAAGCAGGAAGCTTGAAGAACAAGCTCCCTTGATGAGTCAATTGGTAAATTAATTTTTGATCATCGTTACAGATTGTTGATCAGAACTACAGGAACAGAGGCATGTTAATCTCCACTATCAGCCTGACTGTACTGAAATATACTGGGGATCAACAGGGTTCTTCCACAGTTTGGTGTTTGGCTGACGGTGGTGGCAAATATCACTGGAAAATCTATCATAGATGTTTAACCACTTACAGACCCTTAATATCCCTTAAAGGCCCCTGAGAAACCTTTTATTTAATTTTAAATCTCGTGAAGGAATTCTAAGACCTCTTAAATCACCACTAAACCAGACTTTCGGGAGCTCCTAGAAGACTTCTGGAACCTTCTCACTAACCACTACAACCTGTTCAAGGACCACAAGAACTTTCTAATAACCCCTGAAAATGTCACACAACATCAGCAGGACAATGACTATGTGAACAATCTAGTGGATCTCTAGACCCATGACAACTTAAAAGAATAGAAATAGATTTGTCCTTTAACTTGCCACTTGTGTTTGTGTGTTATGTGATGACATTGTTTAATTCTGTGCTGCTGTGTTCTGTAACTTTACTGTATAGAGGCTACCTCTACAGAGAATTTTGCTATTAGTTTTACTTCTAACAGTTCATTGTTAGGTTGTTGGCAGCCCAATGAGGTGGTTGTTGTGGAAATCAAAAGATGGTGGACAGCAGCAGCTGAAAATGTCTTTTCCACATCTTTGTAAGAGTAATGAAAGCTCTTAATTCAGTCACAACTGTGTGTCTCTGCTTCTGTGTTTTCCACTTTGTATGTGTATTTTTGTGTTTCAAAGCGTAGAGGCCCAACAACAAACATGTTGGAGGACATTAATTATTTTTTCTGGTATGTTTGACGTCGCCGTTGTGTGAAGGTGTGGCTCATGTAAATTATTTTTACTCTAAATTATCATGTTTAGGTCTTCAATGACGTTTGTTTGACATCTTCCTACTGTGATGATGAGAATATGATTCACTTCTATTTGAATGAAACTTCTTGATACAGTCCCACAGCAAACTTCTGCGTGTCAACACAATTCCTCCATTCAACCTAAAAGACCAGCCTCACACTGGACAGAAAGTTGCAAATCTGTCCAATTTGTCATATTTACACACTTCCTGTGATGTCAAAGGCCAGGTTATAGTCAGTGAAGGACACTGGAACTGGGCCAAGACCAGTCATAGCATGCACTTATTTATTTTGTTTTTCTTTTAAACGTATTTCTAAACAAGTTTTTTGTTTATTTAAAACATGTTAATATGATGAAGCTGCCTTTCATGTCGTGCTCTACTACCTGTCAGATTCAACATAACAAACTCAGAGAGGAAAGAAGAATAAGCTTTATTGGGACTCCAATTTAACTCCAGTTGGATGCTAAACAGAGTGCCCACATACTGAAACAGCCACACAGGTGTCTGTGACTCTCACAATCTGACCTGTAACAACTTTGCATAGTTCTTTGATCACCTGTGGTCTCTGTCCCTGATCTTGGTCAGTACCTATGGTGGAGAGGGTATACTGTACATGTGTACGAACACTGCCACCAATCCACCAATAAGGACATAGGATACATGGGTGTCAGAGAAGGTCCAGGGCAAGAACAACACCAAGGTGAGGAGGACAGCACCGGCCCTTTACCTCTGCAAACACTAACAGATTACTAAGAGAGAAAGAGAGTGAGGGAGTGAGAGCGCTAGTTCATCAAACACAAGATCAGACTCACAACACTTAAGTCTCATACACAACAAATCCTACTAGAGCAATCCAGTAACTCAGTACATTCTACTCTCACTCCTGCAGTGGCTCCTCTTGATGTCCAGCCAGTTGAAGCTGGTTAACAGATGTCAGTTCACTTGTGTTGTGATGTTTCTGCGAAAATTGATTGAAAATATATAGTCACATAAATTGGTGTGTACCACATAAACGATGAACACCTCTCTAACACTCTGAAAACAATGACTCCTCATCTCTGGACCTGGACCAGTGGAATTTCAACCTCAGCCCTAGTCCACAAACTGATTAACACTGCCCACTGAAAATTCAACTTTGCGAAACTTGTGTTTCGGAAAAGACAGAACACTGCAGCAACGGAGCGTAGGTAGGTAGTTAGTTCACAAAAATAGAAAGAAGCTCTACAACATCGACATTTAACTGGTTCAGATTCACTCAGGAGCTACAATACAACTTACAGCTGACACACAATTGGCTCAGTTGAAAATGATGAGATAGGTGGTTGAAAGCCAGGACAGCTCTCAACATGAAACACACTGTGAGCTTTCCTTCTGTGCACTTTGTAACATCGCTGTTAGAAGTTGTTGCCGCACTTTTTGTTTTTGAAAAAGCTGATCTACTGTAGATGCCCAATCAAGCCGCTGGACAAACTGTCTGAAAAAAATTTATTTATTGATTTATTTACTCTGGATTGGATTGCACAGAGACTGCCACTGTAAAACTGGCAATCTTGCCCAATTTCATTAAAATGAAAAGCATCAATTATAAAAATATTTTTTTTATTTAGAAATTGAAAAAAATCTGAATGCTTCAGATAAGATAGATGCATAAAGCTTGTTCACAATGACCCCCACCACAATGACACACACGCACACACCAGCATTATGATATAGTAACTACAACACATACAATCTCTAAAAAAACAAACAAACAAACAAACAAAAACAATCACTGCATGGACACACTACACACAGCTACAGTAACACCAAAAAATAATATCAAATATAAAAGCAAGGATTTCCAACTTTTTTGTCAAACAGTGCTTTAGTCAGTGTGTGTGTGTGTGTGTGTGTGTGTGTGTACACTGACTCTTGTTCTTGCGAAGCAGAGCAGTGGTGATCCAGGGTTCTGATTGGACCATCCTGCAAGAGGGCACGGTCTTGTCCTCCACGGATGATGACGTGATCACCATGGAAATGCTTGGCAAATGTTCAATCCAGCAAGGAAACACGGTCAATCACAACTATCAGACTGATGGGTGGGGCTTGTGAAGGGTCAGGTAACTGTCATCAGGCGTGTTTTCAATCCCAGAGTTCGCAGTTTACATCCAACTAAAAATCAATTAATCTTGAAATGGTGGGAAACCGACCAACCAATCAAAAGGCACCGTCTTCTCTGGCTTATTTCTTCTGTGAGATTTTTGTGACTGTGGTTTCTAAGGCAAACAACTGGTGTACAGGCAGCTCGTCTCTCTGGAGTAAAAATATAAAGGATGCAATCTCTGTCTTCTGTGGAATTACACTAAAGATATAGATCTCTCATTCAAGATATATATTCTGTTTCTCTGTGGGGGTGAGGGTTGGGAAATAGAATATTTGGTTCGTCAGTTTAGCTTTTAGTTACGTTGGTTTTGGCAGTTTCATGCATTCTGTCTTTGTGCTGGAGGTTTGGACCGCTCCAGATCGCTGGTGACCAATAGTTTAGGTAGTCAAAGGTAGACTTTCCTTCTATTCCACTAGGTTAACAACTCTGATTTCAGAGTCTGATCTATATGTCCAGGGGGTGAAGGCATAGACTCTACTTGCTTATGATAAGTTCACTTAGACCAACGCTGGTTTAACAAAAAATGCACATCTAGTAGTCCTTCAGACATCTCTGTCGTTATCCAAAACAGGGTTATGTGTCCAGCCCAGCCTCGACCAACAGAACACAGTATTCCCAGGTCACACAGACTCCATGGTGTGTATGGTTCCAACAGGTCTCAGATTATTCGGCAAAATAAATTCATCCAATGTTTGTTCTCCTTCTGGACCACTTGTGAAGCACACTAACTAGCTGTAAATCAAGTCTGTGCTAACCAGGCTCGCCCAGCATACTGCCAGGTGGGGTGAGCGAGGTAGTGTGACAGAGGGAGTGGAAGAGAAGGAGGTGGAGGGGAGTTGGGTTTCCAGCTCCCTCCTTTTACCCCATCCCTTACACTAAAAATAGCTCCAATTACTGCCGCTTTCTGCTGGGACTGGTCACTGGACAGAGTGGGGCAGTGCAGAGTGATGTTATCACTCAGGATTAATCCAGTGACACACACACAGGGCCCTATGCTGACAGTCACACAGCCAGAGCTCCACGGAGCCTGGGTGCCCGGTCACTCAGCTCACCCTCACCCGGGTGAGAAGGGTTCGCTTAAAATGCCACACAATAATGTGATCCACATACACTACTGACGCGATCTGTGTCAACAAACCGTCCACTGCTACGTGTTTATTTCACATAGACCTGGGTCTCCGCTGTGGATACAGACCCGGGCCAACAGGGACACAGCCGCTTGCCACTGGGGAGACCAAGTGGGCAGAATTGGAGTTTAGAAAGTTCAGATCCAGGATCTGGAGTCAGAAGCCAAATGTTTCCGCGTGCTGAAGAGACGGACAGGACGAGCCGCTGACGGCCTGCATTATCCCTCTAAAGTCCAGCTCAGGTCTGTTTACCACCGCCCCGGATCCAGAAAGGAGTGGGCCAGCCTCTGAGGTAATCACACCAAAGTAAAATCACAAACAGCCTCTGAACTGCGACGAACCAAAACTTGAAACTCGTCTCAAAGTGAATGTAGAAACCAGATCCAACGGAGTTCCTGAGCTGCTGACAGCCGCCTCTGGTCTCCTTCTGGCGCGCCTTTCTTCCGCCTGCTTCCGTTCTTCTCTCCTACCGTCCTCCTTTGCTCGTCCGTCTCATCACTGAGGGAGATTTTTTATTCCTTCGAGATGGAAACCTTCACTTGGGCGATTTTGATTCATGTTTCTCGCCCGTTTCCCTTTCCGTGCTTCTCCGTTAGTCGGAATCTGTGCTGCTCTCCCACACGGCTCCCCCACCCGGAGATAGACTATACCATATGCCCGTGGTAGGGGTCGAAGTTGCTCCGTCTGGCGCTACCTCACGTAGTCCCACTGAAACCGGGACCGACGCGTGCACGGGACGAGAAATTGCATAAGAAGCATTTCACCATTAAATTCACACCGTGGGTCTCTCGGTGGCTTTTAGGGAGCTTTATCCACAGCCCCACTGAGTTAGCAGGACGGTAACCTTCCCTCTGTCCACAGTAGTTTGTTCCAAGCAGACCTCTCCTGTCCTGTCCATTTATAGTAACAGCGGGATATATATACTGGGACTTTATATACACGCATACATAGACAGCCTGTGCTTAATTCACTGAAACGCTCCTTCTATAGTTTCATAGTTAAAACTTTGTGAAAAAAACAGACAAAATGCGTATTTAAAAACCACTTAATTGGGAGTTCAATAACCGTCTGAACACCAACTCTTAATAGATTACTGTTTCTGGGGTTTACAAAAGTTGTGATATTTAATAAAAGATGCTGTGCTGCTGTTGCTGCTTGACTGGACACGAAGGCCTCTGTTGATCAACGACATTAAGACCTCACAATACATTCATTACTCGCCACACAGGTTAGGGGGAAGTGGTTTACGCTTCACAAAGTGTTTCCCAGCAGAAAACGTGGTATAGATGGGAGTTTTTACCATGATGACAGCTGTGTGGAAGAGCAACTATACAGTGACCAGACAACTGGGATTTCTCTGTTTCACACGGGCTCATTCTGTTGCTCCAGACTTTGAATATATTTCAACTTCTCTGCGCTCCGATATAAGCTCCCTCTACAGCCTCTGTTGCTACCCGACGCCATGGCAGCTGCACCGCTATTGGCTGCGTAAAGTCCCTTCACCGTCTGTAATTGGCTCGCAGCTGGGTCTGTGGGAGGGGCGCTAGGGTTAGTTTCCCACTGTCTTTTCAAACGGCGCGAGGCAGGAATGACGCGGAAATAGTTTGAAGATGTCAGGTAGAAATGGAAATTGGGGGGGAGCGGGGGCCCCGCGCGCAAAGGCTTCTATAAGCACATAGTCACTGAGTGACTGTACAGCTGAGATGGTTGACTTCTCTCCACAAAGCGGCCAAACCTAAAAGTTGTTTCTGTTGCTATCCGAGCGTTCGGCTAAATCAGGCACAATGCTGCCTGGGAACAGCTCAGCAAACAAACACTGTCATACACCAGCTGACGCCCCCTTAAAGGAAAACTCACCCTCAAACACAACTCCCTACACTGACAAATGTGTGCCACTTCAGCTTCTCTTTCTTTCTTTCTTTCTCCCTTGTGTGCAGATGAGTCAGTCAGTAATATGCAATGAATAAAGTTCCGATCCACTGCAGTTAACTCTCTGTAGTTGCCTTTTGTATAAATATAACCTGGGCTCCCCTGATAATCCTGTGGCTGAACCTTGGGAGCAGCTGAACATGACAGGTTCTTTGTTTTTTATTACTGCAAAGTACTCGTTAATTGCATGAATGTTATATTGATTTGATTTATGCAGTCCATACAGGACCGGACACTGCACTAAACCTGTAATGGTAGCCTGCAGGAACATCTGAGTTCAGTGTCATTTAGAAGATTTCTTTAGATTTGTTACTGTATAGAGTATTTCCTTTGAACAAGGCAAACCTCAGTCAGTCTAATTACTGCATGTGGGCTTTGTGATGTCCCTCTGAGGGCAGTTCCTGCAGGTCTCCTCAGTGGTTTACTGAGGAACCAGATTCAAGAACCCATCATCCAAATCCCCGCACTCCCACACACTGAAACAGCTGACCAGTCACAGCTAAAATAGGATGGCATGGCCTAATAACACACTATAATTATAGCTACAGGATGCATTAGAATGATCTGTCTCAGAGATAAGTCATAAATAAGCAGTAAGTAACATTACAGAGCAATACAAAACAGCAGCAATGTATGCTAATCAAATCCAGATGTATCACTACAGGAGGTCTTCCTTAAAAAAGCCCAACTCAGGCTAACTGTGTCTGTCTGGTCCAAGCGAGAGCCATGGCAATGTAATGCATGAAGCTTGCAATGCGTGTGTGTAGGTCACCCCCCACACACACACACACACACCTACACAGCCTCTGCACTATGATTCAAAGCAACTGAATCTGATGGTCTGACCATCCCCAGACTGAGAACAGAAATACATCCACATGTGAAATGCATGACAAATGTTACATTAACTACAGATTCAATTAAATCACAACTGGTGTCAGATATAGAATAACAGTGAGTGAGAAACAGAGAGAACAATGGTTTGTACTGTGATCACACAAAGGAAGCATGAATGATGCATGTGTGTGTGTGTGTGTGTGTGAGACATACTCCTCTCTCTAGTAACAAGTGACAACTTTAACTAAGCAAAAGTCATCTTCCGCACATTGTATTCAAACTAATTCATCACTGTATCAATTGTTACTTTTCTAAAATGAGTGATTGATTTCAATGCCACTTTAGGTTTATTTTCCTGGAATTTGTTGTATTTTATTTAATTACTTGAATTTGTAGAATAATAGGTGATGGGCTTCTTTATATTTATCACACACAAACACTGTTTAGTTCATAACTAAAATTAAACAATGGAGAAATCATACTATTGCCTTTTAAATAACATGTTACAGGAAATATACACAAGCGCCACAACCCCAACAAATGGCTACCGTTCTGAGTATGTGGTTCAGAGGACAATAATACCTGGACCAGATCTGGACTAAGGTGCGACAAAAGGCAGATCCAGAACTCACTTCACAGTGACTAAATACCATCTGACAGGCTGTTTAGGCCAATACCAGGACTTACCACTCGAGCATGCATGCTAATTTAGATTTTATGTCAGGTCTATTTCTGTATGTGCAGGCACACCATCTGACACACAACTAACCGGAAGCCAGAAAGTACACAGAAGGACAAGGAGACAGAGCTTTTTACTGGCCTACTGTTTACACACATGTATGTTTGCACTGAGGAGGAACATTGAGGGTACCACACTTCTCATCATCATGCAACACCAACCCCACAACTATCTCAGCTTCACAATCAGACACAGATGAGCAACAGGTGAAGATGTGTGTGATTGAGTGTGGACTGGGATAACAGGACCTTCAGTGATTACAAACATACACAACTGTTCTGTAGCTTTTCAGTGGTTTGATTATTTTGCTGACTGTAGAACACCATTATTTTAAAAGTGTTTTAATTATGTCTTTAACAAACAGACAAGTAAGAAAATAATAGTAAAAAAGCAAATACAATCAATCCTTATGATGGAAGGAATAGTGTTCAACATTTAACATTTAACTAATAATTTGTGTCCAGTTTTAATAGGATATTGCATATTGACTCAGATTTGTGTATACAAAATGTATTTGAAAAGAGTCCACAACAAATTATTAATATTGAAAGGGAAAATGTTAAAGTTGTATTTCTTTTAATATCCCTGTATAGTTTTTAAAATTGATATATTATCCCAGGACAGTGATAAATACAGTGAATAAGGACATTGTTTTCTGCTTTTCTTTTTTTGTTTGTTTGTTTCAACAAGAATCAACCTATCTGAAACAGTCATTAGAACTTAAATTTTGTGTCTACTCCACCTTTTGTTAAAATTACCTCATAACACTGATTTACTCCCTCCTCGTTATTTCTTCGCTAACACTAAAGGCGGTGACGGGTTTTAATGGCCAGGGCCCGCTGAAATGCTGTTTCAGTACAAGTTAGGTAATGATACAGCACATTGGCAGGAAAGCAGCCTGTGAACGGCGGAACAGGCTGTGGGATCAGATGCAGACGTTTCCTTCTCCCTACTCGGCCGCTCTTCCCTCTCTGTCTGTTGTGAAGCGCATCAGTGTGGGGATATTTAGTGAAAATATGAACAAACGTCAGTCTTTCCCTCCACATAGTTACTGCCTGGCTTCCACTATGTCACGTTCAGTGGTACTAACGGCCAGACAGCGGAGATTACAACGGAAGCGCGGGGAGGCAAGCAGACTCTGAGACTCACGTGCCTTGCAGCAAAATTCCACCCGGCAACTATACACTGTACCATGGTAACAGCCCTGCCATTGGTCCCCGGTGCGTTTTCAAATGACCAATGGGATGGCCAGCCGCGGGTGATGCTTGTTGCTAGGTAAACATGATGCAGAGGAAAGATAGAGGAGCAGAATTACCATGCTGCTACTGCAGGGTGCTTTCATCGAGGAGTGGAGGAGCACTTCACACTCCGACATACCCTCCTTTCTCTCAGCACTTGGCGGTGCCAGAGAGGCAAAAACAAAGCGAGGCGGGAATGAGACAGGGAAGGAAGGAATAAAAGACTGGGTTACAGCCTCTGGGAACGAAGCTGCCGCTGTTACCGCCACTGTTCGACACGCACAAATGCCATTAACATCAATTTAGCTAGCCGGTGGAGAGGGCTAGTTTCAGGAGTTAGCAACCTGTGTGACATTACTAAGCTAAAATAAATCACACTGACACTGAAAACACCATGACAGTAACAACAACAATAATAATTAGATCGAGAATGATAGGAAAAACAGCAGTACAAGTTAAGCCTTACCCCATAACTGAGCGAAATAGCTAATATATGGCATAAAGTAAAAGCACTCAATCAGTGATAACTAATTCCAGTTGGCAACCATGATACACACTGCACTGTATGGATGCTATAATTGATAATATGACCCTCCTGCAGACATCCCTGCTTGTCTGCTGCTTGTGCCTAATCATAGTTTTGATAAGATGATTGAGAATCTAAGACAGGCACTGATTCCATATTCTGTTTAAGCTGTAGGTGACATATTCTGCCCAAAACCTGGTTTCAGGATCCCAAAGTTCTCATGACCCTGACAGTGAATTTCTGCATATTAGGCCATCTCATACGGGCCACACCTCCCACAGTACTGAGACACTGCTGCAGGACATGTCCTCTACCAGCATCTTAATCCTGGTCTGTATGTGAACACCACAGACTGTGGAAAACAGTTTTCCATATTTAAAAGCATAACAGAGTGTGTGTTGCAGGATGTATGTCAGGCATAGTCAATGATGGAACAACATTTTTATCCAGGAAGTGAAATCTTGTTAATTCATGCATCATCATCATCAACCATGGCTTTACTCATAAAACAGTGGATTTGGAGGGGTGCTGATCTGTTTCCTACTCCACTGATTGGTCAGCTGTGTGCAGGTAAGAGAACACCTGGACATCACTCACATCATCTGTTTTCATTAGGTACACATGGGCCATCTTTATCTTCATGTTAATATCACACCCTTTTCTCTATAACCAACAGCTTTTCACTGTGGCTCCAATGACAACTCCTCATCCTGCATCATTTGAACCTGCTACTGTAATGGTTCTGTTCATTAAAAAATTGGTTTTGCAGCGGATCAAAAGAAATACTCAAGAGAAAATACAGTAGTTAGAATTAGCCCCAGCACCACCAATGCAACACTAAGATGCTGCTGATGCTGCAGTAAAGACACAGTATTTAAGTTTGATTTCAAATCCTAAATCGTTACATTTTCAGCATATACAGATTTGATCATGATACTAGCAAATTATTTGGTCAATACTTCATTCACCACTCGGCCACATAACATCGTATGCTTATTGAATTATTTAAAGAAAGTATTTTTAGCCATGCTACTGTGAGGCTCCAATTTCGGTTTGTCCCACATTCAGTGTTGTCACTGTTTGGATGGCCATTAACCATGATGTTCACAGTTTGAAGAAGTAAGAGCTAGATCACTATGACAATCTGACCCAAGAGGATGACATTGTTATCCCCAACCCCTACATGGACAGGATCCTATGTGGTGAACGCAGTCATGGTCTTATGATTAACTGTGATGACTTTTATCTGACATCTCTTCTAACAACATTATAATTTGTCCGATAAATGGTAGCTTGGTTTATGACCAAATAGCCCCTAAGATCAAGAGAATGTGAAGAGCCTACCTATAATGTATATTAAGTTATCATGAACCATCAGTGACCCCTGTGACCTGCATGGAAGCACATGGATTTGTTTTTTTCCCCACTTCCTCTTTACCTTCAGTCAGGGTTAGGGTTAGGGTTAAGAGTCAACTACACAACAGGGAAGACATAAGCTTCAAGGACTTTTCCACATAAACATAGAGGAACAAGCCTCTGGGGGTCCAGTGGGTCTCTTCTTGAGACCCACTGGTTTGAATGTCACTATTCTTCCACAAATGTTTATCTCAATAAATGCATATTTTAAACCTACGTGTCTAATTCATGTAGAAATGATCAGGTCCTGAAACTACATCATACATAATGACAATATTACAAGCATTATTTTGACATGGCAACAATTAGGTAAAATAAGATTTATTATTCTTGTTTAAAACTTGAATTAGGAATGTATTAATTATAATTATAATTAATTTTACTTCTGTAGGAAACATATCAGCGTCTGAGGATAATTATCAGGAAATTTACTATAATCCAAAGATTGTTGCTCTCTATTCAGGGCACAGACATACACATAGTTTGTGGGGCCGACAGAACATTTCTGTCAACGTGCTGTTCATTGTGGTGGTAAAATGTTCATTAACAATTTTCTCAAAGTCAAACAGGTCTTCAACTAACACCTGGGGCTTATGGGAAGATCAGCCTTTTCTTTCACTTGAGAAAGCACCTCAATTAGAAAGTCTAATGTAACATCATTCTGGAGAAAAATTCTGTGATTCTGCTGTGTAATATTAGGGCAACAACATGAACATGGGAGAACTGATCTATTGAAATAAGACATCAACAGTTAGCCTCCACTCACAGGTTTTTCTTAATTTACTAAAATGAGTTATGAACAATATCTAAACATCATGATGTCTCTGTAGGGTAGCTCAGCATCACTCAAATGAAATGTATGATTATGTGTTACGATAAAACCAAACTAGGCCCAGAGTCAAGGGTATCAGTGACTTATTTTCTATTCTTCAATCATATCCAATGGTCCTGACTTTGACCACTTCAGCGTTAGTTTTGGGGTCTTTGAGATTAGATTTTCTTTACTGCTATACCAAACTTGGCACAGGTTTACATGAAGATGAAGAGCTTTGCAGCCTAATCCATGAATCATGTCCTGAAGATATGGTCAAACACAAAGTACAAAATTAACTCCATACACAGCAGCAATGTTGTCGTCCAGAGGCTTCTCATTTCGGAAGACTTGGTCTGTGAAGGTGTGGCTCTTTGTAGTAAGCATAGATTGGAGAGACTGAATTGAAATATAACAGTGTAGAATACAGAGGATTTCTGCTTTCTGTCACCAGTTATTTCTGCCTTCATAAAGCAAAGCATGTCTGCTGTTGATCTCCTCAGACCTCCCGGAGATAAACTGAGTGACTTTTTGGACCAGCTAAATTAGTTTTCACAAAAGAGCCTCCAGTGAAGTAAGAAATTCTTCAACTACAATGGACCAAGACAATTTCACATGTAATTCAATAATGTAGAGGCTTCACATTCCTCCAATTATTAACATCCTAACCCTTCCTGAACTCCACCCTGGAACCAGCAGCTACAGTCAGTCAGCCTGTCACTCCATCATTGAACTGAAGAAGAAACCCTGAGCTCACACTCCTCTGTGGAGCCATCACTCCATTAGTGCAGAGATCAAAACAAGGAGGACAGGGAGGCATGTTCCTCCATTATTACTGGTCCTTGTCTTATTCTATAATTACATTGTCTTCTTCATCTGTCCATTAAATGCTGTAACCAGTTCACCTTCACAGAGCCAAAGCCACTTCACACACTAGACCTGGCCTGAGCAGGAAGACCTGAGCCAGATGACGAACCAAGATACAGGACTGCACACTTCCACCTGAGTCTGCTGAGCTGTGAACTGGAGGTGTAAGGGACATTAGGAACAAGACTCTGCTGGTGAATGGATGAATAGTTAGCATATGGTAGGTTTTATCGTGGCTGTGCTGTGGTCTGTCCTTTGAAATATTTCACTGCTTCCTGTAAAGGGTGCTTGTTTCTGTAGTGGTGCTCACACCCTCACTTCAACATGGTCGCCGCAGTGAAAAGTGGTGAGCTCATGGTGGTCAGGAAACTTCAGTCTCCTGCTCAAAATCCTTTGTCTCCTCTCTCTCAGACACTATCACTCCCTAATGTTTACACACAGACTTCACTTTGAAACAGTGTGACTAACCCATGTCTTGGTTGTGTTTACAGTTTAATAAACTCTTATATTTGAATTAATCGTTGATTGTTGATTTTTTAAACAGTGACACAAGTGTGTATTTCTTATAGTTCCTGTCTGGGCTTAAATGTTCAGAATGGCAACTTCAGCGAACTGTTGACACCATTTGTGTCATCAGCTGGTGAATAGTTCGATGCATGTGTTTTTACTTCCTGTCCAGCTCAGGCTCAGCTGCAGTGGCCAGTGTGTACCTAGTCAATGAGGACTACATGTGGTCCAACAGGTGTCTGCACTGATGGACTATGCAGAGCTTCAAACAGCGTTTAGCTCCTTGTTACACTTCCAGTCCAGTGGTTCATGAACATGTTGACCTCAGTGGACACACTGACAAAGCTGGTGTGACAGCACCTTTAGTTACTAAAGGTGCTGGTGTTGAATAGTTAAACAAGCGCTTTAATTAAATGTGAAGACTGGTCAGTAGATGGTTAGTGGTGAACAGTTAAAAGTGTGGCCAGTTTTGGAAACCCCCATGTGTTGGAGTTTTTGCTAATCAGGCCTCAGAATATGCGTTGGGTCCGGGTGGCCCTCTACTGGACGTGTATGTAATACAGAGACCGGCATGCAAGTGCTTTACTGACCCAGCACTTAAAACAGTACAAAATGGATACTGGACCCTTAACACACATATCATAATCATTGGGGTCTGTTAAGTTAAAGTCATGATGTCTGTTACTGTCTGCATACAAGTATCACATAGGATCACCCTGAAGGAACAGTCCAACCTCAACAGGGCAGTAAAACTTGCTCCATGGCAATGAGGTTAAGTGTCTGTGGTCTGACTGTTCAAAGATAAGGAAAAGACATGCATTAACTTGTTCAACACATAGCCCCTGTGATATATATCAGACTAACAACATGCCAGATTTGTTTAAGCTGCATCTTGGACTCCACTTTAGTCTGCTCCCTGTTACAGCAGAGTTCAGCTGGGTCATAGCTCCATATGAGCCTGTGCAGCTCTCGTGCCACTGAAGTCAGGACTGGAACAACATATGGACGGACGGACGGACGGACGGACACACACACACACACACACACACAGAGTTGCCAGGCGAGACATAGTCAGGTTCAGCATGGGGCCCAGAAATAGAGTCCCAGTAAGGACAGGTGGGGGGACCACATGCAACAACCCTGTCTCCCAAATTACCCTCATACAGACCCAGATCAAGACCGAAGACCTGAAGACTGAGCTAAAGGTGACTGTATGTGGCTGTTTGGGAAAATTTCCCCAAAAAGATGTGGGGGGAGGGTTTTTTGGTGTAATTCAGCTCTCTGACAGACACTATCTATAGTGGCCTTGTTACCCTTCATCTACTAGTGCAGGTCATACTCATGTATTAAAACCACCCTTCACTAATTCAGGTAAGAATATATAGATCTAAAATTAATGGCAATGAAAATCAAATTGATTGTTAGTTAGTTTGTTGTGCGGCGGAACAATCAGCCATCTGGTCTGACAGGAATCAGACTAGTTAGGGAGCATCACCGTTAACATCAATACAGCTTCACTACACACAACATTATGACAGAAGTACAGGTAAAACAAGTGAGATCACTGTGATCTTATACAAACATAATCATGGTGACAATCTATTAAACTGAACGAGTGATGTAATTCATTATGATAATAATGTGACAGCAGCAGTCACCAAGCTGATAATGATGAAGACCAATGAGAACCGTTAGCTACATTAGCATGTGAACAGACCACAGGAAGAGTGTTGATGAGTTTAATGAATGAAAGGTAGAGGTGTGATGCTACATGTTATATTTATTTACACAATGGTTGAGCACATTATCATTTGCATCACAGTGTAATGACTGGAGGGAGCGGTGGTCAGAACTGGACCAATGTCCAAACTGATCCTTCATTGCTCACTTACCCAACCTTCCTGGTAACCTGCAGGTAAACCAGTAAATAACTGGTGTCCTGTTGACCCATTGTCACCTCCAGCCACCAGTTTGGATCTGACCACCAAACATATTGTTTACATACACATGTATAGGAAGATAATGATTATATCAATGGATTTCTTTCTTCTGTAAGGCCAGTGTTCTCCTGAAACATGGAGGTAGACAGCCCTGGTCCTCACTGCCAAAGAGCACTCAGATTGTCTGAGGCATTTAGGGACCATCTTTAAAATATCCTTTCTGTCTCCTGCTTTTATTACTGGATTGATTTAGCTAATTTGCATGTTTTGGAGCTGCACATTTTGAAACTCCATCTTTGCAGTGTACTTTGACAAAACCTTTAGACTGAGCCCATAATAAACCAGCCAAAGTGGATATTATTAAGAAATAAACTATTAGTGTGTTGTATCTTCCTTTTCTCTTCTCCCTTTAGTTGAAATCGAAATATAAAGGAAACATAGATTCAGAGTTCAGTCCAGATCCTGGTGTACTGCGTGTGGCCACTGCTAGGGGCCTGTCATCATACCCCCCACCCTCCCTCTTGAAAAACATAAAAAAATAAAATGTATTACAATTTAGTGTACAGTGTTTGTGTTAAGGTTCAGTGGGACATTTAGTCTCATCAGCCAGGCAACATGGACTCTAATGTTTTTACTGACTCACTGAGACTGAGGACAACCCAGCAGTAACTAGAATGTGGATCTGAGTGACAGTTAACACAGGAGGATGATTTTGGAGTTCCGATCTGAAGACTTAAACACAATTTCTGAACATTAGGTAAATTTCCATCTGGATTTTGTTTTTGACCCACCTTTCTACTGATGAAGATTGTTGATAGAATAGGTTATGATATTACACCATAATAAACTTGAGATATTTATGTTTCAGCTATAATTCAGATCTCTCTCTATCTCTATATGATCCAACCTTATATTAGACACCTCACTTCTCGAGGGAAGAGAAGGCAGGAAACTGGAACTGAACGATTGAGACAGTAGAGGATAGAAAAAGCAATGATGATGACCAGGAACTAAAACATCAGTGTTACAGGTTGCATTTGGTTTTTTATGTGGAACCAGACTGTCACACACACACACCAATCCCTAACACTGCAGTCCAAGTCCAAAACAAGGATCAAGTCAAGATGGCCACCCTAAAACTAAGGGTGTGTGCCTGCTACCTGTAGCCTGGCAGTGTTCATCCCAAGTTGACTTCCCCAGACCCTGATCCAGGGCTGCACCAGTACTGGAGTTCTGAATCATTTAAATGAGGCTACATTTAGCTTAAAAAAATGTGGCTAACAGAGCTGATCTGAACCCACGAGGACTGGAAGAATAAATTAGCATTGCAGTGCCACACAAGTCAAGCTGTTATGTTCACAAAGGTATTAAAAAATAATAAGAAAAGTACACATCAAAAAGAAGCAAAATGGAAGCCAGAAAACTGGAGAAGGTAATTTTTGATTGGCTGTTCAACCTGTTTGCTAGTTACCTGATACTTTCTGATGTAGGAGGGCTCAAACACCCCAACATGTGTCAGCTTAGAGATCTTGTTTTTTGAACCTTGATTATTTTTCTGACAGTTTGTACTTCATTTGAGTGTAGCCTTGCCATCAAAGCAGGTATTTGGCTAAGACTGAGCAGCTCAGCATTAGCCTGCCGAGCTAACTAGCTCTGATCTAGTTAGAGCTCCTGGATCAAAGTCTTCGTGCACAGTCAGGTGACAATTCACTGGGTCCACCTGCAAAAACTAACGCTTCCTCATCCATGACAGTTGTATGTTCATGTTGTGAAGATGAGTGTTGCCTGTGTAAGCTGAGACAAGGTGTGACTAACACATGGGTGACTGAACAGCAACGTCTCATAACATCCAACAGATGTTTACACAGGACCTCACTCCTCCTGTAACATGTCCAATGTCACACACGTACATACATACATACATACCTAGAACCTAAAAAACACCCAAAAAACCTGCACCAGTGTGAACACTCCAGAGCCTTGAATGAGTAACAGCTTCACTGCGAAATGAGAGCTCACCCCAATCAAGACTGATGAGAGAGAAGTGGGGGCCAACAAAGACTGTGGACACTGGTATAGCACACAGACAACAAATTCCAGCTCCATCTCATAAATTGAAGAGAGTAAGGACACAATCTCAGGTATGAACTTGGGTGGACTGATACCACCCCCCTCAAAATAAACAAAAATAAACACACAAAGCATTTAACAGGGAACCATTTCAGATTTCAAATGTTTTAGTCCTGCAGGTGAAAAAAAATAAATGGTTGCTAAATTGAAAGAAAAAAAGAAAAGAAAATCCTCCACCACATTGTTATAATTGCTGTGTAAAAGAGAAAGTAACTGACAACAGATCATACAAGCAAACTATGAACATAGTAACCTGACATTATTTGTGATACAACCTAAAATGATTAAAGATCTTTGCCATAGTACAATTACTTCACCTTTAACCAACATCTGATGCTGGCGATAGGCAAAATACATTCATGCCCTTTATTCAACTTGTACTTGTAGTTTGGAAGATGAAACTTAAAAATGGTGATTAACTGATCACTTTTCTGGTGAACCTACAGTTACACATTAAAAAAGTGTGAAAAGGCACTAGCTGCACAGAGCCCCAACACGAGTCAAGTCTCGACCAACAGTCTCCATCTAAATCAAGATTTGGGTACCTTCTTTAGCTCAGTCCACAGATCTGGTCAAAATGGCAGCAGAATAAACATTTTGTAGTATTTATTACATAGATCAAATTGAACTGGAATATGATACCTGGCTACATTGGCTACATCCCCAGAATTTGACTACCTCTGACCAGCACTCAGATCCAGTGATAAAATGAACTGATGTTGAGATACACAAACAGAGCAAATGAATGAATGTCTTTACTATCTATATTAGAGGTCTGTATCTGTGAAAACCACACAGGGAACCAATTCTTCTTGTATTTCCCAGAAAAGCTGGGAATCAACTCTGTGATGCAGCAGTAATTCCTCTGCCAGATCTGATGTAAAGTTTAACCCCATTTTCACCTGATGTTCATTTGTGATCTGGATATTTTATCTGGCATTAATTAATGTCATCATCTTCATTCAAAGTGCCCTTGTTTTGTCTTAAAAAACTGAAATTGGACGATCTTTGAATGATGATGTACAGGTGCCAGTAGCACCTGCTGAGACCTTCACATTCAGGATGGAAACTCCAGATGACCGAGGTCTACAAAAGCACTGTCATAGGAATTAGTAGTGAACAACATATGTGGGCTCTTTCAGTGACAATTAGCAGTCAATCTAATAGTCAATAACATAAGAAGATGTTATTGGACTTCTTCTTTTCCCCACATACACACACAAAACCGGGAACCCCGCTGATTTGTAACTGATCTAAAAAATATCAGTGTTAAATATTACACCAGTTTTCTGTTTTCTGATCCAGGAAACTAAAAACAAAAGCAAAAACAAAGAAACCCTCATACTGAAATAAAAATAGATGAGTTTTACCAGGTCCTACTCGTTCAACAGTGACTGAACATTGTTAGTGGTTGAGCTGCTAATAATTATTATCAATCAGTAAATGGTCTAAATAATAAACAGTCAAAATGAAGAACACCCCTTTCAATGTAATATTATCTCACTTGTCAGATTGTGTTGTGTGACGTGTTTTATGAAACACTGTCCCAACTAATGACTGAGGTCTAATCTGGATTCAAAGATAATATATGGGCTAATGCTGTGATATGACAGCTAGGTCACACTGCAGTGAACATGTATTTATTTACTCTATTGTCATTATACATCTGTCATATTGTTAAAATTATGAGTTCAATCCATATATTTCTGCCTCAGTTACAAGCTCAAGTGATACAGTTGTTTGATATTTTAATTTTCCCTTTAGCAACTTTAATCAAAGCTGTGGTATAATTTGGATAATTCATATTGTCACGATGATGATCATTATTAGTGGTAGTAACAAGAATGTGATGAGTACACATTGTAAACACCAGACAAAACAGACTGTGTCACACCCACCATTGACATCTACAGGATGTGTGGACAAAATTTCTGAATAGGGCCATACTGACCTCTCCACCTTTTTTTTTTTTACCCAGAACCCCAGTTTCCAGATGATGTGGTTAAAGCTGCTGTTAAGTTTCATTTTACAGCATGAGGGAGTAGTGAGAGGGGGTTGGATTTCATGCAGAGCCAAAGGACAGAGATACAGAAGCTAACACTATGCTGCAGGAGGAGCCCAGAGTATAGATGTATCTGTTGAGGAAGTTTGAGGATGAGTAATTGCGCCATTATTCCAAGATGAATCCATGAACATAGTGAGGCAGAGGCAGAAAGGGGGAGAGTGATGAAAGTAAGAGTTAGTTGGGTTCCTGGTGAGTTTGTCTCGAAAGTGTTAGATGTGTGTGTGATTGCTGTCTCATACAAATTCACGCACACACGCACGCACACACACACACACTGAGCTTGTTGTCACAGCTGTACTGTCAGTCAGAGAACAAGTCCAATGGCCAAGAGACACAACCTCCAGAACTACTCCAGCCATACAAGCAGGCCAAAAGTCTGACTTTACGTTACATGTGTGAGATGGAGTATGACCGTGCAGGGAGAGAAAACATTGGAGGTCTGGCAATGGAAGAGGCCACTTCCAGGAGCATCACTCCCACTGAGCCCCTGTCTACATCCAGCTGGCAAAGTCTTAAAATGAAAGTATTTCTGAGCCTGATGATGTTGTGTTTTATACTTATACTAATTAATGTTACATTTAAAAGAAATCAAGCCATTGATGTTGTAACAACTAATATTTTGGTATAGTTTCTATGCAGATAAGAGCTGCAATTCGTAAATGTAACCACAGATACATTTAATACATGCTGGGCTGATGGTGGTAGCTCAGGCTCAGGTGTAGACCTGTTTGACTGAAAATACTTGGATTGCAAATCCACTTTTACTGGAGGCTCGCACCTCTTCACCTATCCATACCAGATGCATCAATCTGAGCTAATGTCTAATTTCTCTCAACTGAAATTTTCCACTCTGGCCTGAATGTGGCCTGTTTGACTGAGAGGACTGGGTTGAATACTACCCTGAGGTAGGATGTTAAGGGACCAAAAATGAATGAGAAATTAAGTAAAGCAGAAATGGCTGAGGGAAAAAGGTTCATTTTGAGGCTTAATTGTCTTCATACCACAATTACAGCAACACAACTTCGGCGAGGTGGGTGGGGAGGGGGTAGAGCATCTATGACAAATCTCCCTATTTGAATCGGCAACAATTTCAGACCACAACATTTTCTGTTGAGCAATGACGGAAAGAAGCATAGACAGAGACACACAAACCAAGAGGAGATGTCAAGTCATGATTCCCCCAGCTGTGCATTTGCAGCGGTCTACTCATGGCCCCTGTTCCCTGACTGGGAGCAGACATCTCCCGGCCACTGAGAGCCAGTGTCCCTCTACTCCAGGGCAGGGTAGGGGCTGGGGCTGATGCAGTAGCTAGGCTAGTGGCTAGCGTTAGCTGCCATAGCAGATGAAACGCTGCAGATCTACAGAGGACAGTCGGGGGTTGCGGGTTGCTGTGACACCCAAAGTCATCGCCATCCACATGCGACCCCAGGATGCATCCGCCTATCCTGGAAGATATCGCCCCGTCTCCATCATGTAGCCACACAGCCATTCATCTGCCCTCTCCCTCCGCCGGCATCCTCTCCCTGTCAATTGGTGTCGTGCGATAACTTGAGGCAAGTTGCGATGCCACTGCTACTGAAACTTGCCTAGATACACGCACACTGATCGCATCAATCATTAGCCTATTTAAGACCAACCCAGCCCTTGGTACCCCGACATATGGTTAGCCGTTAGTAACGACTCGGTCACAATGTAAACTAGAAGGGCAGGGGACTGATAACTACACACTTGGAGGACATTGTATGCTACTAAAAAGGGGTAACATGTAGTCCATGATCATAATGCACGCCCCAGCTGCTGTAGACACGCCAACCAAGCCTTGATTGTTCGGCATGATCTATTGTCCAACATCGGCGTTAACCCACCTGTTTAATCGCAGCCTGCCTCCTGCCCCATTAGCCACCTGAGCGGCAGAGGAATGGGGACACGAGGCCGGGTGACAGGGGCGAAGAACGTGGGGAAGGGGTAACATTATGCTACCCAGCACTATTTCCATTCATTGACTGTCAAACCCCTTGCACACGCTCAAGCATGCATAAACGACGAGAAGCAAACATCAGAAAATTCATCCATGAATGAAAGGACAACGCCGACCAGTTATGTCTTACCTCAGGTGGTGTGTCGAACCAAGTTCCGCGTAGCAGCCATGTTCGGAACCCCTATCTCCCTCTGTCCGCACGAACCGAGCCCCCTCCCCCGGGTCAGTCGTCCTTCCTCCACAGCAGAAATCCAAATATAATGATGCAGAATCGTGCAGCCGATAAAAGAATCCCGGTGAGATTAGTTTCCAGTAAAATTGCGTTAGTCTCCGGAGCTCAGAGAGTGGGCTGAGATGGGAACTGATCACCGGCGCGGCGCAGCACAGCTAGCCGTGCCTAAGGGGAGGTGGGCAGCTCACCGCTTCAACCACGGACACCTCAAACTCAGTCCTCTTTCTCCTCGGAAAACTTAATTCACTTGTTCCAGCCTCTGAGCCTGCGACAGTGGCTCACAGTACAGTGTGGGTCGAATGATTTTACAAGCCCGTTAGCTTTTTTAAAATTAATATAAAGGCAAGGAGCTAACATTAGCCAGCTAGCTTTTAGCTAGCATGCTAGCTGTCTAATAAAACTCTGCCATTGGAATTTGGAAGAAGACAGTCCGCACACTGCAGGCTGCTTGGCGGGCCACGGCCAGCCGATGGACTGATGGACAATACAAGCAGCCACTATGAAGAAACTACACGTATTTTAGCACACACTGCTAGCTCTGTGCCGGCCAGCCCCTCTGTGATGTTAATATCGGTCAAAGGAGAGAGGGGCTGCATTGTGAGCGCACTCCCGACACCAGGCAAGTACGGCCCAGCGCGCTCCAGAGAAATTTCCCACAAAATGGCTGCCAAAACAAATCCTCCGCGAACAGTTATAGTAACTTCCCGAAGTTGGTTCTCAAAAGACAAGCCTTTCAGGTATTAAACGGACCATCCGACTACACAGTCGGTGTGTTTGTGCAGAGGCCCCGGAGGAGATTTATTTTGGCGAGACCTGACAGTTAAGGACAGAGGATGTGGGCTGCTCGGCCCCGCATATATTTAACTACCTGCTTCCACAGAGTAGAGACTGCAGCTGCCGGCTCTAAAGATCTAAATGGGTATGTACCAGTGTGGGGCAGGAAGACATATGTCCCGGACTGATACCACCACCTGACACCAGGATATGCAAGGGCGTTAAAATCAGTGTTAAAGCACTATGTTGGTGGTTATGCGAGGTTTAACTGCGCCAGATTATCAAACGAAAACAATAAACATTTTATTAAAATAAAGTTACCAATCATATCAAAAACGGTTCAAGAATAATTTGTTGTAAAATATCTACAACTGTTTTGCTTCATACTCAGTCCACACAAAAGGTAACGGATATCAAATTACAAGTCTAATGAAAAGTCACTTTCTATATTTGTACATACACAGGCACACAAGGGTCAGTTTACCTCTTCTCATCACAGATCAGCATTAATGAGTCAAAGTGGATAGTGTGATGATGTCTTGCATGAGGACACAACATATTAAAGAAAGTATATTTTACTGTACAGAGTTCAAGACATAAGTTTAGACATAACTCTCAGGGGAAAAGAAAAAAAAAGAAACTACCCATGGGTATAGGTTATGTGAATGAAAGGTATGTTAACTGGCGGCTGAAGCACCCAGAGGGGAACAGGGGCCAGAAGACAAAAAAAAAAAAACAAAAAAAAAAAAACACCCAAAACATTTCATAAAAAAAAAAATAAAAGCAATTCAGACAATAAGAAAAGGAGCAGAAGCAAAAGAAATTAAACAAAACAGAAAATCCTCTCTGGAGTCATGTAATTGGTTAAACATGCCTAACTACACAGACACTTTTCTGATGTACTGTTATAATGAAGTTTTCCTCATTTGAAAGCAACAAACTCACAGGCCAGTGGGTGGTGAAAAAGAAATCACTGATTACCCATCGGGGGTGAGAGCACACTACACAAGACAGGGTGTTCACAGTTGACCACAGTCAAGTAACAATACAGTGTTCCTGTATAACAGAGAGAAACAGACCTGATAAACATGAAATAAGGCCAGTGCACCAAGCACTTGTGGTGAACCTCTATATATAAACTCATGCTAGAATGAAGGAGTCTAATTTGGGGAGACCTGTAGCACAAACAGGCCCAGCAGCTTCATCCTTCTTGGTAAAAGACAGACCATACAGAAGATTGTGGGACTAAAGTTACTGTCAAATGGCAAAAAGGAAGGGGGGAGAGGAAAAAAAAAAAAAAATAATCAGCCAAGCTCTGCCCTGAGTGGCGAGGAGGCCAACAAATGGTACATATGGAGGTGATGGTGGAAAACAGGAATCTGCTTCATCTGTGCCACTCCTCATTTCTTCTGTTTAGGTGGAGGTCTGAGGAAAGAACACAGAGTTAGTGCACAGACTACTTTAGAACAAGCAGGACTACAGTGGTTTGGGAGGTTCCAGGTCCATGAGCCAACTTGTCACCATAACTCAACTCTGGAAAGATTAGTACGCAGGTGACACCGCTAAACCTCATAGTCCTAGTCATGGAGCTCTGGAGCAGGACCATCATCAGCTGGGCCTGTGCTTTGTTCACCATGTTGCATATCTCACTACCTCTTGACTTAGTCTGTCACTGTGCTCATCATCTGGAATCGACATAGCTCAAACCTGCTACACTCTACAAAACTGCATGGCAAAAAACGAACAAATTTAAAAGGGAAACAGTGACAGTTGGTCACTTCTATAAGGATAGCGAAGCAGACAGGATTTATTTAACTGCTCTCATGTCAGGTTTATTTAGAATAATGCAATTGCCTTCCCACCCCACTGATAAATCACGGCCGAAGCTGTAATACAGATAAATTATGTTAAAGTCTGACCTTATATCTTCTTCTCTACATCTGTGTTGTTCTATATTTATAGACCATTGAAGCACAGTGTGTAGTTGGTTGTCATCTTGAATGAGCTGTTAAGACAGTTAATGCAGACTCGATTCAAAGAGGCATCAAAATCTAACTAAGCTGCATGAAATTATTCACAAGTGTATGTGATCGGAGGAGATGCAACAGCTCAGGTTGTCTGAACTACATACAATCGTCAGTGAGCCACTGAACTATCGGCCATACATGGTATACTACACAGTTGTACTTCCTCAGTCCAGCAGATGGCGCTGTTTGACCCAGATGATGCAGGTGCTGGCAGAGCAGCCATATTCAGCTCCAGCTGTGATTTGCTGCTCTGATCAGCCTTAGCTTCAAGAGGTACAACTCCCTGCAACGTGTCATGTTTGACACAAGGACCAGCCGAGCCTGAATAAAAAGGGAATGAGATACCAACGAAGATTTTCTACATGGCTGAAGTTGTCAGCTGTTTGAATGCTGCTGACAAGTCCTAGCTCCAGCACCAACTTAGTTAAAGTTATTATTTAATAAGGTCAATACCCAAGAGTCATTAGAACTCAGCATGGAACATGACAATATTCTCTTGGGACACAGAAGGGGTCAGGACAAAAACTTTTAGTGAAATTGTAGGTGAGACAAAAAAAATTTGTGTTTTTTAGCTTATCAATGTGAAGCTGATGTACCTGTAGATGCCCACCACCACAGCATGGTCCCTCTCGTAGGGCTCCAGTGTGAGCTGCTCTTGTGGCTTCATGTTCTCAGCACTCATCTTCTTCACCTCTGAGGCAAACACTGCTTCAGGAGCTGCTGTTGAATCAATACAGTTTGCCTGGGGAAAAGACAGAATGTGGGGAGTCAGGTAGAGTGGTGCATGTGTGTGGTGGATCCTGTTTGACCATCAGCCTCAACTCTCACCAGCCCCACACAGATGAGGGAGAGCGGGGTTAGCATGTTCACTTCATGCACTTTGGCTGTGTGGAGGCAATTCTGTCCCAGGTTTTGTAACTTCTCACTATCTTAAGCCCTTTTTCAATGGTCAAACCCACTAAGAGACCCTAACATAGGCTTTTTGTCAACAAGAAAGTGTTTAGTCAGAATTCTGATCTTGATCTAATAAATCTGCAGTAGACCTACTTATGGTCTATGATCAGCATTTATGTTAACACCCAAGTGAAGTTATTTTCCTTGTGTTGAACTTCATTCTCAAAATCTCACTCACTAACAGTCTGTAGCTGCACACTCACTACTTTTACATGGTGCTTCATTTGTTTTCCGTGATGGAGCACTTTTGCTTCGAGATGGAAAAAGGAGAACATATTAATGCTGGAAAGATAACAAGGTCTAAACTTTGCTCATTATAAATACTGAAGATGATAGAAATTTGTGCTATATCCTTTTGTTTCCACCACCTAGCAGCTGATTGCTGTTACTTTGATTACTTTCCCAGGCCAGTGACCTGGTCTGAAAAAATTGTTACATTTTGTTCAAAATGCACCTTTACATTCTGCGCCGCTTGTGTCAGTTCAAGTACACATCACTGTACCTTGATAGAGATCACAAAGTGTCCTCCGTTCTTCAGGAAGTTGTGAGCATTCAAAGCAACAATCCTCGTCTGGTCAGGCTGAGCTACATCAGCAAAAATCACATCCACCATGCCTGTAGAGAGAGGGGGCAAGAATGTGAATGAGCAGTCGCAGACTGCATGTCAAGGTTCAGGACACCTCCAGAGAGTCCTCCATACTCTGGTCAGGTTTACCTACCGACCAACATGCGGTATTTGTGTGGGTGGCGAGCATCCTCGATGATGGGAATGATGTTGGTGCGTTTCTTTGCTACATTGAGAAGGTCACGACCTGATCGATGGGAGAACTCCACAGCATAGACAAGTCCGTCCTGTCACACAACGGACACAATTCTCACTTTAAACAAGCACACAAGAGTGTTTGCGCGTGCATCTGAGGAATAACAAAGTCATAATTCAATTGATGTTCCATTAGTATCAAGTTTAACTTGTCTACATGAACCAGTTGTTTAACCAGCAACTGTTTCTTGTACCACCTGTGTTTTGGTCACAGGTTCATGCTAGGATCATAGACATCCTACTTGTACTGGTCTCATTGTAAATGGTGTCACTACATAGTAGTCCTGCTAGGACAGAATTATTTGATAAAACTGAATTTCTGCAGCAAAGATTTCTTAAACTAAATATCTGTATGATATCTTTCTTTTAATCAAAAATTTAATCTCTCTAATGTTTAAAAGCCTCCATCTACAGTAAATAACCACACAGTAACATGAGGCCACAGCCTGAGCAAAAATCAGCTCATACTCACCGGTCCAACTATGTCAGAGACATGGGACACTGTGGTCCCTGACGCAGCTCCTAGATACATGACCTTTGCTCCAGGCTTGATATGGATCTGGTCTATTCCTCCCAAAATGGCTGCTGCCAGCTTGGAACGGAATGGATTCCAGGCTCTGTACTCAATCTTAGTCTCTCCTTCCTGACAAAGAAATGAAGAAGTAAATCTGACAGTGATACAAGAGACCACAGCTGTTGTTCACACAGGTCCAAGACTTCAAAGACCTCAGGACTGATGAAGATGGGCTGTTGTGAGGAATAATATACTGATCATGGAAATTAAGGTTTCCAATGCATAACAGGCATGTAGGTGCTGCCTTCAGTGATCACTGTGAAACATCTCACCTCTACGCTCATCCTCTTTTCTCCGTACACAGACTCTCCAACCACCATGTTCTTGGTCACCAGAGCGTCCTCCTTCCCTCTGCAGATAAAAACACCTGAGGATACACAACAGTAACATTACAGTACCAACAGCTTGTCTACAGGTGGATATGAACAGACATCCTACATGGTTTAATAAAGACAGCTGACCTTCAAAAAACACCTCAACTGTAGTCCAGGATTCCCTCCCAGGATTCCCTCCCAGCATCCTCACTTATAACCAATACTACAGGAAATGAAACAAATACAAACCTTCATGTCTGTGTGGCTCAACCAAAACCTTCTTCCCTGCTCCAAAGCCTCCTCTGCCGGCACCCCTCCCTCCTCTCCCTCTTGGTCCACCTCTTCCACCCCCTCTGCCTCGGAATCCTCCATCTGGGGACTTGAATCCGCCACCTGAAAGAGACATGTTTGAATGGAATTCATCTGTGTTCCAATGAAGCTGAATAACTACAGTAATTTGGAAACGTAGATCAGTCAAATCAAACCCACCTCTTCCTCCTCTGAATCCTCCTCGTCCTCGGTCTCCAAACCCTCCTCTACCACCACGTCCACCACGTCCTCCTCGATCTCCACGAGGACTGAACCCTGAAAAACAATCAGGAATAATATACTTGGGCCAATTAATGTTCACCAAGATGCTACAGATGTGAGGAGAAGCCTACACATGTAGCAAGAGCAACAACTATTCAGAACTCTACACTGGGTCCAGCTGGTGTGGTGACAACCTGCACAAAGAGACCTCTCTGTACATTGTAGGGCCCAGCACAGGCCCTACAATGTACAGGTGGAGGAAACTCAACTTGAGTTCTTGGTACTTTGGTTGAATTTGGGTCTTGGCGTTTGAGCTGAGAATAGATGTCTGACCAAATCTATTTCTGGACCAATGACATTTCACTGCTGCTTGTAAAACAAGAACAGATACAGTGATTGGCGTAGTATGCAGCAATGTCACAATGCATGTAAATAAACTACTTGACATGATTTAAACCACTTTGGATAAGTATTAAAGAAAATGAGCAGCATCAGTAAGCCAGTGTAAACTGATACAACTGAATCAATCTGTAGAACTGACAGTATTTGTTGACACCTGCTCCACACTATCAAGCAGTTCTCCTGCCCCACCTAAAGGCAGCAGGATACATGATGAATCTGCAGCCTCTCATTGGCTGAGAATTGCACCACGATGTAGTGACACTGCAGAGTGACAACATCCACCTCTACACACAGCAGGCTTCTCCATCATTCCTGCAGTTCTTTAGGCCATCTGGGCTCTTCAGTGTGTGCCACTGCCTCTTTTATGTCTTTACTTTATTCTTAAAATATATTAACGATTATGCAAAATGATTAGGTCATCTCAAATGATCAGATGAGGCAATTATGTAATAATTGAGAGAGAGATCTCTCTCTCTCTATATATCTATATCTATCTATCTATCTATATCTATATATATATATATATATCTATATATATATAGATATATAGATATATATATATCTATATATCTATATATATATATATATCTATATATCTATATATCTATATATCTATATATCTATATATCTATATATATATATCTATATATCTATATATCTATATCTATATATCTATATATATATATATCTATATATCTATATATATATATATATATATATATATATATATATATATATATATATATCTCTAATGAACTAAAACACTGCTGTCTGTTTCTGGCTCCTGTACCAGGATGAGAGTCCTAATACTGTTGAGGAGAGACTTGAAACGCAGGTGCTTGATCATTGACTGAGAGCTATTAATAAATGAAATTAATTTGATGAAAATACCTGGCTGCACTTAATGCACTGCAGTAAACCACGATTATTTGCTTGAAGAATCATGTTGGATTTTTTTAGGCTCATGCAAACTAAAATGACTTCTTTCCACATCCAAACTCCAGCAGATTCTCCCCATCCCTTCTTTAATTGACGCCCTGCTTAATTTCTACATCCTGTAGCACCGCCTGCTGTTACAGGCTGGGAAAACAGCAGGTAGACCAAAATGGACCTGCCGACACAAACACGTACCCACAGCGCTGCTGCTGGTCAGGAGAGGCTTTCACCGTGACAGAGGAGGCAGCAGACTTGAGCACAGCTGTGTCCGTTAAACCACACACAGCTTCTGTTCGCCTCCAGGAGACAACATGGCGCTATCGCCGACACGAGCTGCTAACACAGCCCTGCATAGACGAGAGAAACTCAATTGGAGGCATCAACCACTGGGATGACCCAATCCCACATGACCTCGAGAGGCGTAGAAGGGAAGCAGGCCTAAAACCAGTACGAAGTCCCCAGGATCCAAAATCAGTACTCCTGGAAAAACCTCAGTCCGAGAACTCACACTAAGCATGGGCCCTTAATTCATCAGTGGGTGTGAAAAGGCTCTGCGACCAGCATTAAGGACCATAGTTTTGCCCAGTCTCACTGCATACATAAACTAGCCCTGAACGTCAGATAAACACGGCTCGAAGCACGAACTCGAAACCCATAAACGCTATTTAATATGGACCTGAGTCCCGTAAACACAGCCATCGTTAGCTCAGTTCCTGGTTAGCATTAGCATGAGCCACGAGTAGCTTCGGTGCTCGTGCCTCGTGGTGCCATCATTCGGCCTCAAACACCAAACCATCCCGGTATGGCACTGCACCGACGTTTAAACAAAACAATGAGATCCGGATCAGCGGGGCAGACCAGAACGGCTGTGTGGTGCTGAATGAGGCTCAACACGTGTGTACAGCGTGTCGATGGTGTCATTTATCGGTCGGGCCCGCCTGTTCCCTCAGGTGAAACACTAACTCGTCAATAATCACACTTTGATGCTGTCGTCTGTGTCTCAGATATAACCGAGAAAAGCCCACACACTCGGTCATCAATTCTCTCGCAGAAAATGCTTTTCAGATTGGCTGAGGGTCCCCGAGATTCATGGCGCAGTAGGCCGGATGCATTCTCTAACTTCACTCTCATGGAGGGCAACCTCCCGGACTCACCTACTAAGGTCACCCATTACGGTGCGAACTGGTCTACTGTACCTGGCCTCATGATATCAGATGTAAAGCGTTGTATCTACGCTGTCCGTGGAAGTCTTATCTGTCCTGGATCCGGACTCTCTCTGAACATACCAAATATGACCACACGTGCAACTCGTACTTGTCTTCTTCTACGGCCACGTTAACAGACTCAACAGTGACCCCAACAGGTTGGTGAAAGGAGAAGCTCACACACTGGGGCTCGAGAGAGAAAAAAAGAAACAAGTATTAACAATTCCTGATGGAGCTATTTTCATATTTCAAAAACTCAGCATGATGGGATCACCAGACCCCAGCCCTGTCTGCTCAGATGATGTTCCAACAGAGACTGTTCCACTGCCACACCTGACAGCAGGGTGTTTCGCCTGATTCGAAGTGGGGTTTCTTTTAAGAGCTAAGTGCAGTCTGTTTGCATCACGGTGGCCTATAGTAAAATGATAAATGGCACACCCCATTATGTAGAACATGTAGAAAAACTGCAGACCAACTTCTGAAAACTCATTTGTGTCAATAAAACAATACAGTTGTGCGTGCGTGGGGGAAAGTCAAATTAATGTTTGTCCTTGGTAAATGTGCTGAGTGCTGATTTGACAGAACTTCTGATATGTACCTGCTAAAGTGGACAGATTAACTGTATTTGTGATGTCATGCAATGAATTTGAGTGCTGTTGATGTGTGCCTCCAGCGTGCAGGCAGCGCCATCCTGTGTCGGCCTGCCTGCATCTCACCTTTCCGTTACTCGAGACGGAAGTAGCCGGTGTGTCTGTGACACGTCACTGAGGTCAGACGGGAGGAAAGATGGCGAGCGCCTATGAGAGCTTCAACTTGTAAGTGCTGATGAACAGTATGTCAAGTGTCCCGGCTCACTGTTAGTTTCCTCTATGAAAGAGGCGGGTCCGGCTGTACCTCATTCTGACGGGACTCACGGTAGACCAGCTTTCCGTGTCCACGGTCTCTGTTCGGCGCTGCCTCCGTGTCACTGATATCTGGGCTAGATCGGATCCCAGACCAAATGGTCCACCCGGATCTGACAGTATGGGCTCAGTAACATGGCCCCTGAGGCAGCAGCTACAGATTTTAGGGTTAGGGTTAGCTTATAGCTCTTTTGTTTACTGAAGTAGATCTTTGCTGCCCTGTGGACTACAGCTGGGGGAGGGGCTACACACTGCAATTTAGTCTGCTAGTTCCTGGTCTTAACTCAGCTCCTGTCTCTCCAGGCGGACCACACCAGAGAAGTTTTACATTGAGGCCTGCGATGATGGCTCCGTGGATGTCCTGGCTATCGACAGAGTGTCAACTGAGATGACTCTGACTGGTAAGACTGGATTGGAGAGCTACACACATTTCAGACAGTCAGGCCCTTTACTTTACTGTGCTGTAGATTTAAACAAAAAGTCGACATTTGACATATCAGTCACTCAATGATCCACATAGACAAAGTGTGGTGAACTGAACTGACCGGACAGAGATTATATGTGTCTCAGCTCCCACAGTTCCCAGGCAGGTCATGTCATGTCATGTCATCAAGTCCAGTGGATTCTTTAGACATCTGTGTTCACAATCTCTGCACCACCAAGGTCCTGCCCATCACCTTGATCATCCCTACAGTCAAGCATGGGAGCAGGAGGACCAGTCAGAACTGAGGGAAGGATAAATGCAGACATATAACTGAGGTCTTAAAGGAAACCTGATCTGGAGTTCAGGGATGTGAGACTGGAACAACAGGTCACTGTTCAACACCACAGTGAGATAAACTGACCAAAGTATTTTAGAACTTGTAGAGATTGGAGAAGGCCGAAGTTGGGACTGCTGCTGACCAGGGTCCCACGGAGTCAGTGATGTCACCCTGAGTCTCCTGTCTGGCCACATTAAGTATGAACTGTCATTTGGGTATTTTATTTCAGTGTGTCATAGGCATAAAACATCCATTTCAAACAAAATAAAGGGAAAATTTAAAAGAGCATAATAAATTGTCAGGAGTTATGAGGAGTAAGAAATCAGTTAGTTGTTTTACTGTTTAAGTCAGTAAGAGAACATTGTTGTGTCTTCAGTGAGGAGGGACGTCCCTGCAACAGCTGAGACCAGGCCAATATGTGGACTCATGGGGACCGTACGTCTGGTGGCAGGTGAGTTAAGAATGTTGTGCAGGACGTGCACAGGGCAATATGACAGCCATCAGCTGTCAGAGAGCTGAGCTTACAAGTGTTTGTTGTGCTCTGTTGTACTTCTCATTACCACCTGTGTACCAGGGATGTACCTGGTCATCATCACAAAGAAGCAGAAGGTGGGAGATCTGCTGGGCCATGCTGTGTGGAAGGCTCTGGACTTTGATGTCCTCTCCTATAAGAAGACAATACTTCACCTGACAGACAACCAGGTAAGCTGTTAATGAGCTGGTGGTCCTCAAGGTCTGGATGATAAAGCATCTGAACAACCACTCAAAAGTCTCTCAGACTTCTCCACAGGCAGTTGGGCATGATAATGCTATCGTTTGTCTTAAACTGACATGCATTGTCTTCCCTGTGATTTGAACCCTGGTTACTATAAAAAAAAAAACATGTCTATGTAATGAAGGGTTCAGAGCTCATCTTTCACCATTAGTAGGTCTATCTGCCCCGACTGGACATTTTCATCATCACTTGCGTGAAAACATCAATTTGAACCAGAGCTGGGTGATATGGCCTGTAAATAATAACATAAGACCTGATATGTTTTGGGAAATGTCCTCTAAACTTGTTCACACTTGTACAATGATCATAGTCTGTCTTCATTAAAACCTGTGTTGGTTATAGACATGATTCTTGATTTACCAATGAGTGAATCCATACCAATTTAAAGGAAACAAAAACAGCTCGAACCATTGAAAAACCTTATCAAGAAGAGTCAGTGGGAATTACATTAAACAAAAACCTGTTACACTTTCTGACTATATGTAGTGTTCTGGCAAGAGTTTGTTGTTCCTGGCATGAAGACACACACTCTCTACAGTTAGTGTTTGGGTCTGTGTCCTCTTATGGTGGAGATATCTGTTGTTTCAGATGCAAGATAACAAGTCATTCCTGACGATGATCAACAGTGTGTTGCACACAGATGGCTTCTACTTTGCCACAGACTATGACCTCACACACACTCTACAGCGCCTGGCCAACACCAGCCCTGAGTTTCAGGAGATGAGTCTTCTGGAGAGGGTTAGCAATACCTGATATATTTCCTATACCTTTTATGTACATCATTAATCTTCATATGCACCTTAAAATATATACTGTGTATACAAAATACATATACATACATATCTGAATTAAATGCTGCTCTAGATCTCCACATGGTTGGCTCTGTATTAACATATGCTGACTGTCTGTGTTGCAGGTGGATCAGCGCTTTGTCTGGAATGGTCACCTGTTGAGAGAGTTCATGGCTCAGCCAGAGGTGAGACAAAAATAATGTTCTCTGTCATTTTGCAACTCAAGAGTCCTGGTCCCAAATGCTGGTCTGAGGGACAAACTGTCTGGAGGCTAAGCTGTCTTCAGCACTGACAGGATGTCCAACTGACTGCTTGTCTTCAAACAGCAGCCTGTAGTAACAGTTACAAGCTAACTTCATGAGCTCACTGCTTTAACTGAACCAGAGAAGAACCAGAACAGACATATTATAGTCACTGTTAATGGTCTCACATCTCAGCAGAGGACTTTGAAAACCTCACCAGCCTTTATCAGTGCTTTACCTCAATGTTTGCTCCTGAAAGCTGTTCAAAAATCTTATCTGCACAACAGGTTGTAAAAAGTGCTGTGATTGGCTGGATATGTGGAGGTGTGAAAGTGGGCACAGTTTGTCATCACAACTTCAGCCAAGTAGAAAACCATGAATAATTTCTGGTGGGACACTTTATCTGCAGTTACACCCATTACAGTAGCAACCTGACAGCATTGGGAGGGAATATCTGCCACAACCTGAAGTTTTAGAGATTTTTAGTTATTACCTGGTTTGCCAGTAGTTAGTCACCTATCACCTCTGCATGGTTTCATGGTACTACTCAGACCCTGTAAATGCTGTCTTGAGGCAGCCCCTGCTTTTACTGGAGTAGAGAGTCATCATAGGCTATTCTAGAGAAGAGCTGGTACCAGGAACCATGTTCAAAATTAACTATGTTCATATTGACAACAACCAGCTGACATTTAATTCTGCTCTGATCTTTCAGTTACACAAGTTTGTGTATCCTGTTGTCCACGGCTGTATCCTTTCCTCCTGATGAGTAAATGAGTGTGTCACTTCTCACCTGTACTTAGAGGGTAGCCATAGTCAAGGTGTGTCCAGTTTATCTGAGTCTTTGTGGTTTTATTTACATTTATGATCTAAAACCTTTTTATACTCATACGGCAAGATGTGTTCATTGAAGAGTGTGTCCTTGAACAGGTGAGATAAGCTGACAACCAGATATAGAAAAACAGCAGTACGGTAGTCTGCTGGGACTTGAAGGCGTGATAGTATTAGGGAGATGACCGAACCAACAACAGATATTAAGGTCTTTTTCTTGACATTATGACATTAAATGTGACTCTTGGCAGCCCCATGTGTCTGTTTGTTCGATTAACTCGCATGCCAACCAGTCATCACCATGAAGTCAAGCTGCATCAATGGCAAGATTTTTGAGTGGAGTATAATCTCCAGGAGGAGCTGTTTCAGAGCTGGCGTCCGCTACTATGTTCGAGGTAATGGCAAGATCCACATGTAACATATCTGCTGAGGATGCTTCACTTCATCCAGATGGAGATTATGAGACAAACACATGAAAGCACACTTACAGCCTCTACTGTAATATAATTGTGATTGGCAAAGATTTTGGTGCTTGTTTTTTTTTTAAGTCTATCCCTCCCTAAGAAATTTAAACAGAAGTCACCATATGGGCACCAGAAGTCGCTCATATGGGCACATAGGCCCATGCAGATGCCACAGCCACTGCAGATGCTGTCATCACCATGATGAAGTTCATTACACTAGTCTTTATCAATACATCTTACAGCAGCCCATCAGTTCTGTGCTGACTCCTGGACTAAAACCACCATAGCAATTTTCAGAAGATAGTGCCGACAGGATATACTCAACTTTTCATCATCAGTCTACAAAGTTGGAATGGATGAAAGACTGCAGCTGATCACTGTATTTATTCACACAGTGGCCTTGGTATCACTTACAGATTCTCTACCTGCACAATTTCCATCCTATGACAGGTTGCATTCAAACTATAGATTAAAATGCATTTCCTCACCTCTCTAAAGTTTATCTGCTGGGCCTCAAAAAAGTCAAGAACAGCCCTACTAAAGTCCAGATGCCAAGCTCTGCTGAGTTTATTGTTCCTCTTGTGGATGCTGCTTTTTACTTTGTTCGGCAAACTGTTGTTAACTGAAAGAATTGCTTGTTATGACAGTCTGTGAAAAAATGGCCTGTACAATGTATCAATGAAATGACGAGGAGCATGCTCACTGGTCAAAGATTGGAACATAACCTGTCTATTATTCATACCATTATCTTGGTATTTGGTAAGTGTATGGTATACTGTGCATGGGGGGTGTCAGTCATGGGACTGGGTTAGTTTAATTTAGAATCACCAATGTTCATGTTTTTCATGTTCATACCCGGGAACTGTCCAGACTGCTTCCCTCTCGTATGTGCTACAGAGCTCTGTCCGCCAAAACTACCAGACTTAAAAACAGTTTCTTCCCCCAGGCTGTCTCCCAGATCTCCCCATAACAACCACATATATATTTCCTTTTTATTTTTTATCTTTTGTTTCTGCCTTTCCCTTTTCCAAGTTTGAAACGCCAGAGTCAAATTTTGTAATTTTGTAAATTTTGTATGTTTGCACATACCTGGCAGTAAAACAATTTCTGATTCTGAACTTCCTGTCCTCCAATAACAACTCACCCTGCAGGTCCATTACATGAACCCCCAGTCTCACTGGGACCCTGAATGAACAGGTGTGTATTTGTGTGTGCAGGCATTGATTCTGAGGGCCATGCTGCTAACTATGTAGAGACTGAGCAGATTGTGCAGTTCAACAGTGCCAAAGCCTCGTTTGTTCAGGTGAGTTGAAGCAGCGATGAAGATGGACCATTAGGAAGAACTTAAGCATCATTCATGGCGAGTGTGACGTAACATGAAAGTATAGTCGCATGAATCACTCTTCAACCTTCAAATAATTAGAACTATCGGACTGTCTTTATGCTTGTCTTTACCATAAATCAGTTTACATGATGTGTAACCCCCAGTGCTCTTCACTGTGCTGCAAAGAGTAGTCCACCAGAGTGTCCAGACAGTGACCAGTGGTTGACATGATACTGTAGAGGCAGAGGGGTAGAGTTGCATGTGTTGCAGTGAGTGACACCAGGCTTTTCTTTACAGACAAGAGGCTCCATTCCCTTTTACTGGTCCCAGAGGCCCAATCTGAAGTACAAACCCAAACCTCAGATCAACAAAACAGTCAACCATGTAAGTTTTGCTTCATTGTGGTATTATAAAAACAGAGTCCTGTGTTAGTGTCTGTCTCATGCTGTTTGTCTCTTCTCTCTAGCTGGATGGATTTCAGAGACACTTTGACTCACAGATTATTCTTTATGGAAGACAAGTCATTTTGAACCTGGTGAGACAAAATATTTTATGTTTCAGCTGAATGTTGAATTCACATTTATGACTCAATTTTACTCAGACAATAAAATAAAATCTAAGCTGAAAGATCTGCCTCCTGATTTACTCTTGGAGACTCTTAGAACCACAAGTAAACCTACATCCAGAGAGCAAAGAGTTTTACTGGGACAGTAAGGAACTATGAGCTCTCTGAGATATGAAGGAGTTATTCAGAGCTTTGTATGTTACAAGAGGGATTTTGAATTCTATTCTCAATTTAACTGGGAGCTGATGCAGAGAAGCTAACACTGGAGAAATGTGATCTCTTTTTTCTTGTTCCTGTTAATATTCATGCAGAAGTGTTCTGAATCAACTGAAGGCTTTTCAGATAATTGTTGGGATATCCTGAAAGCTGTGATTTACAGTAGTTCAGTCTAGAGGTCACGAATGGATGCACTAGCTTTTCTGCATCCTTTTGAGACAAAATTTTTCTGACCTTTGCAATATTGCATAGGTGAAATAAGACTGCCCTAGAGATTTGTTTTATATGAGGACAAAGGACAGATCCTGATCAAAAATGACTCCAAGATTCCTAACAGTAGAACTGGAGGCCAAGGTAATGTTGTCCAGGGTGATTAAATTATTAGATAATGCTTCTCTAAGGTGCTAAGTACAATAACATCAGTTTTGTCTGTGTTCAGAAACTTAAGAAAAATTGAAACATAATTGAAACATAAAAAAAAAAAAAACTTTATTTACAGGCGTCATTATTAGATAAAAGCACACTGTTCCTGTTTCTCCACAGATAAACCAAAAGGGCTCAGAGAAGCCTCTGGAGCTGGCATTTGATAAGATGGTGACCAGCCTGGGTAACGGAATGATCAAGTAAGATCACCTCGTCTTAAAGCCTTGTGTGTTCCCTCCACCTCTGATGTGGTTGAGCACATCATAGTTTCTTCTTTGCAGGTACATAGCATTTGACTTCCATAAGGAGTGCAGTCGGATGAGGTGGCACCGCCTGCAGATTCTACTGGACATGGTCGCTGAAATGCAGGATGATTTTGGGTCAGTGTGACACATGAGTACATCAGGCAGATTTAGTCACTATACATCAAAAGTAATAATGTCTCTGTGTTTGTGTGTTCAGGTATTTCCTGGTGGATGCAGATGGGAAGGTCCTGCTCAACCAAGAAGGGACTTTTCGGAGCAACTGCATGGACTGTCTCGATCGGACCAATGTGATCCAGAGTCTGCTGGCCCGGCGGTCTCTGCAGTCACAGCTACTGGTAAGAGCCCTTCACCCACTCTGCTTTAAAGCTCCAGGCTCTACACATGCTCAGTTAGTTTATTAATGAATTGTTTTCAGGCAGAGAAGTTTTTCACTTTTGTACGTGTAAAATTATACTTTGCAAGAGCTGCTGTACAAACACATTGGCGAGCAAAAGCCTGTACAAACAGTCAACCTTTTATTTCTCAATAAGGGACCTTGGTCTGTCCTTTTGTGCACGAAGAAACCAGCCAAAGTGAAGCATTTAGCTGAGGTTGTTAATTTTTTCATCTCGTAGCCCCAAGAAATCCTCATTTCAGTATCAAAGCTCTGCTAATGTTCAGAGAGAGTTTTGCTTTAATATGAGAAGAACAGTAGGAAGAAGCAGCTATTAAACCGTGCTAGGTGTAGAGTTGGAGCTGTGGACACTGACTTAATCAATGAACATGGATGGAAGTGTTACCTCTGCATGAACAGCAAATGAAAATCAGTCAGGGTTAATGTGCTGTATGTTTCTGTAGAAAATGGGTGTCCTGCACAAGGGTCAGCAGATTGAGGACCAGGCAGACTTTGAGAAGGTGTACAAAAATGGTGAGTACCCAGCAACCTCACACAGCTGGATTCAAACAGAGAGCGGTATCTCATCATTGTGTCTGTCTCCCTCTCTGTCCTTGCAGCCTGGGCAGACAATGCTGATGCCTGTGCAAAACAGTATGCTGGGACTGGGGCCTTGAAGACAGACTTCACCAGGTCTGTTTTTAAATAGCTCACATCCAGATCATCACCTTCTAAATGCTATTTACCTGCCTGTAACTCTGTGCTCCAGTAATATTTTAACACATAATTTCTAGATATCTGGCTGCTTGAAGAAGAAATATGATGCTGGCTGGTTCTCATTACATGGAACAAAATCAGAATTTTAGTCTGAGATGACCAGTAAGGTTCATCCTCAGAGGAGCATGAATGTCCTCAGTAAACTGCGTTATGATTTACATAATTAAGTCTTCAGGTGTACATGGAAATGGTACAGAGGTCAGAGGTCACCAAAGTTCAGCTTCATCCACTAAGAGTATGTGGTTTTGATTTGAGCTCTCGATCTTTCAGGACAGGGAAGAGGACTCAATGGGGGCTGCTGATGGATGGCTGGAACTCCATGATCCGATATTACAAAAACAATTTCTCTGATGGCTTCAGACAGGTGAGTCAGGACAGGATAGGTCCCCTCCCTGCAGCAGCCTGATGCTACTTCCTGCTCCAGCTGTGAGCAACCACACTCACTGTAGCTGAGCAGTCATTCGAGGCTGTGGACCTTTAGGGTGTGCTCTTTCCCTGTTGTCACACAACAATGTCCAGGACAGTTTTAACCCAACCCCAGTTACGGTATTGAAGTTTTCATACAGATCATTGCTGTTTCTTCATGACTTTAAAGGCTTGTGTGTGATAAGGATTAAGTTTATTTGCAGACACGCACAAGGCTGAAATATGAAGTGGTATATGATGAGATCAACTAGACCCAGTCCAGAACAGTTTGGTCACTTCTGAGGTTTTTTAATCACAGAGCAGCTGAGAGGGTCTCACTGGTCTCTGGTTTGTTGTAATGCAGGACTCCATTGATCTTTTCCTTGGGAACTATGCTGTAGAGGAAGCTGATTGGGCCACACCTCTGCGAGACCCCAAAGACTGGAAGTTCCTTACAGTAAGAAGACTCCAAGTAAGACACTACTCAGTTGTAATCATTCTGACCTGTTAAATGTCTGTCTGGTCTTCCCTCCTTTTGTAGCTGCCCATCATCATGGTGGTGGCATTCTCCATGTGCATAATCTGCCTACTAATGGCAGGTAAGAAACAAAATGCTGCTTAACACCAGAGCATTTGATAGCGAATGAAACATTTTTGAACCCCTCTACTGACCTGCTTTGACCTCTCCTCCCCTATCAGGTGACACATGGACTGAGACTCTGGCCTATGTCTTGTTCTGGGGGATGGCCAGTGTAGTGACGGGTGGCCTCATCCTCTTTAATGGTCGTGACTTTGTTGATGCACCAAAGCTGGTCCAGAAGGAGAAGCTAGACTGAATGTGTGTGTGTGGAAAGCAGCTTGGACCCAGAGAGCTCACTGCCTCATCCTCCAGCATTTCATCACTTTACCCCCAGCATCAGCATCAGCAGCGTTATCAGCAGGCCTGGAGCCTTTATTGACAGAGGGGGAAAGGATGAGGGTGGTGAGCAGCGGGGCCGGCCTCGTGTACAACTGAGGTGGAAAGAGACGGAGATGGGGGGTGCACGGGCCTGCTGCTGTCCACACTGCAGCAGTCTTTTTGTGGCCAAGATTGAGTCCACTAGTTTTACCGAACACTGAACCTCTGGGGTTTGTTCAACTCAATGTGTGTGGGGACCTAAAGCTTCCTGCTAGTCCTTATATGGATGTCCTGGGATCAGATCAGAGCAGCTGCTGTGATGTCACAGCTCAGCTATACATAACTAACTGTATCTACTGTTCATTTTTTGTCCTTTTTTGCTGTTATAAACATCTGTCCCTTTACTTGCAGTAGCTGCCTCCCAGATGAAATGCAGCTTGTTTGCATGTCAGTCAGGCTCCATGATGACTGTGATCTGTCACACCCTGATCTGACTGACTGATGTCTGTTAAAGGGGAGATTTATTTTTCTTCGTTATGGGCCTCATGTAAGAACCACCGTTTGGTTTGTGAAGGATTCAAGAGGTTTTAGTTTGTTCTGAGGAAACAGATTTACCAGAACAAACGAGTACAGTCGGACTCACATCATTAAGTGTTAATCTGAACCTACATTGAAATCAAATGTATAAAACAAACAGACTTCATGATAAAGCTCTTCACAGCAACTTCTTCACTATTTGGGTTCCAGGTTTTTCTTTTTGGACGTCTGTGACTTCATTTTCGGTTCCCCATTATCCTCATCATTTTCTGGTACACCCAAATATTACATCAAATCACCTCTAGTTTCTGTACACCTCCTCTCTGTTATTTCTGTAGACGACTGACCATTTGATTTTCGTCTAAAGAACAAGAAGGTCAGGAGTCTGAGCTGACCATCATCTTCTTCCTCAGTTCACTTTGACCTTCTTCTTCTCCCCTGTCCTCTTCTTCATCTTCTTCCTTTTGTTCTCCTCCTCCTCCAAGTTTGCTCAGTGTGTTGCTGTCACACCTTCATGGAGAAACCTAAATCTGTCTTAAGACTGAGGGAGGAGCATGTTTAGTCCTCAGGAGGCCAACCTACTGTAGTAAACAACATGTGCTCCTGGACAGAGTTGTTGGTGAGGGCTTTGGCAGATATTAGAGTGGGGCAGAACATACAGCTGCAGAACTGAGCTTCATTTTACTCAGTTGCTTTTATTGCAGGTTGAGGCTTTGCTGTTTGGTCTGGCTTAATCGGAGACTGGAACCATATCATTGTCTTAAACCTGGACCCAGTCTGGTTGGTGATTACTGTCAGGTTTTTATATCTGTGGGTGAAAGACTACAAACATGCATCATACATTTCTCACTGTGCCAGTGCCATATGACTTTATTGCCTCAGTAAATAATATATAATGAAAATCAAGTCTTCAGTTGTTTAAATGAAATGCTCTGACTATTTGTGTTTGTCCTGGAGAAAACAAGCTAGCATCTAACAAGTTGGTGAGTAGTTTTTCTAGATTCTGTAGGTTTACTTGAGACACTGTTTCCTGGGGTTCCTTGAGATCTCTGACTCAGTGTTTTAACAGTGTTATCACTGACTTGTGATCTCTTCCATTAAATCAGCATTGCACATTCAACTGAGGTTGATAATGATGGCTTCAGTTCGACACCTCCACCTGCTGTAGTGCAGAAGCTGCATGAACATTCTTACTGACCTGGACACAAAAGACCAGGATCATTTGTGTGTATCTGAACTGGACCTTGCCTCCCAGTCAGTGTTATGTAAAGCCACGGTTTGTATGAATGTATGAATGTATGAAATGAGTTGTATCAGCTGACCTCAGTGAACAGCTTTAAAGCCATGTGTCCTGCTGTGTATTGTAGACCAGACAGCTGTAAAGTTGTCATTGTTTCTAGGACCATTGAAGGAGTACTGCTACATATGCTCTAGTTGAACATGGCAGTACTTGTGAGGCATCATGCGGGTGACCTCTGAATGTACTATGACTATATTTTAATTGTTTTTGTCAGCCAATCCTATAACCTCAGAAACTAACATGTTGGCGTATCAGATGTTTCTGCACAACACTTCCTCCTCAGCTCTGAGCTCAGTGGTTCCTACTGAACATGTGAATCCATAAAAACACTGTTACATGTAATAGTCTTACTGTAGCAACCATCACTGTAGTATCCATTTGACATACAGAAGGAAATAGGGAGAAATAGGAAGAAACTCCACTGCATTTGTGGTGCTGAAGGGATGTGACACTGATGTTTCACACTGAGAACAGTGGAGGTCTGCCGGATAGTCAATCCACTGCACCGTCAAAAGAACATCAACAGACTTGTAACATCAGCCTTAAGTGCGATAATATAGTCTGTCACAGTGTTACAATTTCTTTTTACATTATTTTTATTATTATTTATGGGGTGTGTTACAGTGCTTCACAGTATGTTACAGTCAGTCACAGGGTGCTTTACTGTACCAGTGTGTTCTGTTGTGTGTTGTTGTATGTTACAGTTTGTTGCATTATTTCACAGGGTCTGTTCCTGTGTATTACAATGTGTTATAGTGTATTACAGTGTGTTTGTTTGTTGCAGTGAGTTATATTGTATCACAGTGTGTGTTACAGTGTGTTCTAGTGTGTCACAGGGTGTCACAGGGTAAAGCTAACACTAATGCTACACAGCAGAGAATGAGTGGTAGTATTAAACATGTATGAGTCAGCTGAGCAGGATTCAGGTACTCAGAACGTAAATCACTCTTAAAGAAGGTATCTCACCATTACAGAAGGTAGGTCCCTCAACACTCAGCCAATGACTTTCATCTGACAGCAGCTGCAGCAGGCAGTCAAAAACAAACGGGGAGTGTCTTTTGGATTTCATGTCAATATGGTCAGAGACAGAAAAACTGTGTGTTTACCACTAGAGAGCAGCATAGGAACCTGAAAATATTGCGTTATTGCCTTGTTTACACAAACATATTCCATCATCATATAGAGTAGACTCAGGATAGACACAACCGCATAGAGTTCAGACTGTGTTTGGACTCTGAGCTGATATGTGATGATTTATTATTCCAGAGCTCAAACAGAAACCTATTGCTGGGATTTATTATACTTGGTCTTAACAGAACTGCACTACCAGTAAAAAGTTTGGATATGCTTTCTCATTCAAATGAATAGGACAGTGTGTCCAAACTTATGAAAGGAAATCAAAGGAGGCCCACAGAGTGAACACCATAAAATGTAGTGACTCAAGTGTTTCTTCACTGTTGAACTGATACCATTGTTATGCAGAGCCAGTAAAAAGCATTGTGGTATTTATGACAAATGACCAGATAGAAGGTACGGTTACTTATACAAAACCTGGTAACAGGAGTCTGAAGAAGTCACGCCTATTTGAGTTTCCTCAAATTTCTGCTGAAGGTTCCTGAAATAGTTTATTATTAGTCTAGTTAATATCCCTTTATCAGTTTTTATCAGATATGAGATGACAGTAATTATTTTATTGGTCAGATTAGACCCAATGGTACTTTGAACAGCCTTGGTCTGACAGCAAATGATGCACAAAAGCATTTCCCCGAATTATTGTTTTATTATTTAAATTGTATCAATACACTACTGTAAATATACAACAGTCTGCACATATTTTGTCATGCAAAGAAGTCACATGAACCTAACTACTGTTTTGCAAAACACCTTCTGACTGGTCTGGATGTAGTGGCAGTGTGGCTAGGGGTGAGTATGTGTATTAGCCATTCATCTGTCTGAGAAAGAGAAACCTCCTTTTCAGCCTTTATGGACTCAGTGCTGGACCTGCTTTTATTGAGACAACATGAAGAGAGCTGTTAGAAAGAGGTGGCACAGTGGTGAATAAGTCAGCACTGTTGCACTTCTGTGTAGATATCGCTTGTTCTTCATGTATGGGTTCCCTTCTGGAAGCTCCAACTTCTTTTCTTTACCTGTAGGTGTGTATGTGAATAACTGTTTCTCTGTATACCAGCTCCGTGATAGACTGGATGGCCTCCAGTCCCCATCACCCATAGGTAGAAAAAATGATACAATCTATCAAGCATAGATTTTAGCTAATTTAGTGTGGATTATTTAATTAAATAAACATGACTTGGCTGTTTGATTGAGTTTACGTGTGCAACTTGACCCAAGAAATGACGTCCTGTCACACAGTTGTCTGAAAGTGATAGTAGCTGAACTATTACTTACACTCTTCTTCCGGTTGTGGCATGGCACACCTATATCCAGGTAGTTCAGTGGAGTTCTGTGTCGTTATTTCTCCTCCTTTATTCTTCCACTGTTGTGTTTGTGGTCTGTTTGCTGTGATGTGGATCAAGTGCCAAGGAAACAACAACAAGCTTAAAATACCAGTTGAGATTATTCTTAACTGGGGGGGGGGGGGGGGTTGAACCACGATGACCTCTCCACTCACTGAAACACTGCGACTACTTGTCTTCATGAGGACCTGTTGTATTGCTTTGTTTGTACAAGGTCCCTGATCTTCCAGAAATGGACCGACTCCCATTTTCTGACCTTTGACCTTTCAGCAGATGCTGTGAGTGGTGTTGGTCTGCTCAGTTATAGCTGAATGTGTATACAGGAATGTGCATGTTGAATTCAGATAGGTCTAAAAGCAAGTGGACTGGAATGCAATGAGCCAGATTTCGTATTCAGTGAGAGAACTTCCAACTACCTAAACACACCTGACTCCTCCTTCTCCCTGAACCATGCCCTGAAAAAGCTACAAGAAGTAGGAGTAGCAAATGAATGATGCCCATCCATTGCATTGGCTATGTTGACCTGGGACAGTTAAGTCTAAGTCTGCTCCAATTAAACCAAGAACACATTCAGATCCAGACATTACAGAACAAGAGCCAGGTGTCCTTCTCCAGCTAACATGTCTAGATACAGATCAGGTGAACATGATGTCTGCATACTGATCACTGAGTATTTGCCATGGTTTGATGTACTGCGGCTAGATACCATTCAGGTTTTCCTTTCAGGGAAGAAAGATTCTCTCTTAGGGTGTAGGTGCTATTTACCTATGGACTAGTCAGATGCTTTGACAGTCCAGCTCCATCACTGGGTTCCATTACCTCCAGTTCCTGTACCTGTTGGTCCGATGTGCCCCTTCAGCTGTTGGACCTGCTGGACCTCTTGGATGTGCTGCTTCTGCTGGACCTGCTGGATCTGTTTATTCTGCCTTGTCTGCTCAACATCTTTTTAATCTTTTTGGTGCTTGTATTCAAGAATGTCTTTAAACTAACAGTCTTACCACCATTTAAATAAAAGTAAAGACATGGTCATCCAGTTTGATTTTATTTGATTTGTGTACCTGTTTTCATACATTTGAGGACATAGGCTTGGATACAACTGGAAGAATATAGAATAATGGTAAAGAAAGAGATTTTATTTAAAACTATTAAATTATACATTAGAAGAACAAAAACCTGGACCCTTAACATCCAAGGATAGAATCTCAGTTTCAGTGACAGGTGGTAACACTCGTACCAGAGGGTTGCTGTTTGTTCAGGGGGAGGATAAATGAAGCTCAGGCTGCAAGTCCACAATGAACATCAGCATCTCTCTTTAATAAAACCTGGATCACTTCCTTTCCTCTCCATCAGGATGCAGAAATCAAACTTAGATTAAGTTATCAAGTTAATAACTAAAACACCTGTGATTTTATCAACAGTTCATTATCCCTGTTAACATTATATTTAATCAATAGTACAAAGAAAAGCTACAGTCATGTTTTCTGATTGTAATGATTAGATAATTTGATAACACAATTACCTACAGTATGTACATTTTACAGGTTAGAATGTGTTATATTTATTTTTGGGTCAGCAGCTGCACTACTGCTTGACTCAGACCTGCTATGGAACTCTTACAGAGGATTATCAATGCCAGCATTTAAAACAGGTATAAAACTAGTTATCAAAAAATACTTCATATGTAGGAAAAATAGGTAATTTGTACAACCTTCTTACAAAGAGAACACATGAATCTGCTCAGTACACAACTCAACACAACTATTATTGGACCGTCAGACAGGCAGTCTGTTACTGAGTTGAAAATCGTGTTCTGCAGTAACGCAGTATGAAGAGTCAGGGTTTTTGGTTCTAGTCATGTAAACTGGTACTTCTCTCAGAATCTCTGGGGTTATGATGCTGCAAATAGGCCATAGACCTGGACCATCTCCGATCTTCCAACTTGCCTAAACCCTCTCGTTGGGATTCATCATGTCTTGACCCCACTGGCACAAGACATTTAAACCAAGCACCCAGTATGAAACTACATTTCTAGATGAATAAGATATGAAAAGTAACTGATACACGACAGCTGTAAGATACATATCTACATACATTCATCATATTGTGACATTTAGTAAACCAGAGTCACATGAAACACTGGACTGCAGCTACGCCTACTGTAAACAACTGACAATAACTGTACCTACACTGAAGCTGAGGCTGGGGGGCATAAATCTGTTTCAGTGGTGATTAGAATCTGGCTCAGGTGTCTGACTTTAATACTGAGAGAAATTATACAATAATACATTCAGTGGAAAACACTAAGGTGCAGTTGTTAAAGGAAAATTTTCTCTGATGTGACATTTGGTGACAGTGAAGAAGAATGAAAATAACAGCTGATTGTGTTGGAGTTCTGGAGGATGTTCAGTTGTCATCTACAAGCTAAGTAGAGACCGTGTTCACACTTCTCTCCCACTTGTGATGGTTCCCATGTTTCCTCTTCTTGCAGAAGGCATACAGAGCCGTGAGCGGGACGCAGCTGATGGACGACACCAGGAGCAGGCCAATGAAGACTTGACCGAAGACAGGATAGTCCAACACCTCTGACTTACCCTGAGGAGACAGCAGGTACAGTTAGCACCTTCAACAACATCAGTCTTTGATGCAGCAGCAAAATCTGTTTAACACTCTCTGTTACTTCTGCCTCTAGAGTTTGGTGATATTATGAAGGGTTAGTGCTGGATCATGGGAGTTGTTGTCTTCACCAGCAGTAACGCCCCAACACAGACAGAATTACACCTTTTTAATTTCACTGTATGTAGAATGCTCTTTTACAAACATGTGACCAATAAAACGTTGAATGCTGGGCTGACGTAGTTTAAGTTTATTTTTCTCATGTCCATATTTATTCAAACAATGTCCACCATCAGGGAGAGAGGTCAGTGAGGCCCAGCCACTGTGTGTCTCCTACAGTCCACTGTGTCAAAACTAGATTCAGACACACTGAGACAGAGGAGGTGGGATTATTGCCCAGTATCAGTTTTTTCAGCTCAGATGGCTGACGGAGGCTCACACTGTGTGCCTCTCTGGACACTTAGTATTTCACTCTCATCTGTATTGTGTAATCATATACAAGTTACATGTTTTTAACGTTTCCCTGTTGAATAAATGAGGACAATTGTTCCACAAGCCCCTGTCTCAAACAATATGGCCTGTTGTGTAACATTATTGCTGACCTAATGCTCTTTGCCCCTCAGTTCTTTATATTGGTTGAAACTGACCTTTGTGTTTGGGTGTTAAGAAAGAGCTTTGTCTGATCACAGCCCCTTAAAGCCCCTGTCACATGATGTGTTAACAGCTGGGTTGAACTGCCTGCCACCTCTGGTGTGAGAGACCCAGAGTCCTGGATGTGGACTTTGATGTCCAAACCATTTTTTATGGCCTGATATCTTATATGATATTGTTTTTATTTTTTCCTTTATGTTTAATTGTCCCATCTACGGTGTGCTGTCAATGCGCAAAATTTAGATAGAATCTTTTGAGAAAAAAACACTTACATTTATAACTGAGAGTAGAACTGCAGAGGTGAGTGACACTTGAGAAATTACCAACATCAGTTCGTCATAGTTGTTTCCTCCACCAAGTTACAGTAAACATGTTTACAGTCTCATGCCTGAGTGTTGTAATTGTAAACTGTCCATCCAATTACTTTATAAGATATTTGTGTTGAATGATGTCAGAATTAGTGGGAGATTTTTTTTTACAGCAAAAGCATGTTTTATGAAGTCATAGTCCCTCAATATGTTACTGAGATATTTTCGTCATGAGAATGAAGACAGAATAGAATACAAAACAGAATACCTCCCGCTTTGACTGTGGAGAATAAACACAATCTCAACTGTAGAAGATGATTTTGAATCTAAAATCAATCTAAAATTTTTTTCTTCGATGGAACATAAATAACCTGAGCATTTGTACAGGTGTTTAGAGCCGTATGGTAAAATGGACCAGCACAGACCCTCAGAAGGGTTGGGTTAGGGATTAGGATAAGGATTGTGTTAGGGTTAGGGAGGCTAACCCTAACCCTAACCCACCTGTCTGCCCCTTGATCTGAACTATAGTGGAGATCAGGGGTTAGTTCAGTGTGAAATAGTGAAAATTAAATGATAGCTTTACATAAAGTATGTGTACAAGGATATATGATCCTGAAGGAGACCAAGGAGACTTCCACCGTATGAACGCATATGTATCTGTACCAATACAGCAATAACAAGGAACACAAAGCTCACCAGCTCTTTGTTCCATGCTTGGTAAGTAGGCGTCCCTCCTTGGATGTACTTGATAATGTAGAAGATGAAGAGGGCAATGAGCAGAAGGGGGCTGATTACCAGCCACATGATCCTCCAGTACAAGTTGGGACGCCAACCAAGCATGTCCTGTATATCTTTTTCAAACCTATAATGATAAGATCATTAAATAATATGATTCCTCACTCAGCCAAATCAAGCTGACTTGAAGGCAAACTGACACACACGGACATACAAACCTTTTAATACCATAGATGTAACTGACAGCAATAACCTCGATGAGGACGATAAAGAGGAGGGAGAAAGTGGCTCCATAGTCATTGAACATGGTGAACCAATAGTTCCCTGATGGTGTGGTGAAGCCAAGGCCAAGCAGCAGACAGAACAGACACACTAAACCTGCAGTTAACACACTGACTGAGTCACGGACATACAACTTAAATGTACACATAGTACTGTTTTAACAGTCACTGTAGTACAACACATGTCAAAGAAGAAGCATGAAATAAATCTATATGAGAAAAATAAATTGAATCTAGAAATATAAATAAACAGATATGAAATATGTAATTAAATATTGTTTCTATATTTTTACAGATAAAAATTGTGAATACATTTGGACTTACTTTATTTACATAAAATATGTAATGTATGCCATTTAATATAATATTAAAATGCAATAAATACATGGTTTATATTGGTTAGTTTATATTATTAGATTAGATTAGACTCTTAAAACTAATTCAATATATATTTATATATTTATATTCATAGTATTTCTTAATATTAGAGGAACAATAAGAAGAAATTTTAAAAAATCTTTTCCACATTTAAAAAAATTATCTTATTTACTCTTTTCTTTGATCCTGTGTATATTTAATTTTTTTCTCTTTTAAAAAAAATAAGTCTATTTATTTAAATCTGCTGCCTGAACAGCATTCATAATGAATCCCCAGAGGACACATAGTGTCTTTGGTCACTTCATCCTTTGATTGGTCTGTACTTTTACAAGTCAACACCTGACTCTTATCTGGATTCTGATCCCTCCTTACCGTTGAATAGCTCGTTGCTAATACAAGAGATGATCTTGAAGTCTCTCAGTGGGGTAATGATGGCAGTGACGTTGCCCAGCATGCTGCCCATTCCAAGCAGCAGGAGCATTATGAAATACAGCACTGACCACGCCGGGGACAATGGCATGTTTTTAATGGCCTCACTGTACACGATGAAGGCCAGTCCTGTCCCCTCCACTGCCTGGAACAGGTCAGAAACAAAGTTCATGACTGGAAAATGAGACTTAGATCCATTATGAAGGATTAAATTACTTTGTGGCTGCTTTATATTAGGTCCAAAGTGAAAATTCAAGGGACAAAACAGCCTTCGTGTCACTCTTTGTAAACTTCCTGATGGTGTAACTAAACTGACCCATGGGACTGAGGTGATAACCTGGAGCAGGTAATCATGTCTCTTTCACTCTTCAAAACGTGACCTGACGCTGTTGCTAATTGGACGAATCCCAAGTATTAAAATTAGCTTTCCCTGTGTTTATGCAGAAAATGTAAATTTATCCACATCTCACCAAAACTGATGATGCTCAAATTTCGTTTCTTTACTTTTACTGTTTGAAATCAGAGGATCTCCACCCAACTGCAACACAGGCAATATTAAAGGTACTATCTATAACTTTAGCGGTAGCTATATTTGTGTAAGCATCTGTTTATTAGTGCATTTATTAGTCTTGAGGAACCACCAAGCACCAGTGTTAACTCTTGTTTCTGTTCTTCTACTTGTTGGCTTCCTAAAAGCTAGCTTTCCAATGCTCAGTCACTATAGACTCCAAGGCGCAGACATGGCTGCTCAGCGAATATGTTATAACCTCTCACCCTCAAGACCAAGGTTCTTGATAAGATTGGTAAGTTAACAGCTTGTAATGCTGGTCTTAGTTAGAAATCACAGCTATACAGATTCCTCTTTGTAAGTTGCTTTGGATAAAAGCATATGCTACATCAGCAAATGTAAACATTAATATCCACCATGTTGTTATCACTTTAAACTTGGTTTCAGGAAACATAACAACAGAAAGAGAATTAAATGCCACCTGTTCTCTTACGTGGCACTGTAGTTCATATTTCCCTCTGTATGCTCACTCTCTCAGTTTGTGAATCCATTATTGTGGATCAGTGTGTCTGTTGTGTACTGTTGTGAAGGAGTGTGATGAGGAACATACATTATTTAGTTCAGCCTCCATGCTGCAATTCACAAGTTTGAGCTCAGCAAACTCTTGCGGGTAAGAGGCATTCAGCTTCAGCACCCACTCATAGACATTATCCAGGGTGATAGTGTCCTCTGCTAGGTTAAAGGTATTCAGCAGTAGGATGCGGATCCTGGAGAAGGAGGAGAGGGACCCATACATCAAGACTAAACACCACTGCCCAAACCCTGTAGTTTTCTTCAGAACCAGCTCAGTGTAGTTCAGTATTAGTGGCAGCGGGTCTAATCTGAGTTAAACAACACATCCCCAACCCATACCTCTGTTCTGTGATATTAGCACACTGGATATTTTCAGTGTACTTTTATGTACTACTAAGTGACATATACTAGGAAATATACAGGAAAATCTGAGTCTATAGTTAACAGAGGTACAACTGATTTTTTTTGCCTTTACACAAAGTTGAAGACTATATTCAGAAACTATATGACACAAAATCTAACATCTAACTAATAACGGTTTAAACTGCGTCCGAAATGTCAGATTTTTATCGTTTGACATCCAATGCAATATTTGTTGGAAACAAATAACCCTAACCCTTAATCCAGAGTACGTCGTGTGAATTTTCCTATGTAGTGAACAGCTGGTGTACATGAGAGACTTCAAGCTTACTTAAATAGACTTCCAGCTATTATTTCAGTTGATTATCCTGGTGGGACAGTGGTGCAGTGGTAAGCACTGTCACATCGAGAGCTAGCAGCTCCGTTGTGTGTAGCTACCTGTAAAAATCAACACCATAAAAAAAAAGGGAAAAAAAACTTTTAAGGAAAAAAAATTATATAATTAGCATCCAGTAGATTACTTATGGTTTAGTTCAGTGTATACTGTAAAAAAACAACTCTAAAATAGTTGTGCAGTATTCTGACGCTTTCAAGCATCAGACTTTTGGAAACAATTTTGTCACGAAATGTATTAAAATAGTATACAAGCAACTATAGTATCAATACATTGATTTTTAGGATACTTACTACATTAAGGGCACCTATAAAATGAACTTGAGCTATACATGAATTTACTTAATAAAATTACCTTTAAGTATAGTGCTGCTGCTGTCACCCCCTGCAGCTGCCCTGAAATCCCTTTTACGATAATGACTATAATAAAATACTAAAACACTAGGGGCGTACTCAAGAGAGTAAAACCAGGTTTTAGAACGAAAACAAACCTGTGCATAAAAAACAGAATAAGAGACATACCAGAATCCACCTGAATATATACACACACACACTCACTTCTCCAGGCAGTTCTCATAGTTGACTGTGGCCTTAAAGCCATAGATAGAGAAGGTGACAATGCTGGCGAAGATGGAGGTCCCACTGTTGATGAGGGAGATAATGATGGCCTGACGCTCAAAGTTGTTGTTGTACTGGTTGTAGCTGGAAAAAGCTATGAGGGACCCGAAACCCAGGCCTAGGGAGAAGAATATCTGAGTGGCCGCGTTGATCCATGTGGTGGGGTTTGCAAGCTGCTCCATCTAAGGACACAAACACATACCCATGACTCCACAGCTTGCATCATACTGTATTGTGTTTTATTTAATTTAACTTAATGTACTGGAGTGAAACTGTCAACAAACCTAAGTGTGAAACTGAAAATACCATTTACTTACACAGTGTGTGTTTCTGTTGTAAAAACACAATCTCACCTTGGGCGTGAACATGTATTTGACACCATTAACAGCCCCATGAAGAGTGATGCCACGGATCAGATAGATAAAGAGGACCACATAGGGAAATGTGGCTGTGAAATACACCACCTAGAGATACAGCCACACAGCAGTGGGGGTCAAAGTTCACGTGGGAGGATATCAGTAGAAATTATTGTTGTTGTGTTAACCTGTGTTATCACACACAAGTTCAATGTACAGTAAATTTAAACAGTAGCTCACACTTACATTGTGAACATGAAAATGTCTCTGTCCATTTACTAAAATAATTTGATTAATTATGGATTATTATTTATTACTGGAGTGTTATCACAGTGTGAGCATAAATGCTCTGTTATTAATGTTAAATGTGTCTCAGTTGTAGTTAAAGAGTTGGCCTGAGTTGACAATGCACACTGAAGCACCTCTCTGTATGTATTTTTGGGGCCCTAGCAGTCCCCCCCTTACCTTTCCAGTTGACTTTACCCCTTGGACAATAAAAAGGTAGGTGATCAACCAGGCAAGCACGAGGCAAAGAGCTTGGCCTGTGTGAATTCCTCCGTTCACTTCAATGGAAGAAGAAATGTCCAGCGTCTCCCTATAGAAGAAGTATTGGGTAGACGTGGCCTTTTCACACTCCTCAATGGGCCCTGTTCGGTTGGAGTTGATGGGGCACTCAGCCCAAGGCAGGACAGCCTAGGACATGGACACAAAGCAGTGCAGGGTGTTATCTGCCTATATAGAGGGAAGCCAGTGCTTTGTATTGATATAGTGTCTGTCAGTAAACAAATGGCCTTTATTGTTGATCAGCAGCTCACTTGAAATGAATGAAAGAGGTACCAGAAACTCCATGCATTGATGATGTTGTAATAGAGACACAGATACAGGGAAGTCACAACACTAGCAAGACCTAAAAAGAGAGTTATAGAAGAAAATCAAAATCATGACCTTAAAGGGCAATGTCACACATTCTTACCATCCACCTGTCAACCTCCAACTGTTTCCATCTGTTAGTGATCTGCACTAGAGCTCAACACTGTCCTGCTTCATTAATTATAATGAAATCACTTCCTTATCCATAAAATAGACACTTTGCTTTTCACAATATGAAGTGGAGGCACTTCACAAAGTGTTGGCTTCAGGACTCGCTAAGTAAACATATTACCCTACAGCCTCATATCACCTGGTTGCTTCCTTCTCCACCAGAGAGCACATGGGCCTCCTCATCACTGTTTGTCTGCTGAAAATGTCTCTAGCTCTTACCCACTCCTCCCAAATATGGGCTGATGGCAGTCCAGGCTCCAATGCTGCCAAGGCGCATCTTTTGACCAATGGCGAGCTCCAGGTAGAATAAGGGTACACCCTCCAGAAACAGCATGATTAGATATGGGATTAGGAACCCCCCTGAGGATGGATGGAAAAATGTACTCAGTCAACTCACAGAAAGTAACACAACTAATAAAGAAAACTGTTGCCTGCCCACTAAGGCCTACAGTTTAATGATGGTGTTCCTTCATCAGTGCGGATAGGTTAAGGATATGACAGGTATGTCTTAGTGTCATCAGCATCGCAGTGATATGAGAAACCATGCAGAAAGATAGTTGGACCAAAGGAAGTGGCGTAGATTGGAAGGAAGAAGGCCCCAGTATTGATAATTGGTATACTGGTGAAAAGGGGATGGGATGATGACATGATTCACTGAAGGAGAGCCCAATCATAGGAAGCAAACCAATCAAGGGCTTTGTCAACTCATTTGAGAGAGGACAGACAGCAGAATGTTTTATTGTGTCAGAGGAGGACAAGCTCTGATAGTCAATTTTGTTGGTGGAACTGTATAATATAATTTAGTTCAGGATCCCTGCAATAAATAATTTCAAATCAAATGTATTTTTATAGCGCCAAATCATAGCAAAGTTACATCAAGGTACTTTACATGAAGAGCAGGTCTAGACCAAACTCTTTCTAAAATTATTTAAAGAGACCCAACAAATCCCCCGATGAGCAAGCACTTGACAACAGTGGCAAGGAAAAACTTCCTTTAAGAGGCAGAAACCTCGGGCAGAACCAGGCTCAGAGGGGGCAGCCATCTGGCTCAACCGGTTGGGTTGAGTGAGGTTTGTTCTCAGTGAGAGTCTCTGATTTCTTATAATAGTTCACCCAGCTGTATTAACAGTGACAAGACAGACAGGATATTTAAAAGTGATAATTGCAAGTGGTTAGTACTATTGCCCCACAATAAGAAGGTTGTAGGTTTGGTTCCCAGCCTGGACCCTTTTTGTGTGGAGTTTGCATGTTCACCTGGGTTTGCCTGGGTTTCCTCCCACCATCCGCCGACATCATGTTTGGGTTAGCTGGTGACTCTAAATTGTCTGTAGATATGAGTGTGAGTGGTTGTTGGCGTCTGTCTGTCTCTCTGTGTTGGCCCTGTGATGGAATGGCGACCTGTCCAGGTTGTACCCCGCCCACACCCAGAGCATTGGCTAGGATTGGCTCCAGCATCCCTTGTGGCCCAGAAAAAGATAAGCTGTTGTTCTCATTACGCCTGGGAGCATTGGTCCACACCATCCGTTCTTTTGGGATTGCTTTCCATTGCTATGCCGATGATATGCAACTGTATGTGCCAATAGCAGTAGATAGTGTCAGACAGAGCAAAGCTTAAGGCCTGTCTGTTGCTGTGAAGAGCTGGCTGTCAGAAAATTTCTACCATTAAACCAGACAAGACTGAGATTATTGCTATCGGCCCGGCAAGACCAACAGTCTAAATGATAAGCATGTCTTGATGTTAGATGATTGTGTCATTGTGGGACAGTGTTAAAAAGTCTTGGAATCATGTTTGATGAATCTCTTACATTTGTTTTCCAAATAATTGTGGTGACAAAAATAGCATTCTTTCATCTTAGGAAAATCACTAAGATCAGATCACTTTTGTCTCTCAAAGATGCTGAGGTGTTAATCCATTCTTTTGTGACATCAAGATTGGATTACTGTGTTGTCCTTCTGTTAGGATCACCTAAAAAGAGCTTTAACAGCCTACAAATGGTCCAGAATGCAGCAGCCCACATTCTGACTGGATCAAAGAAATGTGATCATATCTGTCTTCCATGAGATATTAGACAGGTTTGTTCAGTGGAGTTGCTAAAAGCTAAAATAAAGACCCACCTGTTTTGTGTTTCCTATGTGCCATAGTCTAATGTGTAGTGTTGTTTTTGTTTTTATCCACTTTCTCTGCTTTTTATTCTGCTCCATTGTTGTCTGCTTTTTATCTGCTTTATTTTATTGTTTTTATCTGTCTAGCTGGGCTGTTGCACTCCAATCTGTAAATTACTTTGACCTGAAAATGCTATGTAAATAAAATTATTATTATTATTGGTAATAATAATAATAATAATAATAATAATAATAATAATAATAATAATAATAATAATAATAACAATAACAACAACAATAATAATAATACTCATCATCATCATCATCATCATCATCATCATCATCATAATCATCATCATAATCATCTCTGATCTGTCTCTCTCTCCTTCTCTCAACCAAACCGATCGAGGCCAAGGCAGATGGCCGCCCTCCCTGAGCCTGGTTCTGCCCAAGGTTTCTGCCTCTTAAAGGAACCTGGGGAGCAGCTGCAATGTTTCCCCCTGAATTCCTGCTCAGAGGGTACAGTAATTACAGTAGAAGGGTGTTCATTGTTCAGTGACCTGCAACAGCCTCAAAACACCCCACAGTCCACAGCATTTCTACTCTATACCAATGTAACAAAAGCTTTTACTTTTACTTTATTTTTCAACCAGGTTACTCCTTTAGTTAGACTGTTAGTTCATGTTTTATATGCCAGGGTTCAGAAGTCTGAAAATAATGTATAACACAAACTCAACACAACATCAAGAAGGAGGAAGGAAGATACATGCTTGTTCATACATGTAATCTCTCTGAAACACAGGCTCTCCTTTTCAAGTAAGACCTGATTCAGAAAGTCATTCAATGAATAATTACATCACCAACACCATCACCTACATAAGTATAAACACTGTGATAAACACTAACATCAACATCATATTCACACTTTGGTGTACTGATTTCATATTAATGCAGTCTAGACTGGTTTGCAAAGTACAGATATTTACTTCTTACTTAGTGACCACCTGTGCGTTTGGTGACGTTTTTTGCTCTAGCAGCAGCAGTCAGGGAGTAAAATCTGTGTGGAGCTGTCACTCATACTGTATCTAGTGACTAATTTCATCCTCTCAGGCTCAGCTTTATGAGGTTTATGGGTGCACTCAACTGTGAGTCAAACACTGCAAAACAAGAGCTCCCATTCAACTTAATAAGGTCCTACTGTACATGCACATGCCATCACAACCAGGCAGAAACACAACCAGTCAAAAACACAGCCAGTGAGAACCACTACCAGGCAGAAACACAGCCAGTGAGAAACACAACCAGTCAGATACACAACCGGGCAGAAACAGAAGCAGGCACAAACACAACTAGTCAGAAACACAATCAGTCAGAAAACAACAATTTAGAAAGCCAGTTGGACACAGATGGTCTGACACAAACCAGGGGTTGAACCTGAGTGGTTGGAGCGTAGGCTATGGTATGAGCATGTGAACCCCAAGTAGAATTCCTGGCCCTTTTGGGCTCTTTCCTGCCTGCCATGCCCCTTGTCTCTGTCCCATGTTCTGATGATAAGAATCATTATAATGAATAAAATAAAAAGCAAGGGGTCAAACACAGCCCTCCCGAATGACTGACACCTCAGCCACTCAGGAGGACTGTGTCAGGGGAAGTCCTCATTGATTGTTCAGTGCCAGATGGATGTGAATCGGAATCAGCCTCCAGCTGAGTTTCTGCTGATGGACGGTGTCAATGACAGTGAAGGAGCGGAGACAGGCTCATTATCACATCAGTGGACGCGCTCCATCTGTTGAAATGTAAATCAGACATGAAGCGACAGACCTGTCTGCGCCTCATGTCTTTGTTGGAACTCAGTCTGGGCGCTTACCTCCACCGTGCATCTGACACAGGTACGGAAACCGCCACACGTTCCCCAGTCCGACTGCATATGACACACATGCCAGAAAAAACTGCATGGGGTTGTCCCAATTCGGTCTCCCGTCCTTCTCCATGTCTGAGTCCCAGGTCTGAGCTGAGCGGCGAGGCGGTGTGCAGAATGCCAATGCGCGTCCTGGCTGCGGCTTTTAAACGGACTGTGATTATAACGTGTTCACTCTGAGGAGGAGGGTCCCTTTACAGGAGTGTCATTATAGCTGTTATTGAATAACTACACCTCCCGTCAGCCACTACCTTTGAAACGCCATCAAAGCTTTGTGGGTTATGTAGTCCATACACTGGAAAGATGTGAAGGTGGGATTAGTTAGAATAAAGATTTGTTTAAATAGCACAATCAAATAGTCGCACTATACTGTATGTCCCAGAATTCCCTGCAGGTGTTCAGCTGTGAAAATAAAATTGATATCAAAAATTCTTGGGAAGCATGCCATGGGATGTCCTTTTATAGAACCTTTTATAGAGAACTGATCTGGTATCATCTGAGTGGAACTGATTATTCTTATGGCTGGGCAGGATTATTGGAGGGGGTGGAGAAAGCATGGTCAAACGGTAAACAGACAGCCCTTCCCACCTGGCAGCAGAATGAGTCTATAGGCGCTGGCAGCCCCAATGAATTAGTAAAGATCACTGCCTGTGCTGACATTTAAATATATCTTGGAGAACTCTTAAAGCCATGGTCATGTGTGATCTTTCATCCCATCACAGTTGGCCTTAAGATAGATTTGGTGCCATACACTGTTGTGGCCTCTATTGTGTCAGAAACTGTTTGTGGGGGTGAGCAAACCCAGCCTTAGAGGGGTGGAGGCAATTGTATGGCTGTAACTGCTCCTGTGATGTGTTACAATTCACATCAGTCCAGTTTTTTCCCCTTTCTGTTAGGGTGGTCTTCATCATCATCATCATCATCATCATCATTGTGTGAAGGCATGCAGCTCTTCACAGATGATTGATTATAAACCAGGACATAATGAATCATCTGTGAGGCTATTTGTTGTTGATTATTAATCCACCTCTGTCTGCTCACATGATCCTCCACCATTATTTTTCCTGTGGGATTTAGATTCAGCAGTTTCATCAAAACAATGCACTTGACTTCCTGTTACAAGAGTGGAACAGTGTGAATGTCTACTAACACAATACTAACACATTGTTACTCTATCTGCAGCTTGAACTAGGTGAACCTTAAAAAATATCCTCCATATTGAGGAGAGTGAGGACCAAGGATCTGCCCCAGCTCCTCCAGTTGTGGAGTATGATAGGTCGTATGCCAAGGCTGGATTGGATATCACAGACCATAAACTGAGAGCAGGAACACCCAACTTACAAATTACATCAGGTATATGTGGAAGCATGTGTGTCTGCTGTATTTAAAAGAAACAGGATGCTCTTCTGTTTGATCACACAAACTGTATTTCTTCTAATATGTGCTATCTGTTATTAACTTCGTCCAGCTCTGTGTCTCCTAAATTATATGTCTATCCCAAACTTTATTAGTGAATGTTCAGCATTAGACTGAAGGTTCAGCTGCATATTTTAAGACAGTTTGTTTTCCACCACAGTACCTGATCTCAGATTTCCTGTAGCAATATTAACTTTATTCATCTGATTTCTGACCATCCAGACTCTCACAGGAGCTGGTTCAGTTAAAATATCCTTCTCTGGTTTAATATATAACCAGGTTTAAGGTCTGATTATCTTACACTAAACCAATTTGCTTGAACCTTAAAATACACAGTTTGGATGCAAAATTTGTCTTTAATGGTAAAGTTGTTGCCTCTGCTAAGCCAGTGAACATTTTTCCTCAGAATGTGAGAATGAGGTAGCTGTAGCAATGAGTTCTTTGTAGGGTAACCCTTAACCCTAACCCTGTTGAAGAACTTCATTGAAAGCGGTCCCATTAAGACCAGCAGGGGCCTGTGCAGGTTGTCTGAGAGAAAAACATATCAGGATAAAATCCTCATCTCCCGTCTCCATTTCAGAGCCAGAGCTGCTGATCTCTGTTAGGTCTCTTGTCTCTCTACAGACTGTGTTAGCTTTTTGCTTTTATCATATCAGGGGACAATATCATATTTCACACTCAATCAATTATAATAAAGATTAAAATAAAACTAATCAGAAAATTTATGAATCCATAAATAGACAAACTGGATTAAGCCCAAGCACCAAAATCAGGGGATGAAACATAAAGCCAACACTGTAGTGACAAAAACTACACTTCTGCTAATGACATTGCCTCTGTGATATAAGCCTCAGGTTTCTGAACGGCAGCTCTGAAGGTCAGTGCTAAATACACAAACAGTTAAAAGTTTAGACATGCTCTCTGTTCATTTGAATGGGAAAGTGTGTCCAGACTTTTGACTGGTTCTGCCCATTAAATAACATTTAATTAACTTAAATCTTAAATTTGAAAGTCAGTCACAGATTCACTGACTCTTTCTGTTGTGTTCAGGTCAAATCTGATCGATTTACAATTTAAAACACTCATAAATATTTTGTTTTACATCTGATTGCCTCAAGACCTTATGATATTCTCCACACTGTACACTTGAACATATAAATTGATGATCACCACTTCCATTGAATTTTGAGTGTTTTAATCTACCTTGTTACACCTGTGGTGTTCCCAGTCAGAAGTGACCGCCATAGGAACTGAATGGGTATCCAGATTATATCCATCCATCGGATGAGAATACACATCACCCCAACACAGACACACAGACACACACGCACACACACCACACATTTCAGAGTGGATAATATCATTTGTGGCTACACATCTCTTTCCCGCTCTTACATGCTGATCCTCCCACGTGAACCAACTTCTTGATGCAACAATATGTCTTCACACAGATGAGACATGGGTCTTTTTATGCAAACCGATCTCTTTCCTGTGCTTTTGTGCCAACCCCCCCCCCACTTCCATGTGAACTACACCATCCAGACTAATCAATGTGTCATATCTTCACACAGAATAAAATATAGCTTGATGTTTGCCTTTCACTTTCAAACAAGCTTGACGTGCTGCAAATGTCATGCCTATGTTTGCAAGGCCCACTCTGATCTGAGATTCAAATGCCACTCGTGCATGAATTCACATGCACACAGACCACTTCATGTTGAAATGGTTTTCCATTTCTTTTATTTTACATTACATGTTAATTTTGGAATACATTTTTAGTGCCTATTTATATTTTCACTGCAGTTACTCATATTAACCACTACTCTGAGACACTGTTCACAGCTAAAGAGTGTTAAATAAGAATTTGGGTGTGATTAAGGGTTTTTGTTTTAATTTAAGAGCAGTTAAAACAGACTAAAGTAAGGGGTGGGGGGTGACCACAACGGGAGGGTTAGCAGACTATTTTCTGTCATTTAGGTCCTGTTTTTAAAAGCTTTGAGCGATAGGGCAAACATTGCCTTCTCATCTAACCAATACAATAAGCCTATATTAGATTGACTGATAGCTAATTCATAATATTATTATTTATTATTTATTTATTATTTATTTATTATTATTTAATATTATTAATGTTGGGTCTAGAAATATTGAAAACATTGCAACCTACTTTTGCTGAAATCATCTGATTATCAGGATGAAATGTCCAAAACAGACAATCAAAAGATGTCATTCATTCTTTCATTCATCTTCTACCGCTTTTCCGTTTCCAGGTTGTGGGGGGTGCTGGAGCCAATCCCAGCTCACACTGGGTGAGGGCGTGGTACACTCTGGGCAGGTCACTAGTCCGTCACAGAGCCAACACACAAAGACAGACAGAGACCAATAACCACTCACACTCAGACCTACGGACAACTTAGAGTCATCAGTTAACCAAAACATGATGTCTTTGGACAGTGGGAGAAAACCAGAGTACCCAGAGGAAACCCACACAAGCATGTGGAGAACATGCAAACTCCACACAGAAAGGCCCCAGGGAATTGGACGCACAACCTCCTTGCTGTGAAGCAACAGCACTAACTAATATGCCACCCTAGCCCTAACCCACCACCCAAAAGAGATCAGTTACTTATATTCTCAATCACAAATATATAGTCTTTGCAAAATGTGGGGAAAAATGCCATCCACAGAAAAGATGAACAAGTTGCTGTTGTTGTTGACCCTGCACAACTGGAGAACAAAACAGCTTTTGGTGTAAACGTGTATTTCTTCTATAAAGTTCGACTTTTCAACATGGGAGTCATTTTTGGAGCCACACTTTAATGGTTTCTGGTGAAACTGTAGCCTTGGAGATTGATGCTTAGGTTAAGCGAAATTAAATAAATAGCAGTTTTATCAGAGAGTTGGCTGCTAAGAGAAGATGGGACATGGCACTCTGTCCACAGGGACAGGCAGGGAGAAACATGACAATGGTGTGCAGATGTATTTAAATAGAAGTCCATTTCCACAATGTGTTAGTGGTTTAGGGTCAAATTAGATTTTTAAGGTGATTCCACCTAATTCTATCTAAAAAAACACACATTTCTCTTTGCCATCTTTAATATCTGAAAGGGTCTCTGTTAAACAGTGTCTGGTCCAGGTCGCTCATCCACAGACCTCAGGATCTATTCCTGGGAAAACTTCCATCTAGGTCACCCTAACTCTCAGATGGTGATGCAGCTGGTTGTGTAATGGCCCATGTGTGGATCCTTACTGTGTCCCACTTAACTGTTGTTGAGTCCATCCCACATGAGGGACATTGTTTGTCAAGGCCCTTGGGGGGCCAACAGGCTTGGCATAAAACACTGTAGGCTGACAGTAGAGGAAGCCTATTTGTGAATGAACATGTACAGAATGAAAGGAGAAATGCTGCCCTTACTTCAGTACAACTTCAGATATTAGAGGACGTCAGCTACCGGACCCCCAGTCTCATCCAATGAATGAGCACATAAGGAGCCGGCCCTAAAAGAATCCAGTTAGTCTGGGTTCCAGTAATCCCTCTTGACAGACTCTTCATGCAGAATGAGGACAATGCTCCCAGGAGGTGAACGTGCTACAAAACCCTAAACAGAGATTTAACAGTTTATAAGAACAGAACATCACAAAATGCTCCAGCGATATTTGGGTGGTGGGGCCTGCGTGAATAGAACCAGAACCTGACAGTGACACAACAAACTCAACTACAACTGTGGCATAACACAACTCCAACTATAACTGTGACATAACAAACACAACTACATCTATAATAAATACTAGTGAATGCTCCTTCTCTTGGTGAGAGAAGGCCATCCCACTGGGTCATATAATACACGATGATGAGTATTATAATTGACACAAGTAATAAATCTTAATGCAGAATGGTAGACAGTATCCAGGGATTTCAGGGTAGGCTTTAGCATTTCTATAAACATCATCAAAATAATCCAACACAGATAGGATGCCAGCCTCACTCTTTTACTATAGCCCAAAGGAAAGCAGGACCTATTTCTGTAGAAGAAGCCAATTTTCTGACGCAACTTGGAAGCAAGGTTGTCAATGCAGAATTTAAAAGTATGTTTCTCATTTAGCCATAGACCTCAATATTTAAATTCTGTAACCCTTTCAATACAAGAGCCATTCATGGTGGACAGATGTAGGCTATCAGCAATGACATCTCAAGCTCTGGTGAACAGCATACATTTTGTTTTACGAATTGAGAACCAATGTCAAATTGAGCCTTTTGTAAAACATTAAAAGAATACTGCAGATTCTCAACGACCTGTTTAGTAGAATCAGCAAAACAATATTAAGCTGTATCATCAGCATATAGGTTGGCTTGGCAATCAGGCAAGGAGGAGACTATGTCATTGATAAAAGTTGTGAAGAGGACAGGTCCCATATCGAACCCTTTGGCACACCTTAAGCAAAAGGCAGAAAATATGACTTTACAGCACCTGTAGTTACACACTGGCATCAAGCAGACAGGTAATCATTGAACCAGTCACAGGCATTTTTATCAAAACCAATGTTACCTAATTTCTTGAGTAGCAAGTGGTGATCAATAGTATCAATTGCTTTAGATAAATCGATAAAGAGAGCTAGGCAGGGTAGCTTGGAGATAGGCCTATAGTTGTCTAAGGAATCCCTATCCCCATCTTTGTGAAGATGGATTACTCTAGCTGATTTCAAGCTCAAAGGAAAGTGACCAGAGACATAATTATGACATAAGAAACACAACTGCAACTACAACTCTAACTATGACATAACAAACATAACTCAAACTATAACTGTGACACATCAAACACAATGACAACTACAACATAAAAACAACTAATGGTATAACTATGGCTATATCAGGATCATGCCTACACCCACAAGAGTACATATGAAGCTCCCAGTGTGCTGCTCTTCCAACATCTGGGGAATGACCAAGCACCAACATCTGGGTCTTAATCATATTGAAACTGAAGCATGTGTATGAAATAAACATATTTTCTGCCTGTGGATGAAGTTGTGTGTTATCTCCATCTTTATTTACAGTCTGTGGGGACAAACTCATGATAACTCAAGTTATCATGTCCTCCTGTGTGTGTTTCTTACTCTTGTCCAGCTTCCTCCCACAATTCACTAATGCAAGTTAATTGGGGATGATGCGGTTCTGAGTCTTTTGTCAAAAGACAGAGGGGCAGCATCTTATCAGCATCCATTGCGCCTCTGAGGCACTGACTCTCATTGTCTTCTGATTTTAAAGAATTAGAATTAAATCAAAAAGGCACTTAGAATACCAGAGGACTTCTCTCTTCTTCCTGGTCTGGATGGCTGGGACCTGATTGAAGTCTGATGATTGTGCAGCCTGGGTTCTGCTGGAGGCCATGTGAGTCTGTGAATGTGACTTGCAGCTGGACAACAGTAAGGAATCTGTTTTGCCTTGATTTCCCACAGACAACACAGCTTCCTTTATTTGGGAATTTGTCACAGGTCAACCTGGGTGGGTAAGAGGCCTGGAAAACTATATATTTCTGCGGTATGTTGTACGGCAGTCTGGCTCACAGTGGAGGGCAGAGGGCAGAGGAGACAGTTTTATCAACATGCGTGGAATTTTACAAAGCGTGAAACCTTTTTGATGTCAATCTACTATGGACATGATCACTGTAATTTTCTTGATTTAGGCTGAGCAAGGAACTGACCTGGCCTGTTATTCTTCACATGAACCATCAGTGCATGTTTAAGTGTGGAGTTTATCAGCTCAGTGCTAAGGTTTGAAATCCACATGAAAAGAAAAGTTTCAGTCCTTCCGGTCTCTTTAACTTGTACATAGAAATCTATAGTGTGTTGCAATTTCTCCCTAGGTGGAGGTCAGTGAAGAACAAGATACACACAGATTAGTGGGCCTCTTTGACTTCTCTGGGCTAAGTGGTGAGCATTCATGGAACATACATATGGATGCAGAGGCCCATCCATCATCATCAATAGAATATTTTATTGAACAGAATCCAAATAAAACCAACTTGTAACCTCCCTGTGTTCAGGTAAAATGGTTTGGTCCAAACCAGGTGTGAATAGTACTGGACTATTCTATATTATACTATTATATATATATATATATATATATATTCTATATTAGCAGCAAATTAAAAAAACATTGAACTGCCTTTAGCACATTTGTCATATAAGAGGTCAGTCTGGGTGGGAGGTAAGATCATCTTATTTTCAGTGAATGGACAAAAACTTTCAGAATAACTGGAAGGACCCTTTATTTGAATTGTCCATGAGTCAAAGTGAGTTGACGCACAGGAAATAACCTTTGAAATATTTCTTTATAAAAAATTGAAGAATGGATGTAAGGCAAAAATAACAGCCCGTAGTAAACGTGACTCTGATTCTCCTCTGAACCACAGAGTCATCAGTGGGCTTTGTCAGACACCTGCTGCCAGCTCTAAGGTCACACACTGAAGCAGCTGTCTCAGGTGAAGTTGATATGCAGATATAGTCTGAATACATGGTTATAAGGACTATTCCCTAGAACAGAGTCAACCTGAACTCTGAGTCCTCAGACATTAGAGTGGTGATTGGCCCCCTTTTTAGCTCTCCTCCTGGCTTGCTCCAGCTCTGCCATCATGGGCAGTGGACCTTCATACATGTTGGTCTTGATTGCTCTTAGCTTCTCCTGGTAGTCCTTTGGCAGGCCATTCTGCTCTGCTCCCATCACAATGACCTGTGGCAGCAACATCAGTGAATTCACTGTCCCTGTTCTCTGCAGTCCCATCTGTCCATCCATCCATTCATCTGTCCATCATCCATCCATCCATTCATCCATGTTGTCAGGACAGTGGTGAAGAAAGTTTGTTGAGTGAACTCTCTGTTATTGCTGTTCTGTACTTGACCCTGTATTTTGCTGAATGTTGCAGCCATGTGAGAGATGTACAATCCTGGTTAGGACCTAGGATCCCAGCAAATCTGAGGACCCCTCACACAGTGGAACAATGCAGTCGACTCCTGCATGTATAGTATAGCAGACAAAGCCATGGCATCCTCATGTTTGGAGCTCTCACATGTGCAAAAGAACAATCTGGTGCTCTAACTCACTACTGTCAGGTCTATGAATCGCAGCGTAGTAGGGGGTGTGTCCTGACTGTTCTGATCTGTTGTCAAGTGACACAGTCAAGTGACCAGGAGTGTGAGCAGACTGATCCTATTCCAGAGGCTTCAGGGAGAGAAATGAGAGGGAGTGAATAGGTGATGATGTCACTGACCCGATTCTTTGTCTCCTTCAACAACAACATCAAACCTCCATTTTTGACATCAGATATAGTGAGTAAGTAAAGGTAATTTATCCTGTTGTGACTGCTTAACTCTGCCGTTACAAACTGCTTCTAATTTGGTAGCAGTGTCACAGTTTTCAAAGTGTAACAGTGCTGTTGAGTCACCATGAGCACCATCTTCACACTGTCCTATAGTGGAGATGTGAGCTGCTCATATCCCCATCTCTCTACAGAGCCCAGCAGATGAATCACTGTCTTCACAATTTGTGTTTGAAGTGTTGTGTTTATTTTTTGACTCTCTCTTACGCCAACTTCTATAATAACTGGTTTAGCCACAACATGTTTCTCTGAAAATCAAGTTGCTGTATTACAAAAAGTGAAATTAATCAGTGCCATCATTGAATGACATAAAACAATGCTGACTGGCCCAAATAACCCATTAATGGAATTACATAAGAGCCCTGCATTTCATAATTTGGCTGACCTGTGTCTCAGTTCAGGACCTCATCTTTAAGAGACTGAATCTGAAGACCAACTGTGTCAAAGCAGTGACACCTACACCACTGAATCTTTAAGGTTCCTTCACATCGGTTCTTTCCTAGATAACAGGTGAAATTTGGCCCAATTTATCCCACGATTCATTGCATGGTCATGAAAGTCATACATCAGGTAACACTACAGTCAGTTTTTGTGGAAAAAAGTCACATGAAGTGCTTTCTGATGCAGTTGTTAGATTGGGAATAGTTGGAGACACAAAGTGAAAATCCTCCATTGACCTGAATGCCTCGTCTTTTAGTTTGTCCTAGATAGTCTATGAAGGGTCAGGCCCTTTGAATGTGGAACCCTGAACTTGCAACACTCGCACTCTGACCTACAGACAATTTAGAGTCACCAATTAACCTAAAAATTAATTTTTTTGGACAGTGGGAGGAAACCTACACAAGCACCGGGATAACATGCAAACTCCATACAGAAAGGCCCCAGGCCAGGGAACCAAACCCTTGGTGCTACCGTCTACATTGCTCACTGTCTATATTGGTTTTAGATAAATGTTTGTGGCAACTTATTTTTAAAAAAATTCCATGAAAAGATCAATAGCATTCACAAAGGTCTCCTTCTAGGAATTCAGTGCATCACAGTCAGACACATTGGGCTCTTCTGAGCCATGCACCTCCTGCTGTGGCACACTGGGTCACATGTCCTGTCATTACTATCAACACATTCTTCTCTCTCCATCATCTGTCTTTAGTCAGACTCATCTGCTGACCCTGGGGGTCAAACTCCCTCAGACCACATGGATGGAGAACACCTGTATATACAGTAGGTTGAATGTTGATGATATTCAATCTGTTTTGAAAGCAGGTGCATTGTTACTTACAATACACTTATTTACTAGTAAGTAGGTGTAGTCTGTCTTATCTACTACTGACATTAAGCCCAGCTGTATTCAACTGTTTTAAGAAGTTACTGCTCCTCATTCTGTACTTTGGAGCCCTTTGTAAAGGTGCTCCACAGTAAAACCAGTCTGAAGCCGAGGGTCACTGGCAGGATGTAGATGTCTATGTTTTGCATTGAAACTCAGAAAGATGGGCCCGGTGAGAGCAGTCATACCTGGAGGTATTGAGGTGATGGTGGGGCGTACACACAGCTGTTCATGATGTAGGTGCGACAGTTCAGTTCCTGGCCTTTTGTCTTCACTGAGAGCTCCACAGGACTGTAAGCACCTAATGTAACATTCTCCTGACTGAGTGCAAATGAAACACAAAACATGCAGAAACACACACACAATGTAATTTCAGAAGAAATCATTGCAAGAAATGCAAGGGAGTTTCCAACTGAACCTTTACCTGTCTAGAGACTTTAGATCAGACATGTTCATTCTCCAGACCACACCCCACACCTCATCTCCTGGACTGTGCTCTATGGTGGCCACTCCTCCATGCCACCGGTCACTGGCGAGACCTTTATGGTTCCCAAATACCAGTTTATAGTCCTTAAAAAGAGAGGAATAAATCATTTCAAAGTATGTCGACCTGGGGACACTTGCCTCTGGGGATGATGTTAGGGATGCCTCTAACATCAGACCATACCTTGAGCGTGGCCACACAGTGAACTGTTGCAGAAGGGTTCTTCAGTTGGAGCCGCTCCTTCAGGAGGTTGCTGCCATATGCAAAGTACAGGAAGGTGCGGTTGTTCTCCATGTTAACAGATTCTGGGAGGGGGGAAGAAGAGAGCAGCTGAGGATGAAGAAGCAATGATGACTAATTTGGAGTGCAGAGCCGAGCCACGACTGAGTGTTTGGAGGAGCAGAGGGTTGAGGTGAGAGAGAGTGGGAGCTGCACAGGCACAGAAATGAAGAACTGACCTTCCAGCACTCACACACCATTCTCATGTTAATCCCAGCTCCATCACTGAGCCCTATTCACATTCACAATACACAGTGCACCTCATGTTGTGAGCCAAAAGCACACACATACACACACTGACATCACCAGGCTGAAAAGTAGAGGACCTGATTATACTCCTGACTGGAGGCCACGCTCAGATATTCACAAATAAATTTATATTGCCCATCATATCCATGGAGTATATACCCTGTGTGACTGGATCATGTGGTCATGCCAATGTCAGCCTCGGGGCTACACCCATTGGTACAGGGAGTTACTCAGGTGCAAAGTGTTGCCTCGGTTACTGGTTATTACTATTACAAACGGAAGGAATTCCAGCTGAAAACCTGTTATTCTCTGCAGGACCTGGTCACCATATGACCTCCTCATAATATAACAACTGCTGTAAGTCTAAACACCCAAAAGGAGAAGTCCAGCACTCAATAGCAACTTGCTTGTATACTTGTTCATTTATTTTTCCTGTGCAGTGTTTGCTAGTGAATCTAAGACAGATGAGATATGTGGAATCTAGTTGAACATTAGATTGCTATATAATTATTTTGATGCATCAGCAGTGATGCACCAGGAGAACAGGAAGTGTTGAAAACAAGACTAGGTCAGAATCTGTCAGTCAGATTATAGATACAAGCCTAATATTGTGTTCCATCCGGCTCCAATCAGTTTAAAATAGTCTTATGCCACGCTTTATTTTTTTAATTTAATATTTGCTGTCTCTGAGCTTCATGACATAGCTGCTACAGAATGTATTGTGATACTTCATTAACATACGGTTTATCATGACATCTCATTGTCATCTTATCCAACACTGTGATTTATTGATAGTCAAAGTCTGATTATATAATAGAGTAATAAAAAACCTATCCTGTTCAGGGTCACAAACATCATTGAGCTGCATCTCATCGCACAAAAACTGATAGCACAATCAAACATTAACACATCAGGCACTTTTCACACTAATGAAATGACTCATTAATGACAGATCATCTTACATGAGATGTAGTCGTCATCATTCACCACAGTGAAGGGCAATGTGCTTGGACACAAAAAAAGACTTCTTCTGATTCCACTCATTCAGGGAAAAGGCAAAGGCACTGGTGTTTATATGGAATCAATCAGGACTTTTCATAGAGGCAATGTAAAAACATCCATATACTAATTTATAAATAGAAACATTAAAAACAAACCTAAAATAACACCACTATCTTGATTTCTAAAATTACAATGAGGAAACAAAGAACACTGTAAACCAGAGATAAATATTAAGTCATAAAATAAACTAGATTAAATGGGCATGATGTGGGCTACATCTGTGATAACAATGTTCTCTACTGTGATGACGATAAGTAAATGTTAAAAAAAAGCAACCATATACAGTATCTTTAACAGCCAAACTGTCAGAGCTGATGAGAGTGAACCCAGGTGCAAAAAGGGGAAGCGAGGCAGAAGTAGTGAGTCCAGTAGGGCAAGAGCTTTTAATCCAAATGGGGGCAGGGGTCATACACAAAAAGAATGGCAGGATCAAGCAGACAAAACAGGCAAGGAGTAGGCAGGAGAATCAAACATCAAAAAACAGTCCGGTCATACACTGGGAGCAAACAACTGGGAACACGAGAGAGTTTAGCACACGGGAGGTAACAAAGACAATCTGGCAGAGACATGGGGAATGAGGCGGGGTTTAACCCCTCCCAATCAACAGACCCCTGCCCCTCCGGTGAACGGCCAACAGTCTCTTCACTGTGTAGACGGGGCCACCAGCGATGAACCGGGGTGGAGGAGGAGGGTCGGAGGGAGGGACCAGATGGCTGGTCCTGACAGGTTTCACCCTGGATACGTGAAACGTGGGATGGATCTTCATAGTGCGAGGGAGGCAAAGACGAACAGCAGCTGGGCTGATGATGCTGGAGATCAGTAATGGGCCCACAAATCTGGGACCTAGTTTATGGCACTCTCCCTGAATAGGTAAGTCACGGGTGGAGAGCCAGACCTTTTGTCCCACATGATAGGGGGGAGCTGGAGTACGATGCCGGTCAGCTGCTCTTTGGTATCCTGCAGTAGTGCGAAGCAGGGTTGCCCGAGCTCTCTTCCAGGTGAGGTGGCAACGGGCTTGGGCTGATGGGACGGAAACCTGTCCTTCAACATCAGGAAACAGCGTAGACACACTGGAAGGGTGACATGCCCGTGGATTCCACTGGGAGCGAGTTGTGGGCATACTCCACCCAGAGGAGCTGCTGGGACCAACTGGATGGATTCTGAGAGGTGATACACCGCAGGGCTGTCTCCATCTCCTGGTTATATCTCTCCGTCTGGCCATTGGTCTGTGGGTGGAAGCCAGAAGAGAGACTAACAGACGCGCCGATTAGCCTGCAGAATTCTTTGCAGAAATGCGAGGTGAACTGGGGACCCCTGTCCGACAGAACATCCTGGGGAAGACCATGGAGCCGAAAAACGTGAAACAGAAATGCCTCCGCCGTTTCCCAAGCAGAGGGCAGTTTAGACAGGGCAATAAAATGGGCCATTTTAGAAAAGCGGTCAATGACTGTGAGGATCACTGTCTTACCCTCTGAGGGAGGCAACCATGTGACAAAGTCCATCGATATATGAGACCGTGGCCGATGTGGAACAGGCAGGGGTCTCAGAAGTCCAGCTGGAGGGCTGCGGGTGACCTTGCTGCGGGCACAGACAGGACAGGCAGAGACAAATTCTCGGGTATCCTCCCGTAGGGAGGGCCACCAGAACTGCTGTGTGATCAAGCTCAGAGTTCTACTCACCCCGGCATGACAGCTCAGTAGGGAAGAGTGTCCCCACTGTAGAACCCGGGAACGGAGCTGGCCTGGGACAAAGAGCCGACCGGGGGGACAGCCATCAGGAATCTGGGTACCTGGGAGCGCACCATGGACATCCCTCTCAATGTCCCAGGTCACCGCTCCGACCACACAGTTGGGGGGTAAGACGTTAGCTGCATACCGGGGGTGGTCTTCTGCCTCGAATTGCCGGGAGAGGGCGTCAGGCTTGATGTTGCGGGAACCTGGGCAATAAGACAGGGTGAAGTTGAAGCGGGTGAAGAATAAGGCCCACCTGGCTTGTCTTGAGTTCAGTCGTTTGGCCCCTTGGATGTATTCCAAATTTTTGTGGTCAGTCCAAACCAGAAATGGATGGTCAGCACCCTCCAACCAATGTCTCCATTCTTCTAATGCCAACTTCACAGCCAGTAGTTCTTGATTCCCCACATCATAGTTGCGCTCCGCCGATGACAGTTTAGGGGAGCGCTGGGAAAGGACAGCTCCAACTCCTACTGCTGAGGCATCCACCTCGACGATGAACTGGAGCTTGGGGTCTGGAGAATGGGAGAAGAAGAGAATCTGGACAGGAGGGTCCGGAAGGCAGACTCAGCCTCTCGGGGCCAAGAAAACCTGGACGTGGCAGAGGTGAGTGAGTGCAAAGGGGCAGCAATCTGACTGTAGTTTCTGATGAACCGTCGATAGAAGTTAGCGAAGGAAGGAAGCGCTGGAGCTGCTTACGGTCAGTGGGTACAGGCCAGTTGAGGACAGCATCGACTTTCTCTGGGTCCATCTTGATCGATCCTGGTGAGATGATATACCCCAGAAAGGACACAGTGGACCTGTGAAATTCACATTTTTCCGCTTTGACAAACAATTGGTGCTGAAACAACTGTTGCAGCACCTGGCGGACATGCCCCACGTGCTCCTCTTCAGACGGAGAAAAGATCAGGATATCATCCAGGTACACAAAGACAAACCTGTTCAACATGTCACAGAGGATGTTGTGACCAGGGACTGGAAGACAGCGGGGGCATTAGTGAGTCCGAATGGCATAACAAGATACTCATAATGGCCACTTGGGGTATTGAATGCAGTTTTCCCACTCATCGCCTTTCCGTATACGGACCAGGTGGTAGGCATTACGGAGGTCTAACTTAGTGAAGATTTTAGCCCCTTGAAGGAGCTCAAAGGCAGAGGAGATGAGTGGTAAGGGGTAGCGATTCTTCACTGTAATGTCGTTAAGGCCTCAATAATCAATAAGAGGCCACAGGGTCTTATCTTTTTTCTCAGTGAAGAAAAATCCAGCTCCTACAGGAGAGGAGGACGGACGAATGATTCCTGCAGACAGTGCCCCCTGGATGTATTCATGGCTTTTCTTTCTGGACCAGAGAGGGAGTAGAGGCGACCCTTAGGCAAAACTGCTCCAGGGAGGAGTACGATGGTACAGTCATATGGCTGATGGGGTGGTAAGGACATGACTCGAGCTTTGCTGAAGACCTCCTTCAAGTCTAGGTACTCCGCAGGTATACTGCACAAGTCTGGAAATTCAGAAGTGACTTCAGACTTGGAAGCAACAGAGAGAGGAAGCAGACATGATGAGTGACAGGCTTGACTCCGCCCCAAAACTCTCCCCATAGTCCAGTTTATGTGAGGGTTATGTTTGCACAGCCAGGGATACCCCAAAATGACAGGGTACACAGGAGAATCAATAATAAAAAAGGAAATTGTCTCTGTATGGTTACCTGACAAGCACAATGACAGAGGAGCAGTCTGGTGAGTGACCCTGCTCATCAGGTGCCCATCAAGCGCACTGGCCTGGCGGGGCTTGGCCAACAGCTGTAGCTGGAGATGAAGTCGGTGAGCCAGGTTTCTATCCGTCAAACTCTCGTCAGCTCCTGAATCGATGAGGGCAGATCCATCCAGGAGGGACTGAGAGTGAATTGATAGCTGGACTGGTGTCAGTAAGTTTGCTTGGTTGGGGCCAACAGATGAGTAGTAGGCCTCCAGTTACTGGTTAGCCTGGGCTTTTACTGGGCACTGGGCGAGGAAGTGACCAGAACCCCCACAATAGAGGCATAAGCCATCATGTTGACATTGTAGCCATTCCTCAGGACTTAGTCGCATCCGGCCGAGCTGCATGGGCTCCTGTCGAGATGCAGCGGGACCAGCCCCTGGGTTAGGCGGATTGAGTCGTGCTGAGGTGCTGGCCACAAGGGGCATAGCAGTGCCATATTGCCTCCAGTGATGATGATCCTCATAGGCTGAATGTCCACGGAGCCGCTCATGGTCATGTTGCTGGTTGTCGATTCTGATAGCGAGCTCCACAAGAGTTTCAAAGAGCCATTGTACCTCTCAATGGGTGGTGCTTTGGGTTCCAAATGTGGAGATGTAGGAATTGGTGGTGCTGGAGATGCTCGAGGTTGAGAAGAGTCAACAGGATCATGTGCTGCTGGGGTCATAGAACCAAGGCGGGCCATAATTTGGTTAGTCTGGGCATCCAAGGCTTGAAGGTGCTCCGAGAGTGACTGAACACCGGGCCCCAGACTGGAGAGGGACTGCTCCAAAGCTGTAAGGCGAACTCCCTGAGCTCTGAGGGCACGGTGGATAGCATCCCCTTTTGCTGGGTCCGTCATGGCCAGATCGTACTGTCAAAGCTGATGAGGGTGAACCCAGGTGCAAAAAGGGGAAGCGAGGCAGAGGTAGTGAGTCCAGTAGGGCAAGAGCTTTTAATCCAAATGGAGGCAGGGGTCATACACAAAAAAGGCTGGCAGGATCAGGCAGACAAAACAGGCAAGGAGTAGGCAGGAGAATCAAACATAAAAAAAAAGCTGTCCGGTCATACACTGGGAGCAAACAACTGGGAACGTGAGAGAGTTTAGCACACGGGAGGTAACAAAGACAATCTGACAGAGACATGGTGTTAGAATAAATGTATATAAAGTGATTATCACAGTACTGCTCAACTTTTACTGACCCTGCAAGAATGCAGAAACCTGTGTTTTATTAGCAGGAGCAGAGGTCAAACCTCCGAAGAAGAAGCAACAACCTTCGAAGAAGATTTATGAAGAAAGGGAGGATGTCGAAGCGAGATTACTTCGTTCATAAACTAACCCTCAATGTGTTTGAGTTTCTTGTGACTTATAACTTGAATATAAATCATATAACAAGCGTCTATTCATTCACTACTTGCAGCTGTGTATTCTCACCTTTAGAGCTGCAAGATTTTGTAACTAGGGACCACCCTAAGGAAATAAAAAGGGGGAGAACAGAAGAGCGGGTAGAGAGTGTCACTGAGCACATCTCTGTCTGTTCTCCTTGCAAGTAAAATGAGCGCTGTTGTCCTTTGTCTTTCTTCCCTGTGTGTTTTATAATGTTCTAGGTGGCTTAAACCTGACATTAATTTGGTCCTTCGAGCCGGATACCAACAGACCGGAGGATTCCAGCGGGCGGGTGGATTCCAGGAAAACCGTGGCCACGGCGGACTCCTAAAACAGTGAGTCCGGAAATTAACCCTTTTCGGGACTGAGTATCGGCCCGCCAGCTGGGATCCAAAGGTTGACGGGATTCCGAGAGGGGAAAGACAACGGAGGTGAGTTGAGTCTTGACTTAAAAAGAGTGAGTGGCCACGGCGAATGACTAGGGGTCATTGCGCATGAACAAGCCCTGAATATTCTAGACACTGGCAGGTTAAGAATAAGAGAGACCAAGGGAGTCTCAGGGGACCAAGGGAGTCCCATAGAGGAGACCAAGGGAGTCTCAGGGGACCAAGGGAGTCCCATAGAGGAGACCAAGGGAGTCTCAGGGGACCAAGGGAGTCCCAGAGAAAGAGACCAAGGGAGTCTCAGTAGAGGATGCCGGAGTCCTGGTGTGCACCCTTAATGTCCGAGTAGGAGAGTGAATGTGAGTGTGAAAGGAGATTGACATACCACTAGGTATTTCATCTCATATAAAACAGTGGGATTTGTAAGTAGTCAACTGGTGTGGATGCAAAGGCAAGAATTCTCCACTCGAAAGAGTTGAAGTGAGAATTACCACAACAGGAATTTGAGAGACTACCCCACTGATGAAAAATCGACCTCTAGAATACCCTAAGTGTTGCAAAGGTCGAGTCAAATTAATAAAATGGGAAAGGGGTCGAGCAAAGAAAAACCAAGAGATAAATTGCAGTGTCAAGATTGGAAATTTATAGAACAACAGGATCCATGTAAAAATAAAAAATTAGACAGATGGATTGTAAAACATAATTTTGAAGGAAAATTAAATACACAAAAGATAAGTGTATTGCAAGAAAGTATTATAAGAAAAACTAAGAAAAATAAAAAAAAAATGAAGCAGGAAGGTTATGAAGAAACAGAGTACTGGATGAAAATAGCAGAACAGAGAGAAAGAGGAGAGAAAAAGAAAAAACAGAAAGAGCAGGAATGCAGACAAAAAAATAAAGACAAAGACTGTGAAAAAGACTTAATGTATCAGAGAAAAGAAGATGATGAGACAGGACCTAACAGACGACCTAGAGACGACCGAGATTTAGGCCAAGGGGCAGAAGGGGGGGCTGCAGGAACAGCTCCCTCAGGACCAGGACGAGGACTTTACCCAGACTTAATTGAATTACCACCATATGATGAACCAACAGAAACCTTTAGAAATACTCGATCTAGGGGAAGAGTAGGAGACTGGTCCAAAATGATGGGAAAACTTTTTTCCCCGGGAGAGAAATCCCCGCCAGTAATACAACAGGATGAGGTAGGGACTTATCCAATGATTGAGGTAGCAAATCCAAATGTTGATGAGTTAAATGATCCTGTCATTCTAGTCTATAGGACATGGACTATAGACGATGTAAAGAAAGCCATAGAAGGAGTAACCTCCCATAAGGAGGATGTCACACAGTTCGTTCAGGATATGGAAAATTTGCGACGTTCTTGTCACCTGAACGGACAAGAAGTACAACAGGTTTGGATGCAGGCACTAGGACCAGACTGGCACTATATCAGGGACCAATGGAATCCTTTAGGCGTAAATGGCCGTCCCCTGGCTCATGATGATCCAGAGTTGAGTAACCGCATACGAAATCTAAATGACGGAGTTACTCTACGGTTTAGACATAGAGCTAATTACACTGAGATAGGTAGAGTAAAACAAAAGGAGGATGAAACCTTTGAAGAATATAAGATAAGAATGACAACTAAATTCAAAATCCACAGTGGATTGCAAGATGATGGGAATGTAAATGGAGCATTCCAGCAACAATTAAAAAATGCTCTCCATGCAGGATCAAGAGATGGAATACGTTACTGGGTTAATAAACATTACATAGGATTTGCTACAGGAACCATGGAGGACTATGTTAACCATGCCCTCCATGCAGAAAAAGTAATTAAGGAAAAGAAAAGTGGAAAGACAGGGGGAGTGTTTTATCAGGAGAGAGAAGAGGAAAAAGAGGGAGAGGTGTTCTACCAGGATAGCAGCAGAGGCCAAGGATGTGGTGGATACAGAGGAAGAGGAGGTTTTAGAGGCAGAGGCCGAGGAGGAAAATACAGAGGAGGATATCAACAAAACTCTAGAGAGTGTTGGTATTGTGGAAAAGAGGGACATATGGCCAGAAACTGTCCACAAAGATTAGATAAATTTAAATGACTAGGCAAATCAGATAAAAAAATTTGAGGAGGACTCGTTAGGAGCAGAGGAGATTTTAAATCTCCAAGACCTACTAGTATTAGACACAGTAAAACCAGAGGTAACTTTATATGTGAATGGCAAAAGCATTGTTTTCCTGTGTGATACAGGGGCATGTAGAACAACATGCAAAGAAATAATACCAAACGCTAAGCTCAGTGATCAAAGTGTAACTGTGCGATCTGCTAGTGGAAAGTTAACTAAAGTAGCTGAGTCAGAACCATTGTGGTTGAGAGACCCCCAAGGACAGACATGTCAGCTGTCTATTTTGTTGTTCCCGGAGTGCCCAGTAAATCTTTTAGGGCGTGATGGGTTGTTATTGTTAGGATTAGCACTAATACCCACTCCTCACGGACACATTGCAGTAAAAAGACGAGAGGAAATAGAAAAAGGGGATCTCTATGTAATTCAGGGATCAGGCCAGCCACATTACTATTACTCACTTGACGTTCCAAATAGACCTCCACATGAAACGGCTACAGCATTGATGAAAGAAGGCAAAAAAATTGTATCGCGATTACAGGACCAAATGACTAAAGACAGCTTACACATAACTCTCTGGTACAAGCAGACACCTGGACCAGATAAGGAATATGAGAAGAGGTTAGCAAAAGCAACACCAGCTAGAATCACAGGAAATTACATATATTCAGACGGGGAAAGCACTGCTGTTTTAGGCATAACGTTGACACCAGATTTAAAGAAGCTGTTAAAATTGTGGTCACCGCCTCATGTTTCTTTGTACAAAAGTAAAAATCAGCAGTGGAAAGATTTGGGAGAAATAGTGTATAGAGGAGAGAGAGCATCAGACTGGAAAGAGACCTCAACAGGAATGTGGACCAGTGCATCCACTGGCCTCACTAGGAAGACTTTGTTCTGGCAATTCTCAGTGCAAGAGGGAATACACCTGCACTCAGAAAGCACATGAAACATAATGATACTCACTGAAGATGAGGAAGAAATGTTAAAAAGTGTACCAGAAAAACTATGGTCTAAAGGACCCACTGATGTTGGGTTGGTTAAAGGAGCCTTACCCGTACAAATCAGACCAAAGACAGAATATAGACCATGTGTGAAACAGTATCCACTAAAGCAAGATGCACATGAAGGAATAAAACCAGTAATTGATGACTTAATAGTAGCAGGTGTAATTATAAAATGTGAAGACTTTCCATGTAACACACCAATATTCCCCGTAAGGAAACAAGCACCATCAGTAGGATGGCGCATGGTACAAGATTTGCAAGCTGTAAATAATGCTGTAATACAAAGAGCTCCATGTGTTCCAGATCCATATACTCTATTAAGCACACTAAGGCCAGACGCTAAGGTATTTACCGTAGTTGATATAAGTAATGCATTCTTTTCAGTACCAGTGGATAAAGATAGTCAATTTTGGTTTGCATTCACTTTTGACAGTCAAAGATACACATATACGAGATTACCTCAAGGTTATTGTGAGAGTCCTACTATCTACTCTCAGGTAATGAGCGCTAGTATGGCTAAGTTTCAAACTCCACAAAATAGTCAAATTTTAATTTATGTGGATGATGTTTTGTTGGCATCTCCTAATATGGAAACATGTAGAATAGACACACTAGCCCTGTTAAAACATTTAGCAGAAGAAGGGCATAAAGTAAATAAAAATAAACTCCAAATATGTAAGATGCAAGTGAAATATTTAGGACACAATTTGAGTGCTGGAGGAAGAACAATACTGGAAGACAGAAAAACCGCTATCCTCCAAGCTCCTAAACCATTAACAAAAAGGCAAATGATGTCATTTTTGGGCCTAACAAATTACTGCAGAAACTGGGTACCAAACTATGCAGACATAACCGCACCTTTAAATAAGTTAATGTATGAAGAAGATTTAAAGATGACTTCGCCCTTATGCTGGACCAGAGAGTCAGAAGAAGCATTCTGTAAGATAAAACAAATGTTGGTGTCCAGTACAGCGCTAGCATTACCAGACTATAGTAAACTTTTTATTCAAATGGTGGACTGTAAAGGCCACTTCATGACTTCCGTACTGGTGCAACAGCATGGTGCTAAAATGAAGCCAATTGCATATTTCTCGTCAAAACTAGATAGTGTGGCCTGTGCGCTACCACACTGTGTCAGAGCAGTCATAGCAGCATCTATGGCAGTAGAAGCGAGTGCAGCCATAGTATTGTTTCATCCACTTGTACTAAAAGTACCACATGCAGTCTCAGCGCTATTATTACAAACTAATATGACTTTTCTATCACCAGCCAGACACTTGTCATGTATGTCTATTCTCTTATCCCAACCTCATTTAACAATAGAGAGATGCACGGCTTTAAACCCGGCAACATTGTTGCCAGTACCTGATGATGGAATGAAACACGATTGTCAAGAATTAGCTGAACAAACAGCTAAAAGTAGAGCAGATCTTAAAGATCAACCACTAGAAAGAGGAGAAGTGTTATTTGTAGATGGTTCCTCAAAAAAGAATGAACAAGGGAAAACCCAGACAGGCTATGCAGTAGTTACACAAAACACAGTGTTAAAAGCAGAACAATTACCCTCCCACTACTCAGCGCAAGCTGCAGAGTTAGTGGCATTAACAGAAGCATGTAAATTGATGAAGAATAAGGAAACAACAATTTATACAGACAGCCAGTATGCTTTCGCTACAGTACACACTTTTGCACAATATTGGAAAAACAGAGGTATGGTTACCTCTACAGGTAAACCAGTAACTCATGCAGAATTGTTATCAGGCCTGCTGCAAGCAGTGCAGCTACCAAAAGCCGTTGCAATATGTAAATGTGCAGCTCATATGACAGGCACAGATGAAGTTTCTCTAGGAAATGCATTTGCAGATAAAATAGCAAAAGCAGCGGCAGCAGGACAGGTTCAAGTGCTGACTGTGGAAGAATGTACAACTTTAGAGGACACTACACTAAAAGATATGCAACAACAAAGTCCTCAATCTGAAAAAGATATATGGTTAAAAAATGGAGCGAAGTTACAAAACGACATGTATGTATGACCAAACGGCAAACCTATCCTACCAAAAAATTTATATAAGTGGGCGGCAATATTGAGCCATGGTGTGACACATGTCTCAACAGGAGGGATGGTAGGACAGATACATCAGCATTATACCACTTATGGATTTAACTCTTATTCAAAAAATTTTTGTAGATCATGTTTAACATGTGCAAGACACAATCCTCAAGGGAATTTAAGGCCACGTAGAGGGCGATTCCCTACACCTCAATATCCATTCCAAAGTATCCATATGGACTTTATAGAGCTAAATCAAAGTGAAGGAAAGAAATACTGTTTAGTCATAATAGACGCTTTTTCAAAATGGATAGAGCTTTTTCCAACGAAACATCCAGATGCAATAACAGTAGCTAAGGCACTGTGTAAAGACATAATACCAAGATATGGAATTCCTGAGAAAATATATAGTGATAACGGTACACATTTTGTAAATCAGATAGTGAAAAAGATTGGAATAATGTTCCATATTGATCTAAAGAATCATTGTGCTTATCATCCTCAAAGTGCAGGCCTGGTAGAAAGAATGAATGGAACTATAAAAAATAGATTAAAGAAATGTATTGAAGAAACAGGAAGACCATGGACACAGTGTCTTGATCTAGTGAAACTGTATATCAACATTACAAGCTCAATAGGTCTAACTCCGTATGAAATGCTATTTGGAAGACCTTATAGATTACCGCAATTCAAAAATCAATGGGAATCTGATGATGAAGCTAATTTGGCAGATTATATGAGGAAAATGTTAGAAAAGCAAAAACAGGCATCTGTTGATAATAATCCTTCTGTTTTTCAGCAGGAGGCCCAATTAGTACTACCAGGAGATTGGGTGCTGGTACGAAGTATTAAGAAGAAGTACTGGTATTCACCCAAGTGGGAAGGGCCATATCAGGTACTGCTGACCACACCTACAGCCGTAAAAATAGCAGAAAGATCAACATGGATTCATTTAACGCACTGTAAAAAGGTCATTTCAGTTGAAAGCTCCGATAGGGGAGGTGAGCCAAAGACTGATAATAGGGTAGATCCAGACGTTTAGAGGCTGGATAGACCTGAAAGTCAGTGAAGTTTTTACAAGACACCAAACCAAGTAGAGGAGATTGATTTTCGACTAAAATGACTCCTAAGTGGTTATCACGGGCCATCAGAGGATGGTTGGTGACTATATTCCTTATAATAACCTTTCTGCTAATATGGCATTTGTGGAAGCCACCCCGAGGGGATGGAACAGATACAGTACAAACGTTAAATCAGATGAAAGAAGAAATTAGACGTAGTTCAAGATCAGTTCAAAGACGATGGCCTAATCTGCCATACAATCCATGTAACAGTCCCCATAAGGGAGAAAAAACCACAACTGAATGTCTGTTACAATGCAAGTAAGTTTGTTAGCGCTGTATACATACCCCGAAATTCATTTAAACTGGGGGGATATGCAGCAGATCAGTGGAAAGGATATATATTTTACCTAGACTCACAACAAGATAAAAATGAGAAAATAGATAGAGCTTACCAGCATGTTGGAGGGAACAGATGGGGCCAAGTGTTTGCATATAGTGGAAGTGGATGGTCACATGGTTCATACGGGTACCATCCACGTGCACAGAACTGGACTAAACGATTACAACTTGGTGTAGATAATGATCAGATAATTTTGAAGTTTAATACCACCGCAGTTCCTTTACAAGATAATAGTGAAGATCATGCTACACAGGCCCCATGTCATGTTTTAAGCCTTTGTGTATATAGACAGTCTGCAAAGGACCCCTGTGTACATTTGAGTCTCTGCCCTAATATGACCAGCCCTGCTGAAGCAGGACAACCGGAACAGAAAAATGACATCATAGGAGGCCTCACAACTGGCCCCAAAGGTGCTGTTAACATACAAATTGTTAACCATGATGGTGAGATAAAAGTTGATGAATGGTTCCAAGTTATAACAGGTATTACAGGACAAAGCAACAACTGGTTACTTATGGTAGAACAAGCTGCAAATACGACTAAAGGTGATTGTGTAGTGTGTATGGGTCCTAGGCCGGTATTACAAATAATACCTGCAACAATTGATAAAAAATGTGTTGTGGAAGTAATGAACAAAACAAATCCGAATATCACTTGTGCGAAGTGGGATTTTGTATTTCCAGTCACTATATCAGAAAAAGAGAAACCTATATTTTCCAAAAGAGTTGCATTTGGAAACTTTACTTGTATAAACATAACAGGAGGTGGAAAGCTTTTAGGCAATCTCTCCAGTGAATGGTGCTCTGAGATAATAATTGTGACTGGACATTTCAAACCGGTGCCTCGAGGGGACATTTGGTGGTGGTGTGGTGATGACAGATTATTTGACAAATTGCCTAAAGATGTGAAAGGATTGTGTGCTTTAGTAACACTATTACTACCAGTGTCCATACACTCTATCTCTGCTAAAGAATTTACTGTTAACTTATCTAGTGTTTTACCTGAGCAATGGCACCGCAAGAAAAGATCTGCAGCCTGGTTATCAGACGGTGATCCTACATACATTGATGCAATTGGTGTACCTCGAGGTGTTCCGGATGAATACAAATTAGTAGATCAGGTGGCAGCAGGATTTGAGTCATTTTTATGTTGGTGGTGTACAATTAATAAAAATGCAGACAGGATCAACTACATCCACTACAATGTTCAAAAGTTAGGTAATTGGACAAAGAGCGGCTTCGAGGCGGTACATGGACAGTTGTCTGCAACTTCTCTAATGGCATTCCAGAACAGGATAGCCCTGGACATTTTGTTGGCTGAGAAAGGAGGTGTGTGTGCTATGTTCAGAGAGCAGTGTTGCACGTTCATCCCCAACAACACAGCTGCTGATGGCAGCCTTACTAAGGCCATAGAGGGACTCCGAGCTCTCAATGGCAAGATGAAAGAACACTCTGGGGTTGACACCTCAATGTGGGATTCCTGGATGGATGTCTTTGGAAAATATAAAGCTCTAGTGTCCTCTGTTTTGGTCTCTATAGCAGTGTTTGCTGCAATCTTAACTTTGTGTGGATGTTGTTGTGTACCCTGCCTGCGTTCTCTTATTAACCGTCTAATTACTACAGCAATTTCACCCATGGAAGATAAAGTGGCTCAAATGTATCCCTTGCTGGATAGTAATTCTCAAACTGACGAGGAGAGTAGTGGAGAAGAAGACCCTATTAAAAACGTACTGGATTTGTTCTCAGGTTAAAAAGATTATAAATGTTAAAGACATTACCTCCAAGTGTAAACTTACTTGTGCTCATAAAAATTATCTCGCAGTTGAAAATCTTAATGAAGTGACTGAGTAGAGTGATATGAGAAGTTGAGCAAGAATGTGATAAACAGGAGGGAAATGTTAGAATAAATGTATATAAAGTGATTATCACAGTACTGCCCAACTTTTACTGACCCTGCAAGAATGCAGAAACCTGTGTTTTATTAGCAGGAGCAGAGGTCAAACCTCCGAAGAAGAAGCAACAACCTTCGAAGAAGATTTATGAAGAAAGGGAGGATGTCGAAGCGAGATTACTTCGTTCATAAACTAACCCTCAATGTGTTTGAGTTTCTTGTGACTTATAACTTGAATATAAATCATATAACAAGCGTCTATTCATTCACTACTTGCAGCTGTGTATTCTCACCTTTAGAGCTGCAAGATTTTGTAACTAGGGACCACCCTAAGGAAATAAAAAGGGGGAGAACAGAAGAGATACTCCAGAGCGGGTAGAGAGTGTCACTGAGCACATCTCTGTCTGTTCTCCTTGCAAGTAAAATGAGCGCTGTTGTCCTTTGTCTTTCTTCCCTGTGTGTTTTATAATGTTCTAGGTGGCTTAAACCTGACACATGGGGAATGAGGCAGGGTTTAAATATACAGGAACTAACACAGGTGAAACAAATTAGGAGTCAACTCATGGCGGGAAAAAGAACAAAGAAGGGAAGTGAATTGCAAACAACAACATGGAACACAAGATTTTCAAAATAAAACAGGAAGACAAGACAACGAAAAAACAGTCTGACAACCTCACAACTGACTTCACAGTCACAGTCAAACTGGCTTATACATGAAGAGGACTTCATAGTCATCTTTATATTTAGGTTACTATTAACTTAACGCTAGCACACTTGATGTGAAGCAGGCAGCATCAGCTGCAGGGGTATACACTACTCTGTAGTAGCACTGCTGTAAATCGACTAAAAACAATCAGTTTGACAACATGTGAGCTCTGAATACTCCCAACTCAACAAAAGCGTTTCAGAGGACACCTGATAGCTGCATAGACAACTGGTTCAAGCATTTGAAGCACATGTGTTCTCAAAATGATGAAGATATTTCTGAATTAGTTTTTATCTTGGGTGTTTGCATGTGTTTACAGGGCAGGTAGAGTGTTTTCATGTAATTTGGCTCTACCCTTTAAACTCCTCAGTAAATTTTGTATGTATTAAAAATACATACACACATACTCAAACTACCCTGTCTGTTAGTACAAGAGGAGATGTATTGAAGTCAATAATTAAGCAAAGGTTCTGACAGGCGCTCACAGATAAGGGGCATGTGACATAATAAGTTCATATCATGGACTAAGGTGAGCTATTACTTTTATAAATGGAAACAAAGTATTCCAAAAAAGTAATAATAATAGTGATTAAAGTAAAGAGTAACAGACACTAAACCATGTGATTGTTCTATCTATATATATTATCATTTTTAATTTTTAACTTTTTTTTTTTTTCCAGATACGGTGACACAGTAGGAGGATACAAATAATGCTGATTAGATTTAATCATATCAGCTTTAGTGTTCAATATACACAAATGTTGTATGTACAAATGTAAACAGACTGCTAATAGAACAGCTTCACTAGGATTCCGTATGCACACATGGCACAATTAGCTGAACAGAGAGTGAATCAATACAACTCAGTAGAAACCAGTGAAGAAAATATTTGCGACATATCTTACTTTGTGAACGCCACTTCCTTTGTAGACCCAGGGCAACACAGCTGTTAGTTACTATAGTAACCCCCATTCATAACACTCAGACCCTGAAGTGCACCGTGGGCTATTCAAACAGGTGCCTGATCAGAAACAACATAGACGGTGTATAAAAGTAATCAGTAATCGGAATACCGGTGTTACTTTTTTTCGGTAACGCGTAATCTAATTTATTAATTTCCCATATTTATAACGCCATTACCGTTACTGCCAAAATCTACGGTGCGTTACTGTAATTGTAGCAATATTTTCCTCAGACTAACCTGACTTGTGAGCCAAGAGCCAGAGACTGTTTTTACTATTCTTTGGTTCGTGGGCACGAGGCAATCGCATAAATAGCCATTAGTTTTCCCTCCAAGAAATGAAAGGAACGAATGGAATGATGAAATGCACATTATGTCCTGGACAAAAAAGCCTCTCCACTTCGGTGTCGAGTAATTCAAACTACTCAAACATCTTAGAATTGAACATGCACATGTATTTTAAGTTCCGTAAAAGAAGGGTGGAGGTGGCTTCAAATTCTGACACATTTGAGTATTTAAACATTTACTTGAAAGTAACGCAGTGGTTACTTTCTTCAGTAACTAGTTTTATAATTTGTAAGTGAGTAACTATTTTAGTTACTTTTTGGGAGAAGTAACTAACTAATTACTTTTTAAAGTAACTTGTACAACACTGAAAATAACAACACATGAAAACCAAAATAAACAATCAGCTTGACTGTTCTGTCTTGTGTAGCATAAAGAACAGACTCTTTCTGTATAATCCTTCCACACATGTGACCCAAAGCTTCAACACAAATCGTTAAATTCTATACTGTATATATCTTTTGGTCCCTGACTCAGATGGTGCTGTTTTCTTTGCTCAGCAGATGGCAGCAGATATACAGTGGTGCCACAAAGGCAGTGTGCAGCGCTGTGTCCCTGTACTTCGCTTTTGGACCGTGTACACCATTTTTCAGATACCTGAAGATTTTTCCTGTCAAGTTGTTAGTTTTATCATGTCAGAGCATAGCTGTGCCTTCATGTCACATTTTAAACTTTCAACCTGTCCAGTGGAGAAAAGTTAATAAATTCATATTGTAAGGTTCATTAGACAGTCCATTAGGTTCCAATTGTCCAAAGAATACATCCACTATTGAGCGACTATCCGAAGGGTCCAAAAAATATAGTCGCAGAGAGGCTAAGAAAGGGAAAGGCAATTACCTGGCAGACACGCTGGTGGTGAGGAATCACGGCTCCGAGACATATTACCTTTTGCACATTTATTGCTGCTCAAACACAAACATTGGGACGATCACTTCCAAAGCATCTTGTATGAGCACCAAAGTGTCAAAGCAAGTAAAAGGCGATATGAAACAAAGAAAAATGATGTGATGGCGGTGTGACAGCGGTCAGCAAAAGTAGAACTTCCCCCCTCACCCTCTCATTCCAAAAAACCCGCCAGGAGAAGACCAGCTGATAATAGTATTGCTGACGTAACACCTACACCACGTGACATATCCCCGTATGTGACAAGTCATTCATAAACCCATGCATCCTCAATAAACACCACAAGCCCATGACATTGCTGGCACCTACATCCACCATATATTATCCTATTGGATATGAGCTATAAGAATATATACAAGGATCTATTTTGTAGTAATAATTCAAAACTCAAAAATATTTTTTATACATTTTTTTATTTGAAATCAAAGGATATCTGATTATTGCACACTGATCATATCATGAGATGCCACATCTAAAGAGTGTCTTGCCTCTGAAATGGGATCTGATTGAACCCTGCAGTCAACAAACATCAATAGCCTCCTGTAGAAGATCTGGGTTGGGGTCTGGAGATCTGAATTGTGGAGTGTATGGGGCATATGGTCCATGTCCAACACGTTTACCTCTACTGTGTAGTGTAACATTTACAGAAACAATAAAACATACAGTTGCACTTGATCTAAATTTAAAACCCAGAGAGGGACTGGAGTGTGTCATGTTCTCATTAAACCTGCTCTTAATGTAACACTATGAGTAAAAATCAACCTGAATTCAATTCACATTCGGAAACTTGACAGCAGAAGACAACACAAATAAAATCAAAATGTAATAAGGAATTTTAATATTTAAAATTAACATATGGGACAAAAGGAAGCACGGTGGTGTAGTGGTTAACGCTGTTGCCCCGCAAAAGGTCATGCGTTCGTTCCGGTCTCCCTGTGTCTGCATGGGTTTCCTCAGGGTACTCCGTGTGGCGATGCGAGGGCTCAAGATTATATACTACAGTTATTAAATTTGGGACAAAGAAACCAACAACGCCACCCTGGGGATTGCACCCAGGGAATTGTAAATAAATCTAACTATAAAGGAAGGTACACAGGTAAGTAATACAAGGAAGGGCAGGAGACGTGGTTCACAGTAGCAAAAATAATTAACACGTTTATTGGAAGTTGATCGCACACGTTAAAAAGGGTAGTTCACAACAAAACTAATAACTAACACCCTACTCCAGTAGCTGAGGCTTACCAACGGTGAAGGACAATGTGGGGGGAAAGAGTCCAAAACAAGAAAAAAAAAAAAAAAAAAAAAAAAAAAAAAAAAAAAAAAACACCCCACTCTCACGTGGCACACACACAAAGGTGAAGTGCAAAGCAACCAAATCCAAATCCACAGCACACAAAAAGGAGCCACCACCCAGGACACCGCCACCACCGTCGGCTCGCAGCAACTATGGAGGGAAGGGAAAACACAATTAATCAACGAAATACCTAAACACAAATCCCTTATAAAAATATTGACTAACAATTGTCCAAAAACAAAACAATATTACCAGTCTAGGACTGAAACTCGATAAAACAAGAATTAGACCATTAACTTAATAACAATTTAGCAAACAACCCAAACAAAATACCACACACACGGAGCAGCTCTCGCTAAGCCCGGCGCCTAGGAGGGGGGCCAGACACCGGCGACCGGGGGGAGCAAGCAGCAGCCTGCAGAAAACCGTCACCGTAGAGGCAGTAGCAGCGGCAGCAAGCGAAGCAAAAAGCAAGCGAAGCAGAAAAGCTGCACAACCGACGGTCTATTTAGCGGGGCAACAGAGCCATCCACAGCACCCAGCCACCACAAACTGCGGGTCGGCGAAGCAGCAGTGTTCCTGGACCTTACTTTATATCCACCGTTAGCCACGGGTCCCGCACAGCAGGAACCCTTCCGAGGAGGATAGTGACGAGGAGCCTCGGCACCGCTCCGTATTTAACTGGAGCGTCTGTGGTGCTCCGGTGATGCGTTCGGGATCAGCTATAAAAAATGGACAGGTGAGGTGTTTAACACCTTGGCTAACAGCTATGGTTGGAACTAAACATCAATGCTAAGGTGTCCATACCTTGTCTTTTTAATGTCTATGGCAAACAGGGAGAATCGCCACCATCCCCTTAACCACAATTGGCCACTACGCACACAAAGTTAAACAGTTCAATGCAGAGGCTAATAAGAGCTAAAAGAAACAACTTGCAAACAATGCAGCCGTGCACCTACCCGTCTCGAGTACAAAGGAGGAATCGGAAGGCCGGGAAGCGAGAGGACGAGAGAGCGATACGGCCCCCTTTTATTCCGCTCTGCGCCCTCTGCGTTGATAGGCTACGGCGCCAGGTAAAGTGCAGAGCAGCAGACTTGAATGCAATCAGCCCCAACAGCATATCATACTACTACATCCACCCCCCGCTTTTTTCATCGTCGACCCGACGGTGCACTGAAAAGATATAAGGGTCAATGCCATGGTCTGAAGAAAGCAGACACAGTGTTGGACTGGGCGGGTGGAAGCCTCCCTGAGCCATTTTGTTGGCAGGCCTGGGAAGACGATGGGGGTTGGGATGATGGCCAGCCGTGGATCGGGCTGTCCCCGCATGGCAATTTCATTAATCCCTGAGGGAGTGGCTGCCAGAGGGGCAGAATGGGGAGGGGGCACAGGTATGACTGCAACGGCAGGCAGTGCCAATGCAGGCGCTCTTTGGGTTTCTCTGGCCACCTGGCCAGCGGATGGGGGAGGGGTTTCCCTCACCCAAACCAACAAATCATCAGCAGATGATTCGTCTTGCATCACCAGCTGGCCCGGGGGAGTAGGAAGAGAATCAGAAGTGCCACCCGGAGAAGCGACCCCAACCACGGCCTTAAGCAACGTTCGATGCACCCGCTTGACCTTGGTGAGGTCATCTAATGGTGCCACAGTATACACAGGACCTTCTCCAGGGGGAGCCTTAATCACCCTATGCACAACTGAATTCCACTTATCCTGAATCTTGCAACGACCTCTCCTGCCCAAATCTCTCACCAACACCATCTGGCCCTCCACCAGGGGCTGTGACCGAACAGCCTGATCATGGTTCCTTTTTCGGCGCTCAGCTGCGACCTTTAACCTTTCTCGAACACCTTCAAAAGCCAAGTGCAACCGGGTCTGGTGCTCTTGCACCCAGTCATTTACTGCCCCACCAACAGGTTCCTGCACTCTCCCCAACAAAAAGTCAACTGGGAGCCTTGCCTCCCGGCCAAACATCCGGTTTCCTCCAACCATCCAAAGACATGCATGTCAAAGTAACTGGTGACTCTAAATTGATTGTAGGTGTGAATGGTTGTTCATCTTTGTTTGCCTTTGTGTGATGGACTGGCGACCTGCCCAGGGTGTACCCTGCCCCTTGCCCGATGTGAGCTGGGATTGGCTCCAGCAGCCCTGTGACCTAGAAATGGAAAAAGAGATGGAAGATGGATGGATTTGGGACAAAATAGAGCAACTGTGGTTAACCCACAGTGGCAAGGGAATATTCACAGCTTTCTATTCTACACAATTCCATTCTATTTTTTTCTTTTTGTTGTCCTTGGATTTTTAGAAAAAAAGAGGATTATGATGTCTTCCTGTACCAAGTCTGACAGCTGCTTGGTTGTGGTGTTGACAGCTACAGTCTTGTCTCCAATTCTGCTTCAGTGTCAGTAGTGATCTTTAGGAGAAGAGCATCCATAAGGTCATTGGTTGTTGAGGAGGAGCTCTTGTGTCTGACACAGGACTGACGGGACCTTGCTTAGTACTAGGATAAGAAGGTGGTGCAGTGTCACAGTCTTTGTTAGGAGATGCTCTTGCAGTCAACAACTGTCAACACTTTCCTTGCCCATTTTCCATTGTCACTGGAGGATGCAGATGAAGCCTCACAAACAGCCGAAGTCTGACTTTAAATAGACAGGTTGTAGCTTGCTACTCTCTGGGTATTTGTTTCCTCTCCATCCATAGCAGCACAGTCTGCAGGAACTTCTCCACAGTATCCTCTGTTATCTATGACTTCAGTAGAAAGCAGTGATCCCTTGATGTCCATCTTCCTGTTTATCTGACAGAGTCAGAGAGACATCTATCCATTGGAACTACAGAAAATCTGTTAAACTGTCAAACAGCTTATCAGTCAGTTCCTTCAGAACTTTCCTGTAGCTTGTCAAACAATCTGTCCACATCAGTTTTTTAAGTGGTAGAATGAACTTGAGACCCCTTTGACCACATGCTGACATCAGAGGTCCTGATGGTTGATGGGGAAGTTTATGTGTTTGCCTGCAAGACTCTGGAACTGCTCCTGGTGGTAGTTCTACTTCTTCAAGAAGTCCCAGCTGAGGGTACGCTGATGCCTTTTCAAGACTCACCAGGAACTCAAACTCATGCTTCCTGAACTGGCTCTTCAGGTCTGCCATCATTTGTAATGCATCTGGCTGGTGGCGGAGTTGTCTGAAGGTCGGGGCTGTAAGGCAAAAACCCTCTGAGCTGGTTAAAGAAGTCATATTAAAGTGAGGTTTGGTTGAATTGTTTTCTGGCTGCACTGAGCAACATAACTGAGCTCTGATAATGAAGGTGTTTGATTATAGTTGCACAATGTCAGATGCTGACCCTGAGAGAGATGTCAGACAGAGCGAGTACTGCCTGCCACAGCTCTGCTCCATTGTTCACTTGAGATCTCAGGCTTTTCCTCTCACACCTCCTCTACTCCATGCTACCCGCCAGCCATACACCTTTATTCAGCCAGATCATCAGAGAGCAAAGTATGGCAGCAACAGTGAGGGTGAGGGAGACCTTTAAAGTGATCCTTTGCCTTGCTCAAGACATGTGGTTTGGTGAGTGGAAACCAATTCAGCTGAAAAAGTCATCAAATAAGCTACAAGGGGGAATGAACTATGCAAAAGTGCTCCAAAATGGGTAATTCCTGAAAGATATGTAAAAAATTGCAATGTACGATTATGGTGGCTTAACCCTTGTGTTGAGGGACATTCAAATGAAAGAATATTAACAGAAAGGGAACGTACCAAAAACTGTGACATAGAATTCTTTGAGTGAATGGGTAATTAGATAAGCATGACAAAGAGACTATGAGATGTTTTTTTTTTTTAACTGTTTAAGCCAGTTGAAGTTGTTTTGCTCATCCACCGGACGGTCTCTGGGGTTTTTAAAGGACACAGAACAGAAGAGGAACCATATGTCTGCATCAGTGTGGCCATTCCTACAAAAAAAAAAAAAAATGTGGACATGATATCAAGTTATCACAGTGTAAACATGAGCTTGCAGACTCCGGCGTTGGTACAGCGGAAAGGATTATTCCTTTAGACGCTATAATATTCTGTATGTAGTTAAAACAAATGCTAAGGAAAAAAACATATTCTAAAGATGAAAGAATACACAAAAGGTAAATGCTGATAAATAAAAACATAATGTGACTGATTGCCTCACTCCCTGCTCCTGCATGACACTGTGCCATGTTAACTAGCATGCTAATTATTAGGTGGCATTGCACACCCCAGTATAAACACGTGGGTGACCTCATCTCTGCCTTTCCTTTCTTGTCTTTTTCATGTGGTGGCTGCAGCTTGACATGGCTAAGGCTTGTATACTGGCACAGTCTGGCATCTAATTGTGGTGACTGTGCTGTGCTTGCCCCTCCAATGCTCCGTGATATGTGTCTTGTCAATGTGAGGCTGTGTTGAATTGCTCTGATTACTACCCCCCAGATACAGTGATTCTGACTGTTTTCTCAGTGGTATTCAGCCCATAACAGAATAAGCATTATTTTAAAAGATTATAGAGTTGCTATGTTCAATATGTGGTTTTCATGCCTTTTCCAACATGGTGAGATGTAGACCCTTTCCTTATTTTTGCTCTAACTTCCTGTGCCCTTGCATCTTGGCCTCATTGTTTCATCACTGGCACGCAGCAGCAAAGGTAGATAGATCAATTAGAATGAATGAATTAGACATGAGAATTCATGCTTTTGTCTTATCTTGTTTAAGCTATTGTAATAGTTCACTTGTTTAAATATAAGGGAGCTTGCCCATCCTCAGGTGGTTCAGAACTCTGCTGCAAGGCTTCTGACCTGCTCAAGCAGCAGATCACACATCACTCCTGTCTCAACATTCATTTGTTATTAGTATATATTCAAATTTGTTTTAAAATTCCTGTCCTGACATTTACATGTTTACATAGACAAGCTCCTCATTACATTGCTAACCTTGTTCAGCCTGAAACCTCCTCCTTCATTCTGTGGTCATCGGGTCAGAGTTTTTGTTTTTTGTCTTTTACTAAGTCACCATGTTTGTTTGTTTTTTGTTGTGACCAGCTCTCTCCTTCATCATTTCAGTGAGACCAGCTCAACTTTCTCTTGTCTGAGACCAAACACAAGATTGTTATTGTGGTCAACTTTTTCTCTTTTAAATGATCTCCAGTTGGTTATTGCATAAATTTGGAAGGATTCCCTCTGCACTGTTTATTGAGTGTATTTTTGCTAAACAGAAATTCTGTGACTCAAGTAAACATTTGATCTTTTCTATGATTATCTCATTCGATGCATTTTATAGGGCAAATATTTGACGGACCTTTAGCTTCTCATTCGTTCCTATAGGATTTTATTTATCCTCATTGCAGATTTATGAGATGTGTGACTGTTTCCTTAGTTCTTATTATTCTTTTCATTAAAACCATCATTTTTTGGATCACCAGTGGCATTGTGAGTGGTGCATTCACCCCATAAAGAGGATGTTATGTGAGCTGGGTTCCAGCTCATATAATTTGCTGCATATCATTATCCACTGTCACTTCCCATTTCCTGTCACCCATTGACAGAGCTGCAGAGGCTGCAACTGATTTTAGGCACAGGTCCAAGATTTACCAACAATGTGAAACCTCAAAAGATTTTGTTCCCCTCTCTTCTTGCCAAACTCATCGTGACTTTGCTGTAAACTAGTTTCAGTAAACTCAGTCAGATACATTTGAAGTTTAAGTGATGGTGTCATGTTTTGAGTTTCTCTGTGGTCAGGTTTTGAGTTTGGTCTGGTTTGTGTTTCATTGTCGGGGTTTTAGTTCTGACTAGTGTGTTCCGTTTGTGTTGTCACTTCCTGTTTTATTTTGAAGTCTGAGTTCTGTTGTGTCACCCATTGCTTTACTTCCTGGTTGTGCTCGCCTGTTGATTGCCTTCCCTGCCTTAATGGGGTTCACCTGTGTCTTGTTTAGCTCTTGTTTACTTGGTGATGTCGTCTCTCTGTGTCCCTGATCACATTTTGTCTCTTGGTTATGTTCATGGTCCCTTAGTGTATGTTGTTCTGTTTGGTCTGCCTGCCTGCCTGCCTTTCCGTTATTTTGTAGTTTTTGGTTCTTTTGCTATTAAAGTCCTATCTCACACCTTCTTGGTTCTCGTGGCTCCTGCATTTGGGTCCTCATTCCCACACCACCATCACCATTGTGACAGATGGGTTCTCTGTGGTAAGGAGAAAGTACTGATTATTGCTGTAAATACTACTACTAGATAATAATAAAATATACAGCACCCAACAAACCAAAAGACAGTGGGTTTTTTTCTTCTTAATATACATTTATTTTAAACAAATACTGAGCTTGCCCCCCATGGAGACTACCATTTAGAGTCAAATGTTGCATAGATTTGTGGTCTGCTATGTCTGGGCTAAACTCCATTATGACATTGCAGCACTTCTTGCAAGAAAATCCATTCATCCTTTGCACTTTATCCTTACATGGCATGGGGGGTCAAAGCCAGTTACAGCTGACGTTGGGTGATAGTGGGGTTCACCCGAGACAGGTTCCTGGTCTATCACTGGGCAAACAAATGGGAGACAAACAACCATTCAAACTCACACTCGCACCTCCAAACTTGGAGGGAACTCACAGGAAAACTGAGAACATAGGCACTCCACACAGTCGCAAACCCAGAACCTTTGTGTTGTAAGGTGACACTGTTAAATGCTGTACCATCGGAACATTCCCTATACATTTGAATCAAAATCAATTAATCATCTAATCAATAAAAATAATTTTAGAGCAGAAAGAAAAAATTAAACTGTGTTCTGTTTGTGGACCATTATATTGGATAATTACTTAGAGTACACATTTCACATGGCTGCAATAAATACAATTGCTACATTAGATAAATAGATTTTCCCATTTGCAGTTAATGGTAACATGAGGATAATCACATCATTAGCTATGTACCTTATCCCTCCAGACAAATCTGGAATATAATTCAGTGAGGAAGATCACGGGACAGGAATAATCAACAACAACCCAGTGATTCAATAGAGACAGGAACTGTTCTCTATTGAAGGCTCTACAGAGTTCTCAGTAGAACACCTCACTGTATTGCTGATATTTTATTTATGATTATAGGACAACAGAGGGCTGTAGGCAGAGGAACAGCAATGGAGGCACATGTCTGATAACCTGCAAGTGACAGATGGGTTCTCTGTGGTAAGGAGAAAGTACTGATTATTGCTGTAAATACTACTACTAGATAATAATAAAATTATTATTGTCTGCACAGATAGATGCCTCCTCTGCAGTGACCTGAGTGAACAGGCCCTTTACGGTTAGAACCTGATTCCTTCAGTAGGATCAAATTGAATCTGAAGAGATGCTCCAGTCAGATATCAAGTTAGGATTTTTTTTATTATTGTTATTTTACACTGAGACTGAACCTGAACATGACAGATGTGTGGAGGCCTCCTTGAAAGAAGATGGAACTCAGATAAAAACTGAGGATGAAAATGACAATTTCACAGCTTCACTTTCACATGATATCGGTCTGACTTCACTCTCACACACACACACACAAAAACTCATGCACAGCGCTCACACTACAGTGATGAGCCAACACAACCCCCCCGTCCCCCGCTTGTGAAGGTCTGGACCCCACAGACCTCTGTAAATGTCTCTGTAATCTGGCAACAGCAGCAGATCCAAGTCCTATAAATCCTGTGGACACTTCAAATCATCCCCAACACCCTTCAGTTCATGGTTTGTCCCTCATCAGCTGACTGTCAGCACATCATCAGCATTGCTAACCAGGAACCTCTATCTCCAGAGCTGCTAGAACCAAGGTCTTGTTTCAGGACCAGGTTGACTATGAGCTGCTGACAGAGACCATCACTCCATCTGCGAGTGGTCTCATCTCTGCCTCATCAAATATATTACACAATGAACTGAGCAAATGTGTTGTGGCACTTGTTAAGTGCAGTGTGTAGCTGAATAATGAGAGGCAGTGGTTGTTAGCAATGGTCAGTGTGTATCTATGGTCAGACACAAAATCCCTCTCTCACTGTGTCTGAATACTGTGACCTTCCATGTGACATCCTCTCACTGCTCAACAATCATGTCTCTGATTGGACAGGACTGTTAGTGTGCCCATTGTCCACTTTGACACTTGTTGGTCTTGTTGGCCTGTTGTTCCACCATAGATTCTCCCTCTCCCAGTCAGTGCCTGGTCCTGATTGTCTCTCTTGCCATCTGGGAGTGGACACCTGCTTCCAGGGCTCCAGGTCATTGAGTTTTCCACAGAGGGTTGTGGTATACCCAGCCTTCACCCTACACACCCACATGCACACACACATAAGAAACAGAACACATAAACAGAGGCTGTCTGATCTCCTCACTAGTCCACTGTAAGAGCTCCTCTGACTGATTAAATGTCTCAGAGGATGTGCTTCTTTCAGGAAGTTCAGAGCTGAAACGAACGACAAGGTAAAGTTTTGCATTGGTGATAGTGAAGTCATGTGATCATGTTGTTGTTAGTTTAAAGTCAAACATCTGCTGATTGTATTGAGGCTTCACATGTAATAAAATTGACAAGTGAAGGTGATCCTGCTGAACAAAGCCTGGATCGAGATCAGAAACTGTTTTTATTTCAAAAAACAATAAAGGGAAGCAGGTGACGTTGACCCCTGCGGGACTGATGATGGTGGTATCCCTGACAGTGATGACACTGAGGTGTGTGCCTCCTCCTCACCTCTTTGACAAAGTATCTGGGTTTCCAGGGGACCCTGGTGGCAGCCCTCTGTTTGCCCTCGCTGCGCTGCCTCTCCTCCAGACAGTGTTTGTGCTCTGTGGCTGCGTCCATGTTCCCTGACTTCAGGGATGATGTCACATGCTGCCAGAGATGCCTGAACACAGGAAACACACACCACCAACTGTCATCATCACACCTGGGAAACAGAGTCATTGCATTATCATTCAGGGACAGTTTGACTTTCATGTGAACAATTTTCACATCACATGTAGAGGATAATGTATTTGAAGCACTTATTGTTAGATGGATTCTTGTTACAGAAAGATTAGCCTCTGTATGACATTGCGATGAGGTAATTACACTTTTTTTTTTTTTTTAGACCACAGCTGTTTTCACAGGTTTAGTAACTAGGGATCAGATGGTTTTTCCCTTTAAACCTGTAATAACTGCTGGAAGTCAGACAGTCTAAAAAGTGTACTTCTGTGAATGGGCATGTGTTTTCAGGTGTGTTATGGTGTGAACAGCAATGTTGTCAGTTTTAAAAGAAAATGCTGTCATATGGCTGTGATGTTACATAAATCTGTCTGTGTCGTAACCTATTCAAACCTAAACTCAAAATATTTATGACATATTTTCAGGTTCGTTTAATTTCTCAGTTGAAGATGATGACTAGAGTGTGCTAAATCATCAGCAACCCAAGAAGGTTCAGGTGTTTGTGCTCCACAGGAAGTAACATTCTCACCGTGACTCGTAGTGGCCCTGTTTCTCAAGGGGTCGGATCTTCTTCTTGATGACAGGCAGCCTGGACGTGTCAATTGTCTTGGATTCTCCATTACTATAGGTGAACTCCAGGACCCCGTTCCACTCTCCCTGGGCCTTACACACAACATTTCCTGTGTGGTTATGCTTCACCTCTGCTGTCACTCTGAGAGAAACACACAACACACAGGGATAGCTGACAACTGAGGATGAGCAGAAGTATACAAAGTCTGCATGTAGCTCAGCATCAACAGAAAAATACAATAGCTGAGAGACACACAATATGTTGTTCAAGGTTTCACCTGCTCAGGTGTCTGTGCTCTGAATTAGACCTGCTGGTAAGGACTGGACTCTTAAACATGATCTGATTCTGTGTGGAACACTGAACTATGATAATATCAGTCCGCAAAGGTTCACACTCACTTGTGAGTTGACTGATTGGTGTGGATACACCCAAATGCTCCCAGGATTCACCAGGAGACCAAGTTTAACCCTTTAAACAGAGCGGCGTATTTTTCATAGTTAAAAAAAGTTATCAATATGTAAATGCACCGAAGGTTTTACGCTGTTGGAGCCCTGAGTGTTATATTGTTCTTTGATGTCTTCTGTGGATAAACGGCTCCATCTCCACAGCGACAACTTTATTGTGTATTGTAGTTGTTTGCTTCATGTGTTTCATTGATGAATCCACATGTGTGATGTGTGATTAGTCACATAACCAACCACTGTTTTATTGGTGCTTGAATATACTGTGCAGCACTGAGATAGAATCACAGGTTATACACAGTTTGACATGTGCTTTTCCTTTTGTGTTTGCACCATCTCCTCCTGGCTCCAGCCTTGGGTCTGTGCTGAGGGTCAAGGAGAGGCATGTTTCATCAACACTGTGGAGTTGGAGTTTTTCAGGAGACACCCACCTATGCACTTTTCCTCCGTAAAAGGGCTTGGTGTGGAAGGTGACGTTCGCAGAGTACCCACTCTTGGCACAGTTAATGATGACTTTTCCCCCAAGCTCCACCCATGGCACTGTCAGGATGGAGCGGGCGTAGGCACAGGGCAGTGTGAACACATACTCTTCATTGTGCTCCAGCAAATAGAGCACACCTGGGAGATGGAGAGACAAGGGAAGAATCACCTCTGGATTGCTATTGGACTCACAGAAGCAATGTCTCTCTGATATAGGCCACGTACAGAGCTGAGGGCCAGCTATACAAACAGACATGGTTTAGCTCTGAATGAGTGGTTGTTTTCACATGTAGACATCCAGCTCTAGCCTTGGTAGACAAACACCTTCCTTCAGTGGCCCAGATTCAAATTCTGCTCCTCTACTTCTCCCCTATTTTTCTTGGCCTTACTACACTTTCCCTTCCACAGTAAAAGGCAAAAAGTAGTAAATAAAATTGCCCATGATTGTACCTAGCACACTGTCATACTTTTGTCTAAGACACACACATGTAGCGAACAACTGCAGGCTGTCAAACAATATTTGCACCAATTAGCAGTGAATCCCTGAAACTGTGCTGTGCTATAAAAAATGCATTTCATGTCAGAGACTCTCAGGGTTTTATACAATGCATAAAAAAAGTATTCACCCCCCTTGAATCTTGGAGCCTTTTAATGCTTTCATAAATTAAATCACGGTCAATATAATTAGCATTTTTGTCAAGAATTTTGAGGGGAAAAAAAAAAAACATTTCAATTGATTGAGCTTATAAGGATAAGTAATGATTGCATATGTATACACCCCTTCAGGTCTGTACATAGTAGATGCACCTTTGGCTGTAACCATATCTCTCAATCAGACAGGCACATCTGGACACTATGATTTCTCTCCATTCCTCCTTGCTCAGAAATTGGACATGAACAACTCTTTTCAGATCCAGCTACAAACTCACAGTTGGATTGAGATCTGGGATTTGACTTGGCCACTCTAGAACATTCATCTTATTGTCCTTAAACCATTTCTGTCGCGATGGAGTCATATTATCCACCAGGATTTGGAAATATTTTTCTGCATTCATGTTCCCTGCCACCTTTTACAAGGATTCCAAGGTCTGCAGTCTCTCCCATCTGGGCCAATGAAGCTCTTAACTCCTTCAGAGAGGTCATAGGCCACTATCTTCTTATATATATATTCTATATATTTTCAAATGTGTTTTCACTGACATGAAAGTCGTTTTCATGTTTTCAGAGTTCATGTCAGAGTGAAAAAAGCCAACTGACATTGACCATGATTGCATTTATTAAAGCAACAAAAGCAGAAAACATTTGAGGGGGGTGAATACTTTTTATCGGCATTGCATGTTAATGCTGGATATTAACTCTGACACCGGTATCTAATTATCAGTCATTTATATTTTGCGTTGTAAAATTACACCAACACATTCTCCACATGATAGTTCCATATACTAATCACATGATCATTAGAAGATCTATATATTGGCAAGATCTCAAAGATATATAAGGGTACTAAAGATTAAGGATCAGGATAAAAATTGTTCATTGTAAGATCTAAGTTGAAAAAGGAAATGAATAGAGTTGAGTCCACTGTGTCACATGACTCTGCATTGGGACCACTTAAGCATTAATGAACCCCTGTGACCTGATTGGGTCAAAATAATTTTCTGGTACAGTTTCAAGTCTCACTGTGCACTGGCACAGCTGAAGGTGACCTCAACCTGGAGGTCACACAAAACCTCATAATTCTCGTTCATCATATATGACAAACTTGCTGGAGGTCAAGACAGACTGTCACTGTCTCAATCTTACCTTCTCCGACCATGGAGACTCCGATAGACATGCCCATGAATTTGCTTTTGGTCCAGACATGAGTGTTGACACACATCCTCTTCTCCTTGCACTCACAGTAGAAGCCAGACACGGGTGGGTGGTGAGATACCTGTTCTGCCACGAAGCGTACGCAATAACCATCTGAGTTTCCTCTACTGTCCACTCCCATCTGTGGGTACCTAGGAGCGTTTGATGTAGCTGTGGTTGGGCTGGGACCACTGCAGCTAGTAGTCCTGAGAGGCCGAACCCAGTCCCTGGGAACATACCAGGAGCAGTGGAAATTCTCACCCAGGATGGGGTTATAGGGCTTCTTAGCCACAGCACCCTTGCGGCCCTCATGAAAGGCAGTTAGGTAATATTCCACGAAGCGAATGATGCGCTCCTCTGGAGTGCAGCCTGACGTGATGGACAGGAACATGTTGGGGTGAGCCATGAAGTTGGCGTACATCTCTAGTAGGGAACGCGTCTCCAGGATAAAGGTAGGGAGCACCACCTGGGGGAGGGAGCGAAAGAAGGTTTCAACAGGGAAATAGAAAGTCTGTCTGTCTGAACTATGATCATTTCCTCCTGTGTTTATAACTTCACTTACAAGTTCTGCCCCATAGGTACTGTGGGTATATACACCACAAACAAACAGAGCTACTTTTGATTTCAACAGGAAAATGGATGATGAGACAAAAAAAACCTGATCCCGTATGTTGCTCATCATGTGAAATGTCTGCAAACTCCAGAATGATGTCAGTGTGAGAGGAGATTTTTCACTGTCTCACACTGAACCCCCCTCACATAGAGGGTGTTAGGGGACATTGTGATGTGTGAATTTGAAGGGTTAGGTATCAAACCAGCATTCTTTTGATTTATGGCAGCCTGCTCAACCTGCTATCTGTCCTCCCACTCTAAAACATGACACAAGCTGGACACCCCCTGCTGGTGACATCATCTTGAGCCAGAATCTTTGCAGTGATTGTGGTGGAGCCTGATAATCTGGCCACTCCCTTACACCTATTCAAATCATTGCTCCTTATCTTCATTATCATCATTTCCCCCAGGCCCTTGATAAGAAAGTTGGTCCAGTTTTCTACACCTCTTTGTCTGCTGAGAGCCTGTCACATTATCAGAGCTGAATCACAAGAAAGCTCTCAGTCCTTCATAATCTGCCTAGAGCCTGCTCACGTGTGGATTTATCCAAGGTCTGTGGCCCCGTCTGTTGCTCACAGTCTGTGATTGAGAGCACTGGTCCATCAGTAATTGGCCTGAGCTCACTGGTCTGAACAGTAACATGAGCACGAGACACCTGAGAGCTGGCTAAAGAACCAAGATTAACACTGTTATTTTTGCTAAAAGTTTACATTTTCATTGGTGGACTTTAACTTCCCTGATATAAAGAGTGTGTACCACATCAGTTCACTAAAAATCCCTTTCTCCAGTGGAGGACCAGTGATGGTGGTCTAGATGTAGGACCATTATCAGCCTGGTGTCAAGATGCTTGGCTGTTGCTTTTACTCTTCATGAGTGGCTATTATTAAAAACTTCAATGATGAAGCCAAAACAGAGTCTCACCCGAGTCAGGTCCATGCCTATTTTGAGCTGGGACAGGAGGTGAATGATGATGCTTTGCTGATCATCCAGGACTCCAAGATCCTCCTCCTCATTGTCGTCTGAGTCTGTAGTCTCATCGTTGGAATCGAACGAGTCTGGGTTGCTAGTCTGGCCCTGCTGCAAGGGACAGAATGTTTTATTCTCCAAATAAACAGATATGATAAAGTTTAACATGGCAGACAACATATTACCGTGTGCAACAGCACTGATACTGAGCAAAGTCTAGACCAGGCACAGTGTATAAATGCATATGTATATATAATTTATTAGACAGCGTAGAGACAAAGGAAATTAGGGGACAGGGAGACATGTAGCTAAGAGCCTGTATTTGTGTACATGCATCCATAAGGAGATGGTGCTCTCAGTTTGGCAGGACCAGAGCTCTGAAACCTTTTGAGGCCAGGTTAGGGAATCAGGAGTAAAGAGTTCCCAGCAGAGAGGAAGAAGCAGATTGATACACATGATTCTGAAACCTTCAGCAGTCACATGTAGCTGTGATGAATATAGAATTGTTCATTTACTTTTGATAGAATGCATTTTTAAACTTTGGTATTCCAAATGTATGTTGATCTTAGCTAGAACTGGCTGAAAGTCTCTTATGTCACATGATCCTCTGCTGTGATATCATTCAACAATAATCCTGCATTTGGCAGAGACTTGTCATGAGTTGAGACCTGCAGCTGGAGCTATGGAGGATTGAAGGTCAACAGTGTTATCACCTGGTCAGTTAAAGGACAGGTCTGTTGTTTCCTCCCCTCTGTTTACTGTGATGTACCCATACCTCATTAACAGAACATGACTCTGTCCTCAGATCTCCACATGAATGAACAAACCCCTCAGATTGAACAAATAAATGAAGATGATCATTCAAATCACATTTAATTTAAAATGGAAGTGGAAGGATTCCTTGTCACAGCTCAGAAGATAAAGTGTTCGAAGAGTAATTTAAGAAGTTAAGTTCTGTACTCAAGTTTAATGCTCTGCTGCGTATTTCCTACACACAGTTCATCTTCATGATATGGCTGGAGTGCAGAATTGTTCACATCCTTTAAGGACTTTGTCCTAACAGCTGAGTTGTTTTTACATCAGCAGACCAACCTGGCTGAAGACTGACAGACACTTTACTATCACTGCATCAGTACACAAACTCAGACTGGCAGCAATTCTGATTGATTAGAAGAAAGTGAATAGCTTTAAAGTGGCAGCACAACAGCATGGAGGTTAGCACTGTTGCCTCACATCAAGAAGGTCACAGGTTCGGGCCTAACTGTGCCTGTGTACATTTCACCTGGGTATTCCTGTTGCCTTCCATGTTTAGAGTTGAATCTAAATTTCCTGTGAGTGGTTGTTGGTCTCTGTCTGTTTCTGTCGGCCCTGTGATGGACTGGTGACCTGTCCAGGGTGTACCTGCCCCTCGCCCAGTGTGAGGTGGGATTGGCTCCAGACCTGCAAACAATTGAATTTTTGGTTGTTTTCAGCCTGTTTACCTGTCACCTAGACTGGTACCAGATGCATAAAACTATGTAGCTTATTAAATCCATGTGAACACACAAAACCAGAAATATGTATACGAATCATTAAATTAGAGAAAGGAATGTATACATGTGATTCAGTTTTAAAAATTTCTTCTTTCTTCTTCAGAGAAACACACCACGCCCTATAACTCCAACTGTAAAGTCCTGATTTACTCTCAGGATCCTTCTTCATCAGGATCGAGACAAGTTCTGAACCTGTTATGGGAAATGTTGAGATAGTATCAAACAGAATGACTCAATGATTAATGTGGATAGAACAACAGATATTGTACTCAGGATAACCCTCCTGTGTCTCAACACTTTTTGATTATTGAGCTACTGTGCTGGAGTCACACACAATAGACAAGTTTGATGACAAAGATGTAAATTAACCAAACAGTCAGTCTGAAAACTGGAGGACGTGTATACTAGTCATGAGCAGTCAGGTTTACTCCAATGCGATATAAAACTGATAGTGTGTGGATGGGCCAACAGCCTCACTGAAGGAAAACTAACTACTAACTAAGGCGACAGATACCCGCACTACGGGCCACAAGAACCTTTTAGATTCTGCAAGAGAAGAACCAAGAAAGAAAGGTTTCTTGTACTTTTGGTCAGAGAGTTTCTTAAGAACTTACAGCCAAGTTAATATGATAAAGCTACCAGCATGCCAGGGAAAAATATTCTCCATTAGTATCAGTATTGGTATCAAGGACAGGATCAGATCTGTTCATCTCACTCTCTCGCCCCACCAAAGAGACACTGGATCTGCCATGTATGTCAAATTCCCAGCCCATCATGCTTGTGTGCAATGAATCATATAGATGTAAACATTATCCTGGTGTTAAACTGTGATAAAACTCTCCATCTTATTACTGGATCATCACTGTCATGAGGGCAGTCTCTCTCTGACCTTCTTTGTGGTCTCAATCTGTCCAAGCAGAAACCAAACACTCACTAAGGTGGGAAAAAGTGAATTTGCTGTTCAGCTATACCATCAGTTAGATAAATGACTTCAATCACATCACCCACAGAAAATATGACAATGAAAAATGGCTCTATATCAAGGGTGCTTCTATATCAGTCACCTATGGAAAAACATCAAATCAGATTTATTTGTATAGCGCCAAATCATAACAACGTTACATCAAGGCACTTTACATATAGAGCAAATTTATTTATTTATTTAAAGAGACCCAACAGACCCAACAGATCCCCCGATGAGCAAGCACTTGGCAACAGTGGCAAGGAAAAACTTCCTTTAAGAGGCAGAAACCTCGAGCAGAACCAGGCTCAGGGGGGATGGCCATCTGCCTCGACCGGTTGGGTTGAGAGTGGGGGAGAGAGAGAGAGAGAGAGAGAGAGAGAGAGATATTGGAGTGGGGGGGATGTAGGCAGGAACATGTTGCTGCATGGAGTTCATGGAGTTGAGCTGTAATACAGAATTCATGAAATATGGGACCAGCAGGTGTTGCAGGAACATGGGATGACGATGAGTCACCACCTGCAGGATGAGGACAGGGAGAGAGAGGAGAGGAACTGGGAGAGACAGAGACTTTGGCAGAACATGGTTAGTAAATGCAGTATAAATGCTTAGAACTGGGTGAAACTTTGTTTTTTAAGAAGGATGGTTTTTATCAGCCCATGCAAGGGGGGAGGAAAGAAGAGCGAGCGAGAGGGAGGGAAAGAGAAAGAGGGAGAGGGGGAGAGAGGGTGACAGGGAGAGACAGACAGCAAGAGAGAGAGAGAGAGAAGCTCAGTCCTTCCCCCAGCAGCCTAGGCCTATAGCAGCATAGCTTAAGAGTAGAGGACTTTAACTTTTTAACTATAAGCTCTGTCATACAGGAAAGTTTTAAGCCTGGTCTTGAAAATTACTAAAGAGTCCGCCCCCCGGACCGACGCTGGAAGTTGGTTCCATAGAAGAGGAGCCTGATAACTGAACGATCTACCTCCAGATTTACTCTTGGAGACTCTAGGAACCACAAGTAAACCTCCATCTAGAGAGCGGAGTGGCCTACTAGGATAGTAAGGAACTATGAGCTCTCTGAGATATGATGGAGCTTGGCCATTAAGAGCTTTATATGTTAAAAGAAGATTTTTGAATTCTACTCTATATTTTACTGGCAGCCAGTGAAGAGCAGCTAACACAGGAGTACACTGTGTTAGCTGCTAACGGTCTGGATGATGAATGAATGGCTCAATTAAATAAAAGATCTCTTTAAAGAGGCTAGTTGGTACTGGGTTTAATAGACAGGTTGACGGTCTGGATGATGAAACTATAGAGGCTAGCTCTGAGAGATTCAGAGGTGAGAATGATTCCAGATGTAAAAGAGGCGTCGCAGCTGATTCAGGAGTGGCCGTATTCAGTAGGGGATTTTTATCTAACGTAGGCAAGAGCTGATAAATTCTTTCTCTGATCATGACAATTTTGTCTGTAAAAAAGTTAATAAAAGAAGGAGGAGGAGAAGGAGGAACAGAGAGTGGAGACAGAGAGCTAGAGGACATTGCTAGTCGGGTAGTTTGATTAGCGGAGGAGCAGAACCGGTTATAACCTTTGGAGAAAGGGGAGATATTGACTTCTAAACCTAGTGTTGGTGTGAAAATAATTTCCTGTCGGATTAAATTAGGAAATAATAGCAGAAGAACAGTGGAAACAACACATGAGATGACAGAGCACAGCAGAGTGATGACAGAGCACAACCGCCAGTGACAGGAAATGACGCAACACGCTTACCGCAGTCTACATATGTGCATATCTTATATATCTTATATATCTTATATATCTTATATATTTGCATATGTGTAGTGCTGTGGTCCTCAGCTATCACATCACTTACTCACTTACTACACTTTGTCTTCTGCTGTCAATCAAACAGACAAAAACTGTGCAACTATCTCCTAATTGAGTGTGCTTTCTATCAGTGCGATGCTTTATGTTGTTGCCCCTTTCATTTAACAGGAGCAGCACTTCATTTCATTAAATAGATTACATTAAAGCAAAATGTAAAGACCAGAGGAGCATTATTAGGTGAACAGAGGCTCTCCACAGGCTTAACAGTGGCACCCTCTGATGCTGGAAAACAACACTGCACGTATGATGGAGACTGGTAAGTACAAATGCACACACACACACACACACAGAAGCTGGACACTAACAGAGATTTTCAGACACTTTCCTTATGGCTTTTTGAATCCTCTGTCAAGTTGATGTGAACTGTATGGGGTAGTCTCTAGTCCTCTCCTACATATTGGCTGCGAACTCAGGACCACTGTCTGGTTGATGACTCCCTATCAGCCTGAGCCTACGTCCACCATCCTTCACCTTTGGGATGGTGTTGGTAGGTGATAAGTGGCACATAATTTCTGCAAGTTACAAGTGAGACGAAACTCCTGGTTTGACAAGACTAGAAAATCTGGTTCTTCACATCTCAGAGGCCTTTGCTGCAAAAAGATGGAGATGATTCTGAGAGACAATAAAGGGAAACAGGTGAACCCAGACATTAAAGGGTCTCAAAACTTTTCTCACTCTGATATTTTAGTTTGAACTGACTGAAGAGGGAAGTAGTTTTGTCATAAAACTGTATCATAGTCTGAGCGGATGATGATATCTGTACTGTGGCTTCCAGTGACAGAGAAGCTTGTCAGTGGCAAGATTGCCCTGTTGTGCTTCATGCAGCATCATGTTCCTGCCTACACCTGTTTTGAATCCCCCCCCCACTCTCAACCCAATCGGTTGAGGCAGTGGGCTGCCCCCCCGAGCCTGGTTCTGCCTGAGGTTTTCGGCTTCTTAAAGGAAGTTTAAGGACATTTTTGGAGCTTAAGGAAGCACTTGGCGACAGTATCATTAATTTCATAAAGAGTTTGGTCTAGACCTGCTCTATATGTAAAGAGGCTTGTGTTGTTTTCGTTGGTTTTAGTCATCAGTGAAAAATCATTCAAGATCATGTGTGTCAGGATTAAATCAGAGCCACAGAGATCAAACTAAAAAAGATGGTGACAATAACAACATCCCCAAAACACAGCATCACACACACAAACCAAGTCCCCAAGGAAGATATTTGAAAGATTCTGATGATTCAGTGGTGAGTTTCACATACAATCATCTAGACAAATAGTTTGTTGTGTATTGAACAGTTTGGATTACCTCTGAGCTGAGATCCAGATCCAGGTCCTGGTGTGTCTCAGTGGTGGGCGGGCAGGCAGAGGACGACAGATGTGTTTGGTGTTTCAGCTGTTTCTGAGATGGAAGTCTGGTCCAATTAGTGGAGCCATCTTAAAATAAAAAAACAGCCTCACAGGTAAACGTGTCGTTCTTAACTCTTCCTCCAACAACTGCATCTGAGACTGCAGTGATTCCTGTGTTAGATCTGTCGCACTCCGATTTGGGAGTTTCAGCACTGGAGCAAATTTGCAAACTTTGATCTATGCTAGAGGAGCTCACTGAGTCAAAAAGAATGGAGCCAGATACAAGAAGTAAGGTGCAAAGGTTTCACCTTCTGGAGTGAAAGAATACATAGTGGATATTACTGACTGCATTTAACATGTATACAATGTTTTTACCTCATGCATGAGATTCATCCTCTGAGGGGAAAGGAAAAGGAAGATAAAGAAGTGAAAAGAAAGGAAAGGAAATGATTTGCAGGTGCTGGTGATGACTGTGTGTTTGGTTCATATTTAGTTTATCTAGAAGAGTTGGCCATCTCTTAGCTCACCTGTATAGACCCAGCCTCTATTCTGGTTCTGGATGTGTTTTTGGCCACCTCCCTGTCTTCCGTTGGAGCTGCTGTTGGGACTCTGGCTTTCAATAAGGCTGTGAGTTGGGCTCTGACACCTGGATCCATGGCCCCTAGGCTCCACCTGGTTCACAAGAGAGCTGCGGCACTGACTCCACAACTTTCTTCTTTCTATGGGAGGAGCCTGATTGGGTCCAGATGAAGTTTGGTTGCGGCCGAGACAAGAGATGTGGTTCTGGTTGTGGTTCTGGTTGAGAGCTTGAACAACATTGTTCTGCAGAATGCTGAGGCACTCCCCAAGGCAGCTCGAGGTGGCTGCAGAAGTGGTTTTCAACAGGAGTAGGTCCTTCACCAAAAAAAGAGAGTAAGGAGAAGGATGAAGAGCAGCGAGGCAGACTGAGAATGTTCCTCTGAGTGTCACTCATTATTCATGTATTCATGTACACATTTGCCAACTTAGGAACAAATTATGCTCCAAATAACCTTTCGTATCTTGAATTGGTCATAAGTTTAAAGTGCTGTTTAAACTGATTCAAGATGTTATGGTAGACAGTACAATTTGGATGGAGGTAAGAAGAAGTAATAAGGATAACAATTCCTAAAGTCTGGGTGTAGATATTTTAAAGCTTAAAAAGGTCAGGCAGTAAACACTGCACGTGATTCACCATAACCAGAAGTCCATTAATTTGTTTTTCTTTCATGCCTTTGTCCTCAGATCATAAAGCAGCAATTGAAAAAGAATTGGGGCACATTACTTTCAGACCTTAAAAGAAAATTCTTAATTGATTCATTTAATTTTCCTGCTGGTTCTGGCAGAAACAGTCACAGGGTGACAGAGATAGAGCTTATGCTGGCCCTCTGGGAACAGCTGCTGTTCTTGCACTTACTGCTCTGCACAGCCAACTGAGGAGAAAAAAAAACTTTACAACACAGCCAGTCCTGCTGAGGTCACATGTGGAAAATATGGATATGTCTCTGGATGAGAGTCGTTCTGTTTCATTTTTGTGTTTGGGGGATGATGGTTCACCTCCTTAAAATCAACTGTTCATGGTTAGAAAAATAAAAACTGTTTTCTGTGAGGGGTTACAGAGAGGAGATATGATAAAATTATTTCCATTAAGAAAGTGTTCAGTTATGTGATATTACACATTCATAAGTGATAGATAAGACACTAATGCTATGATACAAGCAGCTCACCCAAATGTAATGAGAGCAGAGTAACTGTCACAGTCTTCATTGGCCTGGAATGTAGCATAGATTGGATCTTAGAGGAGTAAGATCCAATCCACACACTCTGTTCACCACCAGACTGACTCACTATCACACAATAGCTGATGTTACCTCATCCAGAGAAGAGAGAGATCCACCTCTCAGGGATGAGGATTCAATAGAGGTGACGGTGTTCTTCTGCTGCCCCTCAGCCTGGTTCCTCACCTGCACACAGACAGTAGTAAACTTTACCCATGGGAACCACAGCATCACAAGCATCACTGTCATCACTCTCACCACTCACCATCTCAGACAAAGAACTGGTGAGTGGTCTACTGACTCAGGCAACTCTATCGTAGTTTCTCTATCTACTGCTGAAGTTTGACCATGTCGCAGGAAACAGAGGTGGCTAATGTGACAATATTCGACCTGTACATCTTCAAACCACCAGCCCTAAGAACATAGACTGTATTAGCAATAATGATAATAATAATAATGGGCAGGCGTTGTGGTGCCGTGGTCCAACAGAATAAGGTTCTGGGTTGAAACGCCTGGGGCCTTTCTTGCTCCCGCTTCCCTCCATGGCCCAAAGACATACATGTTTAAGATTATTGATGACTCTAAAATTGCCCTATGACGAAAAGAGAGCTGAGCTGGAAGGTAAAGCTCTTGATCTTCAGCTCCATCTTCATTCGTACCCTCATCTACGGTCATGAGAACTGGATCGTGGTCGAAGGAACAAAATTGACAAGTGACCGAAATGAGCTTCCTCAGAAGGGTGGCTGGCTTCTCCCTTAGACATAGGGTTAGGAGCTCAGTCAACCAAGAGGAGCTCAGAGTAGAGCCGCTGCTCCTTTGCATTGAGAGGAGCCAGGTGAGGTGGTTTGGGCATCTGGTCAGGATTCCTCCTGGGCGCCTCCCTTGGGAGGTGTTCCAAGCACGTCCAGCTGGGATGAGGCCCCGTGGTTGACCGAGGACCAGGTGGAGAGATCATATCTCCACTCTGGCTTGGGATGCCTTGGGATCCCCCAGTCACAGCTGGTTGATATGACCAGGGAAAGGGAAGTCTGGGGCTCCCTGCTGAAGTTGCTACCCCATGCGACCTGACCTGAAATTTGCCCTTAGGTATGTCTATGAGAATGAATACTAGTTTGTCTCTCACTAGGCAGTCGTTAGATTGGTGAAAGGTCCAGCATGGACCCCCCAACCAGCCATTTGTCATTGGCTCCAGCCCCACTGAAAATCATTATGGTGGATAGTAATTGTATTGTTTTCATCCACTTATCGGTTTCACCCACTTCCACCAGCTCCTGTGAGAGGATTCTGGGGTGTTCCTACATGGCTTGATGATAATTATAATAGTAATAATAGAAATATATTGAAGACTATGCAATTTGATTTATTAGCTGTAGTTTTCAAATTATCGTCCCATTTAGAGGAAAATAGACCATGAGGCAGAGGCAGAATTAGGGTGTGGAACCTGTGTGATTGATCGACTGTACCCTACAACCAGGACAGGGTATAGAGTAGGTCAGATCCACCTCACTCCTCAGCTCCACTTTAATATGCAAAAAAAGCAAGATGGCCACCAACAATTTAAAACTGAAGGTTTCAAAATGGCAGCTCACAGACCAATGGATGACGTCATATGGCTAGCACACAGATAAAAGTCTGAATGTGTCCATGTTTGCATTTGAAAAGTTGAATGAGGAGGTTTAACAGGTCTGTGGTTTTTCAGGCTGTGAAAGATAAATGAATCTGAGTGTTACAGTCCATTAACAGACTAATCACATCAATAGAGTTCTGCTATAGATTTGACTTCTAGTTCAATCCCTGCACTTATCATCTCCGGTTGAATTCACAGTAAAAGTGAATTTTCTACAGATGCAATGTGAAACATGCCATGTGTCTGATCTTACATCATTATATAATATGTTATATCATCTGCTGTGGTGTATGAAGATGTGATTACAGAACTGTTAGAAATCAATACTATTATTGTAGGACTTTTGTTTGAAATTGTCTATATGTTTATACTGGAGACAGGATTCAATGCGCTATTGGCTTGATTCGTGTTGGAATTTAAACTTCGTGCTGGCTTCAGTGAGCCTGACAGAAGACTGAGACCAGATACCAGAATTACATTTGCAGATAAACATTTGGAAGTTGTGGCAGAGTCTGAATGGCAGGAAGAGGTTGTTGACTTTACTTGTTTATGTTGACTTTGCAAGTTAAATTGCAAGTTGCATTGAGGCCATAAATCTCAGTGGTCCATGTCCAGATCAGGTAGAGACCAGTTCCAGCCCTGTTGAGCGACAATGCTGGGCCGGTGTGAGTCACGAGGCTAAATACCACCACTGGCACCACAGTTGGTGGTGGAGTTAGGATCAGACTCAGAGCAGTCCCCTACTAAAAGGAATGCCAGTGAACTGGATTATTTAAACCTGTGTGAACTGAGCTGTCTGATTTGTGAACTTCTTCAGGTCTCAGTCTTGTTTAGGCCAAGGTGAGTGTGAGGTCTGGAGTTAGGTATTCAGTTGTGACAGAGTGAATAATGCATTGCATTGGTGGTGTGTGTGTGTGTGGGTGTGAACATTTGATCAATTGTGTGTACCTCAGCGTTACTGTCAGAATGGCGTCGAGAGCACAACTGTAGCTGAGTCATCCACAACTCTTGGTCTTTGGCATCCAATGCTAAGAGGAGCAGAAACAGAGACAAAAAGAGATACAGTCTCACCAAGTCATCCAGGTCATAACACCTCCTGTCCAAGTGGCTGCTGTTGAGAGAGCAGGCTGCTTTGACTTTACTGACAACTATCATTTGTGGACCTTAACGTTTTCTCCACCATCTCCACCAGAAAAAAACCCATGTGACTGATCAATACACACTGTTGTCACAAAGAATAAATCGGGCCACATTAGGAACAAAGAATGAAACACATTTGTCCTACTGACAGAGATGTCAGAGACAGTGGGAGAAGATGGTGAACTTTTCTATGTCATCTGGGTTCACCCCCTTACCCATTCCATTATGCCTCTTGTATGCTAAGAGCTTCACAGAGCTTCACATGTTCACATGTATCATGTTTTATTTTTGGAGACCTTCATAATGAATCCACGTTGACAGCAAAAATTTCAACTCTAAAAAAGCAGTACAACAAAGTTAAAGATGAATGTGCAGCACAGTGATACGTGTCTTTTTTAACTATTGTACAGACAAAGAACCAGGTTACCTCTTCACTGTTAGCTGTGATTACAGAGACCAGAGTTTCTCCTTGACATACCATTCAAGAGGTTAATTTACTGGAAAGAACTGAGTGTAACTGAGTTACTTAAGTACATGTAAATGTACTGGGTATTATATAACTCTGGGCGCACGCACGCACACACACACACAGACAGACAGACAGACAGACACACACACATTCATTCCCTTTGTTTCACTGAATGTTGAGATCAGAAAAATATTTGGATCAATCCACAGGACTCTGTTCTACCAGATTTGTAATGAAGAGGACAATGGATGAACATATAATGATGGTGGGATGATGGATGGATGACGATGAGCAGATTTTGGGATGGACGATTTTTAACTCTGAATTTATAGAGAAGACGTCAATGAAACCAATATTTCAAATGAGTTTGACGTCCCTTTAATTTCAGACTGTCCTTACAGGCTGTTCTCTACACCTACAAGAGTCATGACCCCACACATAGCTTTAGAATTCTCTTTGTTTCCATTGTAGTTGCAAGTAAAGTAACTGTCAAATGGTCTCTGCATACTGGTGGCTGAACACCTCCTGTGTGAACTCACACTACACCTCCTTTGCAGACAGGTAGTTAAATTATGTTTAATTAGGTCTGGCTTCAGATCTTTTCAGGCAGCATTTATTATACGTTCATCTCAGAGTAATTTCATCTTCTAGTTCATATTTAAATAAAGGCATGATACACGAGGGCACACGTCCTCTCACCTCTGAGTTTGTAGGAGTCCCCCGTAGTGGACTGAACAGTGAACATGAAGGGAAACTCTTCACTGGAGACCACCATCGCCCCAAGGAGAGGGAGGGACCCTCTGGGAGGTTGCTGGCTTTTACTCAGCTCATTCAGATAATACTGGAGTTGACCAACCTCAGGGTCCAGTACAAAGTATCTGCAGGATCCAGAGAGAAATATGTAAACAACTGAGAAAAAGAACGTGATTAAACAATAAAGGGATACTGAGACTCATTATTCTAACTCATTCAAACTCATTTATCTACCGCTTAATCTGTTTCCATCACAGGGGAGTCCCAGCTTACTCTGGGTGAGGGCGGGGTACACCCTGGACAGGTCACCAGTCCATCACAGGGCCAACACACAGAAACAGACAGAGACCAACAAACACGCACACTCACACTTAATCATTCCTACAGTGAATTTAGTGTCACCACCACAAAATCCTGGGTCACAATCTTCAACTCGCGTTACTAGCACAGACTGCTGTCTTCTCTTTTTGTTTGTTTTCCTCTTTTTCCTCCTCAAACTCAGCTCGGACCGCCGCGCGATCAGCTGATCCACGTGCTGAGGAGACCAGCAAGCCAACTTTGTTGCCAGAAGCCAACAAAGAACAATCGTCTTCAGTGATCTTTCCCGCTGCCGCCGAGGGATTCACCACACCGCCGTTATCTGAGAATAAGACAGACCACTCGACCGAGCTGAAGAACGCGTTGCGGACACGGCGCGAATCTTCCTCTCTTTCTTTATCTCCCTCATCCTGGAGGGGCGGAGCAACCAGTTTTTAAGTCTGGGCAGAGACAATTAGCATAGCGTGTATTGCATTTTGTTTCACCTTGTCTGTTATTTATTTGGAATTCAGTTTGTCTGTTTGCTTTATTTTTTCTTTCCCCTAAATTCTACACACACTACACTATACCCATAGATAGACTGGTGCGGTTGCTGTGCTATTGTGATTACCATTGCTGTCTCTATTTATCAGTGTTGCTGTATAGGATGTTACTATTGTACCGCTATAGCTATCAATATCAGTAAAGCTATCCATGTTAAGAACCCATTCTTATTACATGTTAGTTACCTGTTGTAGTTTAGTAGTTGATGTGTTATTGAATAATCAGACTATACTAGCCATTTATCCAGTGATGTTATTTTGAATAATTATTGCTGTGAATAAATTCTGTTATATGTTAAACCGTCGTTGTTTGTGATTATTGTCGCTATAATTGTGACAATTGTGATTTACTCCTTCTGTTAACCCTTTTGAGACTCGATATTGATTTTATGAATTGGACTTTTGTCCCTGGTAACAGGGTGGTGCCCCGAAGTTTACTACTTTATAATAAATGATTCCAGATCTCAATAATCAATTTCATAATCATTGATATTAATGCCAATGCCAATCTCCAAATTACCCCTACTAGTGCAAAACATCTATAAAGAGGAGACGCCCAATAAAGTAAACTTAACAACTCTCCCATTAAACTTTACATTTAGGGACACAGTGAGGGAGTGATATCACGTGTGTGACATTGCTCCATTGGTTAGAAGAGAAAGGAAAAATCTTATTTCATCTGCCCGCAGAGCTAATATGCTGCTTCTGAAGTCTGACTGACTTTACATTGGAATCTGAAATATAGAGCGGCATCTCTGAGCACAGACGACAACCAATGATGGAAGGAAAATAGGAGAGACAGAATAATTAAATCAAATCAAATCAGATTTGATTAGCGCCAAAGCATGACAAAGTTACATCAAGGCACTTGATGTTACATCAAGGACCCAACAGACCTCTATGTATGTGTATATGAGTGAGTGCGTGTCCATATCTGTCTCTGTGTGCGTCTGTGTATACGTGTCAAAGTCTTGTGACCCGTTTAAACTTTGAACGGCGTTTCTGTGACAAAGTATGACGAAGCAGCGAGGCTCCAAAGAGGGGGGGGGGGGCAACATCTGCACACAGACCTGAGCTGAGAGACCTGCGGTTGCCACAGTGATTTGAGAATTTGCTTAGGTCAGAACTCAGACTCTCCCCAAAATTCTCCGAAAAGTGGCTTTTGACCACGTCCCGCTCTACTGCGAATTGCGAGCAAACCGTAGCTCCGGTCCGAAAAGCGAAAACACCATGAGAGACAGAAGAGTCTGCAGATTCCAACAGTCTTTATTTGATTTGAAAACTCCTTAAAATGAGCGTGTTACGGACAGTGCGAAGACAGAGTGAAATAGTTTTGAGGAAAACCTTGATTTGCATTACAGTTGCCGCTCTGAGCCTTCCTGTTTAAATTAGGTGAGGAGCAGAGCTGTCAAACTTAGATTTTATGAATCCCAAGACCTGTGTCTACGTTTTGCCAAAAAATTATTTGTCTCCTTTGTACGGTTTGGCCGTGAGCTCGAGTTAAAAATGAAAATGTCGGTTACTTTTTCACTCTGCTTTCACTCTAGTTAACGAACGGCTCCACTCTTAAGTTTGAGGAAAAAGTGATTCGGACTGCTCCTTTGAGGGCTCGTAGTTTGAAAAGTATACTGTTTAGGGGAAAACGGGTTGATGTTTGGGAAAGAGCACAAGATTTCTTCCGTTTTAAAGTTTGAATGACATTTCTAGGTGCACGTATGACGCGACTGAGAAAATAGGTGAAATTTTGAGGCGATTTTTCGTCGGCTCCGATTCATTCTCTATGGAAAATTTCGGCTGGTTTTTTGGGAATAACTTTGTAAAAAATCGGAGTGTAGAAGTAGTGGCCTCTGTGCTAAAGCCCGTGGCACTAAATAAGTATGGAGAAGATTAAGTAGTGCCTCGTGCTTTGCACAGAGGCCACTACTTCTACACCGTAGAAGCCCGTGGCACTAAATAAACAGTCATGGGGATCTGACCTGCCACATGTATTAATGTGAGTGAGGATCCAGCCTCTTCATTGCTGCACACAAATTAGTCTCTTTCTAGGTTTTCTGTCACATTTTGCTCTATCTATCTTCATCCCACTCACCACCCACCATTGCAACTATTTTTAAATTCCTGTCCAATGGCATTGGCTGTACCCAGAGTTAAGTAGACACAAGTCATATTTACCCATTCATATACACACCAACGAAGCTGAGCTGGCAAATACGGCATTTGACTGCCATCCAGGACACTTTGGGGTTTGGAAAGGATGGACTGCTGTCAAGAACTGAATCCCACCAGACAAGGACTCAAATTGTTGACTCAAGACAGTAAAGGACCAAATGTCCACCCACTGTGATGCTTCTCGTTGTTTTTTGGCTTTTCTTTGCCAAGTCTCCAGTTTCTAATTTTGCTGTTAGCCATCATGGGTTTTTAAAACCATTTTTGGAGGAGAAGTTGGACCTGAGGAAAAGTGATAGCTGGATCTGACCTGCTCCAGACTCTGTCCTGATTGGGTGGTACAGCCTGTCAATCACACAGTATCCAAACCCCCTAAAGCATCCCCTGCTTTATGGTCTCTCTTTCTCTAAAAGGGACTGTCATTTAATGTTATATTGAAAATTTAAAACTAAAGACTGCGACAACAAATTCACAAGGGAAACATTTGCTGAGTCAAATCAAATAGTGCAATTTTTCCATAGACTTCAATGCAAAATCTGACTTCTTTTTACAAACAATGGAAACGGTCTCAGACTGTCAATGCATAGAGTGCAGCTTTTCGGCTCTTCAGCGTGATCCATAAGTCTCTGCTGTGTTTTCTGTCATTGATATGACTACAGCTGATTCTGCTCAGACTGACTGAGAGCAGCTGTAAATTAAGAATCAGAGTTTTGACACAAACATGATGCTCTTGCTTCACTCTGTCGTCAGTCTCGAGGCTCCACTCGCTCACGGGATTTCTCAAACACTCATACACGTTAGCCAAGTGTGTGTGTTTGTGAGAGAAGGAGTGAGTGCAAAGGAGAGGGTGTGTGGAAGTGAGTGTACCACATACTGTCAAATTGTGATCATTGAGCTCATTACACAATTGGATGCTTTTCCTATTGATTCAGTGGAACAGTGAGAGAGAGAATGAGAATGTCAGTAGTGAAAGACAGAGGAGTGTGTGTGTGTGAGAGAGAAAGGGGGGGGGGGGGTTGCTGTGATGCAGGAGAGGTGTGTAGGGCTTTCCTGAACCTGGATGACTCATTCAGTCTCTCTGGGACTTCCACCCACACATTCTCTCTCATGAATGGAAAGATGCTCTTTCTGATGAGAGAAGAAGCGACCTGATGGTATGTAGACCTGGTCCTTGCCCACAGGTGCTGTGGTATGTTGCCCTCAGTAGTCAGGTACTGTCTGCCAAATGGCATACTGTGAAAATCTACCCAGAAGTTCAAATGGAATAGAAAGAAGGGAACCTCTTACATAACGTCTGCCTAAGGACACACACTGGGGCTGGATTCAACAGCAACTCAACACCTTCATAAACAAGACAAAGGCTTCAGAGCCTTTACAAAGACGATTTAGAATTTGAGGGGGGGACAAGTTTAGATGCCTATCACGTTACTCAGTAGCATTTTTCACACCCAGTTTTCCTAATCCGACAGGGCGAAAAAAAATCACAAAAACACAAAACTCAGTGCCTGGCACAACTTGACAAAGTGACATCCTGACCATGAGCTGCCCGACAGCCTCCGCCTGCCAGTCCGGTACCCACCTGCTCTGCCAGCCCTGGAACAGGTTCGTGTATTTCTTCAGGACGCCCTCCAGGTGTCGCTTGCTGCGAACTGCTTTGTGGTACACGGGACAAGACTTTGCGCCGCTGTCCCTGGTCCTGGAGATGAGTCGGTGCTTAGCAGCATCCGGGCCGTGAGAGCGGCCGCCTCGCTGCTCCTGCCTCTGGCATAAGCTCCTCACGGGACTCTCCTGGCTCGCTGAACGGCTCATGCTGCTCCTGCTGCGGCCTATGCTATAGTGCCTGCTCGCTCTCCTTGTCCACCTGAGGTAAGATGTACAGGAGGAACCAGCCCGCTCCACAAACAGGAGGGATATTCCGACTATCTGACTGCGGTCTCCCCACTGCCCCCTCCCAACCCCCCTTCTCTCTGACGTTATTGCGTTTGCTATTTTGGCATTCCCGGCTTGGTCACACCCCCTAACCGTGGATAGTCCCCCTCAACGGCCACAGGGAATACATTTTGCAGTAAAAACTCGGAGTATTTCAGGTTTAGAACCACACTGTTTACATTCAGAGATCAGCGACACAATTAAAACGCACCTGCCTCCAGACTTGTCCAGTTTTATTTGACACACGTATTTTCCTGTTCCCTCAACCCACATTTCTACAATTTACTAGTTGTACAGTAGATCTGTTAGCTGTCATAGGTTTCGTTTCCTCTGACCCTTGTGAAAGTGTAGCGCAAGACTTAGATCCTATAGAAATCACTGTTGTTGTTGTTGTTTTCATTGTTATTATTAGATATGGTGTGTCTCTCTCAGCGACACTTCACACTTTCATGTTCGGATTCCCATTGGAGCAGGGACATGGAATTACAATAATTCAAATAGCCAAGATTAGCAGACAAGGATCTGACAAGTGCAGTCCTGAAACACGTTTTTATTCGTGTTTCACGTTTTACGTTTTTATCTAATTTACTAAGTAGTGGGCATTATGTGTATTATTGGGATGAGAACGTATAGATAACAGTCTTTGTGTGTGATCAGACGTGAACACTCACTGAGCCTGCACCGTTACACCTGCCATTATAGCTGTGTCTTGTCATGTGACCCAGTCTTTATATTATATTATTCCTCCCATAAACTACCACACACCGTTATGTGTTTTTAATACTACAACTACCAATAGCCCGTATGAGATCCCAGGTTACGTCATCATCCAACGACGTGGATAACAGTCAGCACGGTTTCTCCGTACAGCGGTAACCCTGTAGAGAGGACCCGGAGAAGCTAGCACATTTCCGGCAGCATGGCGTCTCCATGGCCTCTCCCCTAAAAGTGTGCATAGTGGGCTCCGGGAACTGGTGAGACGTCCAGCGGACTGGCGAGAGGCAGGATAGGGGACCTGAGCTGCTGCTGGGCGCCACTTGCTCATTCAGTGGGTGACTGAAAGGGCTGTGATCACGGCACAGAGATAGATGAGAGGTCAGAGAGTGCTGTCATCACCAGGAGCTGCGGTCATCAAGTGCCTTGTCCAGTGGTATCTCAGTGGAGGGCAGTTTGAACTAGCGATGTCTCCAGGTCGACACGGAGTATGCAGTATGCAGCACTGTAAACAGGGGTAATTTTATGTTGAACAACTGTCTGACACCCAACAGTCCCCTCAGACTTTTGAAGCTGATTCAGCTGTGGAGGATTTTCTTATTCACAGTCCATCTAAAAGTGGACATGGACTCATACACAGCATCTTAAAGGTGAAACCCATGCTGAAGAGCCTTGAACATACGTTCTTTCCTAATGATCATCAAGGGGAGATGCCGCTGGTTGTCAAAAGTAGTCAGATTGTGATAAACTCTACGGGAAAATATCCCTATTTCTCACTTAATTTACTAACTCAGTAAATTTTTTGAGAAAGACTTTATGATCTCAGTCTTTAGTTTCAAACCAAACCATAAAGCAGGAGATGAATTAGGACATGGATACCGTACGAGCACTTCAGATCCACCTCAGCTCTACCTCAAGTCCACATCCTCCTCTAAATGTAGTTCCGGTTTAAAAAAGGATCCACAACAACCCCAAAGTGCTAAGATATTTGGTTACACAGAGAAATGTTTCTCTTCAGCCTACAGGGACTGATTTGAATGCAGTGGACAAAATAATAGGAACACCTGTAGAAACTACAATTCCGAATCACCGCAAATCACATCCTCTATGACCAATCAGTTCTCAGTACTGCTGCACTTTAGACTTCTATGAATTGACCCCGTGACCTCTGTTTGCAGGGGCTCAGCCATTGCCAGGATCGTTGGAAACAATGCTAGGTCATTGCACCAATTCGCAAGTACAGTGAAGATGTGGGTGTTTGAGGAATATGTCAATGGCAGGAAGCTGACTGACATCATCAACATGGAGCATGAAAACATCAAGTACCTGCCTGGATATAAATTGCCATGAGAGACCAGAGAACCAATGTGATCCTCTTCCAATGGAATACACCCATTCTTGGGCTCTGACGCTATGTTCACTGGCATTTATCACTGCTTCAATATAAATTTACACATTTTAAATGTATTTTAGTGTGATTCAGGGCTAAGGGATATATCACTGCTTCAATATAAATTTACACATTTTAAATGTATTTTAGTGTGATTCAGGGCTAAGGGATATAACCTTTGTTTCACAATTGGCCGCATCAGCTAATAAGGGCTCACTGAGACCTGACAGACCACCTGTGGCTCTAATGTCTTGTCATTATTTGTCCACAGGTGGCCATTCCAAAGCTCTGTGATGCTGCAGAGGGAGCTGACTTCCTTATTTTTGTGGTCCCTCACCAGTTTATCAAGAAGCTCTGTGATGAAATGGTGGGCTGTGTCTCTACTAGAGCTCGAGGAATCACACTCATCAAGGTTAGAACGCTTTCAGTGAACCACAATATGTAATTGGTGTTTAACCTCTATTGGTCATTATTGAGGTCATTCAGTTCACGCAGTTTGTTAGCCCTACTTTTGTAATGACAGTTGTTGGAGTCACCTGAGGCCAAGTGTTAAACTTTCTGACATGTCAGCCCTGAAGGTGGGAAATTAATAGTGTGATAGACCTTTATGAGGGCGTGGCTCCTGCCACTACCTCCTGTCTCAAATGTGTTCACAGATGTCTATATACTGTCTATGATTCTTCAGGTGAAGGCAAACCACTCAGTCTATTCTGTTGTTCTCTGATGTGCAGGTCTGTGGCTTCCTCACAGCACTGGACCACATACAGTAGCTAATTTTTGTGGGTGAGTGGTATTTTGGGTGGACTAGTTTTTGATGATATTGTTTCTGGGTTTGAAATACCCAGGATGCAGCCTTTGTTCAAAACCCCCGTGAATAGTTCTTTTGCGATGAACATAGTATTGTGTCCTTCCTGGATCTTGAGGCTGATATTGCAAAGGTCTAGTTGTGCATCCATAGCATTAAGTGGATCTTTTTGTATGCTCTCTTGAACCTGGACAACTCTTGGCATAGCAGCACATATTAGTGTTTCTTGGTACTCATGAGTCCTGCTTTAAATTCCAGCAAGTGGTGTCAGTTGAAGCGCCACTGCTGGTCTGTATGGATTGGTTCTCTTGGTGCGTACAACAAAGTCCTTAATAAGCTGAGCAGTTATTCCTTACATCCTCTCAGGTGAACTAAATCTTCTCTTCACTAAGGTGATGAGTTCTGTGAAGACTCCACCTTCCAGGATTTTAATGTTGACCTATGTGTCATCCTCATATCTTAACTGGAGGCTCAGTGCTGTTTCTCTGAAGAATTCAGGGCCCTGCAGTAATACAGCCACATCGTTGAAAGTAAAGTTATATAGCTTTTGACTGTCACATCTTCTTATAATATCTGTTTAACTGTTGCACAGATTTTCAGATCAGATGCGGTTAATCTGCTGCAGCATGGTTTACAGAATATATAATTCCTTTGCAACAGAACAGACTGTTTGGACTATTTTTTTCCCACTGCAGTTTGGTGGACAGAGTGCTGACAACACTGTGTGTGTATATGTACAGTGAAAGAGATAAATCCTCAACTCTATCCAGGTAAAAAAGCAGATTAAAAGGTATGGATGTTAAGAAAGAAGGGGGGATTTATGTCACATCAAGCTTTAGATGCTACAGGACTGGGACTGGGATTATAGAGCAGAGAGATTGACTGATTGAGTTATAGTTTCTGGCACAAACAGGTATTGTTAGCAAGCGCTTGCAGTATGCAGTTTTTGCTATTGTTTCTCGAGTTCATTGTGCTTCGACAACAAACTAAGAATTGTATAAATTGGCTCCATGTCCGGACAATTTATAGATGCCACACCTCTTATTAAAGACATACTACCTACTTTATCTGGTTTCTCAGCTGCTGGTAACTGCAGGGAAGAGGAAGAGCTGTTCTACATGCAAGCCTGGCCTCTGTGTGTATGTGTGAGAGGATGCTACCATGGACATCCTTCTAACTGAATGGGACAGTTACTGGACACATTGTTGTTTTGATACTGTTTGCGTTAATTACTCTGCGATAATTACTGATTTACTGTCAACCTGTTTTTCTGTGAATACAAAACTGAAGTTGCTCTGATTCCTGGAAATAAGGAAATCATATTTAACTAATATTAATGTAGCTTTAAATCTATGGCACAGTGTACATACCACAGACTGTAAATAAAGCTGGACCTAGCGTCTGACACATCACCAACAGGTGTCTGCAGAGTCTGACCCCTAACCCCAAGGTAATCTAAAAATGGTCAAAGAGGTGGAGCATGGGTGGAGCTGAAATTTCAGTGAATGTTGATTTGTGATAAGAAATGCTCACCCACCTGCCAGTCAAAGAGGCCACACCTGAAATGATCATAACTTCCCTCCTAAATCACCCCTGTCTAGGGGCCAGACTGTAAACATGTTTATTTCGATAAAGTTATGAAGTTCTATGGGCTCACTGTTGGTGCTAGACTCTAGTTGTCTGGGGAGGATCTGCAGGTTCTAACTCAGTGTTGGCTTCATGTGTCAGACCCAGAGGTTCATGCTTGTTACAGCTGTAGTAACATTGCTGTGATTGAGAATGGATGCTTTATGAATAGCCCTGGATAGATTTATTTTATTATTTGCAACAATAAGAAAGCTGATTTCTAGATTTATTTTTGGTGAGATATTCTAAGGTGTTGTTTTTGTTTGTCATCGTCTGTCCTACATCACTGAACATCACGCAATAGTGGAGAAGCACTAACGCAGTGGCATTTTCTGGCTGTCTTTCTGTTTAAAGATGGCATCCTCACCAGTTCACTTGACCTGTATTTCCAGGTTGGTGAGCAAATATTTGAAACTTGCGTGTTCTCACAGTGACAGTGCAGCAGTAATCTCTGAATTGCATAAGGTAATTAGAACAACCATCCAATAGGATTATGCTTGTTGACACCAGTGAATTGTCCTACTGGACACTAACAAAGGACAGTGCAGTGAAGAAGATTGTGATAGTAATAATTTGATTGTGATCGTTGGTATCTGTTTCTTTTTTTTTTTTTTTTTTAGAGAATAATAAAACGTATTTGTTGGAGGAGGTAGAGTTGAGGAAGAATGAAGGCTGGATCTGACCTGCTCTGTCCTCTATCCTGATTGTGTGGTACAATTTATGGAACACATAATGGCCACACCCCTTAATGCATTACCTGCTTTATGGCCTATTTTACTCTAAATGGGCCATGATTTAGAAAATAAAGAACTAGTATTGAAGAAGACATGAAACTAGAGACTGAGACAATAAACTCAATAGGAAAACTTTTACTGAGCTAATAAATCAAGTAAAAAGTGGGGCCATTTTCACATAGACTTCAATACAATCTGACCTCTTTTTGCAACCTGTGAAATCACCCCCGGGTGGTCTTTACATAAAATGCAGATCTAAGATTCTTCAGTACTGCCTTCTCTTTCCAGACCTAGAGTCTATGTCCACTTTCATAGACCCAGGGTGGTATCCTATTCTGGTTGAGCTCTACAATTCTGTTTCAAAGGCTCCTTCAGATATATCTTTTACCATAGTCTAACCTATACAGAACTCATTGTGTGCTGTTAATGAAAACATGCCAGCAAACACCACTGACAAAGAGCTTGAGAATCATTAATTCATTCATCTACTTCTTATCCGTTTCTGGGTTGTAGTGGATGCTGGAGTCAATCCTTGCTCACTTTGGATGAGGGCAGGGTACACTCTAGAAAGGTTGCCAGTCCATCACAGGGCCAACACATAGGGACAGACAGAGACCAACAGCAACACACACAATTTAGAGTCACCAATTAACCTCAACATGTCTTTGGATGGTGGAAGGAAACCCACACAGACATAGGGAGAACATGCAAACTCTGCACAGAAAGGACCTAGGGCGTTACAGACTATGCCACTGTGCTTCCCAAGCCTGAGAATTACACTGTTACATGTTCGTATTGTTTTTCAGCTCAGCTAAAGGGACAGCTGTTAGACCAGACCACCTAACTTCAGTTCAGTCTTCACTGTCTGTGATGGCTTTGAAGGACCAGACCTTCATGGACTGCACCCTTCAAAGAATACTCACCCAGAAATGAGCCAAAGCTTGAATCTCAAGAATGAACTGATTTGATTTTGGTGGTCAGAAGTCAAGGGACAAGTTCACTGGAGCCTAAAAATGCATACTATTGCATGATCTAATCTTAATCTTTGATAATCTTTTATAAGAGGATAGAAATGAAGTGATTAATTTGTAGAGAAAGGTCAAAGGGAAACTTTACTGAATCTCATCCTGAATTTATGCATCCATATCAGTGATTACTCTTTCCATCTTTATAACATCGTTACCGTTACTGCCAAAAAATGCAGCGCAGACCAACCTGACCTCTGAGCCGAGAGCCAAAGACTGTTATTAGTGTTCTTTGGTTTGTGGGCACAAGACAATCGCATAAATGATGACAATTGGCTGAGGTTGAGTAAAATTTCATGGTGAGCCAATCAGAGGTTGAGGTGGGCGGGTGTTGTGTACAGATTCGAAAGAACGCGAAGTCGGAGATACAACGAACAACGCAAATGAGTCAGTCAATGAGAAACAGGAACGGCAGCCCAAATAATCCAAAAATAGCTTTCTCTAAATAGCCATTACTTATCCCTCCAAGAAATGCAAGGAACGAATGGACTGGTGAAATGCACATTATGCCCTGGACAAAAGAGCCTCTCCACGGCGGTGTCAAGTAATTAAACACATACACAAGCATCTTAGAATTGAACAAGCCCATGTATCTTAAGTTCCGTAAAAGAGGGGTGGTGGTCGCTCCACATTCTGACGCATTTGAGTATTTAAACTTTTACTTGAAAGTAACACAATAGTTACTCTCCGCAGTAAGTAGTTACTTTTATCATTTCTAACTGAGTAACTAATTTTGTGACTTTTTGGGAGGAGTAACTTGCCCAACACTGCCCATATTAAACTGCCACCATTGGTACCCGCCACACACACCGGTCCAGCTACGTCACAGGGTCCGGCCTGATGGGGGAGCAGCCAAAGAAGTAGAGAGGCGGACCGGACTGAGCGATCTGACCCAGCGGCTCCAAGGTGAGTCAACTCCGGACTGACCGCCATCGCAACTTCAGCCGTCCGGAGCGCAGAGCTAATGTGGAGACCGACTGCGGAGCCCGGGAGCATTGTCCGCTGGTACCCGACATGCTAACCGTAGGAGCTAACTGTAGCCGTTTTGCGCTGCTGTCGCTGAAAAAAACTGAGCAAACAAGCAGAACTAACCTGACTCAATCAATGTTTGTTAGGAGGTGACATATTTGTTTATTTTACTAGCTGTGGGGGTAGCTGATGGCTAGTCTTCCAAAAAGCTACATGCTAACGCAGTTGTTAAAAACAAACCAAGCTAAACTGGAAATCCTGGACGTTCAGCAGGTGGCGTGATTGCCATGATGACAATGAAGAGTTAATGTCCGTGTGGAGCAGACTTAGTTATTTCCTCCCGACGCCGGTTTGAAGCTGTAGACTGTAGAGACGTTGTGCTAAATGTTTTGCGTCTCTGTGACAGGACCGCTGAGGGACGCCATGATTTGAAGCTCAGCAGTTGACAAGCAGCAGCAGACATGTCCGTCATCTCTCTCCTGCGATGCACCGTAAGGTAACACTGCTGCTGCAGATGTTGTGTGCTTGGACTCAGTACGTGGTGCCATCCGTGGGTGGGGGTGATTGTTCCTGAAAGTCCAGAGGATCAGCTCACATGCCACGGAGGTCTGTAGGTGCAACAGGCTCAGACAAAAACTATTCCTAATAACCCGATGACTCAGTGTCGCCATAAGGGTAACAATAAAGCTAGAAGGTTCATAACAGATAAAGTAAAGAGGGACACACCGAAGTTTTTGTAGGAAATGAAATAATCCGGAGGGAAGAGAATTAGCAGCAAGAGGAAGTATGTGGTTCAATTAGAACTTTAACTTTTTTAAATGCTGCAGTTCTCATGTTTCCAGACTCTGACTCAGTGGTCCTGTCCACTCTGATGTAGACTCCTTAATCTAATCTCCAAAGGGCCTCAGCCTTTTCACTTAACCTCTGCTTGGGGTGCCACACACTGTGAGACCAATGCCCTGTCCAGACCTGGTTTTGGCATCTGTCTCAATGGATCTAATCACAAGCATTCTAAGTGGTTGGATCTGAAATCACAAATGTATCCATGGTGCATCTTAGGTGTGTTCACACCTGAATTGAGAGCTATCCACTTGTGGTCAGTCTGAGACAGATGGATGAAATAGTTAGATAGCGCCACCACAGTATTTTTTTCAGACAAATGGGAGGCAGCATACAGTGAATTAATTACATTAAATGCCCTAATATTTTTCATTAAAATATAAAGATGTTCCTTGGCTATTGCAGCTAACTGGTTGGAATATTTATTAATCAAAACTACATACCAATGGCCCCTGATATTGCCATTTAGGAGACATGAATTATGACCTAGGTGACAACACAGGCTGTGGATCCATTGCCTACATCCCAAACACTAAAATATTATTACCCTCTATGCTCCCTGCACTACACTAAGTGTTATGGAAACAAAGAGCTAGTTTAAGAAGTGATCTAATTTATGTGTCACAATAACATTTCTGTTTAACCTTGGTGGCAGTTCGAATTAATAGTAGAAAAAATAAATGTTAACTGGGTTGAATGGAAATTAACTTAATGAGCTGCTTCTGAAATCAGCAACCAGCATGAGTAACATGGTGAGGCACAAATTTAACTTCAGTATGCTGGAGTCAACAGGTAATTAAACTGGCTATTAACTGCTATTTCAGCCTGCTTGTTGCCCTACTCTCCCTTTACTTAACTGCTTTTCTATACTTGGTTGGGTGATGTATAACGTGATCATACAAATCCACTCTCCTATCTCTCTGTCTTGCATGTACTGAACTGGAGACATTTCCGCTGATCCGAGCCATCCAACAGACTCCAAATATTTGGTCCATGGATTTCACTATTAAGGAATTCATGTATAAAATATAAGGGTTAAAATATTTTTAAGTAATTTATTAAGAAGTAATGGCTCAAATCTAAATGTAACATTTTAGTTTTTTAGTTGAACATGTATTTATTTTCCCCCTTGAACTCAAGAGATTGAAACTATTATTTAAACAATAAATTAAAGAGCAATTTCATGAATGGCTGGATTTGAATGTGTGGGAAACAGGAAGTGAGAAATCTAGAAATCTATCTAGAGTGTAGAGCAGGTGTATACCCGTAGAGGGAGATTGGGAGGAAGAGGGAAGAGCTGTTAGTTATTGATTTTTATTTAATTTTTTTCCCTTTTTCCAATCTGTCTACCTTTTTGTTTCTTACTCTTTGCAGGCTGAAGAAGAAACATGTTGCCACTTATCTATTCCAGCTCAGAGCTCTGTCTGGGGCAGATGCGGTCAACGCTCTCAGGCCTTTTTATTTTGCTGTCCATCCTGACTTCTTCTATCAGTATCCCAGAGAGCGGGTATGTCTCTCTGGTGTCACAGAGTGTTCAGTAGTTCTTACAGTATTATTTATTTATATATATATATAGTTAATTGATATCAGCCTTGAAATCAGACTGTAACTTGCTAAACTGACATGAGGTGGGTGTGGTTGCAATTAACTATAATCAAGATTTTGTAGAATAGGCTGCCTCACCCTGCTGTAACATTCAATATTTGTTACAGGAGGTGAATGAGAACTCACTGAAGAGGCTAAATGGCTACTTGGAAAATTTGCAGATGCCTGGTTTCAGCTCACTTAAGCCAATGGAGCTCACATTTTATGTCAGGGACACCAAAGACAGCGGTGACCTGCAGCCCGACCTGCTCACCTCAGGTATAGTCTGCATTCATCTGCTCATATTAAGTTTGAGTTGGGTTTTTAGGCATCTAATATCTCTCGACTTGTTCTTAGGGTTCCGGTCAGTGAGTTTCACCCTGCACACAAACGATGTATTTAGCACAGTGATGAATGTGTTAAAATCCTGCAGCCTGCCTGTGGAGCATATGCAGGGACTGAAGGCAAGAACAGAGAGCACTAAAAGGCCATCGGAGGCAGGGGTGCCTTTTTACAGAACAATTAAATGGGATAAAAGCTACTACACCTTTACTGGCTTTAGGGACCCTGAAGAGGACCTGAAGCAGGCCAGGAGGGTGGAGCCTACACTTAGGTAAGAGTCAAAATGAGCTCAGCTCTTCATCTTAGCTGACAGAGCTGAAGCACACACAGTGAGTGATACTGGGAGATTATCAAATCTGGGCACAGTTGGCATCAATTACTTGAAACAGGTGAACTCATACTCATTTATTTTCTTTGTTAGTTTGTGGCTGAGAAACAACGAGCCTGAGGCAGCGGCCAAGCACAGTGTTAGCCTTCCTCGGAGAGAGGAGCTGAGCCGATTGAAGAAGGAGCTGTGTAACAGATTTGATCTGGCTGATATCAGGTATGTTTCCACGAACTGTGAGTAAGAGGTGTTGGAACTGCTTACAACACTGTGGTCTACCTGTGGGTTTGACTAAATTGTGAACATGCTTTGCCTTGTTCTTTCCTAAATTATCAGAAGCTGATGTTGGTTTTTAGGCTTTCAGTGGAGAGACAGATAAATAAGTGAGTGAGAGAATGACTGATAATGATAAAAATGATCAGAGACTGATCTCACTGAGAGAATATTAAATGTGGCAATAAAAGTAAACTTTTGTAACTGTGAGCATTGAACTTTAATGTACCAATTATCATGATGGTGTGTGGTGCAGCTGGCAGCGAAGCTGGGGAGTGGCCCACAGGTGCTGCCAGCTGCAGAGTCTGAGCCGGCTGTCCCAGCAGAGCCCTGAGGCCCTGATCACCCTGCAAGGTACTAAGCCCCATTGAGGGCATGACACCTGACTGCTCTGACTTTCTATGCTAACACCTGACTGTGCTAAAATCTTTCTGTGCGAACACTTGTCTGTAATTTTGCATAACAACAAATATTTGTGAAATATTTGAGTCCTTCTGTGACATTTTTCAGAAAAAACTGCTGAGTTCAAGAATTATGAATTCATATTGTCACATATATAATTAATTTTGATGCGGATATTGCAACTAGTTCCACCAGCTTTACAGATTAAAGCAGATGTGTGAAAGCGGTGATCCTGCCCCTTATTCTGCTCCTGTAGGACACACTGTGGTGTTTGCTGACCAGTCAGGGATGAATGCCTCAGGGCACGTGATGCTAGGAACCATGGACGTTCATCATCAGTGGACCAAAGTAATGCAGCTGCAGAGCTTCTGCTGTCATGTGATTCCTCTGTCTCTTTGTTGTCTGACCACTGTCTGTATCTATTTCCAGCTTTTCCAACAGCTGCCCAGCTATCGCAACCTGCAGCAACAGACAGACTGGCTAAAGGAGAGGATCAGCCTTCTCTTAGGCGGCACTCAGGTCCCCCCTCCCTCCCCACACTCTCAACTCCCCCCCTGTGAGCCTGGTTCTGCCTGAGGTTTCTGCCTCTTAAAGGAAGTTTTTCCTTGCCACGCTTGCCAAGTGCTTGCTCGTTGGGGGATCTGTTGGGTCTCTTTAAATAATTTTAAAAAAGTTTGGTGTAGACCTGCTCTATATGTAAAAGTGCCTTGATGTAACTTTGTTATGATTTGGCACTATACAAATAAATCTGATTTCATTTGATTCAGGTAGTCCACATGGAGAGGCTGGGGCCAGTTCAGCCAATCACTGAGCTTTACAGCACCCTCAGCTTGTTCCACAAGAACCTGATGTCTTGGCACCTGCGGCTTCACCCCAGGAGCCTGCAAGGGCTCACCATGCTGCTAGAGAAGTAAGCAGTGACACCTGAATTCTTTAGAATTGACTTGCTGTTGTGAAATTTCTGTAAGATGTGACTTGTTGTTTATGTCAATCACAGTGACCTCTCTAACCCCAGGCTTCATGAGATGGGGCACTTTATTATCCCCACCAACTGTGATCCTCCCAAACTGCAGGTCTTCCTCCAGAGCCATGCCCACAAGGCCAGAGAGCGCACCCATACCAAAAACCAGTGAGTCAAACACACCAATACAGCCCTGATATAAAGAACTTATACCTAAACCCTGCTCTCACTGGACTATTTGAAATGGAGTTGTACAACATTTTGACCAAGTGTAACATCCAAATCAGTGGAGTTATTTTTGGTGAACGAAGGTAAAATCATTCAGGCAAAAACAGTGTTTTATATTTTTAACACATTAGCCCTCTGGTGCTATAGAGGCCCATGTCTACCAACCATATTCTTCAAATGTAAGGAATCATGCACGTGGTGTATGAGATGCAACTAAAATTGCGTCCACCCCATATGTACTTTCATTCAAAAAATTAAATGACAGAATACCAAAATGATCACAATATACTGCAAAATGATTTTGTGTATCACAATTCAGCCTTACCCAGAATCATCATGGGTTTTCAAAGAGGAAGAAACGAGGAGGGAAAAAAATATATTGGTCAAGGTCACAACAGTAATAAGAGCAAAAGACTCAACCTCAAGTTGATTAATTGATGGTTACCAGACTTTGTTGTGGGACTGTTTTGTTTGGACTGTGAATATATTTGCACATGCATAATTGTACTGATGCACAGACAACGTTGCAATGTAAACCTAAGGACCAGGCCTGGTGTTGCAGAGTAGGGGCCAGTGTCAGTGGTGCTGCTGTAATAGATCCTGGGGCCAGCATTGGCAGTGCCGAACACTGTCAGTTGGTCAACACTTTGACATGGTTTCTGAACATTTCTGAATTGTTGGATCAATGACCTATATGATAATAAATAAATCTACCTCATCTATCATCCATCAATACAAAGTGTCCTTTAGTCTTCCGTGTTAAGGTTTTATCTGTTGGAAGTGAAAACCAAAGTTACTATGTGTTTCTTGGACATTTAGATGGCTAAAAACTTTTACTAACAGAATATTTGCAGAATATGCTCTAACACAGCGCTGTTGTTGAACTTCAACCACATATTATGTTTTTATTATGTTTTCATGGAAGAAATCCTCATGTTTTAGTTGGAAACTATCCTAAAATTTAGATTTTACAGCCCACTGTGTTTGTGAGAGAAGAGTTTAATGAGCACTGATTCTCATCAGCTTGATTGAGTTGATGCTAGCCCTGAATGATGAGCTGTCTCTAACTCTGACCTCTGTGTCCCCAGACTGCAGGCGGAGGAAGAGGTTGTAGTGCAGCAGTGTCTCCAAAGTCTTTCTCTGAGGAGTCTGTCCAAGGAGCCCAGTGTCAGCTCAAGTCAAATGATACAGTGCTGTAAAAGGCTGCTGGAGCAGCGCTCCCCCCTCATGCAAGGTCTTCACGTCTGCATCTCTCACTTCTACTCAGTCATGCAGGATGGGGACCTGTGTCTCCCCTGGGACTGGAAGAGCTGAGCTAGAGATACAGGGTTTGACTCAGTCCAGAACTTTTGCAGTATAATATTCAGATAGATGTCTTCAGCAGTGGGTCGTGTCTCAAGGGAAACCTTTGTTAGGGGGGCATGCAAGCTGACCACTGTGTGATCACCTAATCACAGATCAGGGTTAGCAGAAGTCTGAGTTTCCCAGCGTCGAGGTGATAACAAAACGGCAAAAGAAAGGGAAGATTTAATACAATCTTTTTTTTTTTTTTTTTTCCTTACAGGAATCAAAGCTAGACATGTGGGAGCTTCTTGGCGTTTGTTTAAATGGTGAGATATGTTGCACATATGGTCTGACAATGTCAGTATTTATTGTTGCTGTGTGACATGAACTGAGTAATACTTAGTTCTGTTAAAAGTAGAGTCTGAACTAAATGTCAAATAAAACTGACTGACAGCAGACAGGACCAATCAGCTCAGAGAGGGACTGACATGGTTTGTCTCACAAGACACAGATTTACTGGTGGAGTGAGGTTTGGGAATTTATTCATCCTTCTGTTCAGGTTATTCATTAATCCTCTACTGCTTATCCATTTCTGGGTTGCAGTAGGTGCTGGAGCCAATCCCAGCTCACATTGGACAAGGGCAGGGTACACCCTGGACAGGTCACCAGTCCATCACAGGGCCAACACACAGAGACCAACAATCACTCACACTCAGACCTACAAACAATGTAGTCACCAATTCACCTAAAAGGGCCCAAGCCTGTGAACCAAACCCGCTACAAATTGTGGGGCAACAGTGCTGACCACTATGCTACCTTGCTGCCCCTATTCAGGCTACTATTCAACTATTTTCTGTCGACACTGGGAACCAGAGAATCCAGCAACATTAACAAGGACCTTCTAGAGTGTCATGGTCTTCTTAGACCAACACCTAAATCCTTTGTCAGTCATCCATTATGACTATGCCCCCCAAGATGTGGACTGCGACTGTGGTTTTGTTTTTGAAACAACTCCTTAACTGAGTACTGGTGTGATTCTTGACCTCCTTTTGGAACATTAAGTTGAGATCCCCAAATCCAATTTTATTTGTGTTGGACCAAATCAAAGGTACTTTACATGTAGAGCATATGAAAACCTAAGAAATCTTCCCATAAGCAGGTGCTTCCATTAAGAGGTAGACACTTCAGGCTTCAGACATGTCTGAGATTTCTTCTTCTGGTCACTGTGCTCACTACCTGGGACTGTATCCACTGCACGTATTCAAGAATCAGACATAATGTACAGTAAATAAAATGTATTTTCATTGTTCAGACAACAACCAGGTTCCTCTGTCAAATGGAAATAAAAAGCCCACTGGTCTCATTCCATGGACATGGCTGCAGCTCAGGTTCTTCACTCGTCAGCAGCATTTTTATTCGGCTCCTGACGCTGAGGGAAGGCCGCTTTTGTAAATATCAAGGCCCCTCACAGGCAGGTAGGTTTATATGTATGAGTGTATGCAGGGTTAGAGTTGTGGAGGCTCATTTGCGCTGAACTTGTGTGAAGGATGAGGGCAGCTGGAAGGGCTGGACAGGTTTCTTACGGGAGTCAGGGGAGACCCTCTGGACCGTGGGAAGCAGCTGGTTTCGTTTGATGATCTGCAGAGCAAGCTGGGTGTTTCCTGAGGACATACATCACCCATCATTACAGACTGAACCAAGGAAAGGCTCTAACCAAAACCAGTCACATCAGTTGGACCGAGGCTGAAAGGCTTCAGTCCAACTGGTTTGACTTTAGAGGCCACAGTTGTGTAACATGATGCCAGAGGGTCAAATCCAAGTTTGTTTTTGCACCAAATTCTGAATCAGCTCCTCATTGAGGATCTGCAGATATAGAGTCATACCCTACACTGTGTTTACCCAGATCCTGATTAAATACAGCTATATTCAAAAAAGATAATACCTTAAGGAGCCTAACTATCAATGAAACAATTCAGAACAATAGGACCAGGACTCACTCAGGACAGCTCTACTACCAGAGCTTCAGTATGAACCAGAATAATGCAATTTCTGTACCATGTGATTTCAGGGTTGAATTAATAAGCTTCAGATATAAAGAATGAAACAATAAATTCAAGCTGCTTACAGCTGTTTGTGTTATCATGTGCTATTATTCCCTCTAACAGTGAAATAGTGCTATAGATCACCAACATCAAATCCTGCTCTGGTGGTTCTCCCCTATGAGGTATGTCCCAGTGCTGATGTAGTGTCAGTGAGTGTTGTGGAGTCTGACCGTTCTGCAACTCTAAGTAGACACCCAACAGAATGGCTTCAGGTGGAATCTCCTTGGTATTAACCATCGATGCAGCCTGGTCAAGCACACACATTACATTAAATGACATCACAGATTCAAATACAGATCAACCCACAGATAGCATTCTGAGCCTCTGATACAGATTGACCACCAGATATCGGTCTGAGTCGCTGATATGGATCAACTCACAGATACTGGTCTGAGCTTCTGATACCTGATGCAGGCATTTGCGGGCTTTGTCGTACTCGCTCCTCAAGCAATAGGCACTGCCCAGGTTGAAGAGCATCATGGCTCGAGCCGATGTCACGCTGCTGGGGTAACACAGAGGAGTCTGCTTCCCTGCTGCAAATAGACAGGTCCCACATGAAAGGAGCATTAGAAGGATAATCTGAAATACTTAACTGTTTTTTGCTCTGACATCATTAATGAAATCAGAAGTCATGTTGATTATTCCTGCAGAAACAGGTGAGATGTGAGGTCTGGATCATCATAGCTATATATGACGAAGGAATAAACAAAGACCCACATGGCTCGACCGGCTCGTCTCCTTTGTCAGACCCTGTGGAGACAGGAAGACTGTTAAAGATCCAGGAAACAGGAGCAGACTGGTTTGTTAATCTTGAGTAAAAGCCACAGACCTTGGTCTTGCTCACTGCTCAGAACTCCCATTGACACATCGCTTACATTCTCAGGGTTAAGGTGAGCAATTGCATCAGAGATCCTGTCCAATGAGATGAGGGCTTCAGCAGCATAGAGGTGACCAAGGAACCTGAGTGAAGGAGGTGAGGGAGACATCGATCAAAACATGATCACTGTGGCTGCAGGGGAAGAAGAGAGCAGGATCCACAATGGGTCTGAGAAACAGGTCCAGGACTCACCTGAGGGATCCAGACACCTTGGTTTGATGGAGCAGCTTCTCAGCGTGGTTCAAAGCCATTAGGTTGTCTCCCAATGCCAAGGCCACGTATGCACTACAGGCCAGGATGGAGCACCTACACATCAGACAGGTGACAACTGATCATTGCTGAGGTCTCTGATAATCCAGATCAACAGCTCAGAAGAGAAAAATAATTACCTGAGATTTTCTACCTCCTGTTTTCTGAGGGGGGACGATGGAGCTGCAGACAGGAACTTATCAGCCTCCTGACCTTTCCCACTGCAAAACACAGCATGCACCACAACACAAAAATTCAGCTGCAGAGACAACACAGCAACACATTGAACAGAAACATAACAAAAGAACACAGCTCCAGAGACACAACAAAAGATCCAGGTAGGGAGGTGTAATGGGAAGTAAGGCATGTAAAATTTCCATTATGAGACCTCCCTGTCAGTGGAGGTCTGATGCAAGTGGATGTTTGACACTTGAATTAACCACAGCCTTCAGGTGAGACACTTCCTGTGAGTGTAATGAAGACTGGCAACATTTGTGAGGTTGTACAGGCAACTGATCATCTAATAAAAGTTCTGAGTGCGATTAGGAGCAGACTGATTGATGTCTCAGGATGGTACTACGTGCTGTCATGGAGACCTGACCTGCAGGCGTCACTGTTCTCACTGCCGCTCTCTGTGCTTCCTGACTGGCTGAAGCTCCTTGACCCATTCTCTGTCTTGGTTTCCTGCTGATGTTCAGGCAGCAGCAGGAGAGCGTTCCTTAGGCAGATGGCTGCAAACTCCATACTCGCTACTGGGATAGCTGCTGACTGGCCTTCACTGTACACGGACACACACAGACACACACACACACACAGACACACACACAGACACACAGACACACACACTCTCTAATCAAACTGCATTAGGCAAATATGATCAAAATGCCATTAGAGTCAGTGCTCTAATCACAGAATAAGATGTATGAAATGTCAATGCAAACTTTTCCACAGAAATATAACAAAGAACACAGCTCCAGAGACACAAACTGTTTATAACACAACAGCTATTTATAAGTACACTGTGCAGTTTTAGAATGTTTAGTTTCTATCATTTCAGACTACACTGGTGATCACTTTCTTAGGAATAACTCCCTAGTTCCTTAGTTCTCTGCTTCATAATTTCGACCAGATTCTATCAGATCGCATTCATGCAGCAAATCTCCTGTTTAACAATTCTCAAAGGTCACTTTGATGAAACCAGTTTAACTTTATAATCCATTATCCTGCAAGATGTTTCCATTATAAGATGGTGGACTGTGGCCATGAAGGGATGGACATGGTCAGCAGCGATTCTCATATAGACTGAGGCATCCAGACCAAGACCGATTGGTATTAAAACCAAAAGTTTCAGGTTTCTGTACCTGCTGAAAGGAAGTAGAAACTGGTCTCTGCTGTTTTGATCCATCAACCTCAAGGTTGGAAGTGTGGTTTACTCTGAAACTCTGTTCATCAGAGTGAAAAAGAGGGATCTTCTGTTAGCTCCAACCAGTCTTACTTCTGACTTCTTTGATCAACACAGCTGCTGCTCATGGGATGTTTCTGTTTTTGGCTATGTTGTCGCTAAAACTTTAAATGCAGGAGCTCAGCAGCTTCAGAAACTCAGACCAACATCAAACATGTCACAGAGTATCTGGGATTCTGATGTCTAAAATTAACTGAAGTGCCTCACTTGGACACACAACGCATGATGGTGAGAATTAAGCAGGAGCAGATGCATTCCTAATATGGTGTTCAGTGAATGTATAGCTTGATGGTCAGACTGGCCGTTTCAGCTGACTCTAGGCCTTTAGGGTAGGTTAATTGCTCCCAACTTTTTGGTTCTAATGCAATTGATAAAAAGTTGAAACATTTCTATAAAATCCACCTGTATGGCCTCTTTTTAATTCCACTGTTTCACACCATCACTCAGCTCGGCTGCTGCCTGCTAAAAACTTAATGTCTCATTAGGATGATATGTGGGGTTAGGGGCGGAGGGATGGAGAAAATTCACTCTGACCTGTAGATGCTGTTCTGGGTCGACTGAGAGGCCAGAACGATCTTGCGATGGTAGCCCTGCCCAACAATAGACTGAACTATACCTTTTTTACAAGGTATACCTTTGTTCTCCTGCTCCGAGCCCTGCAAACATCAGATACATGATATAAACTAAACGATTCTGTTCATGTTCAAACCATTTACATTGACAACAATAACACTTCAATTATAGATCCTTTCAACATAATAAAAAAGTGCTTCACATGAGAAATGTAAATAATATTAAAATGATGTGATCATGTGAAGGAACTGATAAATTGATAAAAAAAAAAAATACTCTAACATTTTTGTCTGAAGTTTGATGTTGCAGAAGTGGACCAAAAAACATTATGATGAGTGATGAGCCGTGGGGGACACCATAGGATGAGACAACAGCGGGTCAGACTGAGTCAGCCATTTAGAGTCAATTGTGTGGAGAGGGTTACAATATGTGTAGATGGTTTTACAGTGCAGTGGTCTTTTTTTTTTTTTTTTTTTTTTTTTAAATCATAAGTTCAGAGTTACCCCTTTGTTGGCAGAGATGCAGCACTCTGCGAGTCGTAACCATAGTCGAGGGTTAGAGTGGTAAACCTGCACAGCCTCCATCAGACACTCAAATGCTGCCAGAGGTCGGCCGATGTGCAGAAGCTGAATACCACAGTTATACAGAAGCTCATAGCGCTTGTTGGCTAGCAAAGCACACATGGGGATACCTGTGAATTTCTTAGCTGGAGAATAAAGAAGTAGAGACAAGGATGCATTAGTATTGAGGAATAAAGTGACAATAGTAATTTCAATAACTGCCTAATGGCTAAATAATTTAAGTTTCTTCTGTTGGTTGATATTTTAAAATGAGGTTTCTGAAAAGAAAAATTGGTTGACAGCACGTTGTTCTAATAGAACACAAAAATGTTCATTCACCATATTTTGATGAATGTTTCCAAAATTGTTCGGTTTTACAAGGTAGCAGTTACAGCTACAGTGTGTAATGACTGTTGACTCAAAATTAGCAGAGCTGTTCTCTCTAGGAATAGGCTACAGTCTTTACAAGTTTTCAGCCTTTAGCAGACAACGACTTGAAAATATAAAATTGATTGAAAGCAGACTGAGACAGGTGATCCACAGATTGTGACCCACATTGGCCATTGTTGCCATCTCCCAGCTGTGCACAGGTGTGGTCGTTCTCCTGCAGTGCCTTCTTGAAGTAGAAAATGCCCAGGTTATGTTTTCCCATCGCAAAGTGAATGCAGCCCAGATTGTTCCAGAACATACATCGAACACATTCACCTAGATGAGACAAGTCGGGACACAAGCACATTTGATTAGCTTGCAAAGACAACACCTGTCTCATCTCCCTGCACCTGCCTGTACATCTCAATGCCGACAATGTCTGGACAAGTTATTACAATAGCGACTCATGACAGTTAAATGGAGGAAGGGAGTTCTGACAGGCACAGGAGCTATCACCTGTCTTGATGGGTCCAGGATGCTCTGCGATGTTCGAGCTGTTCAACAGCTTCACTGCTTTCCTATAGTTTCCTCTCAGGTACTCAAAGTTACTCTTGAGGAAGAGCGAGGGTGCAGACTGAGGAAGGAGACAGAGGAAACAGATCAGCCTGAAAACCAGAGAAGGCTCTGCAGCCACAGGACTAGCAAGTACATGACGTCTGAATGTTGGTGAGGACTCACGTTCCCTGCTGTGTTCATCACTGACTTGATCTCCCTTTTGCAGGCCTTAGAGGATTTCATCTGGATGTAGGCTCTCACTTTGTACTGTTACGCAAAATATAGTGAGTCAATTAAGAGGACAGGGGATGAGACAGAGTATGATAAAATTACAACTCTGACCTGGTGCATCTTTGACTTGGCTGTTTCAATCATGGCTGTGAACTCTGCTTTTTGATTTGCTCCATCTTTGTTTGAACTGTTGTTCTGAAACCAGGCACAGAATTCAATGAACATCAACATCTCAACATCATTATAACATGTGACCAGACACCTCAACATCAAGACTCTCTTTTTTTCAAGAGGATGTGGTGTGTTGGTTTACCTCTCCTTTGCCGTTCTTGTTACTCCCTTGCACAGACAGTTTATCCAGCACAGCCAACAGGTGGAGGGCCTTTTCAGGCTGAAAGGTCAACAGGTACAGATCCACCAGCAGGAAGCACACTGCCTGAGCAAACTTCTCTTCTAGGACAAATAACAAAATGACTGCATGCCAAACTCAGGGCTGACACATAGACAGTCTTTAAATTTACTGTGGTCTGAACCCTGAAGACACACCAGACCATGATGATGCTAGGTGAGGCAATGCAAACATTTATTACTAGTAAATCGATCAATAATGATGAGATGCTCCCCAATATGATCTCATGTCTTCAAGAGGCAGATTATATTAAAGTCACACTCAGAAAACCCAAAGGTGCAAGGAGTCTGCAATTTTTTGTATTCTTTGTAATTTCAGTTTTCACAGTTTGAGGAATTGATGGCAAATCAGTCACAGCAGTACACTGTGTAAAGTATCACAACATACCGAATGGTTCCAGAAACTGGTACAGCTTCTCCCCAATGGAGATGGCTTCAGAGTACTGCCGCATATGATAGTGTATGATGGCTTGATTGTAGTACAGCAGGCTGTTCTCCACATCATCCAGCCCATCCACGTCCTCTGCTGATGTATGAACCTGAGGACAAGGACAGGAAGTTGGATGAAACCCAGGACCGTATGAAAAAGAAGTTCTGGTGCTTCATGACAAAAGTGTGACCCACATTTCAGCCGTTACCTGGTTCTTCATTGCCATGAGGGTCTGCTTCAGAGTCCCCGTGGTGGTCTGACCACTTTTATAAAACTCCACGATAGCTTTGTTCATAGTGATCTTGTAGTCCTCTTTGTTGAGCTCCTGCAGGGCTTCCAGGTGTTTGAAAGACTCCTCATACTTGCCAGCCTGGGGAGGAAGAGAACCACCTGCTTCACCCCATCCTCAACATGTGACATGAGATCCTGCTCATGTTACCATCAACTTGTTTCACACCGAACAACAAGCTCTACACCTATAACCCCTCACAGAGCATCTAACAGTCCCGCCATAAAATAACTTATCCTCAAGTGATTTATATGTATTTATATATATGTATATACATTTTAATTCAAACTTGACACTGTCATCATCATAATCATAAATCTAGAAAGCAAGCATTATATCCTGAAAAGCGATTTTATTTGTTGGGCCCAAATCCAGTCATTTAAAATCTTGTCTCTGATGAACTGCTGACATAAGGCTGATCTGACATTTGCAGTGTTGATAAAATATGTTGCTATTGAATCTGATACTGCTTATTTTTCTTCAGTCATTAGAAAAAAAGAAAAAAAAAAAGATTCAGCAGAGATGAAAGTGCAAAACGGGCCTCTGAGATCAACATTGTTAAGAGCAATCTGACACAAAAACATTCCTATGTTGGATTTGTTGTTGAGATCCAAGTCAGTGAAGAATGCGGGTGGCATGTCCCTATCGTCTGTCGTCTTGTCTTGTATCCTCACCGCCTGAATTCATCTTAAACTCAGACACTGGTTCTAGCAGTTTACAGCAACATCAGAGTTTAAATGCAGAGAACAGCAAGATGTTTTTAGTCTGAGAATGTAAGAAAAGAAAGGAGATTATTTACCAAAAATGATTCATATGCACTTGCTGCCATTTCCTTCTCTTGGTCTGTCATTCCAGGGGATGATGGGCTGTCATGTTTTGCCTCGTTTTGGTCTGAGACAAAAAGAGACAAAACAGTCAATCTAACAGTGCCCCCCCAATGTTAATATGCAGTGGAGATGAGCAGTGGTAAGGCTGTTGTGACACTATGTGGTCACTTTACACAGGGCAACCCTATCCCCACCCCTATCTGTCCATTCTCCTGACTTCTTTCAATGATCAACTGTGTGTTTGCTGTGGTGAAAATCCCAGCGCAGCAGTTCACTCACTTCACATTTCATCGTTATCATGAGGATCTGCAGGCTTTGCTGACTGGATGCTCATACTGAGGTGGGCCTGTGATGAGGACGGCTCCATCTGAGAGCCTCAGCCAAAGTTGTCTCGCACAAAAAAACAAACTGTGCAGCTGTCATAATATCATTACATACACGCTTTTAAACCTCTTCAACGAACCCTGTTAATTAGACCATCGCAGAGCAGGATCACTGTGACTAACTGTTGACCGCTCTCTGTGGGGTTAACGTTAAATTTGGTGATTTAGTATGATGGAGGTCTAGGGATGTCTCCACGTCGTTTAATGCCGTTTCTGAGTGGAGTCTTATCTGATCTGAGCGTACCTTCAAGCGACACGCATATCGGCTAAGCTAACGCTGACTGGAGCCGATTTCTAAACCGGGTCACCGGGCGGTCGGCTGCAGACAAACGGGCCAAACAGGAGCTCCTCACAGCGAGAGTGCGAGCTTCACTGCATTTAACAGCACAAACTGTTCCAGTGGTCCAGCTAGGTTTTAACGACCACAGCAAGCTACGCAGTTAGCATTAGCTGGAACTCACCTGCGTTTTCTGCCATTTTGGGGCTTTTAGTGGGGCAGTTCAAGACCCGCCGTTTGTTTGTACACACAAGTAGGTTTATTTTAAACCCGCTGGAAAGCGGAGGAGCCGTCGGATAATTATGGATGAAAATGAAATTCCAAATGTTCCAAACTGATAATGACCCAACGGAAAGCCGTCTGGTCCGCTCTAAACAGATTCTTCTTTGCTGGCTTTTGACTTCTTCTTCTGCAACAGTCGTCTGCAGTGTTATTAATGTATTACCGCCACCTTCTGCTTTGGAGGCGTCTCCAGCTTATTTTTTATCAACAGAAACCTCTCCAGGATTTCACTATTTTTTCTTGTTAACTTGAGGTAAATGTGTACATTTTGTTAAGTTGCTGCTGATTTGTGTTGTTCCTTAACCCAGAGTTATAGGGTTAAACTCCATATTACAATTAGTTCAACAACCTATAAGCTGACTATTTCAGTTGAAACAAAAGTAATCATCACTCTGAATTTACACACACTTCTGATTGAAGTTTTTCATTTGGACAACATAAATCATTTTTGAAGTATAGCAGTGCTCTGACATTCACACACACACACCCCATTCCATCCCCTGTCTATTTTCCTCTAAGTGGGACCATCATTTACAAATAAACACCATGTTGTGTGGGCGCCAAGAAAATAGAGACTGATATCATAAACTCATGTGGGAAACATTTCACCCCTGATGGTCATTGGATAGAATGGAAGTTTAAGGATCTTCAGCACTGGCCTCACTTTGCGGGCTCAGAGTCTTTATCCACTTTTACAAACAGTCTGCAGTCCAACACCTCTGCTCTTTGCCCTTCTGCCCTTCTTTAAAGTGACCTTTTTAGTTGACTTTTGCTCACAAACACAACACAGCTTGTTAGTTCAGACATTCTTGTTGAACTCTCAAGAATAAGTTTGTAACTTATCCTTTTTATTTTCATTTTGTTAATATTATTAAATATGCTGGTTTTGTGTGTGTTTGTTTGTGTCTCTAAACATAACTTTAAATGAAATGAATTGTTACTACAGTCTCTCTGCTTCCTACCTGTCTGGCTGAGCTGTCAGTTGTAACTTAACACCCACAAATCAAACCAGAGTGCGCTTCCTCATTTACTGGTCCTGCAGCGGGTTAGGGGAGGAAACTGAGAGCTGACTGAGAGAATAAGAGTAGAAGTGAAAGTACAATTGTTAAAAAGACTGTTAGTCAGAGAGCAGAGATGGAGAAGTTTAAGACTATACTTAACATTGCCCACAAACAGACCAACCTAGGCTGTGGGTTGGTGGCATTGCTCACAGCTGGTGGAGAGCAGATCTTCTCCACAGTGGTGTTCAGGTGCCCCTGCAGTGAACTGAGCTTCCTATACGGACTGGTGTCTATGTTGGTACCTGCCCTGGCTCTGCTGTTGCTGGGTTACATCCTGAACAAGAGAACCTGGAAGCTGCTGACGGGTGTGTGCCATCGTGAAGCTAAGCTGAGCTGCTGGAAGATGCTGGCGACCACCTGGGTGATCTTCTTCCAGATCAGCACCATGGCGCTAGTGGCCCCCTCCAGCTGGATTGCTGTGGCTCTACTCAACGGGAATTACTTTGAGTGTATGATGACTGGGATCAATGCCAGTGCCATCAAGGAACACCTGTGTGAAAAGGTGACATCTCCGGCCAAGTGTACGGACCACCTGCACGGCTTACCTTGTGCTACAGACATCATCCCGACTGCTGACAGGGATGAGGTCCTGCTCTCCCTCAGAGCTATGTCTCAGGTCAGTGCTGGTCTGTTGCTTCTTCATTCACATGATTTAAGTTCACAGTCAATAAAAATGTGTCATAGTGGTAAGTGTTGATGAACATTATACATAACAATAAATATAACACTGTAAAGCTTCATTGTGCTGAAGCTTCACTGATGTGGATGTTCAGATGTTCAGATGTTCAGTAAAACACCTGCTTCACTTAAACCTTAATCATTGTCTATATAGGATTGGGTGGACTATAATGTATGCTATATTTAAAAACACTGTATGAAGAATTGGCAGCATCAACTTTTGTTCGGCCATATGATCACATAGTTTACTGTATGCAGTAAACGGTGTGACTACTATTATACAAGGGGGGGGGGAGGACAAGTCCCAACTTTTAAAATGACTACTACAAAAATTTCCCATGCTGATAATCATTGTTGTTAGCTAGGTGGAGGAAAAAAATACGACTGGTTTAAAATAAGTACTAAGTACTAAGTATACCATTCTCATGTGACCCGGGTTTTGTTGACTCATTCGTCCAACCAACTCCGCCTGACATGGACTTTGTTGCTGTATAAACTACATAACTGCACTTTTCCTTTTGTCCCTGACATTATTAAAGTAAAGTTTGTTGTTAGGGAGGTAGACACTGAGTCTGGTCCATTTTTTTGTCGCGCAAGTTTCTTGTGTTTACTCTAAAAACTACCGTAATTTCCGGATTATAAACCGCTACTTTTTTTGACACGCTTTGAACCCTGCGGTTTTAAATATACGACCTTATCATGGAAAACACACGAAGCAATGCATATGATGCAGCTTTCAAGTTAAAGTCGGTCGATCTGGCGAAGAGGCGAAATCTTTCTGTGTAACATAATTCATGCCATATGCCATTTCCTCCCATATTTCCAACACCTGCGTCTTATAAACAAGTGCGGCCTATATATATATACAAAACTGTTTTTCTTTTTAAATTTAGCCAGTGGCGCTTATATTCAGGTGCGCTCAATGGTCTGGAAATTACGGTACACATCGGATAGTAACAAACACTAACTATGAAGGCATAATAACTTACTTAACTTGCTCAAAGACAATCTAAGGGGTCTTTTCTTCCAGGACAGTCACCAACTATGACAAATGACACAAAGAAAAATGAATGAATGAACCAAAACATTTACACAGCAACAACTTTCAATTTCCGGGTTCATTCATTTTATTGATTTAAGATTTTTTTTTTTTTTAAGGTTTCCAACAAGCTCACCTTCACACCTGCCCTCTGTGTTGAAAATAATTTGGCTGTCTCTTCTATTTTTGCTCATGGACCACAGATTGCTGGCTGGCTGCTCATTGCTTCCATCATGTTGTGCAACCTGATGTTGACTTGTCTGGGTCGGTGCATGTCCCCCATCAGCTACCTGCAACTCAAGTTCTGGAAGGTGTATGCTCAGGAGGAGAATAATCTGATTGACTCATACACAAGTAAACATGCCAAAGAGTTAGCTGAGAGGAACCTGAAGAGTTTCTTCGACAGGAAATTCCCTGAACCCATCCACATCCCCTCCAACAGGGATTGGGAGAATATCTCCTCCCTTTACAAGTTCAGTCCAAAGAAGCAGTTCTACAGCACCCTGCATCAGTACGTAGAGAACTGCCAGACAACTGACAGTGGGGTGATTAGGATGGCTTCAGTCCAATCACAGGAGGATACAGATATCCCACCTGTTCTTGCTTTTGTAGATGGTGCCAGTTCAACAATGTGAGCTGATGTCAGGGTCAGACCAGTCTGCCCTAGCCCTGAGGAGTTCAGCCACAGAACCAGACAGTGATGAGATATTAAGACTTGTGCTCAATGTGTGCAGAACCAATACAAGATGTCAACTCATATTCTGGTGTAACAGTCAAAAGTATTAGTCAAACATGAAGACGAATCATTCTATCCAGGGTCATTCTGATGTTACCATGTCTGAGCAAATGTAAAACAGAAAATATCTTTCACTTGTACATCAACTTAAAGAGCAGAATACTTCTTTTGAGCTATTAGTAGACTGGACACAGTTATGTATTATCCTCTCTTGGAGCATCAGATTCTGATGACCTTGGAGCTGATTTGACTCTGTACAGGAATGTGTATGTTTACATTCAAATAAATGAAACATATTTTGACTGATGGTGTTAAGAGATAAAGATGTGTTTCATTTGAAGAGAATGTTTTCTAACAACATGTGAGAATGGAACAGGAAACCATTAAGAGGAAATGGCTACTTTTCTACTTCATTATCTGTCTGCAGGAGTTGTCTGTCTCTGTAGAAACATGTTAATAGAGACAATCACTGTCCCCATTTACAGGGTTTACTGCATCAGGCCTTCTGGAAATATAACAGATCAAGTCATCAAACTTTTCATTTTCAATTCTTGTCATACAGGCAAAGAAACAAGGTCACACTGTTTCACTTCCTACAGTGTTTGTACATTTTTATTTTCACTCCGTGTCCAAGATTTCATCACAGCTAATAAAGACAGAAGTACTAATAGTATTAATTTTCCTAAAAACTAGACCAGAAGTACTTTTCCAGCACTGTTAGAGAAGGAGGGAGTTAAAGATGGAGAAAATGTGATGAGAAAAAGTTGAGATGTAACTTGACCATGGAGAAGGCTGAAAAAGCTGCAGCTCTCCTCTCAGCTGCAGCGCAGCAGCAAGGTCTTTACTCTGAGATGAGTAGATGTGGTGAGTGAGGAGGCATCACACTCACCGAGGGAGGAGCCTGAAAAGAAGAGGCATTCAAAGGGAGGGGCAGAAACAGGCTTGGCAGCTGTGTTTTGTCTTCAGCAGTGAACAGCAACAGGTAAGAAACCTTTGCCGGCTGCATAGACACTCTGCTTTCCTTTTGTTTTTCTCACTTTCTAATGTTTCATAGTGAATTTACTCATTGAGGCCATGGATAACTTCCAGACTGTCCTGCGTTTCTTCATGAACCAGAAAGCCACCATTGGCTACAGTTTCATGGCTCTGCTTACAATAGGTGGGGAGCGAATCTTTTCTATGATCTCTTTCCAGTGTCCCTGCAACCACGATCAGAACTTTGCATATGGGCTGACCTTCTTGGTGGGTCCAGCTGTAGTGTTATTAGTCTTGGGTCTGTTCTTCAGCACCAGGATGTGGAGGCTCTACACAGGCTGCTGCCTGGATCCCATGAAGCTTTGCCCCCGTGGGAAGTGTTTCGGCTGCTTCCGGGTTTTTACAAGCATCTTCTTTGGGGCCTGTGTGGCTCCTATAATGTGGCTCTCTGTGGCCCTGCTCAATGGGACCTTTTATGAGTGCGCCATCAGTGGTATTGATGAAAACATTGTAGTGGATCTGTTCTGTAAAAACAAGACCCTGAAGTGTCGGGAGGAGCTTGCCCGGGTTCCGTGTGGCCGATCAAAACTGTCCAATGACGAGCGCATGGAACTGCTAATGATGTTCAGGGCCCAGTCACAGGTGAGACACACCTCAGCCTACAAATAGAAGGTCATGGAGTTGAAATTATTAGGGGGGGGGGTTACAGGAGTTTAATGAATATTGTGGTCCAATTGGATTATGAGTAATGAAGGACCCAGTTGTTTTTGGCAGGGTAGGGTTAGTAGGGTTAGCCTACCAGTCAGGACAGGCCAGCCTCTCGTAGATGAGGTGTTATTAAAACTCTGCTGAACTGTAACACTAAGCTATTGCAGAGGGCCCTGAGGCCACAGGTATGAATGTTCCGCCCTCTCTCTCTCCCTGCTTCTTGTTAGCCTCTCTGCCAATCTCTGTCTCAATACAAGGCACTAAAAAACAAAACAAAAACCAACAACAACAAAAATCTTTAATCCCATTCCACATCTCAGAACTGAGTCTCTACTGCAGTATAAATCAAGGGGAGGACAGCTGTATGGATGAAACAAAAACATTATCTATGCTTCAGTGGAAAAACTAAAACAGATGACAAGAGACAAATGAATCCGCAGAGGCCAAGGCTCCACAGACTTCAATAACTTGAAATGTTGGATTCTGGGGTTGGATTTGGTCTAACTGCAATAATCAAAGTCCACCCAGACATTGAAAAAGAGAAAACATACTAAGATTTGACTTTTTTTTGTCATTAAATCCTAAAATACCAAATTTCAAATACCTCAGGAGAACAGATAACATATAAAACAGTTGCATTTCCTATTTAATAACAAATTTTAACAAATAATAGAATGAAAATACCTAATACATCAGCTCCGAAGCATATTTATCATCAGTGTTTATATCAACAAATGTGTAATATAGTGTTTGGTTAGCATAACTTCCTGTCATGTTTGCACCTGCAGATCCTTGGCTGGTGTATCGTCATCATCTCTGTCATTGTGGGCCTCCTGGGTACGTGCTACAAAAACTGCCGCTCAAAAGTCAGTTATCTGCAGCTCACATTCTGGAAACGCTACACAGAGAAAGAGAATGAGCGCTTTAATACTTTCGCTGTTGACTATGCCACCAAGCTGGCTGACAGGAACCTGCAGAGTTTCTTTGAGGACAAGAACCCGGAACCATTTCCTTTCCCCAAGCACAAGGCCTGGGAGGAAATCTCTGCATACTACTCCTTCTCCAGCAGTGAGCAGTATTACAGCACCCTGCAGCAGTACGTGGAGGGGAGCGACAGGGACTTCACACCAGAGAAGAGACCTATCATGGAAATGGAGCATGGAATAGAGATGACCTAGAGGGTGACTTCTGTACTCTTTGTTATTTTAATTGTGAATATGAAACATATGTTGACTGGACAGGCAAAAAGTGGTGAGATTCATCACTGTTAGTAAGGGCTATTCAAGGAGACTCTAGCATAGCTGTCAACAGCTGTGGTACAATCTTCTTTTATGCACAATAAAGGCCATAACCTTTATGTATTCAATTCAATTCCTATCATGGCAAGTTACACACATTTTCAAAGTATACTTTAGAAGGAATAGTACAGCTCTGAAACACTCATCCAGGCATCTAAATGAATAAAGTATAGAATGGAAAGTAGGAAAAGTAAACTTATTTACAGAAATCAGTCTATAAGCTTATAAGTAATAACTTAACCTCCTTAGCATTATTCCATACCCACACTGACAACAGAGCTATGGACTAGCTAGCAGCAAAAAAGATTTCAAGTTCTTTTGCGAGGTAATGCCAATGTCATTATCAACATTAAAACCAGCAAACAATCAATCTTCATCCGCTTATCCAGGGTCAGCTCATGGGGAACTCAGGTATCACACAGAAAGTAAAGGAAAAGGATTTGAAAGATGAACATTTGTGGAGCACCTCAAGGAAGTGGCTTGGTGCCACAGCCCCACAAAATTGATCCCTGTTGCCCACCACACCTTCAGGAATGTCTATTACACAGTTTGTAAAATAATAAAATTAATAAAAATCAATATGTTTACCAAGAAAATATAAAAGAATGAAACACAAAACACACTTTGTGGGTATTGGACCTTGGTATTCTTTTAAATCCTAGCTCCGGCCTTGTTTACTGTATTTTTGATTAATATTTAACCTAAAATTTTAAAATGTATGTGAATGAAGACAGTAAAGTGTAATACTGCAACACTTATTTGTAAGAATTGTCATTACTTATTACTACAAAGTATTTCTTCCTCCTCTGACAGTTGGTGACCTCCATGACAGATCAGCCATCAACATTCCCCTTGATTTGATCCACAGGAAAAAAATGTGTGTCAAAACTTGTGATAGCTAAAAACTGGTTTTAAGTGGTGGACTAAAGTATAGTGTGAATAAAAAATGTATCTTGTGGTGTGGGGACCATGGGCACAATTACTTTTTTATTATTTCATTTTATGGGTATTTTCATCCATCCAATGTTTTGTCGTGACAAGTCTTTCTTTCTAAGCTAGTTTGCAACCAGGAAGACTAGATGAACAGTATTAAGTATACTTAAAAGTAATTCTTTATGGACACATGATGTGCCATTCAAACTCAACTCATATCAGGCCTCTACAGGTGTAGTGGGGTCTGTTTGGTTTCCTTGCACTGTGTCTTAAGAGTCTCTGCCATATCAAATATGTAAGGTGGAGAAATAGTCTAAACAGGGTGAGAATGAAAGGTTGCATAAGTGACCCAGGTTCTCTGAGTGGAGCAACCATCTCCAGTTGAAAGCCGTTCACTTGCTTATCTGAATTTGCAATGGGTGCAATTGAAGAGAGCAATCATACATAATGGATCTGAGTTATAATACTCAAGAGCACTGAGTAAAGTTCTGGATGGGATCAGTGTTAATGCGAATAATTGAAAACCTTCCCAAGAGGGTAAGCAAATACCAGCTTTCTATTAGACTGAACTCATCCATAATGGGATCAATGGGTGGACTATTCTATGGAGTCCTGTCTAATTGAGTTTCTCTTCCCAGAATAAGATGAAGCTTTCCAATTCAAACACTGTAATTAAACACAGAAGACACATTCACATATTCCTGAGAGATTAAGTATTTCCTGATAAAACAAAAAAGGAAGCATTAGCCACTCAATGCTTGCGAGAGAGAAATGGGCGGACTCTGGCTGTATTTTGAAAATGGACACAAAACTAGCGGCTTGCAGTACCCTGCACCTGACTGTAGGAAAATCAGCACAGAGGTGTATGCATGTGAATTTTATTGAGTAAATTTGTAAAAAAAAAAAAAAATAAATACATATATATATATATATTATTTTTTTTATATATATATTTTTTTATACAAGTTTGCACTTATTTTTTTTAAACTAGACACAGAATATGTCACGTGAACACAAATACAATAGTACTTTGAGCTATTATTTTTCACATGAAACAAGAAAATAGCAGGTATTTAAGTTAGTTCTTCCTTTTAAGCTGTACAAAACACAGTAGGCTGACTGCCTCAGATACTTTTATTCTGAAAAATAAGAAATCTGGTTACAGATAGAGTGTAACATTGGTGTATGATTACATGAAATCAGTTGGAGTATGTGACTTTTCTATACTTGTATTTATTAGTATTTATTTGGTATTTCGTATTTTAGAATTTATTCTTTGTTTTGATGTAGAAGGATGGAAGTTGAACTCCGAGTGTGAATGCAATGTTCAGGGAGAATCTCTGTGGCAGCAGGTTTGCCCTGAGGATTTGACAACACAGCTTATTCACTCGGTCTCAGAGTCAGAGGTCTAAGAGTTCTTCTGGGGTACCTTGATGGTCACCTGACAACAGACAAGCACAGGCACAGGATTTAACCAGAAGAGAAAATCTCCTGTCTGATACTCTGATACCTGAGCCTGCGCATCAGCTGATACAGAACACTGAGCTGATGCCAACATCTAACATCTGCACACTACTGGCCCTATGTGTGATGTGCTTACTGTCACAGTTGTATGTCATGGCTCAGGTTAAACTTGAACTGATACATGAATTCTATTAATTTTTATTTTATTATCTAATGTGACTGTTGGTGATAAAAATAGTCCTGAGAAAGTGACACTTTCTATGCTAGTGCAGCCAGTCTAGTGGCTACTCTCATCCTTTAACATCCATCTGTGTGTTTCTTCTCACATAACATGCCACTATTTGTAGCCACCTGGCAAGTGCATTATCTAGACAAAAAGTCACAACTGATTTTTTCTGAGTGTGTGGAGACAGAAGAATTTACATGACATTTTATGTCAAAAACAGCAGAACATTGCCCATGGGAGCTCTGAAGCACATGCCACACACCCTGTTATCTACGGCATAACAGCCAACCAGCAGCCTGCAGAAGAGCAACCATGGAAGTGGGACTTGATCTGAATATCAACGTTTGATAATTCATTCTACTAACATTGCACCTGTGATCACCCCAAGCTATTTAACTTTGATGTTTAAAACTGGTGTCAGTTATTTCAGGTATAAAAGGGATCATTATGATTCTGATAGTGTTTAAACAAATCTCACAGTTGTTTTGACATAGCTCGTTTATTATAGACGTTTATTTTTCCTCAACAGACAACACATTAGTGGAAGAACCTTAAATTAAGTGTCTAAACTTTTCTGTCTATACAATATTCTTAGAATACTGTTGTCATTGTGAGGTACTTTTAGTAGACTGACAGAAATTTAATCTAAATGGCTTGAGCTTTAACTGACACGTAACGCTATGTGACACACCAACTTTCTGAATGACCTGTACATTTGTGCTTCTTACCGTTTTGATCTCTGTGTAGTTCTCCAGACCATACTCTCCCAGCTCTCGGCCATTGCCTGAGGCCTTGTAGCCTCCAAATGGAGCCTGAGCCCCAAACACGTCATAACAGTTGATCCTGCACGAAAAACACACATGCTCATCATTTATCATCATCATTTATCCACACAACATCAGTCTCTCCTCCCTCATTTTAATCACTGCTGCAGTATTTTGCTATTTTTCTTTGCAACAAGAAAAATGTCATGTTGTACATCATCTCAGGCATATTTACAGGGACAGGTGGAGACAGCACTATAAAGAAACACTGTGATATTTCTTCCTGAAACGGAGCAATGGAGTAATGGAGCGAAAAAATCTACAGGAAGCAGAGAAAGATCTGTTTAAGGTCGGAGACACACTGGATACGTTGTCTTTTGTTTTGGTATTGATGTTACTGGATCAGAGTGGCTGTGTTGCTTGATCTAGAAATTTAAGGCCTGAAACTATTTTTCTCCACAGTGTGTATCTTGCAGCACAAGAACAGAAAAATAATACAATGCTGAGCACACAAACATCTTTATTTGTAGTTCTTCTCTTCAGTTGAAAATTTAAAAACTCTGTCACATAAAACTCAAACCAGAATAACTGATAGGAATCAGGAACAAAACCCAAATTCTGGGAATCTCAAGGTGAATATCTGAGGCTCACAGGCAAACTCACCAGACTGTGCCTGCTCGCAGCCCATTGGAGATGTAGTTGGCCTTGTCAATGTCCTTTGTAAATACAGCAGCTGCCAGACCATATTTACTATCATTGGCTCTGGTCACCACCTCCTCCATTGTTTTAAACTTGAGGATCTGCATCACAGGACCAAAGATCTGCAAGAGAGAACAGAGCAGAAAAAACCCCATATGGATCACATACAATGAACTTTGTCAAGAATGAAACATTTAAAGGACCAGTCTATATAAATTGAAGATGTCATCATTTGGAATACACTTTTTTCATAGAGTTTTATTTTGAAATCCTTGGTGGTGCCTTACCTCCTCCCTGGCAATGGCCATGTTATCCTGGACATCTCCAAACACAGTGGGCTGGATGAAATATCCTCGGTCTGAAGCCACCTCTCCCCCACACATCAACTTGGCTCCCTCTCTTTTCCCGCTGCTGATGTAGCCCAGGATCTTGTTGAAACTCATCTGGTCGATCTGGACAGGCATCCCACAGGAAACAGCATCAGCTGAGCATCAAAGGGCTTGCCTCTCTTAACTTATATTGTATTATTATTGTATTATACTTATGTAGTATTTATATTGAGGATGGGTGAAGGGTTGATAAAGGACTTTCTCTATCTTGGTGAAGCTTTTTTCTTCTTGTTAGTGTGTGTAAATGTGTGTACACAGATAAATACTTTTTTCTTGGTTTTAACAGTTTTTCCTTCTTTCTAAATGCAAAATTAATAAAACATCATATCATTGATCCTGTGACTCCAGGCTGTGATATAAACAGTATTAGAAGGAAGTGAAGAGACAGAGGACAGGGTTAGTATGGGATAGTATGTATGGAGTATGGAATATATATTGACTGTATTGATAGTGTGTGACAGTGCATGTGTGTTTTACCTGAGGACCCTGCTCAGTCTTTAAGTCAAAGGGGTTTCCCACCACACGTCTCTTGGCTCGCTCCACACTGCGCTCCAAAAACTCATCATAGATGTCAGCTTGGACGTAGGTCCGAGAGCCGGCACAGCAGCACTGACCCTGGTTGAAAAACAGAGCGAAGTGCGATTGTTCCACTGCATCTTCCACTGAAAGAGGGAGGACAGAGACAGTTATTGTTTTGATCAACACTAAACACTCACTCACTCAGTCAGTGATGCAAGGCTGTGACTGATCCTATCTCCAGATGAACTGGAGTCAGGACATTGGTGACTGAGGTGCGTTCACAGGTAACGCAGCCCAATGTCAACCATTAACAGTTAGGTGTAGGCGATAAAACGATCACGATAATTATTGCAAAAATAACTTTTCCTCAATAGAAATACAAGATAGATAGTCAATAGAACTCATTCCATCCATGTTTTGACAGACAACACAAACAGCCAAAGATAATGAGAATAGCGCCTTGCCAAAACAATCAGGCAGGTGGAAAAGAGTACGCGCCGCGCCACACACACACACAATATACATTTTCATGATGACTAAGGGCCGCTTTATAAACTTTATAAACCCTGTATTAATACTCAGCTATAGAAATAGCTGCACTGGGAGCCAGCAGTTTTCGGGCCATTTCAGCAGGGGGCTGCTTTGCCTTGATGATAATCCAACAATGCGTCTAACAACAAAAGCACACAAACACAGAAGGACATACTGTCGGCATCAGACAAGATAATGTTTGGGCTCTTCCCCCCCAGTTCCAGAGTGACCCTCTTCAGGTTGCTGGCGCCAGATGCCTGTTGGATGAGGTGACCCACCTGGCAGACAAAGACAGAGACAAACTGAAGTGTTGGCATGTTTACATAATCACAAAATAAGGTAGCAAAATAAGTTACAGGATCCAGTCTGATCTTAACAGCTATAGAAACATTATGCTGTAACGAAGTGTCAGGGAAGACTGCAATTAGTCTGGATGTTATTTACACTATCTTTGAATGACAGGATGTTTTTCTAGTCATCTATTATCTCTTTTCTGTTGTCTTTGCTAATTAGTAATCACTTCTTAAGAGATGTTGATTTCCATATTAAGATATATAGTCCTGATGGCTAGGGTTAGGGTTAGGGTTAGGGTCAACATTCCCACTGACTGACACGGTACCGCCCACTTTTCATGTTCAAGAGCTGAGGTTAAGTTGGTTACTAGTGCATTGCTTGGTGGATGTGTGTAACTGAGTGCATTGTTTCCTGTCTGGAAAGCTATAACAGTGCTGACAGTGCTGAATTGAATTTCAGAAGGAAGTTAAACCCCTGTATATGTACAGCATTTCCTCCACATTCATATAGGAGTGGCGGACCACTCCTTTTGGAGTTAATACAATGTTAATTACTCGCAAGAGCAAGGCCTTGAAAGTGACGTCATGTCAGGCACCCAGGCACCAGGTCAGAGAATCAGAGGAGTGTCGTTCTGGAAAATAGGGCAGTGACTTACTGGAGAAAAGGTAGACTTATTAGCTTAACATAACTCCTCATAGATTTTACAAGTTAAATAGGCATTCCAAAATATTGATGACCAGCTAACGTTACAAAACATACCAGTAGCTTAAGTTACTTGGGGCCGGTACCAACTCAGTGTCGCTAACGTGGGCAAACTAATTGATAGCATTAAGCTAATATCTACACGCCATGATGTATTAACTGCTGACTGCATTTTCAGATGAATTGGGGAATGCCTTGCAGCATGTATGCTGCTAAGCATCAACGGGCCACCTCTGTCAGAATGTCCCTTCAACAGAACCTTAGAGCTCTTCTATAAAAAGCCAAGAAAAATTCAGTGTTCTGAGCCTGGGTGCAAAATTTGCCACTGAGTCTCTAGCCTCATCTAGCTTTATTTAATTGTAGTTTTCTTTCTTTCTTTTCTTTTTTTTTTTTTACTTTTTACATTCTGCCTTTATCTGACATTGTATATGGCCGAGATGTATAAGTTGTAGTGCTTGTAAGGGAAAAAGCCATTTTCAACTGGCCAGCCAATAAATAGGTTGTAAAAGTTAAATCTGCAGTCAAGTGTCATTTGTTTACGCTGCCACAGCCCACAGCAGAGCCTGCCACCCACTGCTGAAAAAAATCCTAGAGGATACACTATATGTACAACATGCCTTTAGTCATTTCAGAAAACAAACAGGACCATGTTTAGAAACATGCTTCCATTGTTCGTGTAACAAAAACAGCCATTTTTTTACAACAGAAAGCTGCAGCAGAAAATTGAAATCCAGCGTCTGACTACATCATGGTTGCTTCTTCACATTACAGGCCTGTGTTCATGAAACGCTGAAGAAAACAACACAAATGAAAAGATGTACAATGCTCAGTAAGCCCTAACATTGCGTTAAAAGAGTAATATCTTTCACACAGCTCTTTCCATTTGAGTTTAATCTAATAAAATGAAAACTTTGATATCATTTCCAGTATTGGATTGAGTGAGCAAAGTTTTGGGTGACACAAAGTTGTGTTTGTTTACATTATTAATTAAGTAGCATTATTACATTATTAATTAAGTAGCTTATTCTTCTATAGCTTCCTCAATGTCATTTGTTCAAACATGAGATGAGCAATTTTTCTAGGGTCCATGTAAACATTAAACCAAATGGTAACCAGATTGAAGAAACATGGCACGTGTAAACGTAGCTAGCAATTAGCTTTCACTGAGTGAACTCTTCATGTCAACACATCAGAGCTGACGGTGTGATACAGTTTATCATGTCTCACTGTCACTGTCCTACCTCTGTGGAGCCAGTGAAGGCCACCTTGTCCACGTCCATGTGCTTCACAATGGCAGCACCAGCTGTAGGTCCCATGCCAGGCAGGATGTTGACAACACCTTCAGGGAAACCAACCTGTAAACACAACCATATCTTTATTGAGAGTCAAGAAACACTACTAAGAGGTTTCAAATTAATTGCTGAATAAATTATGAAATTAATACATTTACTCTTAGAAAGCATTCATAAAATAAATATGATGTTAATGTTCCTTAACGTTGCATTATGATCTTTTATTTAGCTGGTTAGGTTACAGCAGCTGATGAAGTGATGAGGAAGTACCTCTTTAATGAGATTAGCCACATAGAGAGCAGTGAGGGGAGTCTGCTCAGCAACCTTCATCACTATTGTGTTACCAGTTGCCAGAGCTGGACTGATCTTCCAGGCCAGCATCAGCAGGGGGAAGTTCCACTGCAGGGAGAGCGAGAGACAGTGAGAGGAGGGAAGTTACGTGGAAAAAGAGAGAGAGAGAGAGAGAAAAAAAAAAGAAAAAGAAAAAAAAAAAAAGAAATTAGCAGATAGGAGGATTATTATTTCTCTGTTGTCTCTCTGTTCTCTGTTGAATGCTGAGTATCACAATATCCCAAGCATTTCCTGTTTCTCTGTGCTGTCCCGGAGATTCATTATCAGACATCTGACTGTTTACTTCTTTTGGTACATTGTCACTGTACCAGACCATAAACTCTCCAAACACTGATATCCTCAGTATGAGTATTATAAACTGATGGGTGATTTGAAATATGTTGCTGTGTTCCAGATCCTCGACAGACCACTACAGTCTGGATCCAACAGTCAGTCCTCAAAGAATCCAATGTTGAACTATGCGACTTCACAGCGGAAACAAACATGTTTATAGTCTGATCTCTTTAGATTGCTTCCTCCTTTAAGACAACAAGAAAGGAAGGAGTTATAATGAATGCTATTCATCTTTTTACATTGAATTAGGATTAGAGCTAGCAGTTCAGACCGAAACATGTGTTTTAAGGATTACTGTTGTGTTGAAGATCTTCCACCAAAAGCTGGGGTGAGAAATAGATCAGATCGCTCAATCAGGTCAGTAAATGTGGGACCAATAAAAGCTTCAGATGTCTGATCTTTGAAATGAATGGTTTTCAAAAACCTCTGGTTTAGAGTGCAATGGCCTTAAATGGCCCCTTCTCTTGCACTCCTTTAGACTACAGTGTGAACACAACAATGAGCCAGTACATCATCTTGGCTTTCCCTGCAGACCACCCCAACCCTCCTCACCGGTATGATCTGTCCACACACTCCGACGGGCTCATGTCTGGTGTAGCAGAAATAATCTCCGTCAATGGGAATAGTCTTTCCCTCCCACTTGTCAGCCCAGCCTGCGTAGTACCTGAACACAACACAGGTGCTTTAAAACATGTTCATAGCTACAGTTCATTAACACTGACAAACCCAATGACTGTGTTACGAGGAGCACACTTGGGGAGTAGTTGGTTCCCTCCTGTGGTGAACACAGACATAGTCAGAAGATCAGGTGCTCAGTGGCTCCTTCATTCTGGAACACCAAAGACTCTTCTGGAGCTGGATTAGAGGCCAATATGACCAAGTTGGAGTTCAGCTTAGTGAGTTAACTTGAGGGTTAACCCTGGGTTTTTCATTTCAAGAAGTTAGTTTATTTTCTGTCTTAGGTGAAACTTGCCTTGGAGCAGGTTAAATGTAGGATTAAGAGCTCAGCAGTAAATTACACCACCTACTGACCAAAATACCCTTCCCATTCCAATAACAGGAGCTCTGAAGAGAGAGAGTGAAAAGTTTGTGATTGAGTCAAACGGTTTGTCGACCAGGTAAAATGATTGCTCCCAAGTCCACTTTGAAACTAAAATAACAAAGCAATTTAAAAAAATCTGAAACATAAATATATGGCACAAACGTACAATGGATTTTGCTGATGTAGTGGGGATTTAATATTAGAATACTGGTATTTTATGATTTAACAGAGTCAGCGTTTTTCCCAGCATTCTTTGCTGTCAACTGCAACTGTTACTTTTTGCTTGAATTATTTATTTATTATGTTAATCTTTTCTGAATATTATAGTTTCCTCCTCCATTGTGAAATATGCAGCTCTTTGTGTCCTCTCCATGGTCCTAATGGTCATATGCAGCAAACCACACCCCTTCGCACTGATTGAAAACCCTGGGTTCAATTAGTGAGTTGAACCAGCTTTCTGAGAGCGCTTATCAGGATTGTGGATTTCTGAGTGCAGCCAGATAACAAAAAGAAATCCCAGACAATTTAATCCATCTTTGTGATACAGGCCACAAATTCAGGTCACACGCAAACCAACACACAACTCTACTGCTGATTAAAAAAAGATCAAGGATTTCAAACAAAATCCTGATCCAACATACCTCTACCAGCAGGGAAGGGATATCTGATAACAGCTGTACTGAAGACACACTTAATGCAGGTTTGAACATTGTATGTATCAAAGCTGAGCAACATCACTATTTCTTCCTTCAAATGTGTCTTTTGGACCACAAGGGATGCTTCCAAGGTGGATCATTTAAAAATGTATCATATTCAATGAGATTCATGGCATGCCGACACTGAAAAAAAATGCATTAATACTCACCATGGACAGAGAGTCAGAGAATGAAACTAATCACTTACTGATCTAAGCTAAAAGGTGAACTGTTAAAACCAGGGACTTTAAAAACTAAGACATGTTTTGATGACTTGCTCTTCAGTGAAGCAGGAAGAATGCAAAGTGAAAAATCTCTGTAGACCAGTCTGTCTCATTTCAGTGTGATCTTCCAAGTCAGTGATAGCTATGAATTATCACACTTTTGTAGACCAGGCTGAGATTATGCAAGTTTTTCTATGAGGGTGTGGTAGCTGTGTGAACATTGAGTAACAGTTGAATCAGTGTATATGTTTCAGCAAGTAACTGAAGAGTGTAGTTAAACCACCAATTTAGTGTAGTTCTAGTTCACCACTCAATATTGTTAGTCAGAAATGAGAGCAAGGCCCTACTGCAGCTCCAGGTATCCTTAGAGAACAGTGAAACCTCCAGAAGTCTGTTTTCCTTCAGACATGGCATAAAAATGGAATAAACCTTTAAAATACCATGACAATGTTATCTAAAAGGTGTTTATTACCTGAGGCATTTCACCACGTTGGGCAGATCCACAGTGTAGGCAACTGCATATGGCTTCCCATTATCCAAGGTCTCCAGCTCCTGTGTCAACAACAGTGACTGTTCATAAGAACCAGTAGAACCACTATTATTACACCCTGTAATATAGTTGATTTTTGGTTTACGTTCAAAGGTAAGAGGTTGGATTTATATGACAGGAAGTCAACTGAGCTACAACTTATGATTATAGTTTTGGGGAAAAAAGTGACTTCCCATAACTCCAGTAACACACAAAAATATATCACATATTTATAAAGTGATTAGGACAAATCTGTACAATTCTTCAGACAGAAACAACTGTCCTTCAAAAGGCTTTGGACGCGCCATCGCTGTGTGATCTTGAAACAGTAATATTTCTTATTAGACATCAGAAGTTTTAACTGAAACAAAATAAACAATCAAAGTAACAACATGAATCAACCTAAGAGCTTATCAGTTGTTCTGACTAAATGATGACTAACAGCAAGGTAGGCAGCGTCCCTCTGGATGGCATCTGCCAGCCGGTTGAGTAGGAGGCCACGATGAGAGGCATCCATGCGTCGCCATGGTGACCCCAGCCTGAAGGCATTGCGTGCTGCTTTCACTGCTTTGTCTACATCTACCTGTAGACATGAACACACAACAGGTAACTGTTAATCACCAGAAAGCAATATATAGTGTCAAAGTTGTAATGTTGATTTGCATCAAAATCCACCAGTTATCTCAATCTCTTATTTTGGTTTTCTTGAAGATTTCTAAATGTCTGTTTATTCAACAAGCAAGAAAGGGCACACATAACTGTCACTGTAAGACATCGGTTAAGATCAACACCAAGGTTCAGTTCAGGTTATCTTAAGTGGGGCTGTATGATGTGCTAATCTGTAAACTGTGTTATATGGCTCTGACTGACAATGGTGCAAAGGCATGAAAATGGCCACAAAAAAAGCAAACCTCTGTATAAACATATGCTTTATTTTGAATGTCTTCACCACTTTGTCCTGTTGTCCTTCTGCTTCTGCGCACTGGGAGCCAATGTCAATTTGAGGTGCTATATCAGCCCCTCACCCATCTCCATGTGAACCTGAACTAAGCCTTTAAGGAGACTGCCAGCTGACGTCTGAGTCTGATGCACCCTCTGCTGCTGGACCCAGCTCAATTTCAGTTTAATGTTATAATGTTATCCCCTAGTTCCAGTGAATGTTACCACTCCACCATCTCACCTGATCAGCTTCAGCAACTTGACAGATAACTTCCCCAGTTGCTGGGTTGATTACAGGAAAGGTTTTCCTGCTTGTTGCATCCTGCCACTCGTTGTTGATAAAGAGCTGGAATGAAAATGGATTAAAAAAAAAAAGATCATTATTTAATTTACACTTAGAGAGACATCCTAGTTGAAGAAACACTTCCTGCTATTTTCATAAAATAAGCCATTGTAACACTGATTAAATAATGTCATAACATTATAAAAATATTAAATTTATTTATTAAAATTTTAGCATTTTGTAACTAACCTGACCTGTTGCCACATCAGGTAGAGGGCAATGTTTATCTTTTTGTCCTTCTATTCAGGGCTGCTGTTTATGTGCTGTTAGAGAGCTGAGTCACCTTCACTTCATTTAATGGACTATGTGTGTGTGTATATGCATGTATATATGCGCTCACACACACACACACACACACAAACATGCAGCCATTATTATTGCAAATTTTGTGATACTGTAATAAAAAAAAATATAGAAAGATGAGCAAAATAAATAAATGACAATAGGTTAATTAATCTGTTGAAGGTAAAGACATGTTCTTTAGCAAGGTAACCTTAAATGACTGCCATCTGGCACTATATAGAAAACAAAATTAACTTGAGCACGAAGGGTGCATGAAGTTCAAAAGTGGCCTTTTTGTGCTAGATTTAAATTTGTTTGTGCACAACTTTTCACCTCAAAATCAGAGAGTCCCCTAAATGCAGATGTCACTTCAGTCTGTTACTGTGGAAACAGCAGCTGAGCATTTCTGAGCCTCAAACTCAAACAACAAGCCTCATTTAATGCCACATCTCTTGACACATAATCTGAATGAGCCGAGTCTGCACAGAATTTTATTGCTGTCACATGGCATGATGGGATATTAACTCCACTGTACCAAACAGTTCACCTGTGTGGAAACTTCTGCATTCACCACTCATTCCTCCTTTCATTTGTCATATGCCTGTAGAAAAGGCCCCGTGGCTGGTTCATTATCCTATTGAAATCACAAGGACTAATTTTTAATGATTATATAATCTCGCCCTGCCATGTCCAAATGATCTCTTCCTGAGAGTATTCCGCAAAAGGAATCCGGGTTCCCACTGCACTGAGAGTGTAGTGTTTCCTCCACCAAGTTAGCAGAGAAACGTGGATCGGGCTGCTCTGTGACTCAGCAGCTGGAGCTCCTAATATCTGGGAACTACACTATGTGTTCCTTTACCGTGTCTTCAGCTTGGAGTTTACGTCACTCAGCCTGTCCGCACAAATATTGGCATAAGTCCAACGTCCGGACGCGCACTTGAGAGGAACATGTCTAACTAATGCTGTACCTTCTTGTAGTGCACCTCAGGCTGGGTGTTGGGTGCTGGGATGGCGGCAGAAGAGTAGTGACACACCGACAGTCGGTTAAATCCAAGCAGGGTCCGAGAGAACACGACCCGGATCATGATATCGCTTCTTGCACAAAGACACAGCGTATGTTTTTCAGACCGAGGCTGAACGAGCTGCAGGAATAAGCGAAGCTAGACCTCAAACTCCGCCCACCCCCACTACGCCACCGTCTTATGTTGTCGTCCTTTCGTGGTGACTGTGAATGGTGTGCCACGGTGTTGCTATGCAACTACGTTATCAAACATTATAGTCTCAAGCGTGCCATACACAGATATGGTTAGCGAGTTCTACAGTCAGTTTTCGCCTTTATTGGTCACAACCAGGCTTATTTGTACCCAAATCCAAAGTTTTAACGACTGCGCTGGAATCAATTTTATCAATCACTCTGTGTCAGATTAGTATCAAAATACCAAATTGATCAACTTGCTTTGATCAGTTTTCTCATGTTTCCAGTTACTATTTGCATGGCCATGAACAAATAGTTATTGAGGACCGACGTGCTTGGCACGCTGAATGGGTGGGAAGTTGAGATTTAGGTCAACAGACCAGAAGCTCATGAACCAGTTGTTTGTGCTGTGACTCATTAATTGACTGTGCATATTGACGTGTAGGTTTCACACATCGCAATAAGCTGGAGAATACAAATCGACATCGAAACCACAAGCACAGTGTTAATTACTCCAGAAGAACGTTTCGTAAATCCGGTCCAGTTACATTGCTTTACAGAGGTGACGATCGGGGACGTTGCTTGGCGCCTTCAGCTTTATAGGGGCACAACCCCCCCCCCCCCCCGTGCATGCACACACACAGTTTGGTGTAAGGTGTCAACAGCTCCTAGACTCCTTTAAGTAGGTCAGTTAATAGGGATTGCCATCAGGTGTGCCTGAAACAAAAACAAAAGGTGAAGAAGACAGGGAGGAATTACTATGACGCTGCCTCCTGCTGGGGCCCCCCGTAACAAGAACTATTAAAACTAAAACATTCCTTAGCAGAAATTTCGAGAGTGACTCAGGGGAGCTGCTGCCGGGACGGGAACGACAACTTGGCGCAATTCCAGAAGCGTGTAAATCTGCCAGACTAGTCTGACCGAGGTTTTGTCAAAGAAGTCCTGAGTTCAGTGGCTTTCGATTCAATTGTTGGCCGGATATTACGATAACCTGTGTGAATGAGAATATACACAGACAGACGTCTTTAGACACACGTCTATTTATTTTACATATACACCCTGAGACACTATTGTAAAAACTGACAAGTGCTGTGTATGAGTCCATCTGGATATCTGTCTCTGTGTGTTGTGCAGTCTAACAGAAATGTCAGTGTAACAGTTGATCAGCTGCTCTCATATCAGGAGTCTAATGACATCATTGATTTGTCAGAGTTGGAGAAGAAATCATTCAAACTGATGGCCATAGTCATACCATACATCAGCTGTGTGTTTGTGTCTCTATTTGGGTTTGTGTGTGCCTCTTTGTGTCTGTATATGTGTTTCTGTATGTATGTGTGTTCTTATGAATAGGGCTATATAGTTCTGTCTTGTTGTGTATTAGTGTCAGTTTGTGTGTCTTTGCATCCGTGTTCTTAAGTAAGTGTGTATGTGTCTGTATATTTGTCTGTGTTTTTGTGTGCCCGTCTGTCTATGTGTGTCAGTGAGTCTGTTTATTTGTCTCAGTCTCTGTGCGTGTCTGTATATTTGTCTCTGTGTCTATGTATGTGTATGCATCTGTATATCAGTCTCTGTGTGTTTCCTGCAGTCTAACACAAATGTCAGTAGTCACAGTTGATCAGTTGCTCTCATATCAGATGAGTCTGATGACATTATTGACTGCAGCTGTAGCTTGGATTGCATCATCCTTCTCAGAAAGCCCATTAGATGACAGGTTAATTTCTGTTGGTGAGCCTCTCACTCTGCTCAGTTTTCTGATAGGAGTTACCGTTTTGTCACAAATTGCCCCAGATGCTGAGTGCCACAACAAGTGTCTGAAGCTATGTGTGTATTTTGGTGTAAAATGTGGACACGGAGGTGATTTAAAAACATATGAAAATTTTACCAGCTCTTCCTTGTTGCCTGAGAGAAATACATGGGGGGAAATAGGAGAGACAAGGGGTGAGCATGTCCTTTAGAGGGCCACAGTTCAAATTTGGATTGTCTGACTATTAAATTAAACACATTTTTCAAGAGAGTACAAGAATCTCTACTACTTTGGAGAAAATGACACGTGTATCTCAAACTATGTGCCTGTGAGAGCGATTTATAAATTATTTTTTTGAGAATCATCAGCTCACTGACACACTCTAACTGAGTCTAACTCTAACTGAGTCCTCCACTCTAAGCCAACAACATTCCATGCAATACACAAACATGGGAAATTGAAATTTGCAGCACAAATAAGGTGAGACAAGCATGACACTTTAAACTGTGATTTTGTAATAAGTGTAGTAGCTGTCATAAAGCCTGTTGTCACAAACAGAGTTCAAAGTCTTGTGACCCGTTGAAACTTTGAACTGTGTTTCTGTGACAAAGTATGACAAAGCAGTGTGGCTCCAAAGAGGGGTGCGTTTGATCCATTTCCAACAGCTACACACATAGCTGAGCTAAGGGACCTGCGGTTGCCATGGTGATTTGAGAATTTGCTCTGTTCAGCGGTCAAACTCTCCCCAAAAGTCTCCTGAAAGTGGCTTCTGACCAGGTCCCGCTCGACTGCAAATTGTGAGCAAACTGTAGCGCCTGTCTGAAAAGCGAAAACACAGAAGAGACAGCCCATATATTTGGGACAGACGTGTAATGATTAGTTTTGCCAGCTCCTCAGTAAGGAAAGTCAATCAATCAATGAATTTGCATAATGTTATTCTTTCGTTATTTTTTTGTGCTTGTCTCACTCAAATTAACGAGCAGCTCCACTCTGATTTCGACTACTCCTTTGAGCGCTCGTAGTATAGTTTCTGTCTCAATTTCCACGAAAGGCTCATATACAACAGACTTCTGTATTGTGCATCTATGGACAGCATTTACAAAATATTTTGGTAAACATTCAGTTTCACTTACAAGATGTATGCCACATTAACATTAACAGTGCATCAAGCCATGCTAGGACACTGAAGTGAATACTTTATCTACTACAACATCTAACTGCAATCTGTAAAGAATGCATTCGTCATATGGAACACCATGTTGAAACCAGTTCATTATGCACATAATTTTTATTAAATATAAAATATTTTAAAAAACAAAGTGGAGACTTCATCTTGCTCAGACAAAAACGAAAATGCAAGAATATCATAAATAATGATATTAAAAAGGAATTCAAATGGTATCTGTTACACCGTGGTGAGGTTGTCTCGACTTGGTCTTATTTTGTCTTGTCATTTCCTGTTTTATTTTGAAATTCCTCTCGTTTCAGAACACTTGCCCTTCCTCATGTATCCTATGCGTCTCCCTGATTACCATTGTTTCCACCTGGTTCCCATTTTCCCCCACAGCTCAAAGTCTGACCTCCCCTTGTCTTGTGCCAGTGTGTGATCGATTCATGTCACACACCAGCGTTACGTCCATGCCACAGTCCTCATTCCTTGTGTTAGCTTTTGGTCCTTGAGTTGAGCGAATTTTGATTTGTAATTCCAATACCTGAGATAGACCTTTTCTCCATAGCCTATTATGTATGCATGAGTGACCTTCGTTTGTAGATTCATGTTCATAGCTTTTGTGTTTACTCGTTAAGAGTGATTTTGAGTTCTAGTAGCGTTTTCCTTTCCTTACTTTTGATCCTCTGCTTAGTAGCATGAGTGATTTTCTCTAGTTATCTTAGTCAGGTTTTTCCTCCTTTTGGTTGATTTCAGAAATTGAGTTGCATTTTGTTGAAATATGAGAAACTCAGTCTACATGTTGAACTAGGTGTGGACGATTGGGAAAAATCAGTAAATTAATCAATTTCTAGGAAGAACTCAACAGGAAAGCATGTATTTAGTAGTTTGTGAAATGATTTCAGCAAATGAATTGCATTTTGTTGAAATGTGAAAAACTCACTGTACATGGTGATTTGCTTCTGGAATACTGTGGGAAAAAAAATTAATTAAGCAGTTTCCAGCAAGAAATCGATAGATATGCACATATTTAGTAATTTTGTAAGGATATGTCAGCTATTCAGTTGCATTTTGTTGAAATGTGAAAAACTCACTCTACTTGGGGATTTGTCTGTGCATTGCTGAAAAAATATTAAGTTAAGCAGTTTCCAGCAAGAAATCATCAGAAAAGCACTTATTTAGTAGTGTGTAAAGAGATGTCAGCAATTGAGTTGCTGATTGAGTATGTGTGGACTGCTGTGAAAAACAGTAAATCAAGCAGTTTCCAGCAAGAAATCAACAGAAAAGCACATATTTATTAGTTTGTGACATTGTTTAAGCTACTGAGTTGCGTTTTGTTGAACTATGAAAAACTCACTCTACATGGTGAATTGTGTGTGGACTGCTGTGAAAAACGGTAAATTAAGCAGTTTCATGGAATAAATCAACAGAAAAGCATATATTTAGTAGTTTGTGGCATTGTTTCAGTCACTTGAGTTGGTTTGTTGAATGTGAAAAACTCACTCTACATGGTGAATTATGTCTGGACCTTTGTGAAAAACAGTAAATCAAGCAGTTTCCAGCAAGAAATCAACAGAAAAGCACATTATTTAGTAGTTTGTCAAAATATGTCAGCAATTGAGTTGCATTTTGTTGAAATGTGAAAAACTCACTCTACATGGTGAATTATGTGTGGACTGCTATGAAAAACAGTAAATCAAGCAGTTTCCAGCAAGAAATCAACAGAAAAGCACATTATTTAGTAGTTTGTAAGAAATGTCAGCCATTGAGTTGCATTTTGTTGAAATGTGAAAAACTCACTCTACATGGTGAATTATGTGTGGACTGCTGTGAAAAACAGTAAATCAAGCAGTTTCCAGCAAGAAATCAACAGAAAAGCATTTATTTAGTAGTTTTTGACATTGTTTCAGCAATTGAGTTGCATTTTGTTGAAATGTGAAAAACTCACTCTACATGGTGAATTATGTGTGGACTGCTGTGAAAAACAGTAAATCAAGCAGTTTCCAGCAAGAAATCAACAGAAAAGCATTTATTTCGTAGTTTTTCAAAGATGTTCAGCAATTGAGTTGCATTTTGTTGAAATGTGAAAAACTCACTCTACATGGTGAATTATGTGTGGACTGCTGTGAAAAACAGTAAATCAAGCAGTTTCCAGCAAGAAATCAAAAGAAAAGCATTTATTTAGTAGTTTTTGACATTGTTTCAGCAATTGAGTTGCATTTTGTTGAAATGTGAAAAACTCACTCTACATGGTGAATTATGTGTGGACCTGCTGTGAAAAACAGTAAATCAAGCAGTTTCCAGCAAGAAATCAACAGAAAAGCATTATTTAGTAGTTTTGTACAATTGTTCACCAATTGAGTGGCATTTGTTGAAATGTGAAAAACTCACTCTACATGGTGAATTATGTCTGGACCTTTGTGAAAAACAGTAAATCAAGCAGTTTCCAGCAAGAAATCAACAGAAAAGCATTTATTTAGTAGTTGTTGACATTGTTTCAGCAATTGAGTTGCATTTTGTTGAAATGTGAAAAACTCACTCTACATGGTGAATTATGTGTGGACTGCTGTGAAAAACAGTAAATCAAGCAGTTTCCAGCAAGAAATCAACAGAAAAGCATTTATTTAGTAGTTGTTGACATTGTTTCAGCAATTGAGTTGCATTTTGTTGAAATGTGAAAAACTCACTCTACATGGTGAATTATGTCTGGACCTTTGTGAAAAACAGTAAATCAAGCAGTTTCCAGCAAGAAATCAACAGAAAAGCATTTATTTAGTAGTTTTTACAATTGTTTCAGCAATTGAGTTGCATTTTGTTGAAATGTGAAAATCTCACTCTACATGGTGAATTATGTGTGGACTGCTGTGAAAAACAGTAAATCAAGCAGTTTCCAGCAAGAAATCAACAGAAAAGCATTTATTTAGTAGTTTTTCAAAAGATGTCAGCAATTGAGTTGCATTTTGTTGAAATGTGAAAAACTCACTCTACATGGTGAATTATGTGTGGACTGCTGTGAAAAACAGTAAATCAAGCAGTTTCCAGCAAGAAATCAACAGAAAAGCATTTATTTAGTAGTTTGTAAAGAAATGTTCAGCAATTGAGTGGCATTTTGTTGAAATGTGAAAAAACTCACTCTACATGGTGAATTATGTCTGGACCTTTGTGAAAAACAGTAAATCAAGCAGTTTCCAGCAAGAAATCAACAGAAAAGCATTTATTTAGTAGTTTTTGAAATTGTTTCAGCAATTGAGTTGCATTTTGTTGAAATGTGAAAAAGTCACTCTACATGGTGAATTATGTGTGGACTGCTGTGAAAAACAGTAAATCAAGCAGTTTCCAGCAAGAAATCAACAGAAAAGCATTTATTTAGTAGTTGTTGACATTGTTTCAGCAATTGAGTTGCATTTTGTTGAAATGTGAAAAAGTCACTCTACATGGTGAATTATGTCTGGACCTTTGTGAAAAACAGTAAATCAAGCAGTTTCCAGCAAGAAATCAACAGAAAAGCATTTATTTAGTAGTTTTTGACATTGTTTCAGCAATTGAGTTGCATTTTGTTGAAATGTGAAAAACTCACTCTACATGGTGAATTATGTGTGGACTGCTGTGAAAAACAGTAAATCAAGCAGTTTCCAGCAAGAAATCAACAGAAAAGCATTTATTTAGTAGTTTGTCAAATATGTTCAGCAATTGAGTTGCATTTTGTTGAAATGTGAAAAACTCACTCTACATGGTGAATTATGTGTGGACTGCTGTGAAAAACAGTAAATCAAGCAGTTTCCAGCAAGAAATCAACAGAAAAGCACATATTTAGTAGTTTGTAAAGAAATGTCAGCAATTGAGTGGCATTTTGTTGAAATGTGAAAAACTCACTCTACATGGTGAATTATGTCTGGACTGCTGTGAAAAACAGTAAATCAAGCAGTTTCCAGCAAGAAATCAACAGAAAAGCATTTATTTAGTAGTTTGTAAGAAATGTCAGCAATTGAGTGGCATTTTGTTGAAATGTGAAAAACTCACTCTACATGGTGAATTATGTCTGGACCTTTGTGAAAAACAGTAAATCAAGCAGTTTCCAGCAAGAAATCAACAGAAAAGCATTTATTTAGTAGTTTTTGAAATTGTTTCAGCAATTGAGTTGCATTTTGTTGAAATGTGAAAAACTCACTCTACATGGTGAATTATGTGTGGACTGCTGTGAAAAACAGTAAATCAAGCAGTTTCCAGCAAGAAATCAACAGAAAAGCATTTATTTAGTAGTTTTTGACATTGTTTCAGCAATTGAGTTGCATTTTGTTGAAATGTGAAAAACTCACTCTACATGGTGAATTATGTCTGGACCTTTGTGAAAAACAGTAAATCAAGCAGTTTCCAGCAAGAAATCAACAGAAAAGCATTTATTTAGTAGTTTTTCAAAATATGTCAGCAATTGAGTTGCATTTTGTTGAAATGTGAAAAACTCACTCTACATGGTGAATTATGTGTGGACTGCTGTGAAAAACAGTAAATCAAGCAGTTTCCAGCAAGAAATCAACAGAAAAGCATTTATTTAGTAGTTTTTGACATTGTTCAGCAATTGAGTTGCATTTTGTTGAAATGTGAAAAACTCACTCTACATGGTGAATTATGTGTGGACCTTTGTGAAAAACAGTAAATCAAGCAGTTTCCAGCAAGAAATCAACAGAAAAGCATTTATTTAGTAGTTTTTGACATTGTTTCAGCAATTGAGTTGCATTTTGTTGAAATGTGAAAAACTCACTCTACATGGTGAATTATGTGTGGACTGCTGTGAAAAACAGTAAATCAAGCAGTTTCCAGCAAGAAATCAACAGAAAAGCATTTATTTAGTAGTTTGTCAAAATATGTCAGTAATTGAGTTGCATTTTGTTGAAATGTGAAAAACTCACTCTACATGGTGAATTATGTGTGGACTGCTGTGAAAAACAGTAAATCAAGCAGTTTCCAGCAAGAAATCAACAGAAAAGCATTTATTTAGTAGTTTTTGAAAATTGTTCAGCAATTGAGTTGCATTTTGTTGAAATGTGAAAAACTCACTCTACATGGTGAATTATGTGTGGACTGCTGTGAAAAACAGTAAATCAAGCAGTTTCCAGCAAGAAATCAACAGAAAAGCATTCTTTAGTAGTTTGTAGAAATTGTTCAGCAATTGAGTTGCATTTTGTTGAAATGTGAAAAACTCACTCTACATGGTGAATTATGTCTGGACTGCTGTGAAAAACAGTAAATCAAGCAGTTTCCAGCAAGAAATCAACAGAAAAGCATTTATTTAGTAGTTGTTGACATTGTTTCAGCAATTGAGTTGCATTTTGTTGAAATGTGAAAAACTCACTCTACATGGTGAATTATGTGTGGACTGCTGTGAAAAACAGTAAATCAAGCAGTTTCCAGCAAGAAATCAACAGAAAAGCATTTATTTAGTAGTTTTTCAAAGATGTCAGCAATTGAGTTGCATTTTGTTGAAATGTGAAAAACTCACTCTACATGGTGAATTATGTGTGGACTGCTGTGAAAAACAGTAAATCAAGCAGTTTCCAGCAAGAAATCAACAGAAAAGCACATATTTAGTAGTTTGTAAAGAAATGTCAGCCATTGAGTGGCATTTTGTTGAAATGTGAAAAACTCACTCTACATGGTGAATTATGTGTGGACTGCTGTGAAAAACAGTAAATCAAGCAGTTTCCAGCAAGAAATCAACAGAAAAGCATTTATTTAGTAGTTTTTGACATTGTTTCAGCAATTGAGTTGCATTTTGTTGAAATGTGAAAAACTCACTCTACATGGTGAATTATGTGTGGACTGCTGTGAAAAACAGTAAATCAAGCAGTTTCCAGCAAGAAATCAACAGAAAAGCACATATTTAGTAGTTTATTAGATTGTTTCAGCAACTGAGTTGCATTTTGTTGAAATGTGAAAAACTCACTCTACATGGTGAATTATGTGTGGACTGCTGTGAAAAACAGTAAATCAAGCAGTTTCCAGCAAGAAATCAACAGAAAAGCATTATTTAGTAGTTTGTAGAATTGTTCAGCAATTGAGTTGCATTTTGTTGAAATGTGAAAAACTCACTCTACATGGTGAATTATGTGTGGACTGCTGTGAAAAACAGTAAATCAAGCAGTTTCCAGCAAGAAATCAACAGGAAAAGCATTTATTTAGTAGTTTTGAAATTGTTTCAGCAATTGAGTTGCATTTTGTTGAAATGTGAAAACTCACTCTACATGGTGAATTATGTGTGGACTGCTGTGAAAAACAGTAAATCAAGCAGTTTCCAGCAAGAAATCAACAGAAAAGCATTTATTTAGTAGTTTGTAAAGAAATGTCAGCAATTGAGTTGCATTTTGTTGAAATGTGAAAAACTCACTCTACATGGTGAATTATGTCTGGACCTTTGTGAAAAACAGTAAATCAAGCAGTTTCCAGCAAGAAATCAACAGAAAAGCATTTATTTAGTAGTTTTTACATTGTTTCAGCAATTGAGTTGCATTTTGTTGAAATGTGAAAAACTCACTCTACATGGTGAATTATGTGTGGACTGCTGTGAAAAACAGTAAATCAAGCAGTTTCCAGCAAGAAATCAACAGAAAAGCATTTATTTAGTAGTTTTTGAAATTGTTTCAGCAATTGAGTTGCATTTTGTTGAAATGTGAAAAACTCACTCTACATGGTGAATTATGTCTGGACCTTTGTGAAAAACAGTAAATCAAGCAGTTTCCAGCAAGAAATCAACAGAAAAGCATTTATTTAGTAGTTTGTCAAAATATGTCAGTAATTGAGTTGCATTTTGTTGAAATGTGAAAAACTCACTCTACATGGTGAATTATGTGTGGACTGCTGTGAAAAACAGTAAATCAAGCAGTTTCCAGCAAGAAAACAACAGAAAAGCACATATTTAGTAGTTTGTAAAGAAATGTCACCAATTGAGTGGCATTTTGTTGAAATGTGAAAAACTCACTCTACATGGTGAATTATGTCTGGACCTTTGTGAAAAACAGTAAATCAAGCAGTTTCCAGCAAGAAATCAACAGAAAAGCATTTATTTAGTAGTTTTTGAAATTGTTTCAGCAATTGAGTTGCATTTTGTTGAAATGTGAAAAACTCACTCTACATGGTGAATTATGTGTGGACTGCTGTGAAAAACAGTAAATCAAGCAGTTTCCAGCAAGAAATCAACAGAAAAGCATTTATTTAGTAGTTTTTCAAAAGATGTCAGCAATTGAGTTGCATTTTGTTGAAATGTGAAAAACTCACTCTACATGGTGAATTATGTGTGGACTGCTGTGAAAAACAGTAAATCAAGCAGTTTCCAGCAAGAAATCAACAGAAAAGCATATTTAGTAGTTTGTAAAGAATGTCAGCAATTGAGTTGCATTTTGTTGAAATGTGAAAAACTCACTCTACATGGTGAATTATGTGTGGACTGCTGTGAAAAACAGTAAATCAAGCAGTTTCCAGCAAGAAATCAACAGAAAAGCATTATTTAGTAGTTTGTAAAATTGTCAGCAATTGAGTTGCATTTTGTTGAAATGTGAAAAACTCACTCTACATGGTGAATTATGTGTGGACTGCTGTGAAAAACAGTAAATCAAGCAGTTTCCAGCAAGAAATCAACAGAAAAGCATTTATTTAGTAGTTTGTCAAAATATGTCAGCAATTGAGTTGCATTTTGTTGAAATGTGAAAAACTCACTCTACATGGTGAATTATGTCTGGACCTTTGTGAAAAACAGTAAATCAAGCAGTTTCCAGCAAGAAATCAACAGAAAAGCATTTATTTAGTAGTTTGTGAACATTGTTTCAGCAATTGAGTTGCATTTTGTTGAAATGTGAAAAACTCACTCTACATGGTGAATTATGTGTGGACTGCTGTGAAAAACAGTAAATCAAGCAGTTTCCAGCAAGAAATCAACAGAAAAGCATTTATTTAGTAGTTTGTAGAAATGTTCAGCAATTGAGTTGCATTTTGTTGAAATGTGAAAAACTCACTCTACATGGTGAATTATGTGTGGACTGCTGTGAAAAACAGTAAATCAAGCAGTTTCCAGCAAGAAATCAACAGAAAAGCATTTATTTAGTAGTTTTTGAAATTGTTCAGCAATTGAGTTGCATTTTGTTGAAATGTGAAAAACTCACTCTACATGGTGAATTATGTGTGGACTGCTGTGAAAAACAGTAAATCAAGCAGTTTCCAGCAAGAAATCAACAGAAAAGCATTTATTTAGTAGTTGTTGACATTGTTTCAGCAATTGAGTTGCATTTTGTTGAAATGTGAAAAACTCACTCTACATGGTGAATTATGTCTGGACCTGCTGTGAAAAAATAGTAAATCAAGCAGTTTCCAGCAAGAAATCAACAGAAAAGCATTTATTTAGTAGTTTATTAGATTGTTTCAGCAATTGAGTTGCATTTTGTTGAAATGTGAAAAACTCACTCTACATGGTGAATTATGTGTGGACCTGCTGTGAAAAACAGTAAATCAAGCAGTTTCCAGCAAGAAATCAACAGAAAAGCATTTATTTAGTAGTTTGTCAAAATATGTCAGCAATTGAGTTGCATTTTGTTGAAATGTGAAAAACTCACTCTACATGGTGAATTATGTGTGGACTGCTGTGAAAAACAGTAAATCAAGCAGTTTCCAGCAAGAAATCAACAGAAAAGCATTTATTTAGTAGTTTTTCAAAATTGTTCAGCAATTGAGTTGCATTTTGTTGAAATGTGAAAAACTCACTCTACATGGTGAATTATGTGTGGACTGCTGTGAAAAACAGTAAATCAAGCAGTTTCCAGCAAGAAATCAACAGAAAAGCATTTATTTAGTAGTTTTTCAAAGATGTCAGCAATTGAGTTGCATTTTGTTGAAATGTGAAAAACTCACTCTACATGGTGAATTATGTGTGGACTGCTGTGAAAAACAGTAAATCAAGCAGTTTCCAGCAAGAAATCAACAGAAAAGCATTATTTCGTAGTTGTGAAATATGTTCAGCAATTGAGTGCATTTTGTTGAAATGTGAAAAACTCACTCTACATGGTGAATTATGTGTGGACTGCTGTGAAAAACAGTAAATCAAGCAGTTTCCAGCAAGAAATCAACAGAAAAGCATTTATTTAGTAGTTTTTGACATTGTTTCAGCAATTGAGTTGCATTTTGTTGAAATGTGAAAAACTCACTCTACATGGTGAATTATGTGTGGACTGCTGTGAAAAACAGTAAATCAAGCAGTTTCCAGCAAGAAATCAACAGAAAAGCATTTATTTAGTAGTTTGTCAAAATATGTCAGCAATTGAGTTGCATTTTGTTGAAATGTGAAAAACTCACTCTACATGGTGAATTATGTGTGGACCTTTGTGAAAAACAGTAAATCAAGCAGTTTCCAGCAAGAAATCAACAGAAAAGCATTTATTTAGTAGTTGTTGACATTGTTTCAGCAATTGAGTTGCATTTTGTTGAAATGTGAAAAACTCACTCTACATGGTGAATTATGTGTGGACTGCTGTGAAAAACAGTAAATCAAGCAGTTTCCAGCAAGAAATCAACAGAAAAGCATTTATTTAGTAGTTGTTGACATTGTTCAGCAATTGAGTTGCATTTTGTTGAAATGTGAAAAACTCACTCTACATGGTGAATTATGTGTGGACCTGCTGTGAAAAACAGTAAATCAAGCAGTTTCCAGCAAGAAATCAACAGAAAAGCATTTATTTAGTAGTTTTTCAAAGATGTCAGCAATTGAGTTGCATTTTGTTGAAATGTGAAAAACTCACTCTACATGGTGAATTATGTGTGGACTGCTGTGAAAAACAGTAAATCAAGCAGTTTCCAGCAAGAAATCAACAGAAAAGCATTTATTTAGTAGTTTTTCAAAAGATGTCAGCAATTGAGTTGCATTTTGTTGAAATGTGAAAAACTCACTCTACATGGTGAATTATGTGTGGACTGCTGTGAAAAACAGTAAATCAAGCAGTTTCCAGCAAGAAAACAACAGAAAAGCACATATTTAGTAGTTTGTAAAGAAATGTCATCATTTGAGTGGCATTTTGTTGAAATGTGAAAAAGTCACTCTACATGGTGAATTATGTCTGGACCTTTGTGAAAAACAGTAAATCAAGCAGTTTCCAGCAAGAAATCAACAGAAAAGCATTTATTTAGTAGTTGTTGACATTGTTTCAGCAATTGAGTTGCATTTTGTTGAAATGTGAAAAACTCACTCTACATGGTGAATTATGTGTGGACCTGCTGTGAAAAACAGTAAATCAAGCAGTTTCCAGCAAGAAATCAACAGAAAAGCATTTATTTAGTAGTTTTTACATTGTTTCAGCAATTGAGTTGCATTTTGTTGAAATGTGAAAAACTCACTCTACATGGTGAATTATGTGTGGACTGCTGTGAAAAACAGTAAATCAAGCAGTTTCCAGCAAGAAATCAACAGAAAAGCATTTATTTAGTAGTTTTTCAAATATGTCAGCAATTGAGTTGCATTTTGTTGAAATGTGAAAAACTCACTCTACATGGTGAATTATGTGTGGACTGCTGTGAAAAACAGTAAATCAAGCAGTTTCCAGCAAGAAAACAACAGAAAAGCACATATTTAGTAGTTTGTAAAGAAATGTCACCATTTGAGTGGCATTTTGTTGAAATGTGAAAAACTCACTCTACATGGTGAATTATGTCTGGACCTTTGTGAAAAACAGTAAATCAAGCAGTTTCCAGCAAGAAATCAACAGAAAAGCATTTATTTAGTAGTTGTTGACATTGTTTCAGCAATTGAGTTGCATTTTGTTGAAATGTGAAAAACTCACTCTACATGGTGAATTATGTGTGGACCTGCTGTGAAAAACAGTAAATCAAGCAGTTTCCAGCAAGAAATCAACAGAAAAGCATTTATTTAGTAGTTTTTGAAATTGTTTCAGCAATTGAGTTGCATTTTGTTGAAATGTGAAAAACTCACTCTACATGGTGAATTATGTGTGGACTGCTGTGAAAAACAGTAAATCAAGCAGTTTCCAGCAAGAAATCAACAGAAAAGCATTTATTTAGTAGTTTTTCAAAAGATGTCAGCAATTGAGTTGCATTTTGTTGAAATGTGAAAAACTCACTCTACATGGTGAATTATGTGTGGACTGCTGTGAAAAACAGTAAATCAAGCAGTTTCCAGCAAGAAATCAACAGAAAAGCATTTATTTAGTAGTTTGTAAAGAATGTCAGCAATTGAGTTGCATTTTGTTGAAATGTGAAAAACTCACTCTACATGGTGAATTATGTGTGGACTGCTTGTGAAAAACAGTAAATCAAGCAGTTTCCAGCAAGAAATCAACAGAAAAGCATTTATTAGTAGTTGTTGACATTGTTTCAGCAATTGAGTTGCATTTTGTTGAAATGTGAAAAACTCACTCTACATGGTGAATTATGTGTGGACTGCTGTGAAAAACAGTAAATCAAGCAGTTTCCAGCAAGAAATCAACAGAAAAGCATTTATTTAGTAGTTTTTGACATTGTTTCAGCAATTGAGTTGCATTTTGTTGAAATGTGAAAAACTCACTCTACATGGTGAATTATGTCTGGACCTTTGTGAAAAACAGTAAATCAAGCAGTTTCCAGCAAGAAATCAACAGAAAAGCATTTATTTAGTAGTTTTTGACATTGTTTCAGCAATTGAGTTGCATTTTGTTGAAATGTGAAAAACTCACTCTACATGGTGAATTATGTGTGGACTGCTTGTGAAAAACAGTAAATCAAGCAGTTTCCAGCAAGAAATCAACAGAAAAGCATTTATTTAGTAGTTTGTCAAATATGTCAGTAATTGAGTTGCATTTTGTTGAAATGTGAAAAACTCACTCTACATGGTGAATTATGTGTGAACTGCTGTGAAAAACTGTAAATCAAGCAGTTTCCAGCAAGAAAACAACAGAAAAGCACATATTTAGTAGTTTGTAAAGAAATGTCACCATTTGAGTTGCATTTTGTTGAAATGTGAAAAAGTCACTCTACATGGTGAATTATGTCTGGACTGCTGTGAAAAACAGTAAATCAAGCAGTTTCCAGCAAGAAAACAACAGAAAAGCACATATTTAGTAGTTTATTAGATTGTTTCAGCAACTGAGTTGCATTTTGTTGAAATGTGAAAAACTCACTCTACATGGTGAATTATGTGTGGACTGCTGTGAAAAACAGTAAATCAAGCAGTTTCCAGCAAGAAATCAACAGAAAAGCATTTATTTAGTAGTTTTTTGCATTGTTTCACCAATTGAGTGGCATTTTGTTGAAATGTGAAAAACTCACTCTACATGGTGAATTATGTCTGGACTTTGTGAAAAACAGTAAATCAAGCAGTTTCCAGCAAGAAATCAACAGAAAAGCATTTATTTAGTAGTTGTTGACATTGTTTCAGCAATTGAGTTGCATTTTGTTGAAATGTGAAAAACTCACTCTACATGGTGAATTATGTGTGGACTGCTGTGAAAACAGTAAATCAAGCAGTTTCCAGCAAGAAATCAACAGAAAAGCATTTATTTTAGTAGTTTTTCAAAAGATGTCAGCAATTGAGTTGCATTTTGTTGAAATGTGAAAAACTCACTCTACATGGTGAATTATGTGTGGACTGCTGTGAAAAACAGTAAATCAAGCAGTTTCCAGCAAGAAATCAACAGAAAAGCATTTATTTAGTAGTTTTTCAAAAGATGTCAGCAATTGAGTTGCATTTTGTTGAAATGTGAAAAACTCACTCTACATGGTGAATTATGTGTGGACTGCTGTGAAAAAACAGTAAATCAAGCAGTTTCCAGCAAGAAAACAAGAGAAAAGCACATATTTAGAAGTTTGTAAAGAAATGTCATCATTTGAGTGGCATTTGGTTGAAATGTG